>NC_134655.1:22427300-23037300 GCF_030463565.1 Pelecanus crispus | reverse complement strand
ACGTACTGAAGAGTCACCACTCTGATCAGAGCAACAAAAGCAAAAGAAATCCCCTGTTGTTCTTAATTTTGGAAAGGGGAACTCTGTAACTGAAAAAAGCTGAAAGGGGTAGCTAAAAGAATAAAAGGGCTTTATGCAGCATGGAGACTCCTGAAAGACATCACATTGGAAGCTCTGACCAAATGCGTATCACCTGTCAAAAAGAGCGTAGGAGGATCAAGCACGGCTAAAAAAAAAGGCTAAAAAATCAAACATGGCTAACAGGCGGGACATGGGAGGCTACCAGAAACAAGAAGGCATCCTTCAAAAAGTTGGATTTGTGTTTTAATGAGGGAAACAGGAAAGATTATAAACGAGTGAAACGTAAAAATGGTTGTGTAAAAACCAGAGTTTGACACACAACTAGCAAAAAGACTTAAAAAGCATCGTAAGTAATTTTTCAGTCTCGTCAGGAGCAGGACGCGTGAAAGGCATTTTCTAGAACGAATCGGCTATTGAGATGTAAAAGGAATATGTAGAAAAGGCAGTATCGGAGCAGAAAACCCAAATGAGGTTTTTTGCATCTGTGTTTATTGAGGAGGAGACGGGGGAAGTTCCCAGGCAGGAACTCACGAGCTCGCCTGCGGATCTGTCTCGCGCTGAAGCATCGGGCAGGGTTAGAATAAATCGGCAAAGCGAATAATAACAAACTCACCATCGCCAGGTGGTCCTCCCCGCACCCGCAGAAGGGTGCACGCCTGCCTTTAAAACTGCTTCCACACAAAGCCTTGGGGGAGGGCTGAGGCCACCGGGTTTTAAAATCTGTTCCCGGGGAGATGCAGCACCTGAGAGGGTTGTGACCGAGTAAGCACCGTGAAGTTTCATGAAGCCACGCTACCTTTAGTGCTTTTGTTTTAAACAAGCCTTTCCAACAGCCATTTGAAGATGCCCAGAACACAAGGAGAGGGAATGGGGAGAGCAAGCCTGTGAGTGGACCCTTTGGCCAAAACCATCTTGGTGCTAGGAAACCCCAAGCCCTCTTCAGCTGTGAATGTACTGATGATCTCCAAGTATATAAAAAATTACCTTGGAGCAATGCATGGCAGGCATCATGTACTGATGTGCAGCTCCACTTCCCCTTCTTTCAGCTTGCTCTGAGCTCACAGCAAGCAGGAACTGCAGGTTTCTTGCTGGACGGGCTTGGGGAAGGCAGGATTTAGTGCTCAGAGCACAAAAATGTGTTCTGTGCAGTCCGGGTCCTGAGTCAGCGGAAGCCGGGGACCAGGCAAGGGTGTTGGCAGACTTCTGGATTGCATTTTCTGCCTTTCAGGGCGGCAGCCCTCTGAGAATGCCCAGTTGAACAAACTGGCCCAAAGCGGCATTAAAGGAATGCATGTTCCTGTTATTCTGGCTGAAATCCTGGTATTTGTAGCATTCCCTTCCATGTACTTCGCTCAGGTGCTTCAGGGTAGCTAAGTGCACTTCAGGAGCGCGCACAGGGCCTGCCAGAGCCAGGGCTGGCTGGTGGCTCGGGGCCGGTAGGATGGGTGGCCAGTTCGTGGCTGGGAAGCTGCCTGGTGGGAAAGGACCTGGGGGTGTTGGTCGACAGCGGCTGAACACGAGCCAGCAGTGTGCCCAGGTGGCCAAAGGGGCCAACAGCATCCTGGCTTGTGTCAGGGGTAGTGTGGCCAGCAGGAGCAGGGCAGGGATCGTCCCCCTGCGCTTGGCACTGGGGAGGTCGCACCTGGAATGCTGTGCCCAGTTTTGGGCCCCTCGCTACAAGAAGGACACTGAGGGGCTGGAGCGTGTCCAGAGAAGGGCAGCGGAGCTGGGGAAGGGTCTGGAGCACAGGGCTGGTGGGGAGCGGCTGAGGGAGCTGGGGGTGTTTGGTCTGGAGAAGAGGAGGCTGAGGGGAGACCTCATCGCTCTGCAGCTCCTGACAGGAGGGGGTACTGAAGGGGGTGTTGGTCTCTTCTCCCATGTAGTTAGTGATAGGACAAGAGGAAATGGGCTCAAGCTGCGCCAGGGGAGGTTTAGATTGGACATTAGGAAAAATTTCTTCATGGAAAGGGTAGTCAAGCATTGGAACAGGCTGCCCAGAGAGGCGGTGGAGTCCCCATCCCTGGAAGTGTTCAAAAAACGGGCAGAGGTGGCACTTGGGGACATGGTTTAGTCTAGTCTACCCTTGATTGGGTTAGTGTGGACTTGGTAGTGTTAGGTTAATGGTTGGACTGGATGATGTTAAAGGTCTTTTCCAACCTAAACGATTCGATGATTCTATGAAAAGGACAGATTAAACCCGAAGCAGGGAGTTGTGCGTGGCCAGGCTGTTTCTGGACAGAAGTCAGCAGAGGGATGGGAAGGTGTCGGGGGCAGGGGACGGTGACGATCCCCACGCCGGCTGCTGTAGCCGAGTCCTGTAACGCTGCTGTCAACAGTCGCGTTGCAGCCTGGCCGGCTGCGCAGGCAGCAGCAGGGAGCCGGAGCAGGATCTGGGGTCTGGCTGCTGATACCCAGCGCCGGGCGAGCAGGCGATCCTGGCAAGAGCGCAGCCTCTGCTGCCGTCTTACCTGACAGCGCAAAGGTATCGCCGGAGCAGAAACGCAGAACCTCCAGCCCTTGGACTAGCTGGCACCTCTGGCTCTGGTTTAGGGTTGGGTTTTTTTTTTTTTTTTTGATGTGTAAGATGTACTCTGCCAAAAATATTTGAAAGGGTTGTCCCGCCTTTGTCTTGGATACAGCTTGGCACACCTGCCCGGATCAATTCTGGCTATGGCTGCCTGAGCAAGTAGTGGGGTGCAATAGGAACAAACCTGTAAAGCGAAACCGATGCAGATGCCGGACACGACATGCATCTTGCAGCTGCTGCAGCGCAGGGGGTGCGTACCCAGAGCCATCCTCCAGCTGGGTTTCATCCAAATGCCATCGAAGGAGCCTGCCGCAAGGCTGCTCCGTGCCGCCGGCATGTCCCGGTACTGACTGTTGGGATATTCTCCTTGAAAGCGCGCCGCTGATCGCAAGCAAAGCACAAATGCGGCTGCACCCCAGGTTCCCACAGTGGGGTTACTTCAGGCAGCGTTGGCTTTGTAAATGCCAAGCTGCCAGAACAATATCCCAGTATTAAAAACACTAAAATCACCCCGTTCCCTTTTTATTTGCAAGCTGAGAATCACACTGACGGTTACAGCCTGCGTCCCTGTCGCGGTTTAACCCGGGTCGGCAGCCAAGCACCACCCAGCCACTCGCTCACCCTCCGCCCCTGGTGCGATGGGGGAGAGAATTGGGGAAAAAAAGTAAAATCCCGGGTGGGTTGAGATAAAGGCAGTTTAATAGGACAGCAGAGGAAGAGAAAATAATAGTGATAAAAGAATATCCAAAGCAAGTGATGCCCAATGCAATTGCTCACCACCCGCCGACCGATGCCCAGCCCGTCCCCGAGCAGCGATCGCTGCGCCCTGGCCAACCCCCCCAGTTTCCATACTGGGCGTGATGTTGTATGGTATGGAACAGCCCTTCGGCCAGTGTGGCTGTGCCCCCTCCCAGCTTCTTGTGCCCCCGGCAGAGCATGGGAAGCTGAAAAGTCCTTGCCTGGTGTCAGCACTGCTCAGCAACACCTGCACCGTCAGCGTGTTACCAGCACTGTTCTCACCCTAAATCCATCCCGCAGCTCCACGCCAGCTGCTGGAAATGAACGCTATGCCAGCCGAACCCGGGAGAGTGCCCTGCACGCCAGCGCCGGCCCTGCTCCTGCACCCCACACGCGGCCCGGGGGCCGGCAGGGCGGGGGGAGCAGCCGGACGCCCCGGGCCCCGCCGGTCACCGCCGCTCCCGCCCCGCCCGGCCCCGGGGCCCTGCGCCCGCCGCGCTGCCCTGCGCCGGCAGGGGGCGCGCTCCGGCAGCCGGCAGCGGGGAACGGGGCCGGGGCGAAGCTGCTGCTGCTGCCGGGCCCGGAGCTCGGCCGGGGGGGGCCGGAGCTCAGAGCTCTGCCAGGGGCCCCGGAGCTCCATCAGGGGGCCCGGAGCTCCATCAGGGACCCAGAGCTCAGAGCTCTGCCAGGGGACCCAGAGCTCTGCCAGGGGGCCCGGAGCTCAGAGCTCTGCCAGGGGGCCCAGAGGTCTGCCAGGGGACCCGGAGCTCCATCAGGGGACCCGGAGCTCAGAGCTCTGCCAGGGGACCCAGAGCTCCATCAGGAGACCTGGAGCTCAGAGCTCTGCCAGGGGGCCCGGAGCTCCATCAGGGGACCCGGAGCTCAGAGCTCTGCCAGGGGGCCCAGAGGTCTGCCAGGGGACCCAGAGCTCAGAGCTCGGCCAGGGGACCCAGAGCTCTGCCAGGGGGCCCAGAGCTCTGCCAGGGGACCCGGAGCTCCATCAGGGGACCCGGACCTCAGAGCTCTGCCAGGGGACCCAGAGCTCCATCAGGAGACCTGGAGCTCAGAGCTCTGCCAGGGGACCTGGAGCTCCATCAGGGGACCCGGAGCTCAGAGCTCTGCCAGGGGACCTGGAGCTCAGAGCTCTGCCAGGGGACCCAGAGCTCAGAGCTTGGCCAGGGGGGCCAGAGCTCCATCGGGGGACCCAGAGCTCAGAGCTCTGCCAGGGGACCCGGAGCTCTGCCAGGGGACCTGGAGATCCATCAGGGGACCCGGAGCTCAGAGCTCTGCCAGGGGACCCAGAGCTCCATCAGGGGACCCGGAGCTCAGAGCTCTGCCAGGGGACCCAGAGCTCCATCACAGGACCCAGAGCTCTGCCAGGGGACCCGGAGCTCAGAGCTCCATCAGGGGACCCGGACCTGTGCCAGGGGACCCAGAGCTCTGCCAGGGGGCCCCGAGGTCTGTCAGGGGGCCTGGAGCTCAGAGCTCCATCAGGGGACCCAGAGCTCTGTCAGGGGGGCCGGAGCTCCATCAGGGGACCCAAAGCTCTGCCAGGGGCCCTGGAGCTCCATCACGGGACCCGGAGCTCCGTCAGCAGGCTCGGAGCTCCGTCAGGGGACCTGGAGCTCAGAGCTCCATCAGGGGCCCCAGAGCTCCATCAGGAGGCCTGGAGCTCTCTGCCAGGGGGCCCAGAGCTCTGCCATGGGACCCAGAGCTCTGTCAGAGGACCTGGAGCTCTGCCATGGGACCCGGAGCTCTGCCAGGGGTCCCAGGCTGCCCCCAAGGGCACACACAGCCGCTGTCGTTCCCGGGAAGGCGTTCTCAGCCGTGCTTGATCCTCCCCGCTCCTTTCATCGTCTCAGGGCCGATTCCGAGGGCTGCGCTTGGGGCGAACGCCCCGCACAAACGAGCACCGGTGCGAGCGCGCAGCCAGGCGTAGATGTTGGTTTACGTGGTACCGGCGTATCGTGAGGGGTCTTAGCAGAGCTCCGTTAGTTCCATCGTAGAGGCAACCGAGAGGCAAAAAGCAGTAACGCCGAGTGCCGTGTTCTGTGCGGCGTGGTTTAATGCCACGAACCGCCACGCGTCTTGCACAATTACATACAAAAACAAGGAAACACGGCCTTGCTCTGTTGCCCAGTGAGGAGGAGGAGGAGCAGATCTCCTGGACTTCCCCACCGCCTTCCACGAGCGTGTTGGAGCAGGGGAGCGGAGTTTCCACCCGCCGTAAATCAGCGGTGTGCCGGCATGGGCTGCAGCAGGACATGGCTCTTGCAGAGCATGGCTGAAGTCAGAAGACGTGCTCTGAGGCACAGTTTGCCTTCTGGCTCCGATCCCTGGCAAGCTTGGTAGGCTGGGATTGGAAATGAAGACTAAATTTATTTCCAATTGAGAGCGCCGAGATGACGTTTCTGGGCTGACGTTTCTTACTGATCACACACGTTCCTCCATTTCGGAAGTTTCGGACAGATCCAGATCATCTTCTCTAGCAGCAAGTACAAGTGCAATCAGAGAATGAGAAACCTGGCACATTCTCACGTTTCTTGCCAAATATTTGCAACGGAACCCCGGATGTATTTCTCTCCGTGGTTACGAAGAAGCTGTGGAGCACTTGGAGCACACGTGCTTCCTGACCTTTTGTACAAGAGCGATTTTGCAGTTGATTACCGTAATACCTTTCACTGCGAGATTCTACTTCATTTCTGTATTTAAAATAGCTTGATTTGCCAGTACTCAGAAGCCCCCACCCTTGCCTGTGGTTTAAGAAAAAAGTGAGTAGATCTTTGCCATTACTGGCAACATTTTTATCTGAAATCCCTGGATGACTCCGGGGTGGGCAAACCATTGGGCTCCGCGTCGGGCAGCGCTTACACCCCTGCTGCTGCTGAAACCAGCGCCGGTGCTGCCGCTTACTCAGTATCGCTGCTTCGTAATATATAAAATGATATAAACCACAATTCAACTGTTTAGTTTTCCTTCTAGTGAAAGGAGACGGTAATAAAAGACGCGGCCTGACAAGATGGCCTTGTACAAACCCACGCTACTGCCAGCGCACAAAGGCGTCGAGGAGGCAACGATGGTCGCTCAATATTCCATACATACTGTCGTGTCGGCTGCACCAGAACAGGAGATTTTTCTTCTTAGAGGCGTGATATCAATTGGTTCATTTCGTTCGAGGTTTTGGTCTACCTTGAGAAGGGTAATTAAACACTTCACAACGGTTTAATAGTGAAAACAAAAATAATACCGTGGATTTTACATGAGTAGCCTGGGAACAGAAAACGTTGCGCTCTTCTGCCAATAAAGTAGAAAATTTACTATTATGAGTCAAGGAAACCTAGTCGTTTCGATAATACCCAATTCATGTATTGCTCTTAACTTAATAAATCTTCTTTCATGAAGATAAAATGCCTTCTAAAGTGCACTTTGGAGGGTAATGATTATACCAGGGTTTTTTTAGTAGGCAAAGACAAGGTGCAGCTCACTCCAGAAGCATTTCAGCTCCGAGGAGCTGAAGCGCGTTCCGAGGAGGCGAGGCGAGGAGAGCTGGCCAGAGAGCCGGCGGCCAGCCAGCAGAATGACAAGTGAGCCCAAAGTTCAAATAAACCCATCCATCCCGTTCTCCACCTGCTTTTTTTCATTCTTTCTGATAAGCCGCGGTTTTAACCTCTCGCGTTCCTTGCCAGGAATCAGGTTACGGACCGGCACGTAGCATGGCGCGTCGGAGGAAACGGGGAATTATCCGTGCATTTCCCAAACAGCTGCGAAGGGGGCTGCACAAACACATCTGGAGAAACACGCCTTGAGGAATTTTAATCTCCTGGACTTAACACCATTTGTTTTAAGGAGATTAAAAAGTACACCGCTTATTAACTTTCGAAATTCCCGGAACCAGGGAATTTTTATTGTGTACCACCATCCTAAATAAATTTGGGTTTATTGCATTTTCAAAACAGACACGCATCTCATGGCAGTCTCAAAGGTCCAGATAAGCATCACAATATCAAAATTAGGCGTGCCATCTTCAAATCAGTTCTCTTTCCTCTTACTATCGGCAAATAAATAAAACGGATAAAGGTGACTCAATTCGATAGACTTTAATTCACCAGGCTTTTTTAAAAATCACGTCTGTGGTTTGAAAAAAACATCCGATAATTTGAAACAGGAAGGCTTATTTTGTTTGGAAAAATCATTTCAGAAATACCTCCCCGCTTTTTGCCAACAGCAGAACAAACACCTTTCTTTCACCTTAGCTTGTAGGTGGCAAAATTTCAGCTTGCTGTTTATCACCGTATTTTCCATTTGCTGTGAAATTACTATCAGGATGTATAATAAAATGTTTATAAGGCAATATTTGGAGTACCAGAGGCAAGCAGAAGGCAGGTGCTGAATATAAATTCCCCTAAATAACACGTCGCTGTGACTGTAACAATTAAGAACTCTTCGAGGTCTCATCCGGCGGTCCTAATTAATAGAAACGATGCAATAGCGTGCGGGGAACTGCGGTGCTTTGGGCCATTTGCCCAGCCCCAGCACCCAGGCAGAGCAAAAAGTCCCCGGCCACGGCGCGTGTGGGAGCGGGCGAGGGAAGGGAAGCGCAGTGCCCAGCTCGGGCACGGGCAGACCCGCGGCAGCGGTGCCGAGAGGTCTCTCTGCGATGCTTTATTTGCGTGTGTCGTGGTTCAGCCCCAGGCAGCAGCTCAGCACCACGCAGCCGCTCGCTCACTGCCCCTGCCCCGCTGGGATGGGGGAGAGAATCGGAGGAGGAAGAGTGAGAAAAGTCCTGGGTTGTGATAAGAACAGTTTAATCATTGAAATAAAGTAAAATAGTAATGATAATAATAATATAATAATGATAATTATGATATACAAAGCAAGTGATGCACAATGCAATCGCTCACCACCCGCCGACCGATGCCCAGCCAGTTCCCAGCAGCGATCGCTGCTCCCCGGCCAACCCCCCCAGTTTCTATACTGCCCATGACGCCGGATGGTATGGAATGGCCCTTGGGGCAGTTGGGATCAACTCTTCTGGCTGTGCCCCCTCCCAGCTCCTTGTGTGCCTGGCAGAGCATGGGAAGCTGAAAAGCCCTTGCCTAGTGTCAGCACTGCTCAGCACCAACTAAACCATCAGCGTGTTACCAGCATTCTTCTCCTACTAAATCCAAAACGCAGCACCACACCAGCTGCTAGGAAGAAAATTACCTCTATCCCAGCCGAAACCGGGACAGCATGGAAGACGCAGTAACTATGGGAAGGCGAAGAACTCCGCTGGACGCCCAGTCTTTTGGCACGGGCCGACACGTCACTGGGGCAGCAACCTTCATGCTGAACAGATTTTCAAAGGAAATGCTTAATTCTAAGTATCACGGCCCCGTAGCATCTACCCATCCCGCATTCTGTCCGTCCCCGACGGGCCAAGGCAACGGGAGCCGGCGCGGGGGCAGCCGCAGCCGGGCCCCAGCCTCCCTGGGGCAGCGAGGGGCCGCCGGCTGCTCCCCCCGAGGGGCCAGGACCGGGCACCCCGGCCCGCCCGAAGGAGATGGCGCGTCCAGGGTCGAGGGGCAGCTGGGCAAGGCTGGCGAGCGGCAGCGGCGGAGCCCAGGGACCGGTCGGCTCGCTCGTTCCCGGCCCGGCGGCCGTGAGGGGAGGCGGCCCCGGCCGTGAGGGGAACGAGGGGAGGCGGCCCCGGCCGTGAGGGGAACGAGGGGAGGCGGCCCCGGCCGTGAGGGGAGGCGGCCCCGGCCGTGAGGGGAACGAGGGGAGCCGGCCCCGGCCGTGAGGGGAACGAGGGGAGCCGGCCCCGGCCGTGAGGGGAAGCGGCCCCGGCCCCGGCCCCGGCCGTGAGGGGAACGAGGGGAAGCGGCCCCGGCTGTGAGGGGAACGAGGGGAGGCGGCCCCGGCCCCGGCCCCGGCCCCGGCCGTGGCGGTCCCCCGTGGTCCCCGCCTGCCTCCCCGCAGGGCGGGGGGGGCCGCCCCGCCGCTCCGCACCCCCTTCCCTGGGCCCGGGCCCCCGCCTCGCCTCAGCGGGGCTTCCCGCCACCATGGCGCGGGCGCCGCCTCCCCCGCACGTCTCGCGTGCTTCGTCGAGAACTCGCCCGCCCCTTTCTTTCTTCTTTTTTTTTTTTTTTTTTTTAAATTTTTTTTTTTTTTAATATTTTTTTAAGCATTGTGCCCTCTTCCGGGCCGGGCGGCGGTGACTGCTGGGCCGGCAGCCCAGTGAGCGCGGCGAGGCGGGGCGAGGCCGCCCGCCGCCTCCCTCCCGCCCCCCGGCCGCCGCCTCAGCCCCAGCCCCAGCCCCGCCGAGCCGCGCCGAGCCGCGCCGAGCCGAGCCGAGCCGAGCCGAGCCGAGCCGCCCGCACACACCCACCCGCCCGGCTCCGCATCCCGCCGCCGCCTCGGCTCCCAGCATGGTCATCAAGGTCTACATCGCCTCCTCCTCCGGCTCCACGGCGGTAAGGGACGCCCCGGGAAAGTTGTAGCGGGGCGGGGGGCCGGGCCGGCGGCGGGGTCCCCTCGGCTCCCCTCGCCCGGGCAGAGGCTGGGGCAGCCGGGCTGGGCGGACCGAGGGAAGCATCTTGCAGGGAGATGCGTGTGCTGCAGCTGGCCGTCGAGAAGAAAATGCCATTTCCTTCGCGATTTTGCAGCTGCTGCTTCTGTGAGTTCTGCCTGCCGCTCCCACGCCCGCGGCCGGGCTGGCTTGAGCGGGTCCGAGTGGGTGACAGCGCCTTCGCACCCCTCATCCTGCGCTGGGACAGCAAATCCCAACAACGTTTGGGGTTTGTTTTCCTGTTTGTCCTTTTTTTTTTTTTTTCTTTTGTTGTTGTTCTTGAAGTTTATTTCTCAATTGTGTCACCCACCGTGTCAGTATTCGGTTTGGCTGAGTTTATCCTGCTGATATCAAATCATTGATGATGGTAGGCATGTGCGGCTGCTGTCCCAGTAGCTGCAGTTTCTTGCTGTGTGGGAATACTGGGTTTCGCTTCTTACAGCCCCAGTGCATTGTCAGCAGAGCTCGGTCAGAAGCCTGGGTTTTTCAAAAGGAAAATAAACAGAAATATTGCAGGTTGGTGCCTAGGTTCAGATGTACTCTGAGCGGTCGTGTCCTCAAGATCGTCCGATTTCTGTTTGATCTGTGTGAAAAGATGCTCCGAGTCTAAAATCCAGGGGATTTTGTTTGCGCTTGGTATGAATGTGCTGCAGAACTACAAAATGCCAGAGACTTAGAAAATGCCAGCTATTGCAGTTAATGATCAGTGACTTTTACTGCAAGTCGAGACTAAGCTGTGCCTCTGCGCTGACCTTTCGTGTCACTGCTAGGCTGTGTACTTCAGGTGCAGGTTCCCACGCTTTCAGAGGACAGCGATGTACAGAAGATTAAAAAAAACCCTCACTGAATTCTCCTTCTCCGGTTGAGTGCGGTCACCGATCTACGGTCTTCAGCAGATAAAAGACCACGTTGGTGAGCTTTGCTGTTGATGGCTGTGATGCTGTAGCCCCTCGCTTGGCTGTAATGACAGCAGCTGAGCCCTGGAGTGATGGAGTGCAGATGGCACAGGAGCGTGTGCCTTGGGTGTCCCTGCTGTCGCCCTCTTCCCATGTCATTTTTGTTAATCTTGATGTCGATGCTGACGGTGAAAAGCAGATGATTATCTGATGCTGATCTGGAGAGTGTCTTGAAATCCTGAGGAGTTCATTCTTAACGGGGGGGGCGGTCCAAAGGGATTTCTGCTGGGTTTATTCACAATGATCATCTGGAAGGAAAGAAGCGGTCATTAGCAAACTGAAAAAGTAATTCTTTCTTTCCAACACAGCTGTTAATAGGTTTCAAGTTGACTGATTCGGTTGCTATAGATTTTTATCAGTGACCTCTTAATGGCAGTTATCGATTTCTGTCTGTGTGGTGATACTGAGCTCCAGGGGTGCAACCACTGATCTCAATCCTGACTGTGTTTTCCTGTTTTTAAATGAGGTTTTTAATTATTAGCTTCATGGTTTCTGCGACGCTGTCTCGTCCTTGCGTGGATCGTGCGCGTTACAAGGCTCGATTCTGACTTACTGCTGCCTTTTAGGCGCCTTTGTGCATCCTTGACTGTGGAATTTGAATATAGCGTAGTCTGTTTTTGTGGAATTTGAGCGTAACGTGCACATAAATTGCCAGTTTTATGACACGTGTGTGTATATACACACATATATACACTCATGCCTGTGTCTAAAGCTAGCGCAGCTCAAGTAATCTTGCGGTAATGAGCAGGACTTGCACCTTCTTGGTTTACTGAGTACACCGAGGGTGTTTCTGTTGGCAGGGATCAGCCGAGTACCTCACGGGGTGGCTGTTTTCTTTCTAGTATAAGAATTTTAATGGATGTTTCAACCTAAAGTAAGACAGAGAGGCACCTATCTGGAGGGAAATGTGCTCGATGGGAATGAGTTGTTTTTGTGGGTCTTAAGCCCTTGGTGAGACAGGCTTTGCTTGGAGGACCAGAGGAGCCTTTCCAGGTGCTGAATTTGAAATAACCCACTCCGGGAATGGAAAATCCACATCAGAGGAGGTTGCTACAGAGAGGTGGAACAGAGTCAAAGCTGTTTCCAGCAAAGTAACTGAACTGGCTAACATCAGCCCTGTAAGGGCTCTCACTCCTGCTAAGTTGCCTTTGTACTGTCAGTGACGCCCGGCACTGTGTTATTTCCCTTTTTAAAAGGCTAATTTGCTTGAGTAGAAGCAAACCAGAAATAAGTATAAAACCTCCTCCTTCCTAGAAAACGACTGCCCTGTTCCTGCAAGTTCGTGAAGCTTTTGTGAGACTCCGGAAAGCATCGTCTCCCACTGAAGGGAAAAGGGGTTGAGGTTGCTTCACACCTCACAGCCTGGGGCTGTGAGTCTTGGAGGGTGCCCAAATTTTGTGGTCTTTTATTGGCAAAGCCATACTTCGTTATGCAGTAGAATTTGCCACACCATAGTATATAAAATGTTTCCCCAAGGCACTCTTCTCCATGAAGTTTATGTTCAGTAGTATGTATCTGTGAGGAAAAAATATTGTATGAAGCTTGTGTCTAAGCAAAGGCGTTTTACAAGTATGGTTCAAGGGATTTCTGGTGAAGTTTGCTTAATTCCCATGTACGTGTGTCATTCAGAGTCCGGGCATGGGCGTTACAGCCGAAAGTGTGACTGCGGGCTGCCCCTTGATGGGTTTTGCAGCACGAGGAGTTAGTGCTCAGCGTTATCTTTGGTGTGTTTCACTGGTTGCAAAGTCCTGTATTTGTACTCGATCATGGGGTTTGCTTTATGCTCTCTATGGTAAAGGTGACTTTGGGTTGGAGTGGTTTGTTGCCATGGTTCTCATAAGCAGAGATAACTGAATATACCGGCAGTTTATAATTAAGGAGTCGGCCAAAATATGATGCTTGCAGTCTTGGTCTGGCCTCCTGTTTGAATTTCACTTCAGAAATCGTAATGTAATAGCTACAGCACCAGTTTCCTGCTGTATTTGGAAGTCTTGTATGGAAAGTTGCCCTGTCTCTTTAATCTTTCTCAGTGTGAATGCTGTACTGGTGAGTCGTGGGCTGGGGCAAGGATGTACGGGGGACTGTAATTATGTAGATGAGCTGGAGACACCAAACGTGGGAATATGCCTGTGTAACTTCTGTCCGGGAGTCTTTCTGCGTGACATACAGTTGAAGTGAACAGAACAGTGTTACTGGGTATGAGACAGCGTTGGAGGCTCCGAACGTAAAATGACAGACGCAAATGCCGCATTCAGAAGCACCCAAGCGTTGACTCGAGCAGGGACTGCGCAGGCTGTGAGAGTGATTTGACTGTAGACTTCTATTCAAATCCTTCCAGAGACGAAAGGAGGAGAGGACAGAGAGTAGTTAGACTCTTGCCCCTGGAAGAAAAAGGGTGCAAGGAGGGAAGAAGCTGAATTGCACAAGTCCAGTCTGTGATTTTCTCTGTTAGTGCTTGGGTATTTTGTTCTTTTTTGGGTAAGAGATCACCCCGGCTTTCCTGCGGCACCAGAAGCACTTGTGTGCGTCTTCCTGAAGGCAGTTGGGTTACCAGTTTTATTGATCTCGTGTTGAAAGGAGCCAGCTGTTTAAATTCTTCTCAGTCTTACAAGTGTGCAGTTGTTGCCAACAACTGCACTGGTCTTGACTACGGACTTTGTCCGAGAGATTTGTGTTCGTTCATCCGACGTCCCCCCCACAAGCTCCAGGAGTATGGATGAAACTTGGAGGCTGTGGCTGTGGAAGTGAAGTGCCGGGCACTGGAGATGGTGGGCTGAGCTCTCCCGTGTGCCGCTGCCAGCCCTGCGGGCCGTGGAAACTGCTGCATCGAATCCCTGGTGTCCAGACCGCTCCTCCGAGCCAGGAACTTTGTCTCTGTGGTCTACAGCCCGTGCTTCCATCTCTCTGAGCTCTCCCCCCTCACTTGTTTTGATGGCTGTGTGGGTGGTTTTCCTTCCTTGCCTCCTACTGCGACTGCAGACACGGCAAAAATGAGAGATGAACTCCAGAATCCGTGTCAGAGTCCCATGTTACACATCAGACTCACCACTGTTTAGGGATGGTTTTAGAGAGGAAAGGAAATTTCAGTTTATTTTTTCATTCACAAAGTTCGGGATGTGGGGGGATTTTCATGTTTTTCTTGTATTGTTTTCTTGCTTGGGAAAGGATCTAGGTCTTCTCCTCCCCACCCACCGGGAAATGAAGAGGGAAGCAGCCTGTGGTCTGGACAGCAAATGTTTGCTCGCAATTACTCTTTTCTTTCCCCCCACATAACCCAGTAAGGCACAGGAGCACTTTCTGGTGCTGCTGGGGATATGTAGCCGGTGGCAAGCGCTTTCGAGAGCGTTCCCGGTTGCAACTGAGGGAGAAGAGCTTTGGAGAAGAGCGACTGGAAACGAGCAGAGTTGTGTGTAGCCACCCGCTCTTGTCCCTGTTCAACAGCTCAGGGCTTCGGGAAGGCTGGCGAAGCCGCTCCATCCTTCTGAAGCAACCCCAGTGAAGTAATACATGGAGAGATGGAGATGGTACAAAAAAAAAAAAGTATATTTTGCATTTAAGGCCCTCTAGGGCCTTCTTCCTCTGCTTATCACAATACATGCAAATATTGCCATCCTTAGAAGAGTAAAGTCTGCGTGCTTTCTGTTTCTGTGCCGTTTGGCCGCTTTGAGGTTTCTAAGCGGCTGGCGCTTTGCTGCGTGAACACCCCGGGGCCGTAGCAGGAGGTGGCTCTGTGCCGAGCCTTGCTGGGGGCAAACGCAGCTACAGCAGGGTGGTTCTTTGCATCCGGTGTTCTTATCAGTGTGTATAATAAGTGTGCTTTGTTCTGTAGTCGCGTTCAAGGTTGCAAACGTGTGGTCGAAGCCCGGATGCACACGGTCACATTTGTCATGCCGGCAGCCCCGAGCAGTGGCAGCAGACGTTCCGGAGCTGCTCATCAACTTCCCTTGGTCCGAATGGCGCTGCATATTGGTGCAGTTAATATGAGAAGAAAATAATGACATGAATCTTTTATAAAGAGTCTTGTAATGTGGTGCAAGTTTAGGTAAAACCATGCATTATTGGGAAAATAAGCTGCACCTGTAGTTTTAAAAACAATCTCACAAGTGTGTCTGTGTTTTTGTGATACTTAGCTCACGCAGTTTATATACTGTGTGTGAGAACTGGCTTGTTAGTAGGCCTGGTATTGATTTTTAAACCCGTCTCTTGTGTAAGCATAATATGCATGAAGTACTTTTTTGGATACCCGGTGTTAACCAGACTTAATCTCTCTCAATAAAATGGTATGAATTGTTCTGAATTAGAGCTCTCGGGGTGGAAGACAAAATATGTAACGCGAATCTAGGGAGGCAGTTAGCTACGATGCGTTCCATCTGCCTTGTGGGTTGTTTTTTTTTAAAGTCATTGTTCCAAACTCTAGATAAGTCAAATATTTTTCTTAAAATACTACATTCAATTTTTTAATAGAGCCAGAGATTAAATTGGCTGCAGTTGTTGTGATAGTTTTAATACATCAAAATAAAAAACATTCTACTGGGCTTAAACAAAAACAGTTTTCTGACAGCATGAGAAAGATGGGAGATTATATGCCACAGTTAAGGCTGGGAAAGGCCTTTTGCTGAGAATATCTGTAGATTGTACATGCAGGTAATGCTGCTTATTTTGACATGGGGCATCAGGATGATGTCTTCCTCGGGCACTGCTTGGGGACAGAAGGCTGACTTTGGGAAGAAGAAGACGAATGTTGCCGGCTTGCACTGGCTTTGCTTGAACCCTGAGCCTCAGCGCTTCTTGAGATAGGACCCATACAGTGTCACGTCAGTGCTAAGCACTTGTGCTTTTTTAATAAATATTTGTAGAGTTGAGCAAGTAACTTTTCTTGTCCCGAGGCATTAAAGTTACACTCAGAAAATTCCTATAGAAGTCAGTGAATTGGCACGCGTGTAACGAGAAGAGGATGCCAAAACCAAGAGTCTCTGCAAGGTTATTCCTATTCCTCCCAGAAGAGGAGGAATTGAGGAGAGAGGAGACGAATGGAAGTAAACAAACATTGATAGATTTCATCTGCTCAAGCTCAAAACAGAACTAAAATATTCCCCTATATGATAAAAAGAAGAGCTAAGGATGCGTCATTGTCACAGCCAGAGACAGATGAGCTCTGCCTTACGTAGCTGCTCTTCGTGCTCCCCAGCCCTTGCGCTGCTGCCCTGGAACTGCTGATCTTAGTTCTTGGCACTGATCGGGGATCTGGAAACCTGAACCACATCCACAGCTTCTATCAATATTATGCTATTCAAGAACATTTCTACTCAAACATGAAAATACAGCGTTAATGACATTTGTTTAACCCCAGCCATATTCAGGGGAGACCTTCAGTTTATGATTGAAGTACTTTTGTTGGTCAGATATTTGATCAAGCCTGAAAGAGTTTTAATTGTAACGCTTATCTACTATTACATGTCCCAGAAAAAAGCCTCCGTCCAGGAGCACGTCCTTTCCAGGACAGCACCTCCAGCTGACTGTTAAGGCCTGTTTTCTGAAATTCGGAAGGGAGTAAAGTGAGACCGAGGTTTAAGCCACCAGCAGAAAATGTGAAGGGTTAGCATCAAAGTGAATGCTGTCTGGATACGGCTGAAGCAGTCTTCGCATCCTGACTTACAGCTTCTGCCTGTCGGGCTTAGTTTCCCCTGCGAGAAGTGGATGTGGTGACTTGATTTCTTTAATTAGCTATCTGAAGTTTAGTTTTATTTGGGCTCTTTATTCCATATGCGAATATTGCCTTGCTTTAAATTCTCAAGGCGCTTGAGCGTAAAATTTTAACTATTACCTGTCGAGGGACCTATTGTTTGAATCACTGTGGTGTCAGAGTGAAGAAAGGAGCCAAAGGCAGGAGTGGTTTAAAAAAGGATCTCAGGGGAATCTGGAAGCTACAAGCTATCTTCCCATGCTGGACAAATTGATGTTATTCTTTGTTAGACTCTTTCCCAGCAGACACGTGGACAGAGACGGACCGGGGGGAAGGAATCAATGCACTGTCGGAGAAAAAAACCGTGCCTCACAGCTGAGTTCCCTGGAGCACCCACTGGGCGTACGAATAAGGGTTATCTCTTAATATTGAATCCCTGCGCTTCCAGAAAGTTTTGGACCCGCTTTGGCCAGGTTAAAAAATCTTTTTTTCATAAAGAAACTAAGCTGCTGTGGGATAAGAGGAAAGGATTTTTTTTTTTCCCTTTTGGCTTATATAATTGATTACACACCAGTTATATAAACCAGATAACAATCAAGACTTTGGAATATATAGGCAGCTTTCGCAATATGCAGAAGATACAAGGAGAACCTACAGAGATCTGTGCTGTACCCTAAACAATCCGGAGAAAGAGTGAGGTGACGGGGCTGTGGTGAAGTGGGGATGCGCAGTGCAAGAGCAGCCTCCTGCACCTGTCCCGGGTGGGAAAGTGGGAAGAAACAATCGTCGTCCTGTGCAAGAGTGAGGTTTAAACCAACCGATACTGTTCAGCAGAGAGGTCTTGGGGCTGTACTAGGTTATTCTACAAAACTACCATGGTAGTGATCATAAGAAGCAAACAAAAAGGAATTTTTAGGATGGGAGAGAGCAAAGGTAAAAAACCAATGCCACTGTATAAATCTGTGGCACATCTGTATCTATAATGGACTGGAACAGTTGTCTTTAAACAACATTAAAAAGTTAGAAAAGCTACTGGGTAGGGTGAGGTTAACGCTGTACGAGGAATAACCAAATGAGGTAGAATTCTACAGCTGAGAAAGAGCTGAAAAAGTATGAAAAGTGATAAAATCATGTCGGGCATGGGGGAATAAATAGGAAGTGATTATTCATAACTTTTCCTAATGGAACAACTGGGGGAGAGCGAGTGAGACTAGCAGGTGGCAGGTTCAGAATAAATGAAGTACTTTGTTTGACAACATGCAGTTTAATGGAGAAACTCACTTCCAGACAACGTCGTGTATGGCAAAAATTGCACGGGCTCAGGAAGCAGTGAGACAAATTAAGGGGGAAAGTCTATTAAGGGCTATTAAACATAATTACTACACCTCTGACTCAAAACTGCGGATTATTGGAGTCTGGGAAAGTATGATGTGGTGGAGCCCTCTGCGCTCAATCTGTTGTCGTGCTCTTGCCTGGGATCTGTGGCCGGTGGAGACAGGATATTGGGGTAGACAAGTGTTGGATCTAACCCAGTAAAGCTGTTCTTCTGTTCTTGGGTGAGGTTGGCTCTGCTCCCAAATTATGTTAACAGTTTGCATTTAAAAATTTAAGAACAGGTTGTCCAGGAAGAATGTTTGATGGAAAAGAATAAAGGATGTATGTGTATGTTTGGGATGTGTTGGTTTGGTTTTAACTTGGTAGCTATTACAAATGCCTGCAATTGTAAAAGTGTTAGAAGGCTCTGGATGTTTAGGTGTAACTAGAAATTTCCTCTGAAATGTCAACAGAGTCTGTATCTGTTTTATATTCAGACGTACCAATGCGACTGAAATCTTTAAATCTCTCTGCTTTGCAAACTCTGAGATGCTGTGAGAGACTGTAGATACGAGAGGAACTTTTAACTGTGTTTGTCCCCTGTATCTTAGAAACTGGGTCGGGGGGGCGGGGAGCAGAAGTTGATAAGAATTCTTTTGGTTTCCCTCTGAACAACTGCAGTTCAGTTCAGGAGCCGGGGACGAGGCTGTAAGAAATGTTGTATGAAGCTATTTGTTATGCAGTAGATGCTGGCAGGCTCAAAGCTTTCTGTTGAGACATAAACGCTGAAATCTCAAGGTTTGGGCATTGAGTAAGGCTTTGCATAGGGAAGACTCGCCATTAGATCTTCTGTTTTACGTGCAATGAAACACACCTTGGGATCCAGATTGGGATTGGGGTGTTGGTAACTGGGGGAGTCAGCATGAAGCCAGCTGTGCCGGGTGACGTACAGCCTCGCTGCGCAAGGTTTGCGTTGGCCGTCGTGCTCGGGTGTGACTGGGGAAGGGTTTCCATTAAAGCCGAAACGTCACGATGTTTTCCTGGGCTCTTGGGCGGACAGGGAGAGGTGAACGAGAGCTTGCAGGAGCAAGTGTGGCCGCTCCTCGTGCACCTCATCGCTGGTCACAATCTCAGCATTTCTTACGTACGAAGCATCGGCATTTGGCGATACGGCAGGTGATTCCAAAGCCAACAAGATTTGGCAGCATGAACAGCAGATGCTGGCGTACGTCATGTTCAGACCTAGGCAATAAGGTAGGCATATCAGAACCCCTCCTGCCTTAGGCAGAGGTCAAAATAAACTGGCAAAGCCTAATGTAAACAGAAAACAGGCAGCCTCTGGGGAAAATAATGATAGCTTCCACATAAAACCACATTTTTATGAGAGTGGTGGTTTCCAGGCAGGTTTAAACAGCACATCTGTATCCACCTCATGGGATGAACCTTTGGCTGTGCTAATGGCACTGGGAGTTGTGCCATGGACTACAGCAGGACAAGATTTTACTCCTTAGGAAATACTTAATGCCGCTTATCCAGGATCATTCCTGTGCACATGTTGGAAATGTACTCGGCCAGAGCAGCAGCTGCAGAGCAACTGGCAGAATGGGAGAGGAGCAGAATAACTCCGTGAATGAATTAAAAATGTATCCCAAAACATTCTCACTGGACTTGGATAGAAATGAAGTGAAGCTGATTTATGGATAATAGATATAGGATTTCCCCCCACCCCCAGGCAGGAAATACAATATATGTGAGTAGAAATAGAAAGGTAAAAAAGAGACAGGTTTGCAAACTTACTTGTTAGTGACCTGATAATCCTGATTAAGAACTGGAAATTCCTTTCCACCCTGTTCTGCAGATAAGCAAGTCTCATGGTTCTGTTGGCCAAGTCCATGAAACCTTTGTGCTTGAGCAATCTTTCTCTAAATTTCTGTTTCCTTTCATCACATGAAAACGTACCGGGGGGGGAGCTGTGAAAGCCTCTGTTGCACCCGCAGAGGACTGAGGTTTGAGTTGTGCATGCTGTGAAAAGATCAAAGTAGGCCCATAAGGCTGTCTCAGGGAATGTTCCTTCCAGTAATTTACACCTGTATAAACTGAGGAGCAGCTGGACAGACACCTATGTCTTCCGTATAATGTTTTGGGACCAAAATGAGCAGCTTGGAAGGCATTAGGATAGCCATCACCTCACACTGCCAGCCGTCGAGCATTAGGCTGAGACTGAAGAACATCAGGGGAATGAAGCTATTTTGGCTGCTTGCCCAAGCCTGGAGAACTCCATCCTAAAACAGCTGGGGGACTTAATCTTTTACAAAATAAAATGCAGTGTGTATTTGTCTTAGTTTCTGATCCTGGTATGCGGATGCTAGCTTGCACGGAGGCAGAAGGAAGCTTGTGGTTTTAAACAAAAAAAAAAAAAAGGCAGATACCATGGTGACAGACAAGAGTGATCTAAAAACACTTAGAAAAGGCAGCGGGTGGTTGCAAAGTGGCCTCCAGGTCATGGCTCTGTCAGTGGCCGTCCCTGCCACCGAGGCCTGGGCAGCATCCGGATTAGTGCCCTTGGTCCAGGCTGGAAGGTGGCACTTCCCTTCGGGGTGCAGTGTGAGAATAGCTTGTTGATGGGAAGGACCTTACTGTGTTGGAAAATGCTCCATTTTTTTCAATTCCTCTAAAGAGTGACTTCAGGATGTCTCCTGAGAAGTCCTTTTGAGAGCAAACCCCCAGGTGCTGGCCTTCCTGACTATTGCAAGCAGAAATTGGCCAACTCTTGTATTGCTTCAGCTACCAAAAGAATTAGAAACTGCAGCGTGGCCAATTCTTGGGAGCTTTCTGTTTATCTCCCCCCCCTTAAAGACACAGTTTCTGAAGTCACAATATTTTGTCCAAGTCTGCACTAAAATACAGAGGGGATCTGGGGCCCCCAGGATGATACACGCTTGAAGTGTCACCCAGGCAAGGTAACTGGTCAGAAAGCTGGTGTCGATACAGACTGTTCTCTGCTGAACCTTTCCTCTCTGGGGTGCTTTGGTGTGGCTGTGCTGACCTGCTGTTCTGTCTCAATATAGCCTGACTCTTTTTGGAAAGAGGAGGAAAACTTGTATTTAATGCATAGCTTTTCTCTTAATCCCTTCTTCCTTTGTATTATGTTATTTAGGTATTTTAGTCCAGGGGAAAAAAAGCTTTCCTCTCTTGAAAAACTTACTTGGTTTAGTTTTAGAATAGCAGTCATCAAAAAGACTCTTTTGCTAAATAATGTCTAGGAGTTCTTCGACAACAGAAAGTAATACAGAACAGAAGCACCTGGATTTAGCGTAGGATCCCTGAGGTCATATTGTATTTCTTCTTAAAGTAGTTTTTTATTTAAAGGTAATAAATGCCTGGCAGTATAAAGGCAGTGAAGCAGCAATTAATGCTGTAAACTTTTAGTCTTGCCAGTTAATTTAAGTCTCTTTGGGTGCTAAACCATACAGGAAGTAAACCACCTTTTTATGGCAAACCACAGGAGCCTCGTGCAATACCTGTTTGTGCCTTTAACTCCTTTTGTAACCAGAGCTCAGCTCTCCTCTGTTGAACAAAACAAAAAAATGTTTTTCTTCTCTACTCTCTTTGCCGTGCAGGGGTCCTCATCACCAGCATCAATCTACAGATTCTGAAAAACAATTACATGAGCAGCTGTTTCGATAACCACCCCGCGCTGCAGCGCTCCCATCCCTGGAAGCGTTCAAAAAATGGGCAGGCGTAGCACTTTGGGACGTGGTTTGGTCTAGTCTACCCTTGATTGGTTTAGTGTGGACTTGGTAGTGTTAGGTTAATGGTTGGACTGGATGATCTTAAAGGTCTTTTCCAACCTAAACGGTTCGATGATTCTATGATTCCGCTGTCTGTGGTGCGTGTGGAGCTAAGGCTGTCTCCTCAGGCCACTTCCCCGGCAAGTATTGGCCGAGTGCTGTGCAGACTGGAGTGCCAGGGCGGGACGAGGTGGGACCTGTGCTGCTGTAACACGACAGCCAGCAGTTCTCACAGGGTGCAGTTGCTGCCAACGTTGTATGGACGACTAAGACCTGTCCTGGAGCTCTCTGTGAAAATGAAGATAAAGGAGGGAATAATTCTTCTGGCTTTCAGAGGGAGGCTGGCTGAAAAACACAGACTCGGAACCTGACGACGCTGGCGAGGTACAGACTTTCAGGACTAAAGCCCTTTTTAAAGCTTCTAGAGCAAGTAGTCAGGTTTTCAGTGGCACCCTCAGTGCCTTTCCCCCCTCTTTTTCTCAGCCACATTGAGAACTTTTGAATGTCTAGGAGTATGTCATGCTCCAGAGAGTTTTCTGTGTCTCATGTGACACTAACCCTGATTATCTTGTTGGAGATCAGTCTTCTGTGTGTTAAATTGCGTTATAGTCAGTGTGTAAAGCCTGTCTGTGAGGCTGGGCTGCGGTGTGTTTGATACTGTTTGTAGAAAACAGCCAGAAACAATCCCTAACTCAAATAACAAAATAAATAAGCAGTGATTTGAAAAAAATAATTATTCCTGCTGACTACCAGCTTAGGAAAGGAAGCTCTGCGAGGCAAAGGGTGCATTCAGAATTGTTCAAGGAGTCTGTGACAGAGGTAGCTTAGACTTAAGAACTTTTTTTTTCTTCCACATAGCGTAAGCTCCCGTTTCCTAAGACTGTTTCATGCCTCAGATAAAGGAGTACAGCAGAGAGATGAAGGTGAGATGCTGAGGCTGTAGAGGCACCGGCGGTATGCTGACCGGTCATGCCAGGAGAAGAGGCTGTTGCTGGAGGCTGCCCTCTGCTCAGGGCCTCTCCGAGTTGCCCATTCAGCATCCCAGGGCCGAGGGAGGGGATGAGCACAACCAACCTCACCGTCCGTCATGGCTAACCCGGCTGGCACTGCCTGGGGAAGGGGACATGATGCGGTGACAGAGCCCACGTGCTGGCTGGCGGCCGGGGAGCGGGGGGCTGTGGGGCTGCTCCCGGTCCGGCGGTGGTGGGACGGCATCTCCTCCCTGCGGGGATGCCCCAAGCGCAGGACTGGGTACCGGCACTACCCCGAACGGCTTTGTTGGTGCACAAGCGGGAGCGCTACACAAGGTTTCGGGAAGCTTGCAGTTCGCTGTTCTGCCTGAGCTGGGCCAGACAGCTAACTCTATGAACATCAGTAATGATTGATGACGGAAAATTCAGAAGCTGTGACAACAGGTTTGTTGATAGATTTCTGTTTTCCAGCTAACCATAAACCTTGCTCAGTTCAGTGGAGTTGCTGGAGATGCTCTGGCCGATACACCATTCATTCCACACCCTGGGGCAGTTTTTGTTAAGCGGGCGCTGGGGTTTGCAATTCCTTCTCCCCCCCCGCCCCAGTAGTCTTGGAAGCCTGGTGATCGCCGCAGGATAATGCAATGTGCGTTTGGTTCCTTTGTCTGCTTTTCCTGCCGCTCTCGTGTTTGTGATGTTCAGGAGTTACCTTAGTTTTATACTGGTTTTTGGGAGGAGCGGATGTGTTTGTTTTTATTTAACCCTGCGCAGAGTTTGGATGCTGTGACTAGGCACACATTAGACGTCCAGGGAAATACAGCCTGCCAAGCTCCAAGTCTGCTGCAGAAAACAACTGTGCGTAATAAATGAGGAGTTCATATTCTGCTGCTGCTTATGCTTTGTTAACGGATAACCGAGATAATGGAGCCTGTATTCCCGCAGTAGGAAGCTGTCTCTCTGTTGGTTTTGGACCAGATGAGCACTTTTCAGGCTTATGAAAGTCAAATGCCACAAAATTGACTTAAAGAATTGCCAAGGGTCAATTTATTTTGTATTGTAATGGTACTGTTTTCCTTTTGATTATGACAATTCTGGGTGCTGCCATGGTTCGTGGACGGTGTCGGTGCGCGTGGTTAAAGCTATGGCTTTGCGATACATCAGTGTTTCTTTACATTCTCTTCTAAAGCAAGATAAGGGGAGGCTTAGGTCTGGAACCTTGATTTTGCAAGATACGTTTATTTTGGCTAACTTCAGTAGTCTAGTCACTAAAGAAACCAGAAAAAATCCTGATATGTGAATATTTGCACTTGCAAATCCTTCCTGTTGCTGAATGAAGCGAAGGCCTGAGACAGGAATGGCCTGAGGCCATGGTTTGATAGACGCTTTCAGTCGGTATTGCTGCTGGGAGAGGCAGTCCTGCATCCCCTGGCTCGCTTCCTTCCCTGCCCTGTGCCTTTCCTTGTGATGGCACAAGTACCCACGTGTCAGCACCCTGAGCTGGGCTGAGGCCCCGAAAAACAATACTGCTGTGCGACTGGAAGAGTTTTTTCCGGCTCAGGCCTCCATGTAGCATACGCTGGTGCAGGAAGGGGCGAATACATGCTCGCGGACAAGCCTTTGGAGTTCAAGGAGACTGGCTCTTTCCGTAACCCTGATTTATGCAGGTTGAATGTATACGGTCCCAGCGACGAGCTGTGCTTCCCCGATGGACCCTCCTGGATAACCATCCCCATCCCCAGCGCTGGAGGAGGTGAGGTTTGGGAGCAGCCTGGGCAGAGCCCCTGCGCGAGGACGGGCGGGCGTTTGATGCTGCAGAGGTCTGGGCGTACGAGTTTCAAGCTGCTGCCAGCCAGTGCCCGGAGACACCAGGCTGCTTGGAGGACAGAGTTCATCCTTAATCAAACAGGGCTCCCGGTGGGGCTGGCTGCAGAAGGCATGTGAAGGGAGGGGATAATCGTGCTGCTCATCGCTCCTCCCGGGGCCGCGGGGGCCTGAAGCCCAGCGTGAGCAGAGTTAAGCAGTAGTCAGGCATCCCCCCTGTTTTAAATCGAGCACGGATCCCTCCTTTTGAGAGAGGACGAGTGGAGGTCTGACACCTCTCCAGATCGGAAACGCTTCGCCCAGTGTTCGGCAGTTGGAAGCTTCATTTGCATTCCCTGGTTTTCTGGGATCAGACTGTTAGGTTGTCTACAAAAAGCGTGCACATAGTGAGGTTTGGTGCCTCTTGTAGTAACAGCTCCGGTGCTGCCAGCCCCTTCTTGCGACTTCTTGGGTTTTAACTCCTCCCTTGCCCAACTGCTGGGGTTCCTGTGTTTCATCTGCGTGGAAATACAGAGTGTAAAAAGGCTTGCTGCCATCCCATGAGCAAGTGTCTCTGGTTTTTGGCTGATGATGGAAAGAGATTTTAAATGTTAAAATCTTGCATTAATATCCCTGAAAATGGAAGTTTTGGCTGTGTGGGGTTTGTTTATTTTTGAAATGCAGACAAATAATCCTGTTGGGCGTTGCTGTCACTTTTCACATAACTTTAAAACAAAATGAAACACCAAACCCAAACAAACAAAAAGCTAATCTCTTGCTGTACGGAGGGGTCTGTGTTTGGAGAGGTGACTGATGGTCCGCACAGGCACTGTACGTCAGCCAGTGCAGTAACGTGCTCAGGGGTATTGGCATGCCAAGAGCATCACAGTTTAAAAATCCAGATAATATATGGTAAGTGTTCATATTGTATATGCATCTTTGTCTGAATCGCACGGTGCGGGGTGGGAGCCATTCAGACCCCTGGCACAGCCGAGGCTTTTTAGTTGTTGCGCTTTAGTCACTAGTATCCGTCGCTGGCCAGATGTAAAGCTTTCTGTAGGAATGGCACTTCCCTGCCGATCGAAAAGTAGTGCTGCACAGGGTTTAGTAGATCCAGGCTGCTGAGGTCCGCGATGTGGACTACACAGAGATCCTTATTTTCTTCCCCTTGGGTTTAGAAGCAAATCACTTTTGAGTCGTGTAACGTATAGTGGTTCTTTTTCCCCCCAACAGTTCATAACCTGATTGTCAGTGTGAGCCAGTGTGTTGGGCACAGTGCTTATAAGCAAAGATGAGCACACATGGAGCGAGTATCTTTGGTTATCTGAACCAGATCACAACAGTAAATTAACTCCTGCGTGTTGGACTTCTCAGTTTTAACCACGTAGCTCCTTCCTCCAGGATGAACCCTGAATGTGTTTCCAGCTGAGGATCCACAGGTAGCTAGGGAAACCCTTTCCTTAAGAAGTGAAGCACAAGAGAAAAATGCATGTTTATTGTAGCACGAGTTGATCCAGATTTGTGATAAAACCTTGAAATAATGTTTTGTATTACTTCTATGCTTCTAGTCTTTTAACAGGCAGGGGCTGCCGTGGAGAAGAGTGTTGGCAGCCTGACTTCTGCATAACTGGTTTGGCAATAGTGACTCTTTTTAAGCACTTTACAGAATTAAGAAGGGCATCTAAAGCAGCCAGTAGAGGGATGTTTAATTTTTTTTTTTCTTTTGGGTGAGGAAACAGATATCCTGACTAAAGTCATGTTGCATCTGATCTGCACGGCCATCCAGAATGCTTTTGTGAGTTTTGTGCATCTGGCTAGTAGGCTTGTGGCTGAGCTGGACTCTTGGGCAAAACAAGTAGGATGCTGCCAGTGCAGCATGAGCCTTGGCAGGCCAAGAAATGCTAAATGAGTGACTGAAAAAAAATATTGGGGAGTGGCTAGTAAGGAGAAGAGGTAAAGGAGAATGCACAATGTCGCCTTCCTTTTCCTTGCAGTCAAAAGAAAGATTTGCTTCTGAATTTGGTGGGTTCAGCAGGAAAAGAGGTGGGTTTTCACCTGATGGAGAACCATTTTCATGTACTGGAACAAAACCTGAGGTTCATTAAGTGGTACTTTCACACGTTGTCTTCAGGTGTTGCCAACGATAAGATGTTCTGTGTTAGAAACCTGGTAGCACCACGATAGTCCTTGACAAGCGGGTATAAAAGGATGAGTGGATTCACCCCTCCCACTCCCCTGGTGCTTGGCTGTTATTTGTTAAGAGCAGAATTTGACTTAAGCCATGATAATACGTTCATCCTTAAGGTGCCTTTGTAGAAAGTAAACTTGAAACACATTAAAAAGTAATCAAGCCTTCATTAGGCAGTGCTGCTACTGCTGTTTGCCAGAGGCTGAGAAGATAGAAATAAGGAAATGTTACTTGTCCTCGTGCTTAACTAATGGGTAAAGGAATCTGCTTTTGGCCGCTGCTGGAGGAAAGAGGCTAAACGGACGTTCGATGTGACACAGCAAGTCGGTTCTGACCTATTTATGGCCTTTTAGTATCTTTCTTAGTAGAATTTGACTGTACTGGAGCTTCAGTAGAATTGGCTGTATTGCATGTCTGACATAAAACTAGCGACGTTCAAAAATCCTGCTGCAACATTACACTCGAATCCTCTGTATGTTTAAATGAAAGAATCAATGCCATTTGAGTCCGAATATTTTTGACTGTTGGTATCATGCAACACTAACAAAGGTGAGCTTCGTATCGAGTGGCCTCTGTCAACTGCTCGTGTGATTATGCCCACAACACCGTTAAGGTGTTGCTTAATGTACTCCAGCCTTGAGTTTTGCTAGGAGATGTCTACTTTTGTAGGTACCAAGTGACAAATACCCCAGATCACCATGTAGTGTAACTGTAAAGAGCCTTTGGAATCCTGTTTCTGAGCAGTTTCTTTCCACGTTCATTCAACTCGCCTTGCACGCTGTTCACGGCACTGTATTTGCACCTCCGCCTGACGTGGTGTGACACTGGGGACTCACCTGGATCTCCCCTGGGTAAGAAAGCCCTCTTGGGAAGTAACGCTGTGATGGATGGTGATGGAAACCAGGCTTTAGTGGTCTTTACACCGTTACCTTTCCTAAACACGTATCATCCTTTACGTGGCACAAAAGTCCTTGCCTTGAGCGCGCGCAGCGTGTGCTGTCCGACGTGCAGGCGTATACACGTGCGCGGTGCACGTATGCACGTACGCAGTGCCACGGCACCGTCCAGCTGGGTGCTGGGTGCTGGGCACTGACCAAGGCGAGGAAGGAGCGGGCAGCTCAGCAGCCTTTCGGAAGCAGTCAGCCTGCGCGGGTTACTTCAACTCTCGATGCTGTTTGCAGCGTGAGTGAATGAATGCGTGAGATCCTGTATTTAGTGTTCTCCTTCTGAAGAGAATTAGGCTGAGATTAGTTTTCTAAATTAGTATCTTCCAAATGATGATTATATTACTTTATTCTTTCCTTTGGAGCAAGAGAGAAAAGGTTTCTTATTTTTTCTTAACTAATTCCTTGAACTTCAATAGCAAGTCAGCGACATAGCAATTAGGAACCTGCTCAGCTGGCTGCTTTGCTGGGCTGTACCAAACAGAGGAGCCAGGCCTGTGTTACTGGCTGAACTTTCCAAAGCAGCCTAAAGGGGATTAAAAGCCAAACTCCCACTGGGGATTTTATTCTTTTTGCAGTCTGTGTCAAAGGGTAAATAAAAGTGAGTGGGAGTTGGGCCCATGTTGGGCACTGTTGATAATCCTGAGGACTTCAGTACATGGAGGTGACATCAACTTTCATGTTTGGTTCTTCTGGGAGGAAGAAAACTTGTTGAATGCAGTAGGATCTTTTGACTTGGGTTTTGCTGGTGTGGGATTTAACAAATTTTTAGGTCCTGGTTTATTGAATGGGCGCACTTACAACGGCATTATAATCCGTAAGAGAAGCTTTTATTTTTGTTCTCATGAATCAGCTTTTCCATTTATGTAACTTTCTACGGTTTCTGGAGCAAGTTGTGGTCTTGGTTTGGGAAGTACAGACTTTGTCCTTTGTTCTAGCTGTATTCTTGGCTTGTGCTGCATAATCTGATCTGTGGTGTGGTCCCTTATGCCTGGATAATGCCCCGTTGCAGGCAGACCTTGTGCTTCCAGACGTGATGCAACCTCCAGGTTAGGTTGCCAAAAACCTTTCAGGAGCCTGGATTTCTCCCCCGACCTTGCTCTTGAGTGGTGGTCCTTTTGCGTCCTTTCACCCCGGGACTTCTTCCCGCTTCTAAAAAGCATCTTCCAGAACCACGCGTGAGGAGTGGGAATGGGGTTGCTGCTCTCGCTGCGCTGGAGCCCGTTCCCTCCTGCCCCGGCTCTCGGGCTGGCACGTGGTGCTGATGCAGCCTGGTCGCTGGGCGCCGGGTGGGGAGAACCCCGGCCAAATGAACAACTTCTAAGTTGTTGGGGGCAAACCACATCAAGAGAGGGCTGCTGTAGCAGCTATGCAGGATACATGTTGATATGCCATGGCTTTCCCAAAGGGCCCTGGAGGGAGGGGGAAGTACATATGGAGCCCATCTGGACACTGCCTAATTTCTGCAAAATAAAAAAAAAAAAGAGTACAAGTACAGCGTGAGCTTTTCTAGCCTCCTGTGTTTGATTTAGGTCACATAAGTTCATGATGGTTTTGCTGTATTTATCCTCAATCTCATTCCTTACAGACCAGAAACCAAGCGTTGGGAGAGGGAATGATGCCATTACTATGTGTAATGCTCAGCTTAAAATAGCCAGAACAAAGAAGTGGTTTGAGTTGTGTAATGATAATTGCCCAGCCCTAAAAATAGGTAGATGTTCTACCAGGCAGAGAGAAGTAAAAGTGAGACGTGAACCGCTGGGAGACAGCCCCTCGGCGCCAGCCTGCGAAGCTCGGATCCAACAGGCCATGGCTGTAGGTCCCTACAAGTTTCCCACCCTTTGACCGGCATTTACAGCAGAGGGTGGCCACCAGCACCAACGGAATTTTAAGCTAATACGGGGGAAAAAGAATCTGGCTTGTTCATATGAGTAAAAATAACAAAAACGCTTTATAGAAAAAAACCCTGGCTCCTTGAATATTATGGTAAAACCATAGAAAACTCTGATGGAGGCCAGGACCGAGCCTGCTTGGAGGTGTTTTGTCTCTGAAGGGAGTCCTGCTGTAGTGTCCTGGGGGTGGAGAACAGGCTTAGGGGGGCCGTCAGGAATCCGTGACATTTAAATCCATAGCTGAGCTGCTGTGCTGTTCAACTCCTACAAATTATGTTGCACTGGGAGGCAAAATCATAAGTGTTTTGCAGCTAATTTGCAAGTATTAGCTTCCGCATTAGCAACTCGCGAGGAAGGCATTTTAGAAATTAGATGAGAAATGTAACAAAAAAAACCCCCACCCAACTTTTATTTTTTAATTCCAAAACGTGGCGGTGAACAGCCATAGCGTTAGCCAGCCACAGCGGCGGAGGTGGTCAAGTCCTAAAGTCACTGACAGTGGAACCTAGAGAATAAACACTGCTGCTAAGGGACGTATTTAGCTTTATTTCTCTTTGCCTCAGTAGCTGACTTCTCGGGCTGCGTAGCAGTGCCCCTGCACAACCCCGGAGGCAAGACTGATGCCCGGCGGGTGGTTTTAGCCAGCCATTTGGCTTTCTTGCACGGCCTCGGAGCCGCAGCGGGAGCGGGCTGGGGCATGGTGCGCAGGTCAGCCTGCAGGACGCCCTGCAGCAAGTTAATTTGTCTTGGCAGCAGCACGGCATTCCTCCTGCTGCCCCGCTCCCTCCAAAGAAAACCACTTTCTGGGGATTTTCACCTCGGCCGCAGTGAGCGAAAGGACGGCGCTGCTGGCTGCCGCTGGACTTTGCTGAAGATTTGCTGCGCTTTTCCTGGTCGCTGTTTAAATTTGAGCTTATCAGTCTTCAAAAGGTACTGAACCATTTGAAGAACTGATGGTTACAAGTCTGGCTGCAAACGGGAGCATCATCTGGGGATTTGAACCTTTTCGCTATTCTGCACGAAGCTGATATCCCCTGTGATTTAAAGAATTGCTCCCTAACGATGAAACAGCTTGTTTAAAATCATCAGTGGCTTAAAAGGAAACTGCTTTAAAGATGGAGTTGCTTTTCCTTATCTAGAACCCAGAAGGCTGGAATTGGAAATGGTAAAAAAAAAAACCTTTTAAAGCTGGTTTTATCTTTAAACTAAATTGAGACTGTGCAAGATCTAGATGCGCTGTAAGGTGTTGCTTCTCTGTTGTCCTGGTGCTGGCTCTCAGCTGCCAGGCTGGGAGAGGCAGCTCCGGCCACGCGTTCGGCAGGAGCTGGAGGCTGTAAGCGACGATACAACCCTGGCCAGGAACTTTGGAGGAAATCTCTTTAAAGTTCTTTTAAATCCTCACAACAATGTATGAGCCATTTAATCGCATCTTTTGGGGGGGAGGGGTGTAAATCTGTGTTTTTTTCTTTTACGTGGAGGTCAGGACACAGGACCCACAGGAACGGAGGAGAATGCCGAGTGCCAGAACGGCAGAGCTGCAGCCGCGTTCTCAGCAGGGAGAAGTTTGTTGTGTGATCAAAATTGTAAACTTACTTTGGGTTCCAGTGGTCCATAAATAGATTTCCAAAACATGTCTGTTGTCCAACAACGAATTTATTTATAAACTGAAAAAATGGCAAGGCTTTAAAAAAAAGAACAACCCCAAACCCCTCTTGGCCAGCAGTGTAAACGAGACTGTTCTTTTGTATGTGTATGCCTGGGTATATGAAATAAGATGGAAATTTCTTTGAAGTTCATTTCAATAAAGCCTTTAAAACAACCGTTTCCTTGCAGCGGGGCAGTGCTAGCAGGGGCTGGCTGTTGGGCAGCCAGTTTAGGGTGCTGGCCGGGGCTGGGGATGGAGCGTTGCCTGCTCGCTGGACCAAGGTCCTGCAGCATCGCACTGGCCCCCTTTCTGTTTACTGTCTTTTAGCCGAGTGTGTTTTCATTTGGGTTCCCCCCACTCCTCCCCATGAGTAGAGATTTGGAGGAGAAAAAAAGTATTGAGTCTCAAATGTTGCGGCATTTTCTGGAAAGTTTTTTGCCCATTTTGGAGTTAAAGCTCCATTTAACCTGGACTGTGATTTGTTGGAAAATGTCACCCGTCTCTACTCTTGGCAGCTCGGATGTGGTTTCTCTTGCATTACTGACGTCATCCACCGATGCGAGTTAGATCTTAGAACAGTAAATTTAACTTCTGATGTGTATTCAAGTGAGGGACAATAATGCTAAACTACTCATTTTCATTGCGGTACTCTACGCGCATGCTCTGCTGAAAGCTTAATGTTTCGTGATTGGCTTGTAACTGGGAAGGAAGAGAATCTTGATACACGAGGGTATCTTAAAAAAGAAAAAGCCTGCTGGAAGCATGAGCTTCTAATGTTGCTTGTGCAGATTTTGTATGGTGAAGATTATAGGTTGGTGGCGAGACTTTGCTTAAGCTCCAAGCACTTGCTGTAAAGCTATTTCTGTCTTTGGAACAGACAGTGAAAGCCAAACCCAAGTGAAAATAGATCCATTCGGTTAAATGTTTCCTTTCAACGTTATCTTAGGAATGTCAGCAAAAAGGATGACGTTTCCACTCACTTGAGTAATTTTAGCTGTTTTTTTCCCCCAAGAATGCCCCGAGAAGCGTGAGTCGGTGTGTTCAGGCTAAGAAGCCAGGTGCGTGTTTCTGGGGGTGGGGGGTAAAGCCGTCTGTGAGCAAAACTGGCTTTCACGAGGGCATCCGTGTTTCCCCGAGCAGGGCAGCGGTGAGCTCCAGCAGGATGCGGCCTTCCTCTCGGCAGTGCTGCCTTCTGCTGCTCCCCACCCCACCCCTTCTCCTTCCATCCCTCTATCTCCATCCCACATCCATCCCTGGGATTATCCCCCTGTCTCCATCCATTGTGCTCATTCCCATCCTCTCCTCCCCACAGCCTCTTTCCGTCCTTGCAGCTGTCTGCCCATCCCTGTACATGATTTCTCTGTTGTTCTTGTGCTTTTTGTATCTATCCACGAGTCCTTCTGCCTCTCCAGTGCCTGGTCCCGCAGCCTCAGGACCCTGCCACAGCGGCGTTGCTCTCGGCTCCCCGGCTCCTGCGCTGACTGTATGCACGTTCTCGGCTCTCCACTGGCACTCTCTGCCCTGCAAAATCTGTCAGGAGCACTCAGTATAAACAAAGATTTTCGTGTTTGCAAACTGCGGTTAGGTGCAGCTAACAGGCCAAAATAGCTTTAGACATGACAGTTGTTTGCGTAGGACGAGATGCGGTATCTGGAAGGGCGCTGGCCGGTGTCCGTGCCCGGTTAGGCAACTGAGAGAGGGTTTTTTTGGGAAGCGAGTGCTGCGTGTTGACAGGCGCATCCTGAAGAAAGGCTCCTCGCTCCTTCCCAAACATGGGCAGCAGGAACCATCTTCCAGGCTCTTGTCCTGAGGAGAGTGCGTGCCCTTTCGAGTAAGACAAAATACCCTGAAGCAGCAGCAGGCGTCTCTTGCTCTATTTTAGGCACTTCCCTCCTGGTGGTATTCCAGTGCCTGAGATTAATAGAAGTTTTCTAAATAAAATCCCATAAAATAATGCGATCCGGCAGCTCGGTGTCTGCTCTGCCCAGCGGTTGGTGCCGTGTTTCTCTGGAGCATTTAATGCTCCTGTGTAAGTGCTTGTCACCGTGCTTGGAAGACTTGTCTGAGGAGCTGGGAGGAAGACATCGCCTTTTAATCTTCCAACTTGTTTTTTTTTCCTTTGGCCAGAAAACTAGGGTTTCAAACTAATACTACTCATGCATCACCACCAGCTCCTTGCTTTTCCTTACAGTTCTTTAGAGAATTACCTCCTTTGACCACAGACGGACTGAGCGCCACACGGAGACCAAGCTTGCCTTCCACACGGTGCCTTTTCTAGCAGAAAAAATACATTTCCAGCTTCACTAGCTCTTCATAAACAACCAGAGAGGGTTATCTGCTGTGATAGCCCTTCGGAGCCGCGGTCGTGAACTTGGGATCTGGTTGTGCTACCTGTAGCTGAAAAAAGAACCCAGAGAATGTCCTTGCTCCATGAAGCTGGGAGAATGAGTGAAAAGACAGCAAAACAGACAGTGCGGCAGCGTTCAGAGAGAGGTTTTGCATACGTATGTCAAAGAGGAAAACTCTATTTAAAGTTCATCATGTGAAATAATGGTGACATAGGGTAGCCAGAGGCATTTTCTTCATGTAAAGAAGCATCTTAATGGCTGCGACAGTCCGGCCCTGTCAGACCGGGTGCTGCACGAAGGGACTGGATGTGCGGAGCCTGCCTGGGAAGGGGCTGTGCTGTGAGACCGAGCTGAGATGCTGAGAGCAGTGTGAGGACGTGTGGATGGCTAGGAGGCAATCTAATAGTAAAACTGATTTAAAAACTAAGGAGGCTTCTCAGGAGATCAAAATGCTAATTACTGTCAAACTTAAGAGCTCTTGCTTTACATGGTTTAATAGTAGATTGGGTAAAAACTTGGTTTTCTTAAAAATTCTGGGACATCTCAGAGTGTGTTCCCACTAAGCAGCAGATTTTGGACAAGTTAAGGACCTGAGACTAATGAAAACTGGCTGAATCTGTAATTAACAACTGTTGGGAAATGGTTAATTAAAATATAACTAGTTCAGGGAAAAAAATTTCCACTTATTCCCGGGTCAGCATGTTGCCTTAGATACTGACCGCTGGCAGAGGAGTTTACAATTACAAAGACCTTTCCCTTATTTGAGTCCTACAGAATAGTTTGTGAAGGAAGTGCTCTCTTTTTTTTTTTTTTTTTTTTTTTTCTTCCCTCTGAGCTGTATGGCACGATGGGGAAAAACTTCCCCCAACTGCTCCCTCCTGCTGTGACCCCTGTTATTAAAGGCAAGCGAAGAAATCTCTTAGCAGTGGATTCGAGTCTGCTGAGAAATGTTTTTCTATACAGCCTGTAACATGAATTATTTCCTCAGGCTGGTATTAACTTGTCCATTTTCATTTATTTTTAGCCATGATGAAAAGTGGCTAATGCCCAGCAATATTCTGCTGGTTAAGGGTACAAGGGTGCTCGCTAATCGAGTTCAGCGGCTCCTCTGCTGACATGTTGGGAGGAATTACGTTGGCTGCAGCCCTGGGCAGGCGGCTTCCCCGCTGAAGCTGGGAGCACGTTTTTCCTCCATCGGGAGAGCAGGCTTGGTCCCTTTGCACTACACTGAGCTAGATGCAGAGGGACATCTGTCCAGCCAGGTTTTTTTTAAAACCAAACCACCCCACCCAAGATGTAGTTCAGCCTGGACTGGTTCCCTGTCATGGATTGTCACGCAGCCAGCAGCGATGGCTCCAGAGGAGCCGCTGCGGAGCGAGTCGATGGATGCTTAAAGGCTACCGAGGCATGGCAGTCTCCTCTTTGGAGACGCTGGGCTCTGCTCTCCCAAACCGCACCCTTGCGGAGCAGCACTTTTCCTACACTAAAACCTCGCGCCCTCCCTCCGGCTCCCGGGGCAGCTCGAGCCGGGGGCACAGGCACCATATTTGGCTCTCGGCTGGCTCTGCCCTGACCTCGGCGCTGCGGGCCGGGAGCTGCCTGGGTTCCCTTCGCCGTATATGGAGAGGCTGCTCGGGGAAGCTGGTGGCTGACCTGAATTAGAAGCAGTGCAACATCTGTATGAGGAGCTGCTTTTGTTGCACTCAGCTAATTAGGTTAAAGCCAGGCCTTGGACTGGTTTTGTAGCGAAGGGAATAATTTGAAGAGGACAAATTTCCTATTAAATCCCATTTTTTTATTGTTTGCCAGGATGCGTATGGTTGTAATTTCCTTTATGGTGGTAGAGTCATGCAGAGGAAGAACAGAGCGTAAGCAGAAGATCTCTTTATCGGGAAGTCAATAATTCGTACATGACAGTAATGAAACCCACCTTTCCTGTCAAAAGCCAGCACAGCCTTTGCCGCGCAGATCCCGCTTTTCACTTGGGTGCTGTGCGAGTACGCAGGGGACGGGCTGCATCAGGTGTGGGATCTCATCCAGCCTGTGCAGTTGGCTGCCCCGAAACTTCTCCTCGAGACGAGCAAGGACGGGGGACGCAGGGTTGCAGCTCTCCAGAGGCCATACCTGCCGCCGCTGAAACCCGGAGCAGAGCAAAAGAGGGGATTTTATTTTATCCAAAAAACCACAAGCCAAAATGGCTTTGAGATCTTACTGTTACTGATGACTTTATGAGATCTCTGTCGGCAGCGAGGTGCATAGCCTACATGAGGAGGACAAAAACCTGGACTCTGGGAAGGGCGGGTTCAGGCTGTGCTTCCAGGGACACGAAGGAAGCAGGTTGTACCTCAGATGTCCCTCCAGCAAACTGTGCTGCACCTGAAAAAACAACGTTCCCTCGAATTAATTGTAAGGCCTGGACAACACAGCCTCTGCAAGGGGACTGCTTGCACCTTTGCTTTTGGTTGGAGACCTTTAAGGTTCGCCACGCTCACATGTGTATAGGGACAGTGTCCTTAGAATTCAGCCTGTTCAATTATATAGGAGCCAAGTCAAGGCTCAGATAGGACTCTTTAGAAGATACTCTCTTATTCTAAGAATTTTCTTACTGCTTCCATTTTCAACCTGTTTTGTATCCCCTTGTTTCTGCATTGAACCCTGGCATTGCATGATTGGCAGCAGCAGAAATGGTTTGACTGATTTTGTTTGCTTTCTCTCCCCTCCCCCTCTTTTGTGACAGATTAAAAAGCAGCAACAAGATGTGTTAGGTTTCTTGGAAGCCAACAAAATTGAATTTGAGGAAAAGGATATCGCCGCCAATGAGGAGAATCGGAAATGGATGCGCGAGAACGTCCCTGAAGACAGCCGGCCAGCAAGCGGGAACCCCTTGCCGCCCCGGCTCTTCAACGACAGCCGGTACCTCGGGGTAAGGCACGGCTCCAGGCCTCCATCTCTTCACAGAATCATAGAATCTTCTCCTCCCGGTCCTCTTGCTCGCTGCCGTAGTCTGTACTTCGCTGTTCTGATCAGCAAGAAAGGACTTGGCCGGCTGTACAGTCAAGTGTGCAAACTGGGAAGGGCGTGGAAGGTCTTAGACATTTACGCCTCCTCTTGGTCTTTTAATAATAATTGATTCATGAATATTCCAGTTTCGCCATAGAGGAGAGATTAAAATTTGGACCTGCTGATTCTCAGATCATTGTGCTACTTACTGGAATGAGCCTACCACCACCTCGCAGTGTATATATATTTTTTTTCCCTGTAGGTTTTTTTTCCCCCCTCTTACGGTTCTGAAAGTTTACAGCTTTTTTTTAATTCTCACGTTCACCATGATTGTGAACTAACACTTCACAGAAATCTGGCGCTGTTGCATCAACCTTATGTTCTGTAGCAAGTTCAGAGATCTGTGCTGTCTACACGGGGTTTGCCAATATGTGGAGCGCAGATAGCTCTGTAGTCTGTTCATCTTCCAAAATAAGTGCTTGTATGCCGTGATGTCTGCCATGACCATAAATCAATTTTCTGATCCTTCTTGGGATCCGTTTTTGTGTACTGCTTGCAAAATGAAGGCTGTTGCGGTCCGTTTACTCCAACGTCTTGAACAGATGAAAACTCATACTGCAAATACAATTTCTACTTGTCATTATTTTAATGCTTGATCAAAAGTAAGTTGCCCTGCAGCACTTCTACGCAGCAGGCTGTGCTCGAATGATTATTAGATTAACTGTTAATTTTATTTTTAAAACTTAATATCTTCTGAAAAGAGCTCACAGTATGCATTCCTCTGGTGCCGTGTCTTGGTTTCTAAGTTATTTTGCAGCCTGGTCCTGACCTGCCAAGTCTGTAAGTCAGAACCTGCCAGTTCTGGACCTTTGTGAGGCAATTCTGTGGCTACTGAAAGAAATCATTCTCAATGCGCCAAGGATTTCTTGCTTGTAATAAAAGCAGAACTTGAAACAATATCCACAGTGAGCTAATGTACCGCTTGGCGCTCAAAATTTTACTGACTGTGGTTTTGACATAGAAAAAGGTTGGTTTGGAGCGACAAATGTAATGATCAATAGTCGTCTGCAGCTGAAAGCTGAGAAGGGGCCAGTCGCAAAGAGTTGAAAATCTCTGTTCAGTTATCTCTTTAAAAACAAACAAACAAAAAGAGGCAAATATTTCTGTACCAGTAGGAAGTCTGGTTGCAACAGTATCACCTTTCTCCCTTGGTGTACCAGAGCTTTAGGGATGCTGTGCAGCTGTCCTTTATCAGTGAAATGTTGCCAGATTTCTGCTGCATTGCTGTAGCTGTGCAGCAGAACAGGGCTTTGCTATTCAGTAGTGTGGGACGGGGGGAGAGAAAGGTGTGTGCACCTAGGTCTGGATGCTTGCTTATCAGAGATGCTTCTAATGTATCCCCAGCTGCAACCCATGACAGTTCTGTATACAGTAATTTTGGGGAGAGGGGTATAGATGCTTCAGACCAGTTCTTGCTATGGCTGTATTTCATCCCCAAAATTTTGGTTTGATGTCACTTTCAACTTCCAAAGTTCGGTCAATTTGTGTAGCTGGATTCAAGTTACTACAGTTCAGCTTTCAGGAAGGTAAAAGTTAATTCTATGTCCACACATTTGAACCTCTTTATGTCTTTATCTGATGCATCTCAGGCATGAACTTCCCTGTTTGTTTCATCTGATGCAGCAGAACTGGCAGAGGAGTGAGCAAATTGACTTTTATTGGCCTGTGCACAGCAGAAAGGCTGTAACTGTAGATGCCGTGCGAGTTGGCATGAACCCTGCTCCTTAGTCACAGGCATTCCTTTCCTGGTAGATGCAGGCTGCCGGACTATGCACTAGCAAGATAAACAACCCCTTTGTTATCAAGCAGCCCCAGTACTGTCAACAGAAGGGCTTCTGGGAGGCTTTAACATAATCATACACATTTTTATCAAACCAGCACCCGAATGCTACATGTACAAATCGAAGAGTAATTTGACATCCCTGATCTCTAGGCAGCTTGAATCCTCTGTTCCCCGTACTTTCTTCTGTTCCAGCTGCAACAGCCTCTTGTTGGAGCTGCCCCTGCTCTGAACACCCTGTTGTGTTCAGACAGCGTTTCCCATTTCTTAGGCTTTTCCCTACCAGCCAGACAAGCATGCGAAGCAGCCTGCCCTTAATGGCAGCTCTCTCCCTGACTTCAGCCCCAGCCTGAGCCTGCTCTGCGCTGCTGCCTTGCCTTGGCTGTCTCAGCCAGGACTCCTGCACCAACGCATTCCCCAGGAAAGCTGGAGAAAGCTGGGACTGTTGCTTCAGTTGAAAAGGGAGAGAAGGAAAGTCATAGGACAGATACGTGCCAAGTTTGGAAATCGGAGTGAGGGAAGTATGTGGTAACTCGGACGATGGTGGACTTGCACAAATCTTCTGGGTGCATTTGGTCGGTGTTTGGCAACTGCTGTTGCTGAGCCACACTGTGGGCTTTTTGCTTGCTCTTTCCTAACTTAGCAGACAACTAAGCTGTGCTGTTTGTACTCTGTACAGCACTGCGTTCTGCCTCAAATATAAAAAAGGGCAGAGAAGGAAGCACTGGTATTTCTTTTATTATTTCATTGTTTTTTACCTTAATTTTCCTGGGAAGCTGCCGCGTGTATATTTAGAGCAACTGTAGTGCGCTGTGAGTACAATGAACAGTGCCACCTGATTCCCTTCATTTGCGTAGACTAATCATTCATGGGAAACATGATGGGAAGGGATGTACTCTCAGCTTACAGCTTTCAGTTTAACTTTTAACAGGTTGAAGAGTTAACGCCCACGGTTGCACAGTTGCCATTGCTCACCAGTTATTAGCAATGGTGCCTGTGGGCGTCAGCGTTTCTGGTGACAAGGTGCGGGCTCAGCCCGTTCCTGCGGGAGGGACATCCGTGCCAGGTGGTGACAGCTGCCTTGCTGTGGAGGCTGGCCCTCTGGGAAAGGCGGAAGCACCTCACAGCAGCATCTTGTTGCTACAGATACTGGAATCCCCAGCTTGTCACTTTTCAGACGGTACAATTTCTATAGTATCCATGCTAACGATAAATACCTGAGGTGATGCTCTGAATTTTACATTCAGCCACAGGAAGCAGTTTGCTTGGTGCGGGTTGGGTAACACACTGAATTGAGCTGTGATTTTTTTTTTTTTTTCCTGACGATTCATACTTCTGTCTTTTGTTTCCGCTCCCCTCCCCGGACTCCCCTGGTGAAGGACTATGAAGCTTTCTTTGAAGCTCGAGAGAACAACGCGGTATATGCGTTTTTAGGCTTGACTGCGCCACCTGGTTCAAAGGTAGGTGTGTACGTTTCTCACGGTAAACCACAACCTGTATTTTACACCTTGTTCTTCTCTGCTCATAGTAGGATCATTTACATGTTCTGTGGTTGCCTCAGTCAATACACCTGCTGGTCTGATATTCACTCGCCAGAGACTGACTTTCAGGCTTCAACATCACAGCAACACGCTGTCGTTATGTGCTGGTTTATTTGGAGGATGCTTTGTTCCCTGGAGGCATCTTCCTCCCCCTCCTTCTACCACAAAAACTCCGTGTTCAGCACAGATGCTCTTTTGGTATCCTCACTGCAGAGCCACCCTGCTCTTTTTTAAGTTAATGGAAAAGCTTTTGTTGCTTTGGAAAGAAGAGCTGGGCCAAGTTCTTCACTAGGAATAACTGTCTCTTACCATTGGAATTTTTTTTTTTTTTTAGTACACTCTGGGAACAAGTGAAAGAGTAGTTAATATTTGCACTGAAGAATGCACAAGAAATCTAGCTGAAAAAAATTGTCACAAAACCAAAGAATTATTTCAATTCCGTGGCAAAACTTAATTCCTGTGAAGTTTTGATGAGATATTTGTGCTAGAAAATACCTTGAAACCAGAGTCGCTGGTTTTGAAATAATGTGGTCTTGCTTCAGAGTAATTTTTTCCTCCAGCTTGTTATCTGAAGCCTTGTTTTCCTTTGCCAATTACAAACTGGGTTGCTGCTTTGCGGATGCAATGGGCTGGACTTCTTTTGATTTTGATAGGATAGGACAAGCCTGCTTGAGACATTTCACTTGACAGCAGCAGGATCCTCCAGGTCACTTCCAGCTTTCTTCTTCCAATGAATAAACAAGCCGTTTCCTTTCAACTTTATTCATGTAAGAGTTGAAGGTCATGCTGTGCACATCACTAAGAGACCTAATTTTAAAGGTGGATGATGATCCATCAGTATTAAGCATTACAAATTGTGGGTGAGATTGAAACAGTTTTGGGAGCCAAAGTAATTTCTAGTGGTAGCTCCGCTGATGTGAATGGTGTAGCGAGGAAAAACTCTGCCTCATACAGAGAATTGCAGAGAGCAAAACCTGCGATACATGCCCCAGCGTCACCGGTGTCAGGAGGCTGGCCTGCACGCAGTGTGATGGTCACATAAATCTTATTTAAGTTTCTTGGAACGTCTGCGCAGCGCTGCACAAAAGAGTATGCAGGATGGAGCCAAGGAGTGAGAAAGCAGCCCTGAGACCATGGGACGCAGGAGAGCCCGTGTGTTTCCCCTCACGGCCGAGATTTGGGAAGTGCAGTGGTACTGGAGAGCAGTTGCTGCCGTAACAAATCAGGTCATCTGTCTCTGTAATGTTTATGAACATCGCTGCTGACTTAATCTGCCAGATTGCATAAGCAATCTGCATGGCTATTAGTTGCTCCAATTCTGTCCTAAGGGGTGTTTTTTAAGGAAAAGGTGAGTTTTAAAAGGGAGAAGCACAATGCATTTGTACTCTGCTGAATTTTCATATTGCTTGCTACAGCCGGGGAGGTGCATTTGAGCCGATGAAGATAACCTCTGCATAAGTGACCTTGTACCCAGTGCATTCTGCTGTTGGGTTGGCTTTTGGTATCGTCCCACAATTACATGATGTCAGATCGAGCTGACTGCCTGCTGCTGAGGAGAGACACTGATTTGTGGATGCAGAAATTGGCATTTACAGCTCAGCTGCATGCAGCTTGGATAGGATACTGTAGTTAGTGACATTGCATCTGCATAGGCTGCTACACAAAATGGAAGGAGTCTGGGATCGACCTGTGTGCTAACGCGAGAGAGGACCTTGACAGCAAACCTCCATTAAATGTCGTCATGAGAGATCTGGAAAGTTGTTTGACTCTGAACAGAAAGTTCCAGTATTAATGCTAAACAAGAAGGACCCAGAAGTGAGCATGGGAAATGCAAGTAATTATTTGCTGAGCCCTGGTGCTTTGGTTTGCACTTTGGGCACTGAGAGTACAGGTGGACCTACAAACCCTGGGAAAGGATGGCATTCAATTTATCTTAAATATCCTCACTTCAAGCAATAGGGGTTTTAAAGGGAGAGGATTCGGTGAGTTAAAGGCTGTGATTAATTATTTAAGGACTGAGGGCATGCTCAGTGAGGGGCCTTGAGGGAGAAATAAGGACAAGTATGGAAGAGGGATAGCGTCAAATCTGAAAAGCTGAGTCTTTCCCAGGTAACTTGCAGGACCACGCCCAAGGAAGTGGAGTTTCACCTTCAAGATGAATACGTTGGCATGTTCTCCGAGTTACCTGTACCTGCTTTCCTGGGGATGAAGGAAATACCAGGAATCCTCTCCAGCTTACCACTGCCTGTTTTGAAGAGAAGTACTTTGTCCTCCATTTTCTGGCCCGGAAAAAGGGGAAAAAAGCTAACTGTCACTTCTGTAGTGCCCACGACTGGTTAATGGAGCTGTTACAAAGCCAAGGGAACCATCTCCTCTTTGTTACCATTCAAAGAATCACTTGTCTTTTAGAGAATATCAAACACCTTCCCCCCCCCCCCCCAGGGCTTTGTAGCCCTTTTTAAACTTTCCTCCGTTCTTCACCTGCCTTTTCTGCCGTGAACTTGATAGGATGCCCTCGCACGAGCAGCATGGCTGCACGGTGACGTCCTGGCTCCGCTCTTTGACCCGCGACGTGCGGCCAGAGGAGCAGAGCGCAGTCAGACCTGAGCCAGCGCTCCGAGCAAGGCTGTTCCCACGCCCCTGCGTTAAAAGGCAGCACGATGCGAGGCGCTTGGGCAGATAGCCAGGAAAACCAGAGTGATCCACCACGTCTGAGATAACGGAGATATGCGTGGTACTTCCTGCCCTGCGGGCTGGGGTCACCCACTGTGTCCCCTCTCTTACAAGTCTTACAGGCTTCTTGGAAATTCCCTTCTTTCTCCTCGTGTTTTTTATTTGTTTAGCATACTGGCTCATGTTAACAATGATATTGTTGAGCCTGTTATCTTCAGTATTTTTACGCAGTCCCCAAAGCAAACAACTCCATTACAAAAAAGTTGAAGTTAGCAGATGTCGAACTTTTTCCTTTAAAATAAACCATGCTGTCCACCCTGAAGTGCTGCAGTGAGAGCGCTGTGACTGTTCATCTTTCTGTAGGCCATGTTGCTGCTAAACAGTTAATTAAATTAATCTTCACTCAAAAGTACACTTGTAGAAACCATCTTCAGAAAAAAAAATCCTTTTGCGTTCCTTTTGCTGTGCACCCTCAGCAAGTTTGCAGACAACACCAAGCTGAGTGGTGCCGTTGACACACCAGAAGGATGAGATGTCACCCAGAGGAACCTGGACAGGCTGGAGAGGTGGGCCTGTGTGACCCTCATGAGGTTCAGCAAGGCCAAGTGCAAGGTCCTGCACCTGGGACGGGGCCACCCCCGGTATCAGCACAGGTTGGGGGATGAAGGGATTGAGAGCAGCCCTGCGGAGAAGGACTTGGGGGTGCTGGTGGATGAAAAGCTGGACACGAGCCGGCAATGTGCGCTGGCAGCCCAGAAAGCCAACCCCATCCTGGGCTGCATCCCCAGCAGCGTGGGCAGCAGGGCGAGGGAGGGGATTCTGCCCCTCTGCTCCGCTCTGGGCAGACCCCACCTGGAGTACTGCGCCCAGCTCTGGGCCCTCGGCACAAGAAGGACATGGACCTGCTGGAGCAGGTCCAGAAGAGGGCCACCAAAATGATCCGAGGGCTGGAGCCCCTCTCCTATGAGGCCAGGCTGAAAGAGTTGGGATTGTTCAGCCTGGAGAAGAGAAGGCTGCGAGGAGACCTTATTGCGACCTTCCAATACTTAAAAGGGGCCTACAGGAAAGATGGGGAGAATCTTTTTAATAAGGCCTGTTGTGACAGGACAAGGAATAACGGATTTAAACTAAAGAAGAATAGATTTAGACTAGACATTAGAAAGAAGTTTTTTACACTGAGGGTGGTGAGGCACTGGCACAGGTTGCCCAGAGAGGCAGTGGATGCCCCATCCCTGGAACCATCCCAGGCCAGGCTGGACGGGGCTGTGAGCACCCTGCTCTGGTTAAAGCTGTCCCTGGCACTGCAGGGGCTGGGCTGGGTGGGCTCTGAAGGTCCCTTCCAACCCAAAGCATTCTATGATTCTATGATTCTGTTCCCATTTGTGACCACTTTACGGGGGCTGAAAGATGACTGAAAAATGCAGGCTGTTGTTTTTTAATGTTCCTTCTGAAACACGCTGAGAATTGTTTGAGGTTAGCTGGTACGTCTGCTAAACTGCTTCAGCTGTTCCTTCATCTCAGCAGCTTCATGGGGATGTTTTCCTGTTGCCAAAGGGCACCCGATCCGTGCCAGGTCCCTCGAAGAGGCGTGGGTGGGGAGCCCTGGGCACGGAGAGCAGGTGGTAGGCAGGAGCACGTCCCCACTGGTGCGGTTCCCCCCGCAGCGGGGAGCTGGGCTTACGGGGCAGTGCCGCTGCCAGGATGGACCTGCTGCCGGCCCCGGGATGGAGCTCACAGGTGGGTCTGCTGCTGGAGCGGCTCCGAGCTGTGTCTGATGAAGGACTCGCAGGCTGCTCTGATCACCCTTCTGGAAGGCAAAAGCTAAATGCTGGCTGTTGGTCATTTGGTGGGGTTTAGTTCAGAAAGTGAATTACATCTCTGCTGAGACCTCTTTTTTTTTTTTCCTTTTTTTTTTTTTTTTGATGTGGAGACTTTCATTAATTAAGAATTCCTTTTCCATTTAACCATAGTTCTTCAAATAATCTTAGATCTCTAAATAGTTCTTGTGTCCTAACATGAAATCAGGGATAACTCATTATATCTGCTCTTCCTTTGTTTTAAACTTCTGTGGTCAAAACTGGTCTTTGCCACAGGTTGGAATATTCCTGCAGGTCCTACTTGAGCTAGCTTAGAATTGGAGTTAAAGCCACCACCCTATGGGACTTGTTTTATAATGTTATCGTAGGCAGTGGGGACTCTTTTCTTGAGTTGGGTTCAGTGCTGCTCAATTCTTAATCGTGTATGGCTGCAATTTTTTTATGTCATATGTTGGTGCCTAACACAGGCATGTGTAAGTTGTCGCCTTTCATAAAGTACTAATATGTGTAATTCTGTTCTGCTGTTTCAGGAAGCTGAAGCACTGGCAAAGCAGCAAGCATGAATTTCAACTGCCTTAAATGTTCTGTAAAGGGAATTTCCACAGCTTTTTATAAAATAGCGCAACCATCTCTGCTTCAAGAAATGTAGATGTGATTTCAAACGTTTGATTGGTGCTTGCAGCATTCGTCGTACATAACGCAAATTTGAACACAAGATGAAAATGTGAACATGGAGAGCACGGAGTGTATTATTACAGGGTTGGAAGCATAGGAAACTGAAGCAATTAGACATGATTTTTAAACTAAAGGTTTTAAACTAAAGGAGGGGAGATTTAGACTGGATATAAGAAAGAAATTTTTTACAAGGGTGGTGAGGCACTGGCACAGGTTGCCTAGAGAGGCGGTGGAGGCCCCATCCCTGGAACCATCCCAGGCCAGGTTGGACGGGGCTCTGAGCACCCTGGGCTGGTTAAAGCTGTCCCTGGCACTGCAGGGGCTGGGCTGGGTGGGCTCTGAAGGTCCCTTCCCACCCAAAGCGTTCTGTGATTCTATGAATGATTTTCACGTAGTTTAAACTGTCTTGGCAATTCATAGAATCATCAAATCGTTTAGGTTGGAAAAGACCTTTAAGATCATCCAGCCCAACCATTAACCTACACTACCAAGTCCACACTAAACCAAGTAAGAGGAGAGTAATAACTAATTTCATGTTTCCTGGCTTGGTGGCTGGATTATTTTTTAATGGGCAAAACGACAAATCATTAAGGTTGGAAAGAACCTCTAAGATATCAGTCTAACCATCACCCCAACACCCCCATGCCCACTAAACCATGTCCCAAAGTGCCACCTCTGCCCGTGTTTCGAACAGCTCCAGGGATGGGGACTCCCCCACCTCTCTGGGTAGCCTGTTCCAATGCTTGACCGCTCTTTGAGTAAAGAATTTTTTCCTAATGTCCAGTCTAAACCTCCCCTGACGCAACTTGAGGCCATTTCCTCTCGTCCTATCGCTTGTTACTTGGTAGAAGAGCCCAACACCCACCTCACTGCCCCCTCCTGTCAGGCAGTCGTAGAGAGTGATGAGGTCTCCCCTCAGCCTCCTCTTCTCCAGACCAAACACCCCCAGCTCCCTCAGCCGCTCCCCACCAGCCCTGTGCTCCAGACCCTTCCCCAGCTCCGTTGCCCTTCTCTGGACACGCTCCAGCCCCTCAGTGTCCTTCTCGTAGTGAGGGGCCCAAAACTGGGCACAGTATTTGAGGTGCAGCCTCACCAGCACCGAGTACAGGGGGACGATCCCTGCCCTGCTCCCGCTGGCCACACCATTCCTGATACAAGCCAGGATGCTGTTGGCCTTCTTGGCCACCTGGGCACACTGCTGGCTCATGTTCAGCCGCTGTCGACCAACACCCCCAGGTCCTTTTCGGCCGGGCAGCTTTCCAGCCCCTCTTCCCCAAGTGTTGCATGGGGGTGTTGTGCCCCAAGTGCAGGACCCGGTGCTTTATTCATCCATTTTGTGTAAACTTCAAGAAATTATTTTAGTACTAATAATGCAGATGGAGTTATACCTGGAGATCCAATTGTTTAAAATACGGAAAACAAGCAACAGCATCTAAAACCTTGTCAGATACTAACTGTAGTGCCTGAGTTGCCTCAACAATGTTACTGAATTACACAGTCATTTTGCAGTGTCTTTTCTAATTCCAGAGGAAATTATAGGTGGTATCGTGTAGTATAGCCATTGTAGTCACTTTTGAAAGTTGTCTTTGTTCTTTTGTAGAATGGATATTTAAGATTTGTATTGTAAGACACTGTACAGATGATAAAAAAAAAAAATAATGCCATGTGTTTCTCATTTAAGTGATCTGTGTGGGCTCTTTTGACAAAGAAAAAGGGATTTGAGCAATGAACAGCCTTTCCATTGGCAAGTTCATCACACAGCTGCCTAAGCGCGACTCGACTGCGTGTCTGTGTGCAAGATGCGGTGCACCTCAGTGAAGTAGGCGCTAATTCCCAGGCAATGTTGCAAATAAGCCAAAACGGCCAGAAACAGCATTTCCTTACCTGTGTAAGGGTGAAAGCCTTTAATGTTTCTATACAAAAATACCAGTTCACGCCGCTTACCGTATTAGGCATCTTACTGCATGTTCAAGTAGTCATTAGATTCATATAGTATTTTTTTCAAATGAGGAAATAAACGCTTGAATAGCAAGAACTATTGCAATTAAGCAAGACTTTTTTTTTTAAGGTTTAAATACTTTTTTTCTATTGTCACTGCCGTATCATGAAGATAGTAAACAGGAATTGCGGATCTATTAAAGTGTCTCGTATTGGTGAATTCACCTTGTGCAATATTAACCTGTGTGTTCTCCCAGTGCTCATGAGATAGGCTGTATTTCTTGGCTGTATTCTGCAAAAAAATACAAATAATTACAAGTGCCCTGAAGGATAAGAAACAGGTTTGAAAATTGTGTGGGTAATTTCAAATGCATTTTGCGCCACATAATGTACTTATTCCCCAAAAGCATCAAAAGACATTAAGGAGGATAATTAGTCCTTGCTACAGTTAGAGGATCATTCTAATAGCTCTGCACACACACGTTTTGATTTTCTTTGCTTTATGAAGAATGAGAAACAGGTGGTACAGAGCAGCAAAGGCTGCAGCTTATCGCCATGCGGTTATTTCACATTGATGCTGTAAAAGGTGTGCAGCGCTTTTTAAATACTTTCTGAAATGGCTTACACTTCATGGTTTTGAAGTCTGAAATTAGGAACAGGATAAAAGTAAAAACTTCCATTTACAAAGTAAACGTAGAGCGCTCCTGATGAAACTTCCACAGACGTCCGAGTGAGCAGGATCTAGCACGGAGCCACGTTAGTTCCAATGATGTTTAATTCATGTTTTACCTTTTCTGATTTGGGAGCCTGGGAGTCAGTTTGAAGCTTGTCCTTACAAATGCAAGCAGTCTCAAAATGCATAGGGGTAGATTAATGTTGCCTTACCTTCAAGATTAACACACGCATTTGTGCTTTTTCATTAACAAGCTTTATCAGTAATTACTGCAATTTAGTGACATTTCTTTTTAAGCTCTTTTGGGGATGGAAGTTAGGTTATGTTTTGAATCCAGTGTCCAATTTTTGTTGTTCACTGTGATTTCATCTGTCTGAACTGAGGTGATTTTTCTTTCTTAATATTGGCATAATCTTTCTCTGTGTCTGAAGTAGTGGTCAGGTTTTTGAGTAAGTACGTAAGAATTTTAAGTGAAGTCTTGTGAAGACATTTGACACACAAGTCACTATACACATGCCAATTTGCTGCGTTTCCTGTATAAGGAAGGTGTAAGTTTTCTGAATTACAGTCATTATTTTGGAGGAGGTGTAATTGAAAGTCACTGCCAAATTCTGTCAGTTCGGTGACCCAAAACATTCTGAAACAAGGTCAATCCCGGTTTCTGATGGTCAAGAAAATTGCAAAGTCTAGGAAACAAAAGTCACTTGCCTCGTCTGGTCCCCCCCCCTCGCACGTGGTGGCGTTCAAACTGCGTCAGCATTCCTCAGAAAGCTCTGTTGAGACAGACTGAATTATTTCTTTGTCCGGGGAACAAGGCACCAACACCAACTGAAAAATACCGAAAATACTTCTTTGTTGTGGGACTGCATCTAAAACTGGCCTTCATTTTGATGCAGATGTCTTGCATCAATTAAGGAGTGCTAGTAACGCGTTGCCCAGATGCCGTTTTTCTGTTTCCCGTACCTGTGCTAGGTTAATGATGGGCACAAGAACTGAATTTATTCTTTTTTTTTTCCCTATGTAGAAGGCAGACACTGAGGATTTAGCCTGCATGTTAACCACTCTTATATCATTGCAATAAAATTGTTTTAGAATGCTTTCTCACACAACTGACTTGTTTGCATGTTTTGTTCACGGTTTGGAGTGGTCCTGGAAGTTGAAAGCAGTGGAGTTTTCAGGTGAAAACGCTGCTGTATTTTAAAAGTACAGGATCCGTACAATGAAGTGCACCCAACGCGTCCGCTGCTGCCGCACGTCAAGTCTGCTGCGTTGCGTCTCGCACCTGTTGCAGCTAATGGGTTTTAATTACTTGGGATACACCTACACAAAATAGACTTGGGAGGTTTGGGGGGTTTAGGAGAGCACTGAACGCACTTCCCAATTAACCTGCTTTCCCGCTTTTTCCCCGAGGCAGTTACAAATTGAAAGCAGGCAGGGCAGACGGCTTCACCCCGTGCCTGTAGAGCTTGCCAAACAGACTCAGCTGCTTTTTTTGCAACGTGTAATTAATTAGCTTTATGCTGCTCACAGCAGGGCAACTGGGTTGTTTAATATTTGTGTTGCCAGAGGGCGGCGTAGGATAAATTTTTCAACTAAAACTATTCATTTTTACCTTCTCTATTTGCCTGGTAGATCCAGCAGGTACATTCTTTTAAGCTTTACATGCTGGAGTTTTGCACCACCTGGCATATCTTCTGTAGAGCTACAGAAGATGCGTTCTCAGCCCCTAAACTGCACTGGGATTTGCCCAAATCCCAGACTTCAATTCACATCCTCTGAAGGAAACCAGTAACTTAATTCCTTAAGGAGTGGTTTGCGAGAAGGCCGCTTGCTTGCCATTTATAGGATCAACTTTTTTCTGTCTGAACATCGGAAGCACAACCGAGAGCCGTCAATTAGATTGATACCTTTTAACGGTGTTTATTGCTTGTCTCACGCTTCACTTGCCCTTCTTTAGCGTCTTAAAAAATGCTCCATAACGTAAGGTAAGAGAAGGGGCTTCCGACGCCACTTCTAATTATAATTAATCACGTTTACTTTCCCTGTATATACACTTCACTTGTATAACCCAGAAAAATCTCTGGTTTTCTTGTTTATAAAAAGTCTTAAAATACCAAGTTGTTACTCATGAATGTAAAGCTCAACAGTTTTCAAAAATCTGTTTAAAAACCAAATTGCATGTGCGCATATAATGTTTACTGAACTTGCTGTTTCAGGTTACAACGGTGTGCGCTGTAATAATAAACTTTTCTACCAGTTACTGTGGGATTTTATTCATTTCTCAGGTAATATTCTTAATTTGTATGTCATGGAAAATTCTGCAAAGTCTGCTTAGACCCTTAGCTCGTGTTGCACATATTCCAAATTCCAGACATGCCTTGCAATACAAACGTGAGGTGTGCCTCGTGGAGATGGGCGCCTGCTAGTCCCTTATTGGAGAGGCTTCACGCAGAGAGTCCGTTCGGGTTAACTGCACAACGACAAAGCCCAGAACGGGTTAACTTGAGGTACAGTTGCAGTCAGCAGAAGTAGGTGAGTAAATGAGTGGCTCCTGAGCAGCTCAGTTACTGGCAGGAGACTGTGTGCATGTGTGTGCACATATATATAAATAGATAGACAGGTACCGTATATAAAGATCTGTTCTGTCTTGGGGTTTTTTGTTTTTTTTTTTTAACGTGACAAAAAGGTATTAGCTAGTCTTGTGCACTCAGGCCCACAATTTGAGAAATGCAAGAAATGACTTCCCAAGAACAACATAATTCTTTTTATCAAAGGACTGACTTAAATCCATTAACGTCATAGATTCAGACTGATGGCTAACCTGTGTTAAGAACTTTATCAGACCTCATCTTCTCCTGTGTTTTCCCCATTATGGTAAGAAAATTTTAATAGCCGATTTAAAAAGAAACTGAGACAACTCATTACCTGGGAACAAGCCATTAAGGTTTCCTGACTTAGTGTTTTCCTCTTTCGCCAGTCTTGCTTTTTCAGGGGTTTTTTGGTGATGCAAACACAAGAGTGGGAAAGCGTGCATGGTACGGCCTAGAGGCATTCTGTGGTCAAGGCATTCTGTGATCACATCTCCCCTCCTCATCTCCTGCCTCTGATACTGAGCTGATTCAAAGTGTAAAGGGAAAATGAAAGCATTTACTTATTGCTCGTTATCCATATAGCCCATTCCAGATCCCAGTACTGGCACTGCATTTCTTCCACGTTCCTTTTTTCCCCCCTCTTTCTCACAGAGCTCATGACAGCATCTGCACCTGTTCTGGAAAGGGATTACACTGGGCATAGAAAAAAGCTGATGCGTGAAGCCCATCTGAATAGATCAGGTAGCCTTACCTACACAAAATAATCCCACTCGACAAGTAAATAATTATCAAGTAATTATCTTTTAGTGAGTTTCCTGCAGAAGTATTCTGTGATTTGTGGGTTGGGCTCGATGATCTCTCAAGGTCCCTTCCAACCCAAAAGCATTCTATGATCTTGGTAGAATGTTTTAGATTGAAAAGTTCTTTATTAACAATTTTGAACAGTTTATTATTAACACTTTTGAACTGTATTGGTAAACTTTTGGGAAGACTTTGGGAAGTGCAAAAAGGATTCTAAAAGTCAGCTTCAGGCGATGAAACAGAAATCGCTGTCTTACTGCAGGAGCTGAGCGCGGTGTCGTAGTAAGCACTGAGTACTCTGAGCGTTCCGAGTGTGCAAGATACCTGTATTTAGTATGTTGCATTCATGAGGTATCAAAATAGGCCCTATATACAGCAATTCCTTCTCTCACAGGTTTGTCTGCTGAAGACGTCTTCAGGAACTTGGAGACTTCTTCATGTTCAATTGCTTGGTGTAACACCTCAAAAATCCTTAAAAGAAAGGAAAGGAGCAACATCGTGAATATGCTGTCAAATGCAGCGTACTTCCCACCTGACCTCAGTTCCTTTTGGAGCCCTTTCCCACCACGGAGGGCAAGTCATTTTTTTGTTTAGACCAACCGAACGCGATCGGGTGTACGGTTCAGAACCACGAACGTGGCGTTAACTCCAAATTAACTGCCAATTAACCCCCAATTAACTTCCGTGCAGCCCTAGGGCCGAGCCCGGGGGTGGCAAATCCCAGCAAGGGCAGGCAGCGGCCCTGGGCCCCCTGCGAGCCCCTCGGCTGATCTCAGAGCTCTTTCCCACCTAAGCGATTCCGTGGTTCTACGGCTGCGGCTCTGGAGGGCGGCGGGAGGGGCCCGGCCGCGGGGCCAGGCCCTCCGCCCTGCCCTTCCTCCGCCCTCCCCGCCGCCGCCGCCCGCCTCCTCCGGCCCTCCCGGCCGACGCGCCCCGCAGCCCCTTAGCGCCCAGCGCCTGCGGCCTGCCTCCGCCTCACCCGCCCTGCGGGAGGCCGGCGAGCACCCGAGGGGCCGCCGCCGGGGCCGGGGCTCGCCCCGCCGCCGCTCAGCCGCCCGCCGCCCCGGCCCCGCAGGGCGCCCGCTCCCGCCCCGGCCACCAACAGCCACACAGCGGCGGCGGCCAGCCGCTCCCGCCCTCCCCATTGGCCGTTCCTCTTGTCAGTCAGCGTGGGGGCCCGCCCCCTCCGGGGCTCGCGGGCGGTGGGCTGAGGGGAGCGGCGCCGGGGCGGCGGGAGGCGGGCGGCCCTGCGCTCCGTCAGGCGGCCCGGCCCCCCGGCCCCCCGGCACCCCTTCTGGCAGCGCCCATCGCCGCTCCGCCCAGCCCAGGCCGCCTCTCCGCTCAGCACCGGCGTTCGTCCCCGGGCAGCTGAGCCGGCTGCGGCGGTGCCGCCGGGGGCCCCGCTCCGGGCCGCGGGGTGAGGCCTCACCGGTTGCCTTCGCCCCTGCGCCCCCCCCGCCCCTCCCGCCCGCCGCTGGGTGGGGCGGCTCGGCTTCTTTAGCTTTAAAAAAAAACCCGGGAGCAGCCCAGCTCGGTGGGCGCGTTTCCAGCTGCAGAAAGAGCCCTCTGGGGTGCGCCCGGTTCGTGCGGGCCCTGCGCGGCCTGGCCGTGTCCGGTGTCGTACGGCAGCACGCTTGGAGGAGTTCGGGCAGAGGAGGCGGCGCCGACCGGCTGGAACACACGGATGTGCTCGGGAACACGGGTATGTTCTGGAACACGGATACGTTCTGGAACACGGATACGTTCTGGAACACAGATGTGTTTTGGAACACACAGATGTGTTTTGGAACACACAGATGTGTTTTGGAACACACAGATATGTTCTGGAACACACAGATATGTTCTGGAACATGGATATGTTCTGGAAAACACACATATATGCTGGAACACACAGATATGTTCTGGAAAACACACATATGTTCTGGAACATGGATATGTTCTGGAAAACACGGATATGTTCTGGAACACGCAGATATGTTCTGGAACACACAGATGTGTTTTGGAACACACATGTTCTGGAACACGGATATGTTGTGGAACACACAGATATGTTCTGGAAAACATATGTTCTGGAATACACAGATACATTCTGGAACACACGGATATGTTCTGGAACCCGCGGATATGTTCTGGAACATGCAGATGCGTTCTGGAACACACAGATATGTTCTGGAACACACAGGTGTGTTTTGGAACACATGTTCTGGAACACGGATATGTTCTGGAACACACAGATATGTTCTGGAAAACACACATATGTTCTGGAACACGCGGATATGTTCTGGAAAACACAGATATGTTCTGGAAAACACACATGTTCTGGAAAACACACATATGTTCTGGAACATGGATATGTTCTGGAAAACACGGATATGTTCTGGAACACACAGATATGTTCTGGAAAACACACATATGTTCTGGAACATGGATATGTTCTGGAACACGGATACGTTCTGGAACAGACAGGTGTGTTCTGGAACACACATATGTTCTGGAACACACGTGTTCTGGAACACACATGTGTTCCGGAACACACATATGTGTTCTGGAACGTGTGTTCTGGAACACATATGTTCTGGAACATGGGTATGTTCTGGAAAACACACATATGTTCTGAAACACGGTTATGTTCTGGAACACAAAGATGTGTTCTGGAACACACAGATATGTTCTGGAACACAGATATGTTCTGGAACACACATGTGGTCTGGAACACACAGATGTGTTCTGGAACATGTGTTCTGGAACACGGGTATGTTCTGGAACACGGGTATGTTCTGGAACACAGACATATGTTCTGGAACACGGATATGTTCTGGAACACGGGTATGTTCTGGAAAACACGGATATGTTCTGGAAAACACACATGTTCTGGAAAACACACATATGTTCTGGAACACGTGTTCTGGAACACACATGTTCTGGAACACACATGTGTGCTGGAACACACAGATGTGTTCTGGAACACATACGTTCTGGAACACGGGTATGTTCTGGAACACACACATATGTTCTGGAACACAGATATGTTCTGGAACACACAGATATGTTCTGGAAAACATATGTTCTGGAATACACAGATACATTCTGGAACACACGGATATGTTCTGGAATACATACGTTCTGGAACACAGATACGTTCTTGAACACATGGATACGCTCTGGAACACAGATATGTTCTGGAACACACACATATGTTCTGGAACACACAGATATGTTCTGGAACACACAGACATGCTCTGGAAAACATATGTTCTGGAATACACAGATATGTTCTGGAACACGGATATGTTCTGGAACACACAGATACGTTCTGGAACACACAGATACGTTCTGGAACATGGATATGCTCTGGAACACACAGATATGTTCTGGAACACACGGATATGTTCTGGAACACAGATACATTCTGGAACACAGATACGTTCTGGAACACACAGATACGTTCTGGAACACGGATATGTTGTGGAACACACAGATATGTTCTGGAACACACGGATATGTTCTGGAACACAGATACGTTCGGGTAATCGAGGAGCTGTTGTGCAGGAAGGTACTGGGAAACTCCCAGAAGCTGGGGTTGTTGAAGCGGTGCTGGTGCTTGAAATGGAAAACAAAAGGCTTGCAACAGCTGTGAGTGGAAAAAAAAAACCCAAAGAAACAAACCCAAACCAGTTAATATAGTCAACTTCTTTTTCACGTTTATATACGCATAAAACACATAGTCTGGGCTGAAATAAGGGACTTTGCTTACATCTTTCTCTAGTTAACGTGGTAATTGTGTATGGTAATACACCATGCTGTCTTATTTAATTTTTTCCATCTCTGGATGATGTGGTCAAATTTCTCTTTCATTCTTTACACATTCTGCTTTAAGGTTAGCCTCGGGATCCAGGCATACTTGTCTTGCTGACTGTTTCTTCTACCTGCCGCCTGTTTTCAGCTCCTGGAACAACTTCAGGTTTGTCTCGTTCTGATTTTAATTCTGTGACTATAAGGGGGTTTTTTACTAAGATCTTATTGATTGAAAGTTATTAACTTCCTTGAATGTTGACGCATTTGACACCTGAGTACAACCGAAATAAAAGGTGACTTGTTTTTAATCAAAGACTAATTACCTGACTTGATTTCTTCCTCTCCCTCTCTCTGTTACTTTTGCGTTTTGTCAAAACTGCCGCACAAAAGCCCCGGCTGCTGCTGCTGGCGCTGGTTATAAGCTCCGCGAAGGAGGCAAGGTTTACGGCTACGTGGAATTTGAACCACCCTGTGCCCTCTGAGGCTCGGTCCCCTCCAAGACTCACGACCACATCTACCGTGCAGAAATTAGGCATGGAAGATGATTGAAAATAATTTTGAACAGCCTTTAAATATGAAATGAGTTTCATCTAAATTCAGTAGGAATAAAAATAGCTTTCATTCTGCCTCCATAAAAACTGAAGACTTTTCTGAAATATAGGTGATGAGGAGGGAAGAAGAAGAATTCTATAATTCTATAGCGGCTCCACTGGACCTCTATGGCCATAGCTACTTCAAACCTTACATTAATTCATTTCTAAGGCACATCATTATTTTACTGCCAAAACATGTTGAATAATGGGTTGCAATCACTATGTTGCTGTAATGTTATCTTTACACTCTAGTTTTGTTTTATATTTGTTTCTCGCTCCTATCATAACACTAAACAGCGTCTAAGAGCTTTTGTCTAGTACTAGGTTGAGATTCAGCTTTTTTTTTTTTTTTTTACCTTCTGAGGAAAGGGAAGTTTAGAAAAGGCATCAACAGAAAACTCTTCAAGCTGTCTATGGACTGGATCTAGTGCCGGGGGAGTGGTGTGGCTCAGTGCACGAGCTCGGCTACAGCCTGCGTGCGAAGGACACGCTAAAACCACCGTGGGGGCACCTCTGCCGTGCCATTGGGACGCAGGTAGTTTCTGAGCCCAAAATGTCTCTGATCAGTGACGAGCAAGACTGTCCGCAGCTGTCTGATGGCTGCTGCTCTCAAAGAGGCAGCTGCTCATGTCCGCGTTTTATAGACAAGTGATATTTCATCAAAATCTTGATGAAATGAAGTTGGCGACTTCTTCCCTTCCTGAAGGAGGACATAAGACTGTAAATTCAGCTGTTCCCAAAGGGGAAATGATGTAAATACCATTGCCTCTAAGTCAGCTGGATGATAGTACAAAACTGAACTTCTGTAGATGGAAGTGTTTGGTGGAATTCAGTTTCAATTTTGAACAGCCTGGTGAAGTAGAGGCACCCTGATCCTTGAGTAGTCTTTGGTTTTAAATGATGTATTGCGGCAGTTAGCAACTCATCAGCATTGCACCACAGTCAGAAATGTCTCAATGTTTTATCTTTTTTTTTTTTTAACATCCTCTTTTAGATTTGCTGTCACTTTGTATTCAAAAACCGTGCACTTTTCCAGTGGGATCACTTCTGTTTTAAAAAGGGGAAAAAAATAAAAAAAAAGGGGGAACTAAATCATGTGTATTGCAGGGTTATGTTTTTTCCACACAGACAGCAGTGAAGAAGAGTATGTTAGAATCTGTTCTCTTACAGCAGCTGCAGTAGGAGAGTCCTGGGCTATGCAGTTATCTGCTTCTCTTACCCTACTAGGACTGGTAAGTCTGCGCTTTTTGTGCTTTTTTTTTTTTTCTCCTTACGCTTTGTTCGAGAATGCAGGCACCCACTTACTTTATTTGAAAGAGAGCAATATTGCTAAGGTTACCGTATTTTAGCTTCTTACATTAGCACTATGAGCGTTTTCAAAGCAATACAGCAACATTTTTTAGCGTGTGAGGATCTAGGTACCTGTGTCCTGTTTTTCAGAAGCAAACGAGGCATGCAGCATTCCAAATTCCATTGACTTTCAGCAAGATGTAGACTGCCAAGTACTCTCGTCTCTTTCGAAAATGGCACTTGGTTCCTTAAGTCCCTTAAGTCCTTAAGAAAATGTTGTCCTACTTTTTGCATATGTAAATGATTCTGTAGATAAACAGTTATGCTAATGTAACCAGGAGCTTAAGCTAAAAAAGAACCTCGAAAAAGAAAAAAAAGCAAATGGTTGTACTGTGGCAATGTTTAAATTTAGGAGGGAAGTCGAAAATTTCCATCTCTCAAGTAATTGGAGTTTTAGAATAGCTTTCTGGAAGGAGTATGGGGATTAAAAAAAACCCCAAGAAACAAAAAAAATGGTGACCCAGCGTATCAAGTCTCATTGCAGAACAAATAAGCCAGAGTCTATGGTTTGGTTGCTGATAGTTAGAAGCAAATGAGTTCAGTGAGGAGGATCTTTCCAGTTATATATCAAATATCATATGAAATTTGCAGAGGTTTTGTTTGTGTGGAGAGCTATCTAGGGACCTAGCTATCTAGGGACCTGCATGGCATTACTACTGATGTAAATTGCCAGCACTGTGAAAAGTTCTAAGCCTTAACTTTCCATGATGTAAGTAGAGTTTTTGGGGTATGTCGTTCTTTGGGAGATGTACTATGTGCTCTTCAGTAAAACTGCCTCATCCTTTGCCTCTCCCCGCTATGTCAAACCATGAGCACACTAGAGGTGTGTGAAGGTACTTGAAATATGCGGAGATTAAAAAGACATTTGAAGAAGAGAGGGATTTTGTTGTGTTCATCTTTCCCATTCCTCCATAAGCGGAGTGGCGGTGATCTTTTCCTTAGTGAGTTTAGGTCAGACTTGGCTCTAAATGGAAAGGTTCCCTTTGATTTTTAATGGTAGGTGAATTGAAAAGGAATTATTTTGAGAATAATAAGGAAGGAGATTATTTTGGGACATACTGGCTAGCTTTTAATTATTCATGTGTAGATACACAAACATACTACTCCTCACCACTATTGGGGAAGACAAATTAACTATATCTTTTAAAATCATCATTAAGAGGGACTCTAAAAACATTTGTCTATGTGAACTGCATTTTGGATGCAGTTTTCTTATACTTCAAGAACCATCACCATTTCTTGAAGCTCCTTGGCATCTCCCAGGAGGGCTCAGGCCAATTCAGAATCAACCTCTAAGTCTGAATTTGATTGTGATTTCCTTCCTATGTCACCTCTTTAGTTCTTAGAAATTGTTGTCTTTCAGTGGAAAAAGTTGATATGCAACTGATGGTAGTGACATAGACAAGTAAAATAATTTTGCTGAGTTTTACAGCTCGTAAGTATGATCTGTCTCAACTAGCCACAATGCAGAAGAGATACCTAGGAGCAGAAGCGGTATTACAGATGAGGAACCTGGTTAATGCCCTTCCTATGTCTTCAGAATGATTTTTTTGTTTGTTTGTTGACATGGTGTAGAGGTTAAAATTGTAGAAAAGCACCGAGTTTACTGTTTACTAAAAAGAAATGTTCTAGAGAAAAAGAAAAATCACAGGCAGTCTTTATAAAAAGCACATTGTTCATTTTTTTTTGTTGTTATTCCTCTTTTTCCAAATAAGTTTGAGGTACTCTGCCTGTCTTTCTTTCACTCACAGGACTACATGGGACTCTGGTGATTAGGCTGTTACTCACACTTGTCATCATGTTGGCAGAAGGCATCTTAACTGGACTTGTGTATAAGGAAAGCTGTCATCAAGATAAGCCTCGCAAATCTCATGCATCCACAAAGGATAAAGAGGGAATCTGGAGACAGAAACTTGTCGACAACCCAAAAATTAAAGGCTTTGCTGATGGACATGAGAAGCCTGATGAGATCTCTGCTAAAAGTAGCAAAATGGAACGTGGGAGCAGTCCTCAGTGGAGACCCATAGAAGAGGTACCTGCAGAAGATCAGAAAACACTTGTTAAAGGAACCGTGTCACCACCTTTACATATCCCCAGAAGAGAACAACATCCTGAACAGATGGATTTGTATAGATCCTGGTCATGCAACAGCATTTATCAAAACTACCCTGACTTACACATTGGGGGAGACCGTGTGGGGGACCATACATGTGATTCAGGTTGTGTTTTGGACCATGTGTGTGATGAACTTCCCAATGGCCCTGTTTTACTGTCCATAGATATTCCTCTAGGTCAGTCCCCTCCATGGGAGCATCCCAAAAAGCCAAGTATGAAGTCCCTGCCTGGCGATGACGCTGGAGAAAGGAGTATCGTGCTTTGTGAGGAGCCTCTTTCAAACTCCGTGCTCAACAAGTACATGGAAACAAAAGTGGCGGAGCTCTATAAACAGTTCTTTGAAGAAAACTTGACCAGGTGTGGTTCTGTAACAAACCTCCTCACCTGCAGTTTGATAAGGAATAACCTGAATCAGATAAGCTTTCAGATATCCCAGGAGCAGAATATGGAAACGTCGAAAGCCAGAGAAGTGCTCTTGCACTCTTTAGCTCTGTTTAGTTTGTGCAACACTACCAATAGGTATAGCTCTGAATTTAGTACTCCAAGCTTACAAATCTCAAACCCAATATGCGTGAAGAAGAACTGCAGGATGCAGTTCACCTCATGACTGATCTGCTTAGCTGAGGAGATGAATATGATTTGGATATGAATATTTCCCTCTGAGGATTAGGTTGGGAAACGAAAACATTTACACACTACAGACTTTTTCAAATAAATATTTTAACGCTTAAACCATACTTTGTTAGGGGAGGAAGTAAAGGTCACTGTTTTCTTTTTTCTAATATAGAATTTGAAATTAATTTCTCTCTAAAATGCTGGACAACCATATTTGTGTAATGTGTATGTCCTCCTCCTAAGAGTCTGGCTGTATCAGTGATTGTACTTGTATACCATCGGATTTACTCCTGCGACAAAAATCAATGAAGACGTGTGCTGGTAAAACTTTGATCTAAGAGACTGATCCAGCCAGTAAGTAAGAGTCAGGTTGTCTTTGCTGGACTTTGGATTGGGCTATAAAGTTGAAGCCCGAGTTTTGGACATTGAGGTTCAAATTTTGCTCCTGCAAAGCTTGGTCACAGTGGCTGAGAAAATATTTCTTTGGTTTGAAAATCTTGTCAGCAGCTGGAGGTGTTTGGGACTCTGGATTATTTTGTATATATTATTATACATAGGAAATGTGTCGACATGAAACATGAATGAAGATGTTGATATTATTGCATGAGTATGTTTGTACTGCCTAGGCGGACTATGTTACAGTGGTGAAATCATTGATCAAGTGTAAAAGTATTTCATTTTCTGTAAAAAATTTTTTCCTTTCAAATAAATCCTTACCTCTTACGATGAAATCCACTCAGCTTTCTGTCAGTATGTTATTATTTTATGTTCCATTTGCATTTTTAGTAAATGGACTCTGCCTTTATTTCCTTGGAGATGAAGCACCTGCAACCTCAGCAAGCTAGGATGACTGCAGCGTTCCCTAAAAGGTAGTGCAAGCTTTCTTCATTTTTGTTTGGAAATTTAAATGCAGATTTTGATATGGAGATTTCGTTACTTAGCTTTCAAACCCATTTTTTTCCTTTTCTATTACTTCTTCTCCATAAGCGTTTCAACTGGAAATTATGTGTCACCAGTGTAAAATGATAACTTGGACTCTTACCTGGTCTGCGGGAGTTTCCTTCTGGCAAGGCCACCTCTGTACTTGCACTGTGCCTGGGCACGGTTTGACACACCCGCCGTTCTGGGTTTGCAATCATGAAATCCAAATCCAAAAATCTAGCCACAAAATATGTTTGTACAATTGTAAGCTCTGTAATGCACGTTAACGTGCTAGTTGAATCACTTTATCCAGTTTCTGATGCCACGCAATGCGTAGGGATGGGATCAGTTATAAGGCAGAGCTGCTCAGTGAAACTTGCTCTGAAACAACTAATGTAAACCAAGCCTTTGTCTTAATCTCTTAAACTCTGCTGCATAATATGCATTTTTTAAAATCTTTGTCAACCCTCTAAGAGAATATGAAGGATCTTGTGATCTCTAGGTAATAATACATCAAATGCAAACATATTTGCGTTTGTAAATCAAGGCCCTTGACATCTGATCAGTCCTTTGAAGAGATCAAAGTCGTTTGTTGGGTTTTTTGCTTGGTTTTTTTTTTTTTTAAATCCAGCATCTTTAGGTGTTGGGCTTTTTTAAAAATCATCTCTGAGCTGGCATTTATAACGAAAACATCAGTAGGCTTGAAAGGATGCCTCAGAACACTGAGAAAATCTGAATTCACAGGGAGTCACCTTGAAGCTCTTAAGTAATTTAGCTTATCAATTAGTTGCATTTACTGTAATAGAAACAGTACGATGGGGCTTAGAGTTAAAATTGTACCTGGTTTGGCCTATATGGAGAAGGAAATGAGCAGAAAAAAGTGTACCAGACCCTTAATAAGCTGTACCTATGTAAAGACTGCATCTTGGCGGCATGGGGCTTCTTTTGGAGGAGGAGGAGGAGGAGGAGGAGGAGGAGGGTGCAACTGCCGCTGCGTGCGTCACTGCACGTGGTGTCAGTCTGGAAAGGGAACTACAAAACTTCCATGTAGCTTCAGATTTTTAACCATTTCTGATGCCTTGCAATGTCTTGTAGGATTGGTGGAACTTAACTATTAAGTGCATGGCTCGGTGCGTTTCTGTCCGTAATGTCTAACGCATTCAGGTGCAAGCATGTGGGGTTTAATGGGGTGTGCATGTTCAAATTTGAGAGCAAAGCTCCAATATAAAGCACAAAAAAAATAATTGGCCGACAAGGCTACCCAGTCTGATAGATGGTCTGAATGAGCCTCTCTAATGATCGAGCCAATTCCGCATCTGAGCAGAGAGAATACCCCTGGCTTTGAGGTGTTTCCCAGCTTTTTATATACTTTGATTTTCGAGCTGTAGGAAGTTGGGCACTCTGCTCCTCTGGAACTGCCTTGAAAGCTGGACATTCATTTCCCTCAGCTACCTTTGAAAATCTGATTCCTGCTCTTGTTTCTCATCTTGAATACCCAACTTGCAATCTTTTCTGTTATTTTTGCAGGTGGCCTGCAGTCTGAGGTAGACTTTTCCATGATAGCATTGTGGTAGGATGGGTATTTTCAGACAGATGAAAGAAAAGAGAGATTGCTGTAGTTTGGTGCCTGGCAGGATTGAGAAGCATCTGCTCCTGTGGGAAAAGTGATCTGGGTGGCCAAAGTAAGAGCCTCTCTCTCCTGATAAAAATGGCAGGCAATGACAATTCCTGCCGAGTATGTAGCAAATAATTAAACAAAATCGGACTCGTACATGTCCAAGACATAAGTGAGCATCCCTTGCCTGATTCCATTGACCTTAGTGGTGCAAGGAGTGTAAGTGATACTGAGACCGGTCCCTGTGTTCTAAGAGGATGATAGGAAAGGATGCTTTGCTTTTACTATGCATTGCCCTAATTCCACGTACATCTCATTAATCCCCTTCGCAGCATCCAAAATCAAGTCAGGAGTCCTTTGGAAGAGGCCAAATGACTTCATTAAATTCCGGAGGAGTCCAGAGTGGCCAGCACTCTAAAGTCTTCCTTGGTAGAGGTGTGGAGAATAAGTTAACTGAGGGTGAGAGGAAAAATATTCCAAAGGGCATCGATAAGCAAAGGGATTGCAATTAACCGTAGGAAAAAAGTGCTCTGTGGCACTTGTGCTGCCTTGCCCTAGCCCTTGATTTCCCCTGGGATGTATTTATAGTTCAAACCAAAGTCTTGAAAGAAGATAATTGTGCAAGGTTCTTCCTCAGGAAATGTGCAAGTCAGACTTTAAAGCTGAGGTCCAGACTCCGGTCATTTTTCTCTCCTCCCCAGCCCTGAGAAGTGCGTTAGAGAAGACCCCTTCTCTCCTGCTAACCTCAGAACCCCAGCCCTAGACATTAAAGCCAACTGCAGTTTCAAAGGTGACGTTGAGAGAAGCAGCAGAAGCTGCTGAGCATCGTCAGCTGCTACAGTGGGAGAAACCCCGATGGACCGGCCTCTCCCGTCCCGTTAAAGAAATGCGTGGCAGAAGGGACTGTGGGAATGAATATTCTGGATTGGGCAGAATCTGAGGTTACTGTGGAGCTGCGTCCATCCCATACCTTTTCAGGGCTGGTTTCAGAGCCCATTTTGGAATGAATTTTATCAAATATGTGGATGGTTTTAGCTATACTGTAAATGTTAGAATGAAAAGAAAACACAACAAGCAGTGTTATGAGAAAAGTTTGTTATCTGTAGCCTTCCTTAGAATTATAGCCTCTATTACAACCTGGTGGAGGCGAGGAGCGTGTTATGGAATTCCTGACAGCAGCTGTACTGAAACCAGCCACGGTATGGATGCAGATGAAGCAAGGAACCGTCTAGCACCTGTAAGGTTAATACGTGACTTTATTGCAGGCGTGCTTTTGGCTTTTGTTTTTCTAACAGCAGAGCCGAAGATGACTTAGTTTTTAGAATTTTAATAAATTAACAGTTTGGAGGAGGGAAAGGGAAAACGAATTTTTGGCTAATTTATGTAGCTACTTAGCACAATAATGCATGTTTTAGCAGTGCAAACGAAGATGTAGATAAATGCACATTGTTAATGTATGGTACCACAGACTGTATTTTGTTACTGACGCTATGCAGTTTTGCCCATGGTAAAGGATTGCCTGTGTACTTTTTCCACCCAGCGTTTGTTACTCTGGTTTAATCCAAAAATTTAAATAACTTCGCAAAATTCACTTCTCTTTGTAGGAAGAAAGGTATCTGCAGTCTTGCTGCAGAACACATTTTAGGAGCAAAATCTGATAATTCCTGGAAACATGAGACAAGTATGTTTATTATTCGCTTAGATCCTATTTTTAGTTCAATTTTATTTTAATGGACATGTTTCAATGCATGCCATGCTTTGCATTTATTTATCTTTGTAAGATACCGAGTCCCATTCTGAATTTAAGCGAGTAAAACTCCATCGGCTGCGCTTGCAGCTGTGCCCTTTTTCACTCGCAGGAAAAATGGCTCAGTGAACTCAAATTACGTGGGGAAAATCACTGAAGAGGTGTGCTTTCCCAGACTGCTGAAGGACAGCAGATGTGTTTTATTACGAATGAAAGCAGTGCCATATTTTGCGGGTCAGACACATAAGGCCAAATTCTGGCTGACAGTTCTGTTTATCCACGTGCCAGCAAAATCCGAAATTGAAGGAGAAATACTGGCAGGGAATTGTTGCTTTCATTTCCAGTTCTCATTCCGCGTTCCCGCAGAGGAATCTTCATCAGGTGTTGGAACCAGGCCCCTGGTGTAAACTGGGCTCGTTAGTTCAATCTACCCAATTAACTAAGACATATAGTTAGGGTGGCGTTCCCCAGCCAGCTACCTCTTGTGGGATATAAGCCCCTGTAGGAGGTGACTTAATCCACCATGTCAGAGCGATTCCTACGTGCCAGATCAACACGAACCTTTTTTCTGATATCTATTAAGTAGTCAAATGATGATATCTAGTGGTGGTTTCCTTTAGTACCTTTTAGTTCAGGATTTCCAGAGGTTTACAACGGCTTTGCAAATAAAACTCAAAAGTCCGCCTGTCTCTGGAGGGAGGATTATTTCCCACAAAAAAGATGCCCGGGCGTGCAGAATAACAGCTTCCATCCATTCGTGTTCTTATATTCTGCGGGTTAAAATCTAGAAAGATGGAACCCAGCTTTCTCTCCACTAGTCTATATATGAAATTGCAATTCTGATTTTTGTTTTTTTCTGTTTTGCTCCTGTTGGACATAGAGGTTTCCAAAATGTAGCTATTTGATTTTAATTAACATAGGTTTCCAAAAGGTAGTAGCTATTTGATTTTATTTAACATAGGTTTCCAAAAGGTAGCTATTTGATTTTAATTAACATAGGTTTCCAAAAGGTAGCTGTTTGATTTTAATTAACATAGGTTTCCAAAATGTAGCCGTTTGATTTTAATTAACCTAATTTTCTTTTTTGTTACCAGAAGGACCTCACCACTTAATTCCTGCCCGCATCTCCTTTGAGTTAATTTATTTGTGATAACCCCATCAATCTATTGGCAATATAAATCACCGGTGTGGGTCGGCAGCCGCTCGGTAAATGAGTGCCCAGCTGCTAACAAACTCTGCTGCTGCCACGTAGACGCCCACGAGCAGCCAGGACGTGAGTGGAGAGAAAAGTTTAGTATGGACCTGTGGATCCCAAGAGACCGAAGACGTTCCTCCTTCCGTCCTGCCCCGTGCAGGGGTTGCAGGTGTTCCCCCTTCGCGTCAGGTCTGTGCGCGGGGGAAGGCGAAAAGGCTGGCGGAACGTTCCATGGAGCGGAGCAAGCCGGCGGGGATTTGTGCATCAGTCCGCAGCAGGGCTGCCTGGAGCTGAATTACTGAAACTTGCCCCAAATGTGCTGGGGCTCTGCTGCCGACTGTGTCTACCAGGACTTTATTTTCCTTGGGATGCTTGTTTGGGGCGCTCTTTCTGGGAGCACTGCTGTTAGGATCTTGTTAAATTGCCATTTCTTGGAAACAATCTGGCATCTGGTCACTTTTCCTGGGGCCTTATTTACTGATGTTTGTTTAAGTGCTGAAAGACAAGTGGGCGAGGGCTGAGGAACTTCACCTGGGGAGCGCTAACTGCAGGAGAGCGGCGCAGCTGTGTCTAAAACCAACCACGGAAGAAGCACTGAGACCCGCAGGCGTTTTCCACGTCTCATTAACGCTGCTTCTCCTGCAGGGTAAGTAGAAACAGCATCTTTCCTAAATACAGCTCCAGTTATGTAAAATTGAAATATGCGGCTCTGAACTCCGGGAAACTCCGTTTGCTCCGTCCGTCAGCGGTGCTGGCACGTTAGCCGATGCTGGCTTACACGTTTATTTTGGTAGCGTCGCTGCGGTTGAATTAACCCCGAAGAGGGCTGCTAGCTGTAATTTCTCTCTGCTATTGACATGGGACTGGGAGCCCAAGCTTTGCTGTGAGCGTGGAGATCTATTCATCAAAGCTGAAGCTCTTCGCTTTACGTTAAGACGCGTGGTATGGCTCTAATTCACTTCTCATGCTTTTGTGTTAGGCTTTTTGCAGACTCTCAGGGTCTGTACCCAGCTGGAGGAAGCTCCATACAGGTTTCCCAAGTTCTGAGGCACAGCATGTGCTTAGAGTTCCCTGTGATAGAAATGCACCCACAGAATACTGCTGACGCGTAACCTCTGACTAATTAGGAGTCCTTGATGGTCCTCAAAAATTTTCTTGTTTTGTGCAATAATATAATTTCTTAATATGCTGTGTTGCTATTTGTTGTTCTCATTCCCCATCTGTAATGACTACACGCTTCTGCTTTCCAGTGCCAAATTTGTAAAACACACTGACTAATTATTCACTTGCTCTGTCCATTGCTCAACCCTATAAAGTTGGTGATTCAATAATTACTACTCTGAGATGTGACAAAGTTAACAAAGAATCGTAGAATCGTTGAGGTTGGAAAAGACCTTTAAGATCACCCAGTCCAACCATTAACCTACACTGCCAAGCCCACCACTAAACTGATTAAGGGGAAAGTAAGAATTAATTTCATGTTTCCTGGCTTGGTGGCTGGATTATTTTTTAATGAAAGTAAAACTAGAATAGAATCACTAAGGTTGGAAAGGACCTCTAAGATCATCAGTCCAACCATCAACCCAACACCCCCATGCCCACTAAACCATGTCCCAAAGTGCCACCTCTGCCCGTTTTTTGAACCCCTCCAGGGATGGGGACTCCACCACCTCTCTGGGCAGCCTCTTCCAATGCTTGACCACCCTTTCAGTAAAGAAATTTTTCCTAATATCCAATCTAAACCTCCCCTGGTGCAACTTGAGGCCATTTCCTCTCATCCTAGAAGAACGAGTGAGAGAAAACCCAGACTCACGCCTGCTCTCGCTCTTTTTGTGTACATAAACTATGTTACTGCTTTGTCTCAAATGAATAACATTTGTGAACTTAATGGAACAGGGAACATAACTGCAAACTAATTTCCAAAAAATCTTGGCTTGAAGTTTTAAATTAACAGATCCTGTTCATTCTTATTTGTCTTTCCTGTGAGTTGAATTACAAAAAACCTTTCCTGGAACACAAAATGAAAATTTTAATGTTGCATGTGCAAAAAATCTGCAAGTTAAACTGTAAAATGATATGCCTGGATATTTGCACTGGTGGTGTTTGAATGCTCGGAAAGGAAGCTGAAACAACTCCCTTTCCATTTGCTAACCATAGTCCAGCTATTAACCATAAAGTACAGGTCACTGCTCGCAGGCAATGCCATTGCATTGCAATGGCTTTCGGACAGATTTATTGAATATTTTTATATAACAAATACATCCTAGGAAGTAGCCACCTGCTTATGTTTATTCCACAAAAAGAAACCAAAGGCTGCATCCAGCAGATAAAGGACTTCATAAAAAGTAGACATCTCCTAAGGGTGCATCTCCAGCCTACCTCGGAGTGCGTCGCGGTGCACGGGGCCGGTGTGTGGGTGTGCAGGGAGAGCAGCGCGGTGCTCAGCAAGCCAACACATCGCGACTGGTCTCCACTGAGTTGAAGTCCCTGAATTAAAACATCCGTGATATCGCGAGTAAATACGCAATCTTCAGGAGGCAGGATGTGCTCACACCTCTGTCTGAGGTGAAGAAATATTGTGCTTATGTATATTGGATCTACTACAACTTTATTACAAGACATTTACAGTCAGAACTTTCCGTGCAGGTGGCACTGCAGTTTGCCTGTAGTAATCACTTAGGCTGATTCGCAGGGTTCGTTTTCCTCTTCGGCTCTTGCTTTATTTTGGGATTACAGAACTGTTGTGACCGTGTGTCATGACAGCAGTAATGTTCAGCGTTTGGTTTGTCCAGGCTTGTGTATTTTCCCAGTGGGTGGTTAGCAGTTTGGTCAGGGGACAGGAAGAGCTGAGTAAACTGGCAGAAAATGGTGGGTGAGAAGAATTTCTTCCATCCTCCCCCACAGCTGAGGCAGCGCGTGAGTGTGAGGGAAAGCACCAAGAGCGGCGATGGAGAGGAAGCAGCTGATATTCCTCACCCTCCCCAGCAGCCAGACCACAGCTGAAGAAAGGATGGAGCTTTGCAAAAATGTTGACGTGACCCACGGGCACGACCCATGCTCATCCTACCAGGACGGGTTCCTGCAGGAGTTTGTTCCTCGCACTATGAAACACCTTCCAGTCTTGTTATGTGTAATGCTGAAGGCCAGAGCAGGAAAAATCGTCAGCTATGCTCTCATGATTAGGGTTTGAAGGATCCTTGGAAGTCCTATCGGTTTGGGTTCCTAATTAATGAGAAACAGCTTCCATGTCGTGGTTGATTCGAGGGGCCCGTGCTTCCTCTGGTTGGACTCAGCCTCTGAGGCTCTTAGACCAACCCACTGTACAGCACCGTGACCTGGAGGTTTTCTGCACAGATTTAAGGTCTTCACTCTAATTTGATCATCTAAAAAGTAATGAGTATGAAAAGTGTTATTTAATGGAAGAAATCTCATACCACCCCTTGAATGTGAATCTGATTTGCAATTATGTGAGTTCTGGATGTGTCTCTGCGAAAGTTTGGACTTGAAGTTAGAAAAATAGTTTTTAGATTACCAGAAAGGACAAGTATTAGTTGTTTCATTGAGGCCACAGCTACAAGCTTCTCCAGTTATAATTATGAAGAAAAATATTAAATTTCAGTTTCGTTCAGTTTCCAAGTCATTCAAGTGATTGCGCAAAGCACTCGAGCAGTTCCTGACAGAAGCGGAATCCAAAGAGAAGTCAGTGCCGGAATGATTAAAGTGGTACTCAGCCTGGAATCGCCCTACAGAAATTCTTTAAGACCGTGTTAATTAGGCAGTTGTTAAACGTGAAGCTGTAACGCAATCGGTTTGCGAGTCTGCTGCCTGAATGCTGCGTCGCGGGGAGCGTGCCCAGGTTGCTGTGTCCACAGCGAGAGCAGTACGGAAACGGTACGGAAGCGGCGTGAAAAAAGAGCAGGCGCAAGGCAAGGAGAATGTGGAACTCTTGGATCTTCCTAATATTGATATGGGAGGGACTAGTTGTTGAACAGTCTCCGTTTAGGCAAGGTATCAGTGATAAATCTGTGATTTTTTCAAGTTGGCGAAATGTTAAGCAATGAATCACAAAATTTGCATCTAGCGCATGCATTTTCTGCAGCTTCTCGATGATGAGAGCAAGTGTGGGTACGGAGAATGTCTTATTGTTTTGACTCGTTCTTCTTTACTCCTTTCTTATTAATACTGAATTTCCTCACTGTAATTTTGTTCAAATTCTTGTTAAGACCAGATTTTTTTGAATGAAGTCCCTGATGTGGAATTAAAAATGCATTCTGGCCTGGGCTCTGTGGGGTGGACACGAGTTAAGCAGCACATCAATTCAGCCAGCTCGCTGCAACGCCAAGTTAGTTTCTTAATATATTCATGGCCTGTGATACGCTGAGAAAACCCCGTACGGTTGCTTTGAATTTTAAGGGGTTTTCCGTTCCTGCTGTCCAGAAAAGCTGCAAGCGTGAAGCTTCCCAGCAAGGGCAGTGTGATGAGGGGCTTGGTCTTAATTTCAGTTCTGATTAAATCTTGCTAAACAGCTTGTCTGCTTTACATGTTTTCTGTGTTTGCTTGCAGGCTCACGTATGGATGGAAATATATGCTCTTCTGTCCCGGCTTCTTTGGAAAGATGATCAGTGTTTTATGTACAGTCTTTGCTGTGTATATTAAAATGTAATTGAAAATGCAGGTAATGAGGAGGAGAAGCTGAAAAACAAGGTGATTATATGTGAAAATACGAGCAGTTTCCATTCTGATGGGGGAAAAAGATTTTGCACGTTCATAAATGCGAAAGGCTTTCTCCTTCAGATTTTAGACAACGCATTGAAACAAATGGCCGTTCTGCTGATCTTAGTGGGAAAAATAGTATTTACGTACCAAATGTGGATATCATTAACACTTATCTTTTCACAGCCAGCTGATCATATGGAGCGCACGGGTGACTTTTTAGGAGCTTTTCTATGTGTGTCCCACAGCTTTCCTCGGAGAGCTGGGTGGTTACAACGCAGAAGCAGCTCAAATGAGGATGTATATAGAATCATAGAATCCTTTAGGTTGGAAAAGACCTTTAAGATCATCCAGTCCAACCATTAACCTACACTACCAAGTCCACACTAAACCAATCAAGGGTAGACTAGACTAAACCATGTCCCAAAGTGCCACCTCTGCCCGTTTTTTGAACACTTCCAGGGATGGGGACTCCCCCACCTCTCTGGGCAGCCTGTTCCAATCTTGACCACTCTTTCCATGAAGAAATTTTTCCTAATATCCAACCTAAACCTCCCCTGGCACAGCTTGAGGCCATTTCCTCTCGTCCTATTGCTAACTACGTGGGAGAAGAGACCAACACCCCCCTCCCTGCACCCTCCTGTCAGGGAGGTGTAGAGAGCGATGAGGTCTCCCCTCAGCCTCCTCTTCTCCAGGCTGAACACCCCCAGCTCCCTCAGCCGCTCCCCATCAGCCCTGTGCTCCAGACCCTTCCCCAGCTCCGTTATTTGAATTTTTGCTTGGGGTTGGGGGTGGAGAGGGAACCAAAAGGCCATCCTGGATTAGCTTTTTTGGAGAGGCTCCTGGATATTCATTTGCATGTGGAGGAGAATGCTGTTAATGAAATCTGTTGGCTGCTTTGTGCAAAAAAGAAGGGGTTTTAGGGTAGGCTGGAAAAAAGGTTTACTTCAAAAAGGAGGGGCGGAAAAAAGGTGATAACGCTAAAACATCATCTGGGTGATCCCAAACATCGTTTGGGTGAGCTCTAAACAAGATGCAGAAATCATTTGTCTGCTGAGAACTATATGAGGTGAAAAATTGATTGCTCTATCTTGCCTGTAGGATCAAAGTCAAAAAGTCTTAGAAGTGGGTGTAGGGTAGGTAAGGGATTAGGATCCACTCATGGTTTTTGAAGAGTGGGGGATTCACAGAACTAGACTCGTCCCAGGTCTACCAGAAGCGATAACACAGTCGGAGCCAAAATACTTTTTGGAAAGAAGGCGCAGAATGGCAGTTCACGTTGGAAGGATCGCTAGTGCAGGGGAGAGAAAAGACTTCACATCTTTCACTTTTGAAGTAAGTAAAGAAAAAGAATTTGTTGCAATTAATTACAGAGTATAATAGCAATAGTTAAACTATTAATCTAACATAGCATTTTCACTGCAGGAGCCTGAATTCTGGTCGCTGTTACCCTATCTCACAATACCCTGTTCTTCTCATAAGCCTCTCCATTCTGGCAGGAGCAAGGTACCCGTCAATACAATTATGGGGATCAGGATCTAACCCTGAAACCTAAAAATGTGGGAAAGCACATTATGTTAGAAAAAAATGAAAGCACGTCCATAAACATATGATCAAATGGTGCTCGCATTAGTGAGCGGTTCAATAATATCAATAGCCATTACAAGAGGAACAACACGTATTCTGTTACCATAGGACTTTTGAAAAACATTTTGTCTTTTTGCTTATTTATAACTAATATATAATGAACAGCGATACATATAAGAATTTAAGGGAAGGAGCATGTTTGTTTATATAGACCTTCAGGGTAAAAGTGTTCAAAAGAGAAAAATGAGGAGTTTCAAAATCCTGAAAGCAAACTTGAAGGTTCTCACTGTAATGAAATGCGATGTCCAGAAGAGTTGCAAAGAGCCTTTCGTTATCCTTGCACAGGTCTAGGTGCAGCGAGTTAGGCTGAGAAGGGCAGTGGAGCTTCCAAGGAGATGCCAGGAGCTTTGCAGGAGGAAAGCCAGTCTGCGGAGAGGCTGCGCTGATCCGCCCGCGTGGAGCTTGTTGCAGGGTTGCAACCATCGCTGAAGAAAGCAAGGGAAGCAGGCTCGTTAAAAGCTCTGCACAGGGTACTGGCTCAGGCTCTTTTCCCCTCTGTTAACATTTTGTATCTTTTTCCTGAAAACCACAGGGTCTTTTGCTCTGTTCAGAGGGAGAGGTTTGCTGAGCAGTTAAGGTAAATAAGCACGCACCCGTCTCTCTTCGCTCCACCTGTTAACTCCTGCTTAGTCCTTAAGGTCCTGATTTTATAAGTTAACTTTATTTGAAAAATGGCACATATTTTAATATTATCCTCTCCGTTGACCTTCCTCAAATACTGTCCCAACGCTGCTGTTCTTTTCTGGTTCCATTATCAAATAGATATTGATTCTACGCACAAAAGCATTTTCCGGATTGTGCTGCTGAGCTCCGTGCTGCAGGTCTTTTTTCTGTCCAAGACACAAACATTCCATTTTGGCTTAGGGTAAATGTAAGCGAATACTAATTTTTTTGCCTTTTTCCTGAGACAGACAAAAATCAGAATGGATTGTTTGGGGCGGAGGGAGGGGGACGTTGGCAAAACTCCCTTTCCATGCCATCAAACCGGAACAAGTCTTTGAACGCCCAAGTTCAGCACCAAATATTTCAGCAGAAAGAGGAAATACGATGGCTTGGCATGTGAGCCCAGGCTCAGAACTGCTTCCACTGCTCTGAGCTCTGGCTGAGTAATTTCTTAATTACTTCTTAGCTGCTGTTAAGAGCACTGTATTCTTCCTCCTTCAGAGTAACCAGGGATCCTGTCTCCTTGCCTCTTCCTCTCCTCCCCATCCCAGACCCTATGGAATTGAACTATGGAAAAATGATGGAGGAATACCTTGTGGGATTTCTGTCCTCCAAGTGTCTGTCCCGCAGTTTTGTTTATTTTTTAAAATTGCAAAGGGGGAACTGGCACCAAGTTTAAAAAGCTTCATTTGCTAGGAGGCCGCTCTAAGGAGTGCTGCTTTGCTTTAAAGTCAGCAAGCGTGGTAAAGGCACGCTATAAATTCAAATTAATGATGATAAAGTGGAAAGAAGTCACTGCTAGAGTGCATCACTGCTAGAGTGCATCACTGCATCTCTCCCGTCTCCCAAAGTTTATCCTCCTCCTGCTTTACAAATCGGATCGGGAACAGGGAGCTCACGTGGCACTGAGAAACCCAGGATTTGTGTCTGCGGGATGTTGGGTTCTGACCTTACAGCGGAAAAGTGGGTCACCAGCTTGTTGTTGGCGGCTCAATTTTGGTGTCCTTTAGGCAGCTGAAGAGAAACAAATAGGCCATCGATCAGTCTGGCGACAGCCCGGGGCCTCCATATTTTAATTACATGTGTTCTTCGGAACAAACTCATCCCTGTTGAAACATCGTCAACTTAAATGAAACTCCTCAATGGAGGAATTTGGAGCAATATGGTTTTTTTCCTCAGTATTATTAATACATCTAACACTGTTGCAAATAACTTTTTACGTTTCTCTCTCTCCAACTTTTCTAAGCAAGCTCGCTCAGTTTTCGATGCCGTTCTCAAGTAGTGAAGAGAGAGGAAGATAACTTTTCCTGTTAGCCCTTATTATAAGAAGAAACTTTAAGCAATTGTTGAAAGTTACTCTTCCAGTACAGGTGACCTCTATCCAGCGCAACGCTGCGGCTCTGTATTTAGCATAAGCAAGCTGGGCGCTTTGCTCGATTTACCAGATGGAAACTGTGATTATCAGTAATATCATTGCTGCCGCGTGTTCTCTCTGCGGGCACTGCAGAAATCCAGCGAAGTCCGCTGTAAGATGGGCCCATTTCTGGGTGGGGCTGGTTTATGTGGGACATCTTCCATCAACACCTGGCTGCTTTAGCTGCAGCCAAGTCCCCACCGTCCCCCCCTCCCCGAAGGGTTTCGGAGAGACTGGAAGCCAAAAGATGTCAAGAGTTAGGACTGAAATGCAGCTTGTCTTTTTCGTAAGCGTGCACGGATGCGCAGCGGGTCTAAGGGCGCACAAGGTGTTCATCAAGGAAGCATCTGCAGGAGCCTCCGCCTGCTTGGGCGCGTGGTGCCAAAGGGCGCCGTTGTCCAGCTGGGTCTCCCGGCTGGAAACTAATGGACCGGGGAGGAGAGTCGGCGTGACGCGGAGCTGTTGTTCTTCTCTTCGCAGCGACCCGCGCGACGAGGGCGAGCCGAGCTCCGCCGTCGCCAGCAGCGCTCCCAGCCGCTCGCCCGCAGCAGCGAGAGGAGGGAGCAGCCAGCGGGCAAATCCCCGCGGCAGACGGCTTCCTGGGCAAACGGAGGGGCAGAGGCCGGGGTGCAAAGCTGCGGCTGCTGTCCTAGCTGGGTCCTTGCTCTCCTCCACCCTCCAAGCCGCGAGGGTCGGGGCGCTGGAGGGCTCCCCAGCGATGCCGCTGCCGGAGGACGTGATGCCGGAGAACATCAGCGGGGCTGCCGAGGAGGCTCAGGGCAATGACTCCTTTGAGCACGCGTTTTTCTCTCTGGATTATCAACATGTTCAAGTCCCCTTTGAAATCACGCTCTGGATCATGCTTGCGTCCTTGGCCAAAATAGGTAAGGCACCTTGAGAGGGTGAGGAAGGGCAGGGGTCTCCGTGGGGATGGTGGTCTTTGCATCACCTCTTCTCCAGTCTTGGAGCCTGGGATAACACGCCAAGTCCCAAGGATGCACATATACTACCCGGTTGCCTTTTAGGGTGGAAATGATGGGTTTCCATCTGGAAGTTCACACCCGTGCACGGCGTTGCTATTAGTAGGAAGACTATCAGGGTCTCCAGGGATTTTATTTCACTGCATTGCACACCAAGCTGTGCATTCTTCGCGATTAGCTTGCCAGCTGCACTACATGCAGGTTGTCCGCTGGCATCTTCATCTGAAGATGAAGACTCCCTGGTCTTAAAAAAGGGTGCTGCGTCCGGCCAGCCGCAAGGAATAATTTAGTCCATGTGCAGTGTATTACACAGCCTAAAATAAAATCTCTCTGCATCAAGGAGGTTATCTGTGTAACAACACCTAATTACATTTTGCATAACTTGGACCTATCTTTTTTTTTTTTTCCTGCAAAACTGGGCATAGGAAAGTGAAAATTATATATTCTTTTTTTTTTTTTCCAGAAATTGTGATCAATTCTGTTAAATTACTACTATAAAAGTTATTTTATAGCATTTTTTTCTTTTTTTTTTTTTCCTCAGAAGGCAGAACTCTCTGAGATTCATTTAGATCAGAATTTCTTTCAGGTGGAAATGGTCTTTTAATTCGCTATTCTGCATATTACATGATGAGATCTCAACTTTGCTAACATGCATGAAGAAATAATAATGATCACAGATTTTTTTTTATTATTATTATTATTATTCCTGTTCCCGTTTGGTTTGTTTCAATTACTTTCTCTTAATAACTCACCTCGAGTACTTGTAGTGGTTGTCAGCATTTCTAACATTGGGTGTGGCAACTTTTTTCAATGTTGCCTTTAGCTTTAAGTGTTAATGGTTAAATAATATTAAAAGTGGAACCATTTATAATTAGTGAGAGTCCTTTTTGTATTTTTTTTTTATGTATGGAATCTGTGTTGTGTTTAAAATTAGCAGTTGCTATTTACATTAGTGCTGAAGATGGCATGCTAACTAGATTACATCATAAATAATTCTAAATACCTTTTTATTTACACAGATTATTTAGGTTTTCTATTTGTGTATTACCTAAAAATACATGTTTAATCTTATGCTATGATGAAATGCAGTCTGAACCAACAGTAATTTTAGAAAATTTGGTATTTTCAGTAATCTTTCAGATTTTCTAACCATTTTCTGATTGAGAGATTTCACCTTAATTGTGCGCATTTATCACTACTACTCCAAAGCGTAGCCTGCTGAAGGTGGGAGCACGGGAAGCTTCCTCACTGCAGCAAGGAGCTGGTTGATGCTCTTCAGCCAGTTTGGGCTGATGAGATAATACTTTTTTTTTTTTTCCCCCCTATTCATCCCCTTCCAGGGTTTCATCTATATAACAAGCTGCCGACTGTCGTTCCCGAAAGCTGTTTATTGATATTTGTAGGACTCATCATGGGGGGAATCATCTACGGCTTAAACGACAAGTCACCGCCTGTTATGGACAGCGACATCTTTTTTCTCTACCTGCTGCCACCCATCGTCCTTGACGCGGGGTACTTCATGCCCAGCCGTCCCTTTTTTGAGAACATCGGCACTATCCTCCTCTATGCGGTCGTGGGGACGATATGGAACGTGTTTGGGATCGGCTTTTCCCTATACGGGATCTGCCAGGTGGAAGCCTTTCACTTGCAGGACGTGTCGTTGCTCCACAACCTCCTGTTCGGCAGCCTGATCGCCGCTGTGGATCCCGTGGCGGTGCTAGCGGTCTTTGAGGAGATACACGTCAATGAAAAGCTGCACATCTTGGTCTTCGGCGAATCGCTCCTGAACGACGCGGTGACGGTGGTAAGGACTAGCCTTTATTTTGAGTCTCTAATGCTGGAGGGTAGGATGGCCCTGCAGAGGGACCTGGCCAGGCTGGACCGATGGGCCGAGGCCAACTGTGTGAGGTTCAACAAGGCCAAGTGCCGGGTCCTGCACTTGGGTCACAACACCTCCATGCAACGCTACAGGCTTGGGGAAGAGTGGCTGGAAAGCTGCCCGGCCGAAAAGGACCTGGGGGTGTTGGTCGACAGCGGCTGAACACGAGCCAGCAGTGTGCCCAGGTGGCCAAGAAGGCCAACAGCATCCTGGCTTGTGTCAGGGATAGTGTGGCCAGCAGGAGCAGGGCAGGGATCGTCCCCCTGTACTTGGCACTGGTGAGGCCGCACCTGGAATGCTGTGCCCAGTTTTGGGCCCCTCACTACAAGAAAGACATTGGGGTGCTGGGGCGTGTCCAGAGAAGGGCAACGGAGCTGGGGCAGGGTCTGGAGCACAGGGCTGGTGGGGAGCGGCTGAGGGAGCTGGGGGTGTTTGGTCTGGAGAAGAGGAGGCTGAGGGGAGACCTCATCGCTCTCTACAGCTACCTGACAGGAGGGTGCAGTGAGGTGGGTGTTGGGCTCTTCTCCCAAGTAGCTAGCGATAGGACGAGAGGAAATGGGCTCAAGCTGCGCCAGGGGAGGTTTAGATTGGAAATTAGGAAAAATTTCTTTACGGAAAGTGCGGTCAAGCATTGGAACAGGCTGCCCAGAGAGGTGGTGGAGTCCCCATCCCTGGAAGTGTTCAAAAAACGGGCAGAGGTGGCACTTTGGGACATGGTTTAGTCTAGTCTACCTTGATTGGCTTAGAGTAGACTTGGTAGTGTAGGTTAATGGTTGGACTGGATGATCTTGAAGGTTTTTTCCAACCTAAACGATTCTATGATTCTATGATTCCATGAGGAAGGATGGGCTGGTGCTGAGAGGTGGGACGTGAGGTCTGCAGACGGAAAAGGCATCAACAGCCTCTTCTAGCAGAGGACTCCTGGTCCCCTTCTCTGGCCTGAGGTCTGGAGAAGCTTTCAGGTGAACATCTCTTCGACTGTGTGTCTGGAGATAGAAATACAAGTGAGTGCCACAACACTCCCCTGGTAGGAGCCTGGCCTCCAGAGAAGGATGCTGACCCCGCACGGGCAGACATCCCGGCAGCTTATTTTAGTGTCACTGCTACATATGGCCATGTCTGAGTATCTTGTTAACGGCTGGTTTTCCTCTTTCATTTTTCACCCAGGTGCTCTACAAGCTATTTCGATCTTTCTGTGAAATGCCAGCCGTCAAAAGTGTGGATATTTTTGCTGGAGTTGGAAAATTCTTTGTGGTTGGGCTAGGAGGAGTTTTAGTTGGTCTTACTTTTGGGATGACTGCCGCCTTTACCACGCGGTTCACCAAGGATATCCGCGTCATCGAACCACTCTTTGTCTTCCTGTTCAGCTATCTTTCCTACCTCACTGCCGAAATGTTTCACCTTTCGGGGATTGTGGCGTAAGTATGTCCCAGCATCTCGTCTGTCCAGGAGAACTTTCTGGCTAGATTTACTGAAAAGTATTAGAAAAAGTTTTAAAGTAAGTTTGCTCAGCTGGAAATCTGTGTATGGCAGCAAACGGCAAGTATTGCAGCCTGTGGAAGAGCTGAGGGGTGCAACCCCATTTCACACATTACAAAATTACCCAGCAATGGTAACAGCTGTCAAGTCACAAGCGATCCAGATGACTACTGCTGGGCAAGCTTCAGACGGCTGATCGGTTTATGTTGTTGAGCAATGTTTATTTGAGCTCCATGTTTTTTGCTTGGAAACCCTGAATGTTCAAGCAACGAGATGTCCAGAGGTTTTGGCAGAGCCAGAAGAGACTTTCTTGGCTTATTTGGTTATTTTCCATGTGTGGCCCAATGAAAATGAACATTTTAGGAGCTGCAAGGAGTATTTAATCAAATCCTCAGAAAGGTTTGGTCTGAGTTTACAGTTCTAGCACCCTCCTCCTGACCTGCACGCCCTACCTCCCAGCTAGCTTTGGGTGGTGGCCCCAAAGGCGTGCTTGGGCAGACCTTATGCAGGGTGAGTGGTGGGGTGGGAGTTGGGTATCCCCTGCTGTTCGGGAGTGGAGGGCTCTAATGGAAACCTCTGCTTTGGGGATTCAGACTTACTGGCAGAAGAAGTTCAGACACGGCTCACGAATTTGTGTGGTCTCCTGAGCGAGGGTGTCATCCACCACCTCTCTATCTCCAGTAACGTCTGAAAACTGCTAACCAATTTCAGCCAAAGTTGTCAGAGATGAAGGTTTCAAAGGTACTAAACCCAAACTGCTTGCAATTTACTACAGCACAGTCAGTCCTATACACTCTTCAATTAAAAAAACACTTTAGAGCACGGAAGGTTTTACTCTGTGAAGCTTTTGTACAACCAGGGCATAGCAACGTGGGGCAGACAAGGACGCCCTGTGTCCCGCAGCCGAGTCCCGCGCTGTATCAGATACCATCTCGCGTATTCCCACGTGACTTTTCCCATCAGCAAAGAGAAGCTGTTTGTTTCTGTAAATTGAGTCTTTCACAAATTGTAATTTAAAGATAATACAGTTAATTTATTTTTCTTTTTACTGGGTAGGTCTTTCAATAAAACGAATAATTCTGGGCCAGAATCTTCAGTTTTAAGAGAGGTAACTGAGCTTTGGGCGTACCTCATGCATTTCACTTGCAGAGCAGGTGCTGAGAAAAAAATAGATATAATAATCCTAATGGTCAAAGAAAGCTCACCTTGGAAAACAGAGACAGATGAAAGCCAGAGTGATTCAGTCCTCCTGGTTTCTGTGGGCTGATGTTTGTTGCGTTTGGTTCTCCTACCTAAACCAAGTCAGCTGGTGCTGAGGATCACAGCCAACTATTTAATATTTCCCTAAAGACTCTAAAGTGCACTTAGACTGCATTGATAGCTACAGTGTAAACAAGTGTAAATCTGATAATGAAGATAAAAATAAAATAAAAAAAAAAAAATTAAGTCAGCTACCAGCTAGACACAGGAGTATCTGGGAGATCTATTTTGAAACTAATGGTAGTGCTTTGGGTAGAAACCATTCCTGTATCGTGCAGATGTTTTTTCCTCAAATGGTTAATAGGAGCAATATTCTGGCATTACTGAAAACAATTCTAGCTCTGGGAATAGGTAAGAGAAAGCCTATTTATAGGAGCGTAAGAAAGAACAGTGAAATAAATATGCAGCATAATCATCACGGAGCAGAAAACATTCAATCCTAATGGTGTCTCCTTCTATCAATCACAATCTACTGTACCCATTATGGAACCCATTTTCTATTCTTCTGAATAATGCATTGTTTCTGAAGCAAAACAATTGCAAAGGCAGCTGATTCCTGCACTGCTGGTCTTATAATTGCCAAATTATAAATGCCTCTTTTATAGATCTTGATTTCAAACAATTCGTTCATTTGTGACCAGGGAATACTGTATTGTAAGAAGCAGATCTTGGCAGTTTGTTACTTTGAAAAACAAATTGATTGCCAAAAAAATCAATTCTACGTAGTCCAAAAAAATCTGTGAGTGCAACCCAATCTGCTAAACAGTTCTGCAAATGTTTTTTAGTTTGGTTTCATTTTTTCTTGGTGGTTTTTTTTTTTTTTCCCCTTGCCCTAGTGGCAGTGCCCATCTTTGAAGCTGTGACAGAACACGTCAGGTTTCTTCCCTGCCTGTGAATCTGGTGTGAACCCATATCCTTTTCCCAAAAAATGTTCCCAAACCACGGCTCTGGAAGTCACTTTCCATAAATACTTGTTGGATTTCTTAGTTCCTAGCTGGAACTATTTCATCTGCTATTTATTGAGGCAGATACAGAAACAGAAGAACCTTTTTTTTTTTTTTTAATTTTTTCCTTAGCTTGTGGTTCGGTCGCTGTTTCTCTTTCTGGCTCAGTGCTTTATGCTAAGTGGGTCAGTCCGAAAAGGATAAACCAAAAAAGACCGATTGCAGAATATTTTAAGTATTGATACATTTTCTTAGGAGAAGAAAGATGGGAACTCAAAGAACATTAGATGAAAAAGGGATCTGAATCCTGGGCTCGTACTGCTGGGTAAGACGGGATCTCTTTCCCCAGTAAGAGCATTGTGGCTTTTCTGCGTCTGACCTTCTGTATCCTGTGCCTTTACTACAAGTCCCCTCCCTGAAGCCCAGTTTTAATTTCAGACAAACCCAAATGTTTCTTTCTCCTTCAAAAAATGTATGTTGTTTTCATTCCAATGAGGAAAAACAAATAATGATTATTTTTAAATGAAAGAAATAGAAATGTATGTGTTTGGGGTTTTTTTGTTTGTTTGTTTGAATGCAAAGCCTAGTGATCAGCAACTCAAGTGGGTGGAAGTGCATCTTCATTTGAAAAAGGTTTTTTTTTTCCCTTGTAATTTCTTATTTGTTGTTCCCACTGAATATCCGATAAGTATTTTCCCATAATAGTGTTGCTGATTTTCTTAGTGCTTGAAGTAGAGCAGAAATGACTGTAGCTGTCGTTCATGCCTTTGTCTTGGTCCAACAAAAGATGCGGAGTTGTGGCAGCGAAGATGTGTTAGTGATTCACTGACGAGCCAGAAGAAGGTGGTCCTTACTCCGCTTTTGTGAGCAGCGGTGCAGATTAGGAGCGGCAGCGCAGTGGCCGACGGTGTTTTCCTGAAATAAATAAGTGGCTGTGGAGGAGAGACTCAGGGTCTTTGGTTTCATACAGGTTCTAAACCCACAACCAGAGCACGCTCAGCTCTGCCCCTCTGCAGACTGTCCTGTTCGCTGGGGCTGGGGGGCAACCCTGGAGTTTTTTCCATCAAAGCCCAAATAATGCAGAGAATCTCCTTTGTGAAATTCTAGGGTTAAATGTGGTGTTTTTGCTGCAAAGCAGTTGTTGCGTGGCTGTTTTCTGAATAGTTCTTAGCTGAGAGGGTCTATTATGGATACTGTGCTGTGGAGGCCACCACCTACCTCACCACCTATGTGCATCGATACGGGTCACTTGCCTGTCCTGGTCACAGCTGGTGTTTACAGCCAGTCTGCCAGACCCAGATGCACTTCTGCAAGCTGAGGATCTCCTGCTCGGTGCGCTTGTCTGCACGTGATACCATGTAAAGAGAGTTACTGCGATGTCTCCTGTGAAAGGAATTTTTAATGCAATAAAACTCCATGTGGATGGCCTTAGCAAATACCAATGGAAATCAGATCTCGGAAATGTAAAGCCATTTTGCTATTGCTGGTACAATTTTTAGAATAAAATGTTTCTGTCCAGGTTAAAATATAAAAAAATGGAGCTTCGACTCTTTGAGCACTCAATTGTTTTGACCTTTTAAGATTGCTGGCCCGAACATGTATTGATTTGGAAAGCTGATGAATTAGGCTAACCACGTGTACCCTGTAACTTGAAGAACCAATTATCCATGAAAAATTGCAAGGCAGAAGTTTTAATTGGTGCTGCACACTTCTGAAGTGACCTTGGATATGCGATACCTGAGGAGGTCAGATGTTCCCACTACAGCAACAACATTTCTTGGCTCATTGTGCAGCCTTATGAGTGTGCTTGAGCATTTTATTGTCTCCTCGTTGCAGGGAGTCAGTAGCTTCCTAGCTGTGCCCAAATAATATACAGTGCAAGTCCGGTCAGGCTTAGAAATATGCAGTGTGAGGTACGTCGTATGCTTGAGTTTCTCCAACTTTAGATTAACTTTGGTCTCTTGGGTGAAGGAGTACAGCATTCCGGCTGCCCTTAAGCTACACCGATTCCAAGTCCTACAAGAATCTGCTGTAGTGACCAGATATCAGCCAAACTCACAGGAATCCTGTTTACGCATTTCTCATGCTGAGAAACATGTCTCCCATTCCCTCAAATGCCTTTTTCTCATCTGGGCAAAATAGGTGATGTGGGCTCCTAAGCATGAAACTCTTCAGCCCAGATGGTGAGAGTCTGGCAGAGTTAAAGAACGGAAAGCAGAGTATTGTGGTGGGAAGAGCTGGGTGCAGTTCATTGTAGGCATTGCTGTGTGGCTACGATAAATGCAATAAATGGTGAGTTGCTTATGTGTTATAAAAGCAGATTCAGACAGTCTCGTCAACCTATATAGTATCTTATTGTCCTGGTGGTCCTCGTAATACTATTGGACTGATGTAGGAAGCAAATCACTACCCAGTGAGATGTCTGCAAATGTCTAAGACTTGATGAAGGCTACGTTTTTATAAATGACTATATTTTGATTTTGTGTGCTTAATTAGAAGCATTTATTGTTTCCTTTTCATTTTCTCAGCATCATTGCTTGTGCCATGGGCATGAAACGTTATGTGGAGGCCAACATCTCTCTGAAGTCTCACACCACAGTCAAATACTTCATGAAGATGTGGAGCAGTGTTAGTGATACCCTCATCTTCATCTTTCTTGGAGTTTCCACCATTGGAGAAAATCATGAGTGGAACTGGCCGTACATTTGCTTCACTGTCATTTTCTGTCTCATTTGGAGAGCTCTAGGTATGGTGAAATTAGAGATTTTATTTTTTATATATATATTATTATTTATGGGAGTGAAAAATGTGATTCCATTAAATGAGAAAATGCTCCTGCCCCCACCATCATCCTTTCCTGCTCGCTCTGTGCGTGTGGTCATCCCAGATGTGAATGCGAGGACTGAAGTGGGACACCCCAGCCGACGCTTCCCTCCTCCTCCATCACTTCCTCAATAGCAAGTCTTGCATTTGACTGCAATTTCCTAGTCTGTGCACTCACCGTGGGCAGCACTGGTGCTAAATAGAAATTCTCACGGCATCTATTTTATCGATACCTCGGTCTTAGACCCTTCTTTGATTGCCACGTTCTCCTCTTCCATTTCAGTGTAACTTAGTCCCTTGGTATCTTCACAGCAGGAGGGAGATTGCAAGTACATAGCTTGGGCTCAGAGAACCGTGTGAAACCACGGGGCCTCTGACTGCATATGCTGAATTGCAGAGATTTAAGGGATTTAATTCATAACCAGTTTGTGTACAGCAGCTTCCTTAAGAGGGAAACAGGAGGAACCTTCAAACAGCTGTCCCTGGAGATCTTGTTCTGCTTTACAGAGGAGCATCTACTCAGCTTACTGCTGGGTAGATGAGAATTGGGACCTAAAATGTGAGGATGCTTCTGCTCCTACTCAAGAGTTTCAGATAAGGACTGAGAATGACAGAACTGCACAGAATCAGGGAATTGCTGAGGTTGGCAGGGACCTCTCAAGATTATCTGGTCCAAACCCCTGCTTAAGCAGGGACAGCTAGGCAGGACTGTGTCCAGTGGCTTTTGATTATCTCCATGGATGGAGACTCTACAACCTCCCTGGGAAACCTATCGCAGTGTTTGACCAACCTCACAGTAAAAAAGTGACCAAGACTTAGTATAGCAAGAGGAAAAAGCTGTGCGTGACGATACTCTCCTGATAATTGTGGCTAAAGATAATCTTCTTGAGATCAGTTACAGTGAAAACCTGAGTTCTGGACCCAGAATACCCTGGGATCCCATTTTCATGCATTGTAAATGACCAGAAAAATAGGTGCACTGTCCCCAGTTGTATCTTGTGCTGATTTGGTGTTCAGAGAGGCTGCTTCTCTATTGCCTCTTGTAGTATGCAGTTACTGTCACCTAAAAGTGCAGAGTGGCTGCCTTCTCGTTATGGATGTTTTTATATACAAACTATGTCTGCAAATAGAACGGAGCACACAGTTTTGGCAAAGAATTTGAGAGCTAAAAAACGTTCAACAGGATTTATGTTTACAAACCACTGAGTCAAACAGAGTGAACTCAAATTTGATAGACACTTCAAGAAATTGCTTAAATAGGGTAGGCTATGATTAGCAAGACATAGCAGAATGGGTTTTATTAGCTGTTAATACATGCCAAGGTTTGTTTTAATAACTATGCACCATAAACGCACTTGGAAACAGGCTTATTAGTCAGTTGTGCATACATTAAAATGTTTTATTACGATTAAGTGGTTTTCTCTTAAATTATTTGCTCAAATGAAAAGAAGTTCTGAGTGATTTTGACTTTTTTTAGTTCAAAAATTCTTCATTGCAAGATGTAAGGAACGTCGTAATGTTACAAAAGCACACCAAAAATCCTCTGGCTCTTCTGATTGCATTCCCAAATTATGCAGCGCGTTATTAGAGAAGGGCTTAGCCCTGCAGCTGGGAAAGAAAACACTCTTTCCGTTCAAAATCCCCCTTGAGTTAAATAAGAATACACAAACCAGGGCTGAAAATTGTCTTGCACATCTGATCCTGAATAGGGTGTCCCTTTTCTGCAGCACCTTGCTGGAGAGCCGTAGGTGTGCCGGGAGGACGCGAGCCAGGCAGGGTGCTGGCACGAAGCTGGGCTGGGAAATTCCAGCTGTGGAGGTGGTGGCTGAGGTTGGACCCTGACCAGCTCAGAGCCGTCCAGCAGCTCTGGGCGTGGTCAAGGCACCGATCCAGAAATGGGAGGCACCCGTAGAGTTTGCTTGCAGGAATTGGGGACTTTTGGGCTGACAGTGCTGGGGTTAGTGGGTAAGCTGTACTCTAGTCCTTTATTGGACCCTCCCAGTGCTCTTAAATGAGAAATGATTCTGCTGAAGCCTGGGGAGTGGAATTACTTTGATTTAAGAGAGATCATCTAAAGAGCAAAATACATTAATTGCATGACAGCACTAGTTATTCTACTGTTATCCAAGCACTAGAGAGATTTCCTTCTGCTCTTTCTCAAGGTGTATCTCCAGAAGTAAATATATTCTGCTCAAAATGATTAATTGTATGCCATCTCTCGGAGCAAACTGGCCTTGAATTAGTTTAGGGAATGCTAGTCATAATTTATGAGGTAGGATTAAATTAAGACAAAGGCCAGGATATCAGCTCAAGTAAATTTTGTTCCTTTAAATTATTGGCACTGCCTGAGCTTTACAGTAGCTGCAGATGTGATCTGAGGTATGCTTTATTTTATTTATTTACTTAAGTTACAAAGAACCTTGAAGCAGAAGTATTTCACATCTGTTGGTCTGAGCACCAGCTCCACGGAGCTCTGGAGAAGGGGAAGGTGTTGCAAGGCTCAGTTAATTGAGTTCCCTATTCCTGAACATCCCCAGCTCTTTGTTTTCTTCAAACCGGTCTGATGTGCAATCCAAGTTCAGATATTTTTAGTTGTACGGGAAGATGTGTTGTGGGAAGATGTCCGATATGCACAAGTGCGCTATTTTTGAAGTTTATTTCTTTTACAAACACCCTTTAGAAAAGCAAGTGATGTGGATCCAGCTAATTCCTAGCAAAAGTCAATGACAGTCTGTGTCATCGCTTCTCAAAAATGGCCATTAATCTTCAGGAAATAAGATGTTTATCATACCTGTTGATATTATGATCATGGCTTACTGATTTAAGGCCCTACTTTTTGTATTTTTCTGCATCTGTTTATGTATTTGCAAATGAGTATAAATTACATCAATTGCTGTGTCACCTTGCGTAGTCTTAAATTCATACAGTAGAAATCTCCGAGTGAAAGACTGGTGAAGAAACAACATTAACACAGGCAGAATACAGCTGCTTATCCAAGCTACTGCTTGGAAACTCTGGGAAACTGGAGGGTAACTTGTGGCTAAATTGTTGCTGATGGCTCGCCTCGAGAGCATTTATAATCCAGGCAATCCAATCATTTGTTATCACCAATTAGAAGAAATCAATGAATATTTCAGTTCAGTTCTTGGAATCTGGTTCCGTATCATCGTACGAGTAAAGTTTCGGCTGGCACACGACCATAGAATTGCGCTAAAAACTTTAACTAACTACCATCAAAAGCAACGTGCCAATACATCCTCTGTTGCCGGTAGTTATTGTTTGTTCAGTATTTAGCTGATGCTTAACGCGGCGTCACCAGGTAAACGGTATGTTCTGGGGATCCGTGGCCATGGGAGCAGGATGACACTAAAACTCCCCTGCAGAGTTCAGAGTCCTTCTGAAGAAAACTCTGGTTTCCCAGCTGGACTGAGATAAGCACAAGGCTGAGTTAAAAACCGAGAGAATTTGCTACAAGATGAGCTACCTAAAATTTTATAGTCATACAAACCTGCAGAACTGTGGCCAGTCAATGGTGTTTCTAATCCCCCAAATCAGAAATATGTTGGGGATTAATTTTTACCTGGACAAATCAAATGCAGACCTGTTGGACCAGACTGGAAGAAACGCCCTTCTCCAGTGGTATATTGGGAATATACCACCTTGGGCCCTGGCCAGTTCCTCGTGATTGGTGTTTACCAGTAATGTTTTACTGTAAAATATATCATAAGTTTATGAGTTTTATCTAAGTGCTCTTTTTGTTTGATGTGCTCCCATCTTCTTTCCTGCTTTTCAGGGGTTCTTGTGCTGACTTTCTTTGTGAACAGATTTCACGTGAACACCATCACCAGCAAAGACCAATTCATTATAGCGTACGGGGGTCTCCGAGGAGCCATTTGTTTCTCTTTGGTTTTCTTGCTTCCTAACTTCCACAGAAAGAAGCTCTTCATTGCAGCAACAACTGTTGTCATCCTCTTCACTGTGTTCGTACAGGTAAAAACAATCTCAGTGTCACCAGCAGATGTAAAGAATGAGCATGATTTTTTTTTTTTTCCAGACAAATAAGCAGTACTAAACCATTAGATGGATACAAGGATTTACCAGTGATTAAAACCTACTGTCCATCAAGTGATTAGGCATATGAAAAATTTTAAATTATTATTGAAAGAGACAGAAAGTGTGAGAATGCGTCACTTGTTCGTGAGGTTGACTAGCAGTTGTTGGCTTACAAGATGTGCTGTAGCATTTTCCATGATAACTTGTCCCATCTTTGATCTGGTCCATCCGTATTGGGGTAGCAGTGGTGAAAATTGTGAAGAATGATGCTGGCATGGGTTTCCTCTCTGAAATAGTGCTTTTACGTGTTTTATGTGAGAGCAAAGGCAACACAAATCAACGTCTGCAACTAGTTTGCTCTTTGAGCAAGGTAAGAACCACTTGTTCCTCTAGGCATGTCATGAAATGAAATGCTACCTGAGCCATGCAGTGATGAAGGTCAGCTTTCCTGATCCCAAAGGTGAGAAGATGGAAGATACTGGAGATACTCCAAGCCCTCTGAACATGGGCAGCAACAATTTTAAAAGAGGTTTATGGTCTGGGGGGTCTCAGTTTTGGTAGTTCACAAGTGGGACAATTTAAAGGGACCTAAATTTGAAGGAGTGAGTCGTTAACATTTTCTGAGAGTGCGTTCCACTTCATTGGGGCATCCAACAGCTGAAGCAACAACAGTCATTAGTTGTATATAAAAATATTTTGTATATATGTCTGAGATGTTTTCACATTTGTGCAGCAAAGCAGCTGCAGTTATTTTATGGTGCTGCAGCAGGAAGGGGGGGCATTGCTTTAACTCTCCCACTGGAAAAAAAATTTGGCTGTGTTACTTGTTATGAAAGCAAGGAAAATCAGAAGCAAATAAAAGAGTCATAGCACATTTGATTTATTTGCCTCTAATTTTTCTTCTATAACTGATCCCTAAGCCCTGTTGCTACCCGCTTTCTCTTTCTGCCCTAGTGATTCTTGGGTTGTTTCCTACCCCGTGGGAAGGCTTCTGCAAGTGAGTGCAACATGCCCACATCACGGGGTTGCTGTGGACGTGGCAACCCCCCGCTGCCAGGCGAGGAGCGGGAGGTGGACCCTCACAGCACTGGTTGCTCTGAGATACTGGGTTTATTGTCTAAAGCACGAATGTCCTTTTTTTTTTTTTTTTTTTTTTTTAAGACTGATTTCTGCTGTGGGCGTTTTTGCAAAGCCCAGTCCTATAGAAAAGTTGTAGGAGCATCTGCAGCTTGAGCTGCTCCTGGGGAGCATATGGGGGGGGTGCAACATCTGACCCCTGCCCGCAGTTGCATAGCGGGCAGGGACCCAGGCCTGGGTCAGGGGGGCAGGGGCAGAACTTGGTGCTGGTATTGCTCTCCTTACTCATACGCTTTTATTTTTCACGGATTCTTAGTTAGCACCCCTCCGGGTGTATGATGGAGAAGGGTTTTCTCTCCCTTAGGCACCGGCTGAGGTTGTGAGGAGTTGCTGTGCTCCAGGGCGCAGGGAAGCCCTGCTCGGGAGGCGCAGGCAGGCAGCAGCGCTCGGCATTGCTGTGACATCTAGTGGTAAAAGCACTCTGGCAGCCTTCTGTGGGATGAAGCTTTTGGATGTGTCTCCCTGCTCTTAACAGCAAGTCTGTAGGTGAAGCTCCTGTTGGGGTTTCTCCGAAATACACCTTTTAGTTCACCTGGACAACGCTGTCGCATTTGAAGGAGGACGTGGTGGAAAAATTGTGGTTGTCTGGTCCCCAAGTGAGCAAGGCTGATGTCTACCTGGTGTGCTCTATCCCCAAAAGTTAAGAGCGGGGCTCCCTAGGGCTGAAGCAAGTGGGGTGGGGGTCTGGGAAAGATGTCGTGCAGAAAAGCTCCCCGGGAGCTCCTGCTCAAGGGCATGAGGTCCATGCAGAGCTGCTGACCCGGGGCTGCCCTCCTCCTGCCCTCGGACGGAGGGAGCAGAGCAGCTGCTGGGGCTTTGGGAGATGGTGGGTCACAGTGACAGCTGCCCCATGGCTGAGCATCAGCCCGCAAGAGCAAATTCCTTCCACTTGGCCTCCCTGAACCCCTCAGGTGTGGGTGTTGGGCGCTTGGGCAATGTGGAGGGTTGGGGTTGACTCTCTGCTTCCCCATGTCCACCTAATCCACATCACGAGCTGAAAAACTGGTCAACAAGTGTGACGTGCCGATGGGGTCGGAGCTGAAACCCGCAGGGCAGCTGGACCGGGCGCAGTTTTCAGACTGAAAGGAGAGAGCAGGGGCCAGGGGTGGGGGGAGTGTACTAAGGTGGAGGTTGACAAGTTTTAAGATGCAAATGTGGGTCAGAAATTGAAAAGATACGGTCACTAGGCACGTCCGCTCATGCAGAGACGCTCTTGAGTCTCAGACAAAGGTTGTTCTAAGGCAGCAGCTCCATTCTGCCAAGGCTTCGGAAAATCCTTCCCAGGACTGGGAAAAGGGCTTTTGTGTAACCTCAAAGCTCAACTGGTGATGTCATCTCCATGCGAAAGGGTGAGAGTTAAACAGGGTCCCCCATGGGTACGTGTCGGCGGGGCGACCCCTTGACCTTCAGCCATTCAGCGGGAACACGGCATCTGTAAAGACAGACTTTGCTCAGGCTCCAGATACCTGCGGTATTGTGTAGCTGAGGCCACCATGAGAACAGGGGACAAAAAAAAAAAAAAGTAAACTTCCTTAAAGGCTGAACGAGCAAGATATTGCTGTAGCTCAGCACAGAAAACATAAGTAAATATAACAGAAGCAGGTATTAAGACGAACCTTCAGAAGCCTGGGTTTGCAAATGAGTCCTACGGTTTCTGAAGTCCGTGGCACTGCTGTCAGCCACATCGATGGATGCAGGATTGAAGAGTGAATATCTTTAATATCCCAGCATCTTTCATGGTGCATGTCACTTTGGGTGAAAAGGACAAGTGAAATATTGGCTATAAAACAACTTCTGTGGATAGCAGACTTTGTTGTTGTTGTTATTTTGTGCAATAAGTTTTCTTTATATTCAGTGATATCAGTACAGACTTGACGGGGGGTGTCTGTGTTAAGATAGGACAGAAACTAGGGGAGAGATGATTTGGGCCCTTTTAATCTGGTGAAGGCCAGCAGGGCATCTTGTCGGAGCACAAACCCACTTCATTTTCTTGGAAATCCTGACCGTGCTGTCTGAAAAGCCTCGTGCTACACAGACATTAGTGTGTAACATGTGTAACGTGTGCCCAGCGTGTAAGCAGTTGGGCTTGTCTGTATGTGGGTCTATCGGTGCATTACAAAACCCAGGAAACTCATCTATTTTAGCCTAACTCGGTTGCATAAGGCTCTTCCCACAACAAGCCTGGTTAATAATTTTGAGAACGTTGACTGAGCAATTACCAAGTCCTCAGCGCTTCCAGGCAGGCCTGGATATGTGCCACGTAGACCAGAAAGTCCTCTAAGGAGCTGTGGGCTTGTCTGGAATGTCACAAAAAGCCCTCATTGTTGTGCCTTTCAGCGGGGTTTAAAAATGAAACACCACGTTCTCCGTTTGAAGTTCACTCTCTCTCAGCCTATTGGCCTCTGACCTCTTCCATGAAATTGCTAGCAAATGTAATAATTGTGAAGAGGTTTGTTTTTCTTTTTTTGTTTGCTGCCTACACTGACCCACGAGGTACTGGGTTGCTGGCGGTAGAAAAACTTTGTGTGAGCCATGATAGAGCCGTCGGCATCGGGTGATGCACTTCGGATGAGTTATCTCTGGTGGGTGGAGGAGCATCACAGGGGACCTGCAGTTGTGTTGTGGAATGACATGTAGGCTGAAATGGCACGTGGGATTCTTGTGATGCTCCCAAGGTCAGGAAGGGCCAAAGGAATTCAGGTGTTTCGAAGTTTGGGAGTCCTGGTCTCAAAACTCCAAAGTGCCACTTTAAAATGAAAACAAATGCAGCTGATTACCCAGTGAAGGCAAGAGACCAAATTGCGTAGCCTCTACTTAATTTTTGTAATATGTTATTTCTGAATTTGTGAGTTTTATGTTGTTTACTCTGAGTAGTGATGCATTTTTTATTGCTATTAGCTATTAAAATGACACATTAATTGTTTCTGCAATTAAAAATGTGTTCAACTCTCCTCCGTGCCAGCATTGGTGACATTCAGAAGTCATAAACATCAACTACTCCATCATTTTTGCTGTAAACATGTCCTAGAAAAGTCATTTCATACCAAAGCTAGCCTAAGAAATGCACACAGCAGCATTTTAGAAGTTCTCTCATGAGGCTTAAAAGACATTAAAACTCTTCCCCTGACCCTTCCTACCAGGTGGATACTTTGATTAGTAAACTTAGCCACCGGCTAGCCATCAAAGATTGTTGGAGTAATGATCTGTGACACATAATACTCAAAAAGTTAGCAGACAAATGCTGGCGGAGGCTGCGCGCTGCGAAGTCTGAAGGACTATCATCGTTTCAGGCATTTGAACTTTGAACGTTTCAAGCCCCTTTCCATCTGGTAGGCTACAAACAATAGCAAACCACAGGCTTGACCTTGAAGTTATTGCTTGACTTTTTGTGGTCTTTGAGATGCCAGATGAGGAGAGCGGAGCATTTTTCCTCTCTGACTACCCCCACCCTGCAGCCTGCGTGTGAGCTCCTGTTGACACTAACGCTTGATGTGAAGAAGGGCTGATTTTTGTGTTTGTGGTTATGCTGCAGGGAATGACCATCCGTCCTCTCGTTGACTTGTTAGCTGTCAAGAGGAAAAGAGAGAGTGCTCCCACAGTGGGAGAGCAGATCCATATTCGGGTAAGTGATGCATGCATCGACACACAGCCAGAGCTTTCCAATACGCTTTGCTGATAACAATATGGTGCTTCGGAAACGTGGCGTGCCTCCAGGGACTCTACAGATCTGCAGTTTTACCTGAATGCTCTGCAGGTCAGTCCCTTTCCAGGTTTGAAGTTCTGTGCAGCTTCCTAACCATGGGTTATTATTTGCATTGGAATAGCAGCCCCCGACTCAGTCAGGCTGGTGTCGCGTTGGGTGGCGCGCAACCGCGACAGGAAAAGATAATCACTCGCCCAAAAGTTTATGCTCAAACCTAAGGCCAACTTTTCTGTTTCTCTGAAAAGAGTGAAAGAAGGAAAAGGAGACTTGGTTGCTTTCAGGGTTGGGATTTTCCGTGTGTTCACCAGTCACTTCACGACCATCAGTTTGGATATTTTTGCAAACAAATTTAGAAAAGGGAGGATAAGGAAAACACTGGATTGGAAGGAACCACTGAAGTCACCGTAACCCAAAGGTGGAATTTAGTTCACCTTGCTCTCGCCATCCAAACGTTGGCCTTTCTGGTTACAGAGGACTTCTCCCGAGAGCGGGTCAGCTCCACGAGAAAGCAAAGTACTCTGCACACCTAGCTGAGGCTTTGCATTGCTGGAGGGAAGCTTGGCTGGGTCCCGCTGCAACGCTGTCGGTGCACTGAGGGACAAATCAGAGAGGCTTTGCACCAGCTCTCCTTCAGTCGGAGACAACCTGACAGGGAGCTGTGGCCTGGGATTTTTAATGAGGCGATACCCTGCATCCAGTGTAAAATAATGTTTCTGAATCTAATTGTTTATACCCAGCCACATTTCTGTAGGGATGGCTTCTTCAGGAATATTTTTGTCGTCTTTTTGGACAGCTAGAAATAAAGACATTAGGTCTTGAGGACATTTATAAAAACTGTTTGGCATCCTCACAATTAGGTTGTATTACAGGGCTTTGTCTGAGGTTAACAGAACAGTTCAATAGGCTGAAGAGGCTTTTCCTATCATGAACAGAGAATACTTTCTTCTTTTGTTAGTGTTTGAATAGTAAATCATCTCTGGAAATGTGTTTATTAGGAAATGTGAGCTGAAAATGGCTGTGTACCAATTAAGTTAAGTAGAGAAGGTAACAATGCAGATAGCTGGAAACCAGGCATGCAGAAGCCAGAAGCAGCTTTCTTCCTCAAATTTATTTCTCCATCCAGATATTCGGGACATTCTTGCTCTCAAGAGTGATGATCAGTGCCGGGGGGGTAATTTGTTGGTCGTCAGACCATGCAGCAGCTAATAGCTGTGAGGACTTTAAACCTGTACCAGGCTGCAGGGCTTGGTGAACCACTCTGAAAATTTTCTGTCTCTGACCCCACAATTTTTTTTTTTTTTTTTTTTTTTTTTTTTTTTTAAATTAGAGGTGGAGGAAGCTCCGGGAACATCAGTATCTGAGTGTGGAGGGACATTGACCGTGGTAGAGTGGAGACCTCTCCCAGTTCAGAGATGCCAGCAGGAGGGAAACCAATTTGGGAAATTACAGAGATTTAACTTCTAGGTGGAAAAATCAACCTGTCCAGGATTTTTAATATCATTTTAATCAATAATAATGTTTTTGTATAAGGCATGATATGGCCAATGATTTAATTTAGTGGGAAGTGTCTGGGGGAAGGCAGTATTTATCATTCAAGCTGAAGCATCATTTGTATGTTATCTACATCTATATCCTGAAGATACTGATCTCCTGAGACAAATTGTCCCCAAAAACCTCAATATCAGCATTTCCTGCTTATCAAGGCCCAATACGCAGGGCATGCAAGGCATCAGCCATCCTGTACGTACCATAAAGAGCAGATCCATGTCCCTCGGTGATTATTCTTTGCTTGCACAGACCTGAAAGCAAGCAGCCAAACCACTTATTGTACTCCAGAACCGAGGGATCCGTGTGGATGACTGGATGGGGAATTAGCCCGACGTCCCCTCTTCTTGTTTACCGGTGCTGTGTACCGAGCTGAAAGCACCTCCCGTTTTGTCTGCTGGCTTTTGATGTTTGCTGACTGAGTTCATCACGTATGCAATACATGCAACCGGTGTATAGCAAAATCCTCTCTTCTGTTTAGTTCTTGGATCATTTGCTGGCTGGCATTGAAGATATATCTGGACACTGGGGACAGTATTACTGGAAAGACAAGTAAGGATTTGCCAAAATACAACTGTGTACATGTGTAGAAAAGAAGGAGGCTGGTTTCTATTCCCTCAGTTTCCACGGTGGGCAGCTGAGCCTTGTTCATCCTTGTGGTACAAGGCAGGTGGCAGAGGGGCAGGTTTTCCTTGTCCAGGGTGAGCCCGGGTTCTCCTTGCAGGTCACATATGGTACTTCGCCCTAAAAAGACTCCTTTCTCCTCTCCTATTGTGTTTGTCCCTTCTTGTCCAAAGAAATCTGCTGGAAATGAAAGGGCCGTGCCAGCACAACACGCAGCTTGCGTGGCTTCAGGCTGTCCCTGCCTGTGGCGGCGCTGCCCGTGCCCTCCTGCCTGTCCAGCCGTGCGGGAGCTGGGGACCCCAACCCGGTGTGTGCACAATTAACATCAGAATGGGAGCTTGCAGCACTTGGAGGGGCAACTGCTTGCTGTGGACTGACAAATGATAGAGGATCTCTGCATATTTCTGTAGCAAAGTGCTCAATTTTCATTAAGTTCTGGTAGATTGTACACATACAAGAATTTTTAATTTTTTAAAATACAAATAACATAAAATATACTAATAGCAATCTACCAGGTTTACTTCTTTGGCTATGCAGACACAGATACAGCTAACATCATGATAAGGACTCTAATTAATGCAGCTGGCAGGGATTTATTTTTAGGAATGCCAGTGCTTGGAAGTGCCACTAGAGGGTATGGGAATCGCTGCTGCTGAGGAGTGTCCTGGCCCCTTGCGAGTAGGTTTTTGTACAGCTAACAACAGCCAAACTTGAGCATCAGTATTTGATACTGGCTAGGGCTTTCCCAAAAGTTGTGCTGCATTTGAGCAGAAGGAAAGAGGAAACGGTTCAAGAGGGAATCTGGAAGCGTTTAAATCTGTTTCATCCCTTGGGGCTACTGCATATATTTGTAGCACTTAGAGTAGGGTTCATGATAAATCTGGCACTTTTATTGTATTTGGCAAAGTTTTAGTATCTTAGCTCATGTACTGCAGTGCAAAAGTAATCAGGGATGGACCTCTTGGACTATTGATTTCTGGAAAGAAGGTAATGGAATATAATGGAATATGGGGCAGTCATGGACTATGAACCTGCTGGTTTGCTCAGGTCCGTTTTGGTGCTGGGGAGTCATGGGAGAAGGCTAAGCCCATCTTGTTTTGTTCTCAAACAGATTAGAATATTTCAACAGCAAATACCTGCAGAAGATCCTACTTCGAGAATACGATCAGCCAAAATCGAGTATCGTGCTTCTGTATGAAAAGCTGGAGCGGAAACATGCCATTGAGCTGGCAGAAGCAGGGCAGCTGGGTCATGCCCCGTCTCACCCATCCTTGCTGTAAGTGCTCCCCTGCAGTTGTCCCCTTTCCATAGAATCATAGAATCATAGAATGGTTTGGGTAGGAAGGGACCTTTAGAGCCCACCCAGCCCAACCCTGCAGTGACAAGGACAGCTTTAACCAGAGCAGGGTGCTCAGAGCCCCGTCCAGCCTGGCCTGGGATGGTTCCAGGGATGGGGCATCTCCCACCTCTCTGGGCAACCTGTGCCAGTGCTTCACCACCCTCAGTGTAAAAAACTTCTTTCTAATGTCTAGCCTAAATCTATTCTTCTTTAGTTTAATTCCGTTATTCCTTGTCCTGTCACAACAGGCCTTATTAAAAAGATTCTCCCCATCTTTCCTGTAGGCCCCTTTAAGTATTGGAAGGTCGCAATAAGGTCTCCTCGCAGCCTTCTCTTCTCCAGGCTGAACAATCCCAACTCTTTCAGCCTGGCCTCATAGGAGAGGTGTTCCAGCCCTCGGATCATTTTGGTGATCATCACTCCTCCCAACCCTCCCACCGGAGAGAACAGTTATGAAAAGCCTTTGCAAACTTCTCTGCCTCCTCTGCTCTTCCCTACTGGGCTATCCCCTGGGAAGGAGCAACGTAGCTTGGACAAATGCAAAGTCAACGCTGTTTAAAGATTAGTAGGTGGGGATTAACACTAAACGGGTGGATGAGCAATCTACTGGCATTGATGAACACAGTTTCTGATCTTGTACATGGAGGCTCACCTGTATCCCCCCACTCAAGTTACACAGGAATGGTGCTCTGAGGAAGACGCTCTTGCACCATTTTTTGGTGGCTTTGCACCATTATGCATATTGAAGGAACCAGTGGTGAGAATGAGCGTCGGCTGAGACAGCAGGGTCAAATATTTGCATGTCAGAATGGCCGTCTCATCTCTCACAGACGGTTCTGCTCTGCCACAGCTCCCCAAAGCTCTTTTATCTACCAGGGAACACACGGATGGCACAGCTCTGATGCAAATACCAAATGCCCCTTCTGCAGCGAGCTCCATCTGCAAGGATTAGCTGTTGGTCGTGTCCGCTGGTGGTGGGATCCGAAAGGGCTGCTGCGAACACTGGGCTTTGGGGATGCACTGGTTGTGCTGCTGTGCATCTTCCAAAATAAGGCGTTCTGGTTTTCTTTGCAGCAACAATGACAGGACTGTCATAACAGACAAAAAATTGGAGGATACTCTGAATCCGGATGTCCTGGAAAATATACAGGAAATATTGGCAAGGAACCTGTACCGAATAAGGAGAACGGTATAGATCTTCCCTCAATCTGTATTTTAGATGTCCAATAACAAAAGTTATCTCAGTTATCCTAACAGCCTGAGCAGATGTTATGAATATTTACATAATTACTAATGATGTCTCTTTGTGAGCAGAGAATAGTTGGCTGTGCGAAGCCAGATCCAGTTTCCAAGTCAGTGGCACATTTCTGTTTGCAGCATGACAGCTTTTGAAAGGTTCACCCCGTCAGCCTATAATTTCCTGAAGTATTTTAGGCATCAGTACCCAGAACCAGAAAGGAGAAAGGAGGAGCACATGGATCTTCAGGCATCAGGTTAGCAGATCCAGCAGCTGCAACAGCTCCTCGTTACCTACAGGGCAGAGCAGGGATGGGGTTATCCTCACGTTGCATTTTTTCCCTATAAGAAGAGAGCGCAGTCAGTGAGCTGCAAGTGAGAATTAATCTGCAGAGGTTTTAAGGTGCTCGGCAGTTTTGCCGTGAAACTGGTACAACTGGTAAATAGCATAGAAACCACTCGCTGTTTACAGAATAACTCATGAATAATCTGGCTGAGGTTTTACACGGCACCTAGGACTGCGCATTGTAATTGCTGTTCACATGGTGATACGTGGGGCCTTATCCTTAAAATCCACCTAAGCCTTTGTTTTATGGATTACGCACGAAATACTGAGTCCTTGAGGATGCGGCTGGTGTGGGCAGCTCAGCACAGAGGGATCAACCATCCCCTCCTGTCCCCTCGCTGAGCCGAGAGAAGCAACTAGACAAGGCTGGGAGGAAACCTGTAGGAATGGTGAATGGCATGAAGATGAAGGCATTCCTCCTGTTTGCACTTACTCCTGCCTAAATCCAGCCTCACCCCTTGTAGCGACAGAGTTTTCCCAACTCCCGCTGATGTCAGTGGGCGATTTATCTTTGGTTGGTTTACGGCTTTTGAAGCAGGATTTATGGTTCCTGTTGATGGCATGATTTATATATGGAGGTCGGGCTGATATAAAATATTGGAGGGCTGGGCAGAGGCGCTGAGGCTGAAGACACCTCGAATGGAGTAGTTGCACTAGGTTGGTGTGTCACTGGGATGAATAGAGATGCACCTCAGTCTTGTCATTCACGGATCGCTTGGGTAATTCTGCATAAAGAAGCAGAGTCTGGAGTGCCATCATCCTGCTTTGGCTCTTTCCCTCCATCCCCACCTCTCATATTTGGGTGGATCAGTTTAACCCCATTACTAGGCAGGGTGGTTATAGCAGGGTTGGGGGACCCTGGAAGACCCAGGCACTAGTGAAGGGATGCTGCTGTGGAGGGAGCGATGGTCCCACCGCCAACCGCGGTCTCTCTGGTGCAACGTGCAGGGGCCGGCGTACAACAGGCACACCCTTCCCGGAGAGACTGAGCCCGTGGAGCATGCCAAGGAGATCCTGATCCTCCGGCACAAGAGCCTGCGGGTGGAAGCGAGCGGAGGTGACGTGGCCAGCTCCAGGAAGGAGGTAAGAAGGAGCGAGGAAGGCTTGGACCTGCAGAGACCATGCACAGGCTGCTTTCCCCATGCAGGTATAACAAGTGCTAGGAATAGCGCTGTTTATTGCTGGTGGTATTTCCTTGTAAAGACAAATCCTGTTGCCTTTAAAAAAAAAAAAAAGTGTCTCTCAATCCTAAATTGCATTCCAATGAGTAGGAAATACCGAGGAAAAATATCGCAATCCAACTCCTGACAAACAAATGAGCCGTCTTGGGTGCAACGCCGTTCAGCGCTTTGTGAACATAGGCTTCCATCCATGCTAGGAAAGTTATTTACTGAGCAAATGTTATTAATTTGGCTTCAGCCTGTAGATTCAGAGGTCTGTTTTTCCCATGTTTTCTTTTCTGGGAGATTTCGTCGAAGGGAGGAATTTGGTATACCCATTGTCAGCACTCCAGATGGACTGTAAATATTTGAAACTGGTGGTTTTTTTCCCCCCAACTCTTTTGAAAGGACAGAAGTATTATTGTGAGCTTTCCTATTTATTCTGGAGGTGATTTTTTTTGTTTTTAAAAGCAGCTACAGTTCTGGGCAGACTTGAAGAAAGTAAAATAGAGGGAAGTGTTGCATACTGGATTCCTGGGAGAACCACTTTAAATCCAAATTTACTGCTGGCACAGCTCCACATTGGTTCATGCTCTGAATTACAGGAGAAACAAGGTAAATACAATGTCTGTGGCTGGTGAAGACTTTTGCTGGCTTCTTTGGAAATCAGTGAGAGAAGCTGGGCAAACGTTTCCCTGTGGAAAGACGAAATGGTCCAGGAATGGTGCACGAGGAGTAGGCTTGCTCTTTTCAATTCCTCCCATCCTCTCTAACTCTTACTCTAGAGGAAAAGCAATTAAGCTCCCCCCATATTTTGCTTCCAGACCCCCAGGTCAGCAGCAGTAATTGCTGAGCCATCCCTATATTTCACCCGCTTCTCCCAGTCTTAGGTTTTGATGGCTTGAGCTAGAGCACTATCCAAGTGCAGACTGTGGTCTCTAATCTGGGCAGCAAGACTCCATCACTGAGGAGAACAGAATGACCTTTTAAAAAGAAATAATTTATCTTTATTTAGATAGTAATTTTCCACGACAGCACAAGAACTCGGGACTGCCGCAGGCTTTCTTCCGCTCGGATTTCTTTGTTCAAATGCCAGTCATTGAAGAGCCCACCGAGAACGGCAGTAACGCACCAAATGCTGCTGCTTCTCAGCCCTCCATTCACAGAAAGGTGTTCCGGCTCTTGCAAACAACTTAAAAGATTTAATTTGATCATTTACATGCTGATTGGTACTTACAATTCAAAATAGATAGGCAAGAACACGGCATGTTCCTGTAGAACATTTGGTATAATTAAACTTCAAAAGAACAACATCAAACTAGGGCTGATTTTGAGCACGACGTTACATACTTTAAGGACATTTGATTGTTAACCCTTGTGCTCCTGCTTTCCCCTTCTCTGCTGCTCCCATTAGGTACTGCGGTGCATTCGGTAGGAAATTTAGCACCTTTGGGAAGATGGTTTCTCCTGTTACTTTGAATGCTCACAGCTGGCCTTTCAGAGGACAGAGTATTTTGGGGGGAATTGCAAAAGCAGTAGAACTCACTCTGTCTCTATGCTGACTCATGGATGGTGGCTAATGCCCTGTGGGGTTGGCGAATGCTCCTATGGATTATGCAAAATGCCAGTTTGATGCTTAATACTGCTGTCTCATAGGAGTCATTTGTTGGTGCTAATTACACCTCTTTACAGCAGCTACCTTTGCTTTGTGCCAGTCTAAGTGAAGCAGATGTAAATACTGAGAGCTACTTCCAGTGACATCTGTAAGGGTGACTCTAAGCCCAAGAACCATCCCTCTGCACCCAAAAGGAAAAATCAGGCATGCTTTGTGTGACCAGCAGCTTATCTGCTAATGTTTTAGAATAGCTGCCTCATTTTACTGTGACTGGAACTAAGGCGATACCCAAAAGTGATGGGAAATGTTCTACAAGAGCCCTGGAATATTAACACAATGTGGGAGAGTGGGTGAATACTGCTGCTTCATGCTGTAGGAGGACAGATTGCAGAATTTGTCAGCAGAAAGGAGGAACGCTGTGCTAAAAAGTAGATTTCAGCCCATTAAAAGCAGCTCAATATTTTAAATTTGGGGGGAAAAATTAAGCCACTCAGCTTTAGTTTCATGCCAAGTTGACAAGCCAGTGGCATTTTCCTGTTTAAAGAAGAGACAAATGAAAAATATGGCTAGGTAATGTTTGAGAGTTTCTAATTGTCAGATACTCCATCTTTTGTAGTCCCAAAGAGAAGGGTTTGGCCTTGCAGGTTTTGAGTCAGCAAGAAAAAACAGATGCTCTCATGCCACACACTTTTCTGTTCTGCATTTCACCACGAGATGGAAGCATTACAACTGTGTTTGCAAACCCAACTGGAAATCAAGGAACTGTAAAACAAACTTCAAGCAAAGGGCTGCTGGAAACCCTCCGGTGCTGGTGAAACGCCTGCACGTCTTCCATTGCCGGTCTGTTTGAGAAAAGCTTTGGTGACGCATTCAGTCAGTTAGGTGTTATCAGCTGAGTGAATAATTAAAAAATCCCTTTGGTTCGGTATAGAAACGCTGCTTTTTCTGCTTGCGGGCTGTCTGCATATATATTTTTCTTTTTTAGTGAAGTTTCTTAGTCCTTTGCTATTAAAATATGAAGCTGTTGTAGCTCAGATTCATCTCATAATTTATTAGGTGCCGGTTGGTCTTTCCCCCCTGTGTCAGTCACCAGAAAAATAAGGTATGTACGGAAGAGCATCTTTCTATAGGCCTGTGGCTCTGCCAGGCTGGGGAGCAGCCAAGAGCGAAGTTTGTCTTGCCTGATGGACAATCCATCTCCTTCCACAGTTGATGTGGAGAAACCGGCGCCCTTGCCAGGACGGGCACCGGTCCATGGCCAGCACCAGGCTTCAGCCAGGACAGATCATCTCTTCTCTCTAACCTGGGTGGCTTTAGGTGCCTTAGGGGTCTACTGCACTTTAGGTGTCTACCGTCACTTTTCCAGTAGTGAGAGATGACTCTTGGGCTGCGTTAGAAGCCCCTGCCAAGGAGAGGTTGGAAACTGAGTAGGGAAGGCAGAGAGACGAAGTAAGAAAAGAACAATCCTCATCCCTCCCGCGCCAACAGCTCAGGTTAAATGATTTACACCAAGCAGAAAAACCTTGGCAAGGCTACGAGGTGACTTCAGATCTGAATCGTAGCCCAGAGGATTAACTCCAAGCCTATCTATTTCCAGCAGAACGTTCGCCTTCCTCCGCCTTAGGACAAAATTCCTGCCGAAGGCTGCTGCTTCCTGGAGCTGTGCATCACGCTGGCCCTGAACGCTGTCCGGATTTGGGGTTTGCCTTATTTTAGGCAAGGATCCAATGCAGAGTACCCTGGCAGGGTGGTTTCTGAGACCCAGGATAGCTTTTATTTACCACCAAGCACCCAGAAAATCCTTGCACCTGTAGCCAGGCAACTTCGTCCTCTTTTCTTCTGCCAAAACGCGAGTACGCTCCCCCAGAAGGAGCTTATTTGGAGCTGCCTGTAAGCCATGTGCGTAAATGACATACTGCCTTTGGTAATTATGTCGGAGCCCTTTCATGGAGCATGCTCTGAGAATCGTTAAATGCCCCTGGGAATGGCTTTCCAGGGAGCCAGGCGCTGCTGCTGGAGCCGGGAAGGCATTGTTATTAAAATGGTCAATAAAAGTGTGAACAAGGGATGGAGGGCATCGGTCCTCGTTAGGGGAGGGAGGAGAACGAACCGAAACAAAACAGAAAACCAGGCTGGGAGGTGTCCAGAGTTATTCTGGCAGTCTGGGCTTCTGGACGGAGGTGCCAAATCACAGCTGCATAAGAGACTTATTCCCAGTTTACCGAAGCAATTCAGGCAGCATTGTGCTACCTGATTTTTTTCTTTTTTTTTCTTTTTTTTTTTTTTTCTTTTTTCCTGAAGGGTGGAGATTAGCGCTGGAGTGAAAGGACAGGGAGCTCGTTAGTGCAAGCTCGTTACCTGCCTCCTTGGCCTGCAGCCAAGGTGGGGAAGAGCCAAGGTGAGAAATGTCCTGGGGATGGGCTTTGCCTCCCACACTCGCCTGCCCCATCCTCCCTGCTCCAGGGCTGCTCCTTCCCATCCTATCTGCCAAAATCACTCCCGGAGAGCTCAGACCTCTTCCACCAACTCAAAGCAAATCAGCTTCTGTAAATATTTCCTGCCATCTATTTTGGTCTATTTTTAGCAATAGTTCTTTTTGTTTTTCTTGGCAAAAGTAAAACAAATGGAAACGGAGTCCTTGGGGATTACAAATGGCTTGTTTATGAAGCATGAGTGTCATTAACAGACTTGCTAGCAATCTTCATAAATGCATTAAAGTACTTTTCTTCCTTAGTCACAGAAGGATGATTCCTGCTCAGCGCAGGGTGACTCCAGCACGCAGCCCAAGCTGTGCCGCTCCTTCACCGGTAAGCTGGGGAGCTGGTGGGTGCCGGCGGTGGTTCCCTACCTCCCCTGCTCGCCCTGCCCCGTCCCTGTGGGATGGTCCAGCAGATGACAGGGAGGATGTGCTGAGGCCCATGGCACGTCCGTTGCAGGGCTGGGATCTGTGAGACAGCCAAGGCAAAGCCTCCTGCTCTCCTTCCCTCACCGCAGGCAGCAGCAGGAAGAGCTGGGTGGCCAGGTGGCAGGGTGGCCAGGGGCATGGCTGCAGTCTGGGGGACAAAGCGGGGCTCCTTAGATGAGCACCATGAGTGAGCAAGCACAGCCGAGAGCCTCCCCAGCCCCAGGGCCCCATCTCAGCTCAACCATAGACAAGATTCAGCGTGCACTGGGATGCACTGCTGGCAGCGAAGGTGCTCCCGGCAGCTACGCGGGGGCAGGCAGTGGTGCTGGGAACCACAGCAGTGAGAATCATAGAATCGTTTAGGTTGGAAAAGACCTTTAAGATCATCCAGTCCAACCATAAACCTACACTACCAAGTCCACACTAGACCAATCAAGGGTAGACTAGACTGAACCATGTCCCCAAGTGCCACGTCTACACATTTTTTTGAACACTTCCAGGGATGGGGACTCCACCACCTCTCTGGGCAGCCTGTTCCGATGCTTGACTATCTTTTCCATGAAGAAATTTTTCCTAATATCCAATCTAAACCTCCCCTGGCGTAGCTTAAGCTCATTTCCTCTCATCCTATCACTAACTACTTGGGAGAAGAGACCAACACCCCCCTCCCTGCCCCCTCCTTTCAGGAGCTGCAGAGCGATCAGGTCTCCCCTCAGCCTCCTCTTCTCCAGGCTGAACACCCCCAGCTCCCTCAGCCGCTCCCCACCAGCCCTGTGCTCCAGACCCTTCCCCAGCTTAGTGTGCCACCAGAAGTGTGCCCCAGTCCAGGTGTTTGGCCTCCTTATTACCTGTGCGCTGCAGGGGGTTGCGCGAATTTACTGGTGTTTTTGTGTCCCACGTCCAGCCAGGCAGCATTTGAAATGGGTACCGTTCTTCATATTCCACCAAGCACTAAGATGTTTGGCAGCAATTGCAGATCATTCTGCCTATGGTGATGCTAATGCATAAACTAAAACCTTATAAAAATGAATGATACTTCAAAACATGAAGTTTGTGCCCAAATGCTTTCCAAAAATTAGAGCTTATTTGTTTTGCTTGCTAAGTATTATTAAAATGCATTTGGAGTGCCCCATTAGCAGCACTGTCTGTTTTGAATATCTGTTACAGAGCGATCAGTGCCTCAAGACCTCATGTTTTCGTAAGCCCAAGCTCAGTTTTTAGATAACTGAAAGCTTAGTTTTCACACTTTAAAAAAAAAAAAAAAAAGGTTTAGTATCAATGAAGCCTCACACAGAGTATAGCTGGTCAAAACTGTAGACAGTCATTTTAGCCTCTGAACCACAGTGAGATGTTCAGTGGGAAACTGAGCACTGAATTTTTACAATACTTGGCACAGCACCTTTTAGCACAATCGTGTCTGCAAAAGTGGTGATTGAAAAGATTCAGTGTTTGTTGAAAATAACAAAAAAATAATGTTGCCTCCCAATATGGGCTGAGATAGGTTAAGGGGCTGGGTCTAGCAGTAATGTACAGAATATTTGTGTATTACATTATGTACCAGAAAAATATTTAAGCAGCAAGAAAGTTTCCTTTCCATCTTTTTTATCCTGCTATTTCTAATGTTTTCTTCTGTTGTAATTTTCTTTAAACAATTAACTAAAAACTTGCTAAATAAAGAGCCGTAGAGTAGCTGGCATTCTCTGTACAAAGGTATCTTACTACAGGTTTGCAAGAGTGGATGGAAGGAACACAGTTGCGTGGCATTTGTGTGTTCATAACATGGGCATCTGCTGGGGATGTAGCTGTTTTAATCCCCAGTTTATTATAAATGTTTAAACTGTGTTCTTCCTGAAGAAAAACATGAGTGTAAGCAGGGCAAAGTGATAAAAAGCAGTGTTTCTGGGTGGGTTTTTTTTTTGGTCCAGGGAAAATGTGAGCACAGCAGCTCCCAACATACCCTGGCGACAGGGCTGAAGGAGACTGCAACCCTTCCATCATGATTGCATGTACATCCCCCCAAAAAATCACTTAACGTGGCAATGTGAAATTATAGGTGCTCCAGCAGGATGCCTGCATCTTGAAAAGCTATTTTAAGGTAGTCACGAATATGAACTTTTGTTCTGCAAAGTTGCTAGTGGGGACTGACAAAAGAGCGATGATATATGTCCAGATACGTAACATATTTCAAAGTAAAAAATAGGGTTTAAATTGTCTTTTTTTTTCTTTTTCTTCCATTGAAACACAAATCTTTGTCTTCTGTTTTATAGTTGAAGAGTGATCCTTGCAGTGGATAGCTCATCCTTAGTGAGCAAATGGCCACCTCAGTAGCTCTCGATATTTCTTCATTCCTGTTGACCCACAAAGGAGAACATTTCTCATACAAGTTGGTGTTTTTCTCTTCCTGCAGTGGGAAATGCGGAAAAAGTTCGGGAAGTGAAACAGAACCGGTCGAAGTCGATGTGTGTCATCCAACCACTGCAGCCCAGCGGTATGGCCGGGGGTGAGAAGGAAGAAATGGAGAAAGAGCTGACATCGGAGATGTAAAAGCACAAGCGATGCTGCTGGCTTCCCCTGAGGGATCTGACTCTGTTTCACGGGTGGCGACTATACATGTAGATAATGTAAATAAGATGTGTATTGAAAAGGACAGCATGGACGGGGCAAAATATCCAGAGTGGTTTGCATCGAAACATGTGCTCTTACTGCACAACGCTGGGTTTTTAATGGGAACCAAAGGAAAAGATGCACAGCTGAGCACCAGCAATGCAAGGTAATCTCTGGCAGAGAATTTCTAAGAAACGTCTAGGAAAAATTAGTCTGTTCAGTCTGGGAAAATTGCTGAAACTGTCTACAACTGCAAGAAAGGATGCTTTAATAAGGTGAGATACCAGATCTCATTAGACAGCAGGGATAGACTAAACAGCAGGGAGCATTTAGATTATATATTAGGAAAAACTTTATAATCTCAAGGAGGGTTTTATTAGGTGATGGAGCATGCTACCAGGAAAGACAGCAGAAACAGCAAAAGATCTCTTCTGCTCCTCAGGAACTGATGGGTCCTGACTGTGAACATTAATCACGTGAAGTCCAGAGTTAAATCATACAGTTAAATAAAGGGTTGTGTCTTACCAGAGGGGCTGTCACTAGACACAGTTCTTTTAATGAAAACTTATTACGGCTGTGTTAAAAGGGGAAAAGTATATTCTTACTGATTTTAAGAAAATTTATTTAAGGAATGGTTCACCTCAAAAAATAAAATGGGGAAGCTCCAAGTCCAGTGGCGATACCAGGAGACGAGCGTGCCAGCCCTTAAATAGATGGGCAAGCCTTGTGCTGTGGTTGGTTGGTCACAGCAACCCTGCAAAGGCTCTCCAAGATCATCTCTGCTGCCACAGCCGGGGGCTGCGGCGTCAGAGGAGGTTTGAATGTGTCTTGGAAGGCGCGGCAGAGAGAGGGACCCAAAACCTTGCTGCCGTGGAGCGCTTCTGCCAGGAAAGGTGCGATCCCCTTAGCAGAGCAGATGCAGGTAAACTCTGGGGATAGTACCTGCGGAAGACAGTATCTCCACATTTGGGTAATCTTCTTTGAAACTCCAGGTAAGTGTTCAAGCCTTCAAATTGTTGTCCTTAGCTGAACCTGATAGGGTAAGTTCTAGCATCGCAAACATTGACATTTTTCTTTCTCTTCCCCTTCCTCTGCATTGAAGGATCCAGGAGTATTTAATCTGAACAAGTGGCTCTTTCTGAAATAAAAATAAAAGAAAAACTGTAAGAATTCACATACTCCCCTCCATAATGTTTTTGGACTTCCAGAGCCAATCTCCTATGTGCAGAAATACTCCATTAGGAGACCACTGCCTGGTACACTGGGGCTTTAATTTTAAATTAAAGACACAAACTTGTGTGTATTTGCTGTGCAATGACGTGGAGCTCCCATTTTCATTTGAACAAACTCCTTTTCAGTGTCCTGACATAAGCTGATGTAGTTCATTTTGGCTTGAAGGCCACTCTTCACTGCCCCATCACTGGAAATTCATCTCACTGCAAATGAAAATTTAGACCTTTTAGCCTTACATGTGTATTTTGTGTGTGTATCTATGTATATGTACGTATTTATTGATTTTAGTATAAGTCCAGTGTCATCTTCAGTTACTTTATTAAAATTTTGATTTGCTTCTTAGTTTAATCCATCTTGCGTGGGAGTCATGTAGATTTGTCTACACTGTTTAGAAAACAGCCCATCTTTGAATATGTTGTAATATACAACATAGATGAGTACTTTGTAACGTACTGCGTTTCTATTTCAATTAAATATGCCGTGTTACGAGATCATCTAAGAGTTACCACCTCCTTGTATCTGCAACACGCTCACGATGACATCAGTGGTAGCTGGTGACACGCGGGGGACGTGTCTCCGGGTGTCATCGGTCCGGCACGGCGAGCCCGGCAGATCCGCTCTGAACAGCGGCGCATTCAGCTCTGCGCCGGGCAGCCCTTGGTCAGTGATCACAAGATCACTGCAATTGTAATGAGTGAGAAAAATGGTCTGTTTATTGGCGTAAGCAATTGCATACCAGTGAGAGGGGGGAAAAAAAAAATACTGAATCTGAAGGTCCCCGGCTATCTGGGGTTGAAATGTCTGCTGTTTACCTGCAGTTTAATGTCCACAGTGTTTAAAATTTCTCCTTAAGTTCTGCACAGTAAATAATGATATAAAGATTTACTAAGATGGGTCCTTTTTATTCTGTAGCTGGAGAGCAAAAGGGAAAAGAAAGTTGCTTGCCAAGGAGTTCTTAATTTTTTTTTAATCAAGGATAGAAACCTTGTGAATCCCTTGGCCAATTCTTGCTTGGGGTGGTTGGGGTGGGTGGTTGGTTTTGGTTGGTTTTTTTTTTCACTTTTGGCTTCTGAACTTTCTTGCTTTTGTCTGAAATATCAGGATGTCTGTACCGTCTTTGTCTTGTACAGCATCCATCATGCTTCTGGGCATTGGGTACTTAAATAATGATCTTTTTCCATTTGAGTTTCCCATCATATAAAATGAGTTCTCTGCAAAATTTTTATGGGCTACCAAGGACCTTATCAAATGGTGGCTGTTTTGGCATGTGTAGATTTCTTTGTTTCTAATAGGCAACAGAAATGGTTGGAAAACCCAGGACACTTCCAGAAAATGGAACTGAAACTTTATCTGATGTGGAAAAAAGAAAAAAAACCCAACATTTTGCTTGCATTTTTTTCAAAATTGTACATTTTCATCTCACTTCAGCACAACAGGAGACATTTCAATGCCAGGATTTCCCAGCTTCTAGCAATTCCAGATGTTGCTCAGTTCCAGGTGTGTGGCTCAGTGGCTCGTGGCTGCAGATGCTGTTCCAGCCAGCCCCGCGTCCCTGTGCACATGCGCCTCCTGCGCGGATCCCGGGCCATTAATCCCTTTCAACCCTGCTTTGCAGTGCTGGGACCATAAATACCTCTCTGCTGTATTAACAATTTGCTTGATCTGCAGAGAAGACAATGTTCTGTGCAGTGTACATACTTTCCCAATGAGTCACTCTGCCCCAAATTTAACCTTCGAGATACTATGGCTTTTTTCTTAAAGTTTCTTTACAAAATATAATAGCACAGCTAAAGCTTTCATGAAGTATTTTCCAGTTGCTTAGTGGCCAAGCCCTCTGACTAGTATGTATTTCAGCCCAGAATACCTTTGATAATCTTTGCCAGTATCCAGTGTTGGTGGTCTTAAAATTCTACAACCGAGTGGAAAACTGTTAAATGCTCAGGCTTTAGAGCATGCCTAATTAATTCTTTCCAGGGCTTTAGTCCTTTAAAAAGTGTTAAAAACATGGATTCAGTGTATCATTGAATATTGCATGGTTCTGTGGAAATAAATTGCATTGGTTTGATTCCTTTAGTAGTTCAGAGAGTTATTGCTCTGTGCTTACTCTGGAAGTTTACAGGAGTCTTTTGAAAGTTAAGGTTAACATAGGCAAAAGTTGCTAAAGATGGGGAGTAGCTCAAGGGCAACGTGAGAGCCCAAAAACTATATCAGAAAAGTCTGGGCACACAGATCAAGCAGCCGCATTTAAAAATCAAGCTATAAATCTCCCTTGCACTCGCAACTCCAAAAAGCATTTGTGTTCAGCACGTGGACTTTATTTTTATTTTAACCAGAAAATCACACTTGTGTTTATTTTATTTCACCACTGCTTAAGGAGATTATAATGGCTTAATCCTGGAAAGTACTGGCAGCATTTAAGAAGCAGGTGAGGCAAACTTCAGCTTTTTTTCTCTCCTGACATCAAGTACTGGGGGTATTCAACCTCATAAGAAACATTAAGGATCTTTCAACAGCCAGGCTTATGCGCTTCTTCCAAGAGACATGTAGACGGGAGAGATGAAAAAGGAGCATGTGATGGAGATGAACCGCTGATTACGATTTTAACGCAGAATTAAAGGGGCAAATGTCAATATGGATACTCCTCTCCCTTCCCGCACAGTTCAGGCTGGGGGGTTGCTCTTTGCAAAACCACCCGGGGATGTTGGTGGCATTTCCAAGGCAAAGTTGGTAGCGCTTGGGTAGCACTTGTTGTAGTCTGGGTGGCTTTGCTCTCCTTCTTGGTTTCTTCTTGTTCTGAGGTTTGTGGAGCCAACAGTAAAGGCAGAGACCCACGAGAGATATTCACCCCAGCTACCTAAGGAAACGCTACGTGGAACATCTTTCAGAGCATGATAGATCGTCAGGGTAAGCCGCACTGCAGGAAGGTATGTGGATCTCCAAAGGGATGCGGGGAAGTCTCTGAAGGCAGCCCTGAAATCACGTCTGTTTATAAAATTGCAAGAAATCCTCTGCTTTCAGCATGAGAGAGTGAAAACGTGTTGATCTATCTACATTATATATAATTTTTCTGCGAGCATGGATCAAAACACAAAAAATAACGATAACTCAGGCTGCGCTGATGGAGCCTTTGATCAATCAAAAGGTAAAACATTGATTCTGAGAAAAATCCGAGCTGACGAGCCCCAGCTCCTTGCTAGAGTATGCATGTTTTGGAGACTCACAATTTCAATTTAAAAGCTTAAGGGAAACAAAAAAATGGTCAGGGTCAATTAAATAAAGGTCACTGAAATGCCTAGGGTATGACTTCCCTTTCCTGACACCTAGGTCCTAGTGCTGTCTGTGGTGGCACCCTCGTTTGACCTCTCTGGATAAGAGGACCCTGAAGACAGCTCCCTGCTGGCACCAGAAGAGGTAAAGGAGGAAAGGGAGGGTCATTTTCCTTGGTAATTAAATGATATTTGTGTCTGACTTTTGCACAGATCGTGGTGATGGTGGGTGAATACACCTGCCTAGCTTTGGTGTAGCACTCCAGAGATCCCAACGTAAGCTACAAAGGACAACCAACATCATTGCCAGTTTCTATAGGCTTAGAAAATGTGGCAGGATGTTACTTTTTCAGGTTTTTTGGGTGTTGTTTTTTTAGGATGGGGGTCCTACGCCTGTAGCTGTAGTGCTCCAGGGGTGTTAATTAGCTCAGGCACCAGCTAGTGATGAGAGGAGGCTGTAGACTAGTTTGGGATGATTGCTCCCCTCCCCTCCATGGCTGCCCCACACAAACACCTGCCTTCAGGCTGGGGAGGCACGCAGAGGAGCTCCTGCTCTGCCCAGCGCCCATGTATAACGTAGCCTGTTTGCCACGCAGAGACTCACTTTGTAGGAGGAAACAAGCGTGGTCCTAAAGGTCATTCAGGCCAACTAAGAGCTGCATCACCTTCTGGAGGTGCCTCTCGGGCCTCGTGCTGAGGGGTGGGATGGACCGGGCAGAGCATCTGCGGGACCTGGGGCCAGTGGGGTGAGTGTCGGTACCAGGCTTGCTGTTCCTGGCTGGGAAATTGTTTCTTTCCTTCTCTAAATTAAAGATCATCTCTGCTGGAAGAGTAAAATCAGGGCTCCTTGAGCCCTTGGCGAGGCTGAGAGATGGAGAGTGAAATCCCGTTATGTTAGGGAAATTGAAAATCTACCATCGATTTCAGGATTTATTCTACAGTATTTTGGTAAAACGAAGGCACTTTTATTCCCATTTTCTCCCCGCTATCCTGCAACGTGTTGCAAACACGCAAAGGGTTGCGGAGCTCAGACTGGGCAGACACTGGGGCATCCTTACGGCCCCCCTGTGCTTTCTTTATGGCCTCCCAATAACAAGCGCTGGATGTTGGATGCTGACGGCGTGGCCCCAGGTCTGCACCCTGACCCCCGACACTTCATACATTTCCCACAGGGGCAACATTTCCACACAGAGTTCAGATGCAAAGGCAACATCATAAAGCAGCCCAGGAAACCATAAGATGAAGAAATACGGATGAGTCGATCATAATTTAAAAAAATATTTTATTCAAAATTTTACATCGTTACATACTTAATAATGACTTTCATCCTTTGATAGATATCAGAAGGTGTTTTGCCCTCCAGAATGGAACTTTTTCATTGAAAATGTTGAAACGAAACTTTCAAAATTCAGAAACGCCTTAAATTTTTTTCCAGAGGTACTCACTCACCCCAGCCCTTCCTCAAAAATGATTTGTTTTTAAACCCCACATTTTCTGATTAGTTAATCAGAACATCCCCAGCCCTTTCTAACTGCAGAGGAAGGGAGTGGGGCTGGAATGATTTATTGGTGGCTTTCTTGCCATCTCTTCTTTCTTTTTTCCCTTTCTTTTCTTCTAGTATATGTGTGCCCTGTCTATTAACAAGGCTGTCTATTGCATTGTATAAAATCTATATGAACAAAATGCTGGCACAAAAGAAAACCAAAAAAACTAATTTACACTTCGAAAGCAGAATGGGTCTGAATCTTATAATTAATAAAGATGTTTTTTCTGAAGAGTAAAGGAACTATTTTTCTATTAGTCTTAGGAAAAACCATCTCTATTATAAGAATTTTAATTTTATCTGTTTTTTTTCCCCAAGCACTGAGGAAATAGAGAAGCAAGGGGGGTGCAGAGGTGCAGTGACCCCTGGCTGAGCGGTGCTGAAGGAGTTTGCTTCTCTGATAGCCCCCCCAGCCTGCTGGTGTGAGGAGCCAGCGCGTTCTGGGCTGGCTGGACACAATGGGGCTGATGTCTAGTTAAAAAAAGAAAAAGAAAATCAAGCTGAATGGAAGGAAGCATAAGGGGGCTGTAGCCCCATCACGTGCATTAGCCATCACCGGCAAGCCTGGGTGCTCCCACCACGCGCTGCTGGAGCAGCTGCCCTGTCCCTGCAGCTGCCGGTGCCCCGGGCTCGGTCTCATTGTCCATGATGTCCAGGAATTTTTCAGATCCTAATGGTGATGAGCATGTGTGTGGGGGTGTGCCAAGGAGAAGGGAAAGCTCGTTGCATCGGAGAGACGTTTTGACTTTGCAAACTCGATTCCTATTCCGCAGCCTAAGAATTTGGAAAATGTTTGGCTGGGCACACAACAGCCCATGAAGAGCCAAGGCTGGGCACCAGCACTGCTCTGCTGCAGCCACGCAGGGGTTTTTCTGCCAATGGGATGGAGAATTGCTGAGGACACCTTCCAAATGGCAAACAGCGCTAACTTGCGAATACGCATTAGCATAAATACAGCAATGCCAAATACAGCTGACTAAAAAGCACACACATAAATGTGGAAGTATGCATTAATCCCCTTTTTTTTAAAATACACAAGTGCCCACTTTGCATTTTAATTTTTTGCAGATTGCAGTGCAATCTGCAAAAAAAAGTCCTCACTTCTGGTGTGCAAACCCTTGTCTTCACCGAGCTCCTTCAAGCATCGCCAAAGCTCCCCGTCAGTTGTGTTCAGCTTTGAGATATAGATCACAAGAATAGATGGCAACTGATTTTCCTTGTCACTTCAGACAGGTTTAACCAGTATTACATGTTAGTTAAATGGCAACTAATTGAAATTACACTTATTGAAGAATAATTAGGGGATAGATATATTGCACTTTGTATTTAATCAACCGTTTTACGTTCAATACAAAGAGGTCATCTCATTGCAGCAATTGCTGCCTCCGAAGTAACCAAATGACTGCGAGATGTATATGTGATTGCAGTTCGAAACTATGGGAAGAGTTTTGATACGCTGGGCTGCCCAGGGATGGGCTGGGAGAGGGTTAATATGTGTACGTATGGGACCGGCGAAGGTGTTGGGAGGGTTGGCTGGAAGCACGTGCCAACGCATCGCAGTAGCAGGGATTGCTTACAGCAGAGATGATAGCTATAGTGGGAGGGCGAGTAAAAGTAGCCAGGGAGGGACAGTGCGTGCTTGTCCATGCAGAAGTACAGGGCTGAGGAGGGCTCGTTTCCCAGGCAGCACTGCCGGGAGAACGCAGGAGGAGCAGAGCTGCTCACTGCTCCCCCATGGCCAAGGGTTTTGGTGGGAGGCTGTATCATGTCAGAGTGATTTCTCCTCTCCCTTAGCTGACTAAATAGTTTGTTTGGAAGAAAAGGGATGGTAAACAGGCCAGAGACATGATGTATAATATATACACTTCCCTGAAAATGGCCTTTGTACTGCAGCTCTCCCATCAGACGCACATCCACTGCTCCTGTTTGAAGGCCACGCAATGTTTCTACCTGCTGAGAGCAGCGTTCAGCCCTGCTGTGAGGACTTTCATCCTGTTATACAAACATCAGAAGGCATTCTTCCATTTTAGCGACCAACCAAGGTGTAAACCTAACCTTTGGGACAACCCGCAGGCCCTGTCCTGCAGCTCCCCGTTGCCTTGCTCACCCACCGCCTGCTCCACCATGCCAGATGCAACAACTTCTTCTGCCCTCCTTGCACTCTTGCCCCTTGCAGCCCTGCTCGAGCTCTAACGGCACTGTGGGGACTGTGGCTGAGTTTCGACCTTCCGTGACGGTAAGTCTGCAACCTGGCTCACTTTTTCTTTCTCCACGTGCCCATGCGGGGACGCCTCTGGGCAGGGACCTCTTTCCTGGTCCTATCAGATGCCTCACACACTCGCGGTCAGGTTAAACAGCAGCTCTCCCCTGTGACAGTGAGGATGAGAGGTCTAATGTATTATTTAAAAGCTATCCCAGCCTGCAATATTTAAGAACAAACAAGGCAGAGGATAGAATAAATTATTGTTATTTAAAGTCTATTGTGCTTATGGAAGAAGAGCGAGCACATTCATCAGTCCATATGCCTCAGCAGTTGGCTAGAAGTGTAGTCAAAATTTTACCCAACCCTCTCCAGTTTCCCTAACCAGTGTGCAGTTTCTCTGAGATACCCATATGTTCACAGTTAACTTTAACTATTAAATTGATTTGGAAATTAATTTGGCAACACAAAATCCCATAGGATAAGGAAGTCAACATCTTCATCGATCCCCCTTTTTACAACAGGTCATGACTTAGGCTGAGGTTACAAAAATCAGAACCTGAATTTTCACCCTAATTTAAATTTCCTCCCCCAGCCTCCTGGCATGTCACAGGAATATAGTTATTGCCCTACAGAAATTATAATTTTCCTAGTCTGGCATCCCATTCCTGGCAGTGATCTACAGCAGATGCTCCAGCAGAAGACAAAAACATTAGGAACCAAATGGCAATGAAATTCCATGCAGGAATGTCCGCGTCCCCATGAGACACTTCCACAGCAGGCTCAGGCAGTGGGAGGGGTATGGATGCTAGGCAGTCGGCTCTTCTGTGGCAGGAGAGAGGACATCTTCCTACAACTGCACAGCAAGACAAGGTATACTGGTATGTACACCTCATTTTAATGCTCCTTGTCTAGCTAGATGTGGACCTGCCCGATTTAAACGTGTTTGCACGGGTTGATTGCATCATTTCTGAGAGCACCAAGGTGTTTAAGGTATCGCCCATGTTTTACTGTTATTGCTTGCATCTCTGGGGTTACTTTGTGTGAAAGCTGCGTTAGCATTTTGTTCAGAGGAAGCAGGAGCTGAAGGAGACACAGATTCCAGAAGTTCCACTTCTATACTGTACTTGTGAGCACATGGCTAAGGGTATCTCACAGCAATGGCTGCAGAAACTGCGGACTCTATGACATGGTAAAGATCTTCAAGTTTAGATCTGCTCAAGGCATGCACAGTCTCACTGCTAATCTCATGCACAAATGGGGTTTTAAAAACTCTCCAGTGTCCTGGGCAGTTCTGCATCGTAACCGCTTGTGACCTACAGACGCTGCCTGACCGGCCGAGGCTAAAGGCTCTGCACCGCTCTTCTGAAATGAACAGCCATGTGTTTATTTGGAAATCTTCCTGCTCTGTCTCAATAGCTATTTGTCATGTTCCTTAATGCCACAGCTGTTTGGTTATGCCAGGTCATCTGCTTTTATTAGTCCTGTTCCCACCACCCACTGAAACTCACACCAGCCAGGAGAAGATTATTATCCGTGTCCAAAAATAGCACTTCTCTCGTCTCCCTCTTCCAGTGACCCTGGAAACTTCAGTGGTGTTCTTCTTTTCTGATTTTCAGTTCTGTTGCCTACCTGCTGCCCCATGAAGGCTGGAGTACCTGCCCTCATAGCCGGGATCTGCGGCGGCACCGGCGTGTTGCTCTTTCTCATCGCTTTCGGGACGGATTACTGGCTTCTGGCTACGGACACCTGTGGCGTCTTCGAGCGTGGGAATAGCACTCTGTGGCCCGGGGTGGTAAACTCTGAAATCTTGTCTCACTTTGGAAGAATTGACTTATTTAAATAATTTGAAATTTTAAAGTTTTAAATCTGTGATAGTATTTATGCTCTTTGAAAGTGACCTACTAACGCAAAAATGTCAGCCTGAGCTAACTTTAAAATCCAAACCAGCATTTCCATAGTATCCAGCATTTTGACTGAAGTAAATTGCGTCTAGGAAACATTAAGACAGCACCTCTGTAATCTGGCAGTTATGAATGTTAAGCAATGAAAGGCAAAAATGTAAGAGCTTTACTTGTTGACAGCATTTGCCTCTAAAGACAAAAGATATCTCCTGATATTTGCCATTAGAAGATTTCTCCCTCTGTAGTTTCTGCGTTTAAAAATAGTTCATATTTTAAAGTGTAGGACTTGGCAATCATTTACATCCGAAGTGATATGACTACAGCACAGAGAGAAAACAAAAGCAAACATCAGACGCAGAACACAGTAGACAAGAATTCCTGTCCATCTAACAAGAGGAGGCCTATATATTATAAAATTAAGATTTTATATAGGATTTTAGTTAGCAGGAAATGCAATTTTCAAAGGACAATTTGGTATTTTAGTGCTAACTGCTGGTATCACTCATATATAGATTCTTTCAAAAGTTTGATTTTAGCTTCACTTGCTATTGTCTAACTCTTCAATGAAATAACAACCAGATCAGTTCCCTGAGCCACCCACTCTTCAAAAATGCTTTTGCGCTGATCAATGTGTGGTTTCAATTACAAAATGACAGGAAGATCCTTGTTGTGTGCAGACTTTTTGTTACTTGAAAGTTCAATCCAATTAGGTTTGATTTTCTTCTGGTGTGGTGAGTCACACTGGGTAAGCATCATGATGCCAGCGAGAAATATTTTCTTTCATTTCAGAATCCCATAATCAAATGTAGGACACTGTTTGCTTGAGTCATGTTTCCAAATGACTTTCTCTATTGAAAAAAGAAAAAAAAGATATGATAGAAAAGCTGCCTGGCAGAAGGCACTGTCTTTACTGTTTAAAGCAGCTCAGTGAAGCCCTGGAGATGGCAGTGGGTCACGGACGGAGGAGTGCCACTCAGATTTTGTGCACTTGGGAAAAGACAGTGTTAATTGTTTCAGATTTTTGTTTGTGCTGTTGTCTTTTAAAGTGGAGAGACTAGAGACGTTGCACCACACGACATGAATAGGCATCTCAGACATGGCAGATACGCTCTTGGCCAAGTGTGAGCGTGCCTGTCACTAAGGCAGAGCGACTTCAAAAGCGCCAGGCAGAAATAGGAGCTGCTCTTACTCTTTCCTCTGAGCTATTTTATTTCTATTTCAGACACTGTTTCTATTATTTCTATTTCAGTTACCAGTTGTATACAACGGGCTGTGTTTTTACCTTGCCTGCCCTTTCTTAAACTGGCTAATCCTGTCCCTTACAGATAAGGATGGTCTCGAGTATCTGCCAAACAGCGATTAAATGTGCCGTAGATGCACTTGGTCAGCAGCAGCCATCCAGCTGATGAAGTCTGAGGGCTGCATGTTACCATTGTCATAGCCAGTATTTTACCCTGAAAGTAAAAGAAGAATCAGGTCAGAGCTCTGGAAGCAGTCCTAACTTGATGCATAAAAACCCGAAGGCGAGAGAAGAACCTTCTAGCAGCTGCCTGTTGAGTGCAGTCTCCCTTCTCCACTTCACAGGGTCCAATCCTGTATGGAGTTTCTCCATCCTCCACAAAACGTAATTTTATAACAGTCATGTCTCCTTTACCAAATGGTATGTGATAAAGGCAAAATTGATTTTGGCTGTAGTTTTAATAGGTTTTTTGGTAAATAGTCCATGACTCAACTTTGCAATATCCTTCCTTCTGGAAAGACCTAAACCTTGTGCTCGGGGGTCTGGTCTGGGGGTTGAAGTAGGCTCGCCAAAAAAGGAAAAATTGCCAACATCCGTATCCTGGTCTATGAGAAGACTGGTGTGGGCAGAGAGTGATTTCTGTCTCACATAGGTTTAGCGTAACTTCTGCTGGGCTCAGCAGAGGGAGAGAAAGACGACGACCTTTGGGCTGGTGATTGGAAGAGGCTCAATGGGGGTGTTAGAGTTGGGCTGCCTTCTGGGGTTAAGCCAGACCTTGCATGGATCCTGCAGAGTAGGAAGGACATCAGAACCGGGGCATTGGGTCACCCCTAAAATTGCTTACCTGGTAATCAACCTGCTTCCAACTGGTTACAACAGCAATAAAGTTTACTTAAGGAAAAAGTAGAATACACCCAGAATGCTCTGCTGCCTGGCATACCTGTCCAGCTCTGGCAATCAGTGCTTTAAAGATATTAGAGAAAGAAGAAACTGGTTTTGCAAAGGTCTGCAGGATGATTTGTTATCAGAACATTTTGTAGCTCTGATACGGCAGAAAGTCAAGGACAGCGGCTGCCTTTGTGTTCTCCAAACCCTCCAAAACCAGCTTAAGCAACAACAAAGGAAAACCCCAACAAAAATGAAAGCAACAACCGTCTAAGCAAAAAATACACGCTTTCCACCTTTCCCATATCAGCTTGGGCTTTCATTCCTCCGCAGGCTCAAACGCTGACAGAGGTCAGGAAGGAGATCCTCACTTTCCATCATGAGGGCTTCTTCTGGCGGTGCTGGTTCTTTGGCGAGGGCCACCGGGAGACCATCTGGACCTTCTGGTACAGTGAGTATGACGCCGCTGCCACATTCACAGCATTTGCTCACAGTTTGAATTGCAAGCAAGCACAACAAGGGCTCCCAGGGATGAGGAGACAGTTTTCTTTATTTCTTTTTTTTTTTTCATTCTCATCGTCTCTCTATCAAAAGCAAACTTGGCGCACCCTGTCTATGCTCTTTTTTTTTACTTGGATTTTGCTCTCAGAGGGTTGTTCACAGAAATGTGGGAGCCTCTTGATGCCATTTAATATATCACCTACAAAGTCTTATGGAGTGGTGGCCTCCACCAGCAAAGACAACTCTCCCCCCCATATCTTTTGATGTTTGTGTTGAGCTAAGATCTGCTAAATTTGAGCCTGCGCCTTTTCTGGCCCTTGGCATTGCTCTTCTATTAGCGTTTTCACCCACTGGAGTGTTCCCACGTCCCACTGATTTCAGCAGGGGAAGGCTGGACATGCACGCGTGTGGTCTCCCTGGGTGCTCAGGACCTCTAGCAGTGGGCAGTGGTGGGCCATGGAGAGCAGTAACCACATGTGTTGATGCTCTTAAACACACAACACCTTTATTTTAAGAGCTCGCCTGTTTTACTTTTTAAGGTCATTGAAATTACATGTGTGAATAAACAGAGACAGATGCAAAATAATTTTTTTTTTTTCTGCAAACACACTCGCTCTTCAAAAAAAAAAAAAAATTGAAGGAGAAGGTGAAACCTGTTCTGAGACACCAGTTGGTGCTGACTGGCGGCCCACGTGCAGTGAAGTGTGGGGTCTTGGCCCAGCGAGCCAGGTGCTCCCCCCAGAAAGAGCAAAGGAGTGAGACCACCCGCAACGCGCCTGGCACCAGCCCCGCCGGCGGCCGAGCCAGCAACCAGCTCTCCTGCGTTAGTGCACCGTGGGTAATTAGAGGACAGCCTTTCCCTGGGATGCCACAGCCCTAGAGGAGTATTGGTGATTAAAAAAAAAGAGATTTAAAATAAATTCTGCAAAGGTTTTAAACGCTGCAAAAGCGTTGACCCTGTGCTCGCTGGCACTCTGGTCCGCTCAAAGATGCTTACGTGCCTGTGGAGCGGCGTGGTCGCCTTGTAGGGCATTTGGCTGCAAATAATGCAGGTTCCCACAATAAATTTACTCTGCAGTGATTAAAATTTCAGCTGACTTTGCTATCCCCCAGTCCTCCTGCTTGCTCTGTGTTCCCTGTAAAATCTTGCAGGAACAGTTACTGCCACTGTTCAACTGAGCAACGTGAGATTTCTCACACAGAAATTTTTTTGATAGAAAAGGACAGGTTTGAGAGAGGGAGTTTGCTATCTAATTACATTATATGGAAATACATGATATAATATCATGTTACCTGAAGTAAAATCACTCTGATAACTGGCAAATTTGCGTTACTTCTTTAGGTATTTATTATAATAGGATTGATCATGGCAAATTAATTTGCTGCTCTTGTGGATGTAATAATTAATTCAATAGGTATTCCATAGTCAATTTAGCATGAACTAATGTCCACCTATTATAAAGTGTTCCTTTGAGCTGGGGAACATATTTAAATAAGTGGCCAACCATTAATTAATTCATTTAACATTCAGTCTATTACCGTTAATCACGATAAGCCTCAGTGGTATTAATATTGATGGAGCACTTCCATTCTAATTGTGCTTTCCCTTCTCACAAACTGGAGGTCTTGTGAGTAGCTTGTTCTGGTACCCAAATACCTTTGCCCCTTCCAGGCGGTCTGACACATTTTCCGGAGGAAAATAGCAATGGGAATATTTACAGTAATTTGAGTTGCTCCGTCTTTCATGATTTATGTCCACCTCAGACTCAGGTTATGAAGATGAGAAGATGTATGAGTAGCAGTCTCAGATCCTGTTACGTCTCCCCTCTCTCATCAGTCTTCTTTTTCTTTTTTCTTTCTAACCAGGATTTACTGTCCTTCTTTACTCCCTCGCCTTCTGCCTTCAATGAGGGTTTTGCAGGGTTTTGCGGACTAGGGCATTGCCCTCTGAAAACTATAACTGCGATCTTGCAGAAAATAAAAGCAAACAGTTTGGTTTTTTCTGTTCTTTTTCAGCCAGCCAAGCACACTCCAAGTTCTGCATGCATGGCTACCTCTTTCCCATGCCCATTGCCCTCGGACCTTTCCCCCATCCTTCCTACGACACGACCGCAGGTGGGTTTCTTTCCTGCTACCCCAGCAGCTCCTTTCCCAAGCAACTGGGCAGAGGTTTATGATGTGTGTCGGTGCTCTGGTTCTCCCATTGCAAATGCATGTGGCTGAGCGTGACCGAGACTTTTGGAAAGCTCCTTTACAAAATGGCCTTGCTTCGTTGACCGCCCCAAGCCCTGAGCACATTGAAATGTTCTCCCACGTCTTTGCTCCTCCAAGTCAGCCATGCTGGCCGTGAGCTGTGCACCCTCCCGCTGGGTGCTCGGTGCCTACTGCTATGAGCAAGGGAGGATGCTAAATCCGTCCTCTCCCTTCTCCCACCTCCTTACTTGCTGGGAAGAGCTGGAGGCAAAGGGCTTCTGTCCCATGGCCGAATCCAGACTCTGTGGGCAACCACCACAAACGATTTCTCCTGGGCTGCAGGCTTGTGGCAGCCTGGCGCTGACTCGTTTCCAAAGTCTGGCTTCCTGGGAGAGCTCTAGTGTTGATTTGTTGCAAGACAAAATAAACAAGCACTGGGAAAAAAAAAATCAGTTAAAGACCAAATTGTTATAAGATGCACGTGAGTGACTGGCTTATTTTTAATACACCGAATGCGACACAGTTGGAGAGCTCTCCTTTCAGCTGGTTCCCTTTTTATTTATGTTTCTCTATATTTTCAGAGTTCTTTAATGAATCAGCTGCTGTTAGGAATTTTAATTTGCTAAATTGGTGGCAGCAGCTAGAATTAATTCAATGATCTTTTTTGAAATGAATTGATTTCTTTAAATAGTGTGCATCACTCTGCGTTGCCTCCGGGGATCTGGGGCAGGCATACTGCACAAACAAACATCTTGACCTTTTCCTTAGCCTTTAGCAGTACCTTTTTTATTTTTATTTTTTTTTATGAGGAATTAATTAAAAAAAAAAAACCAAACCACATTTGTCAGTAGGAGCATGTGAGCAGCTAGTTTCTTTTGCTGTGCTGTGCAGGATTCCTGCCTCGGGGAACGCGGCGCAGTGTAAAATGGATACGAGGGACCTGTCGATGGTAGGAGGAGGAGCCCATTGCAGGCTGCGTGCAGCCAACATGCGGGTTAAGCAGTGGGATTTTTTCAGCTTAGGAGTGGCAGGCATGACGTCTAGTTTCTGAATGATCTCGCTGATAAACACACTATTTTTTCCATACTAAATAAAGGGCCCTGGAGGCATCTGTCCCTGCCTGTCAGTGCTTGCTATGAAACCCTCTTCAGCTGCCTCTCCGAAATGCCCCTTGGGACGGGTCCCGGGAAGGTGCTGGGAAGGGGCTCTGCACCCCAGGGTGCTGCGGGGCTCTGGAGGCTCCCGGCACCCACCCCGCTACGATCCCCAGGGAGGTGAGGATGTCTCAGCACCCACATTTCGGGCAGCAGGAGCACTGGGCTCCTCTGCTGCACCAACCCCGCTGCAAAGCATTGGGACCTGTGCAGAGAGCAGCCGCCTCTGTCGTTAGCACTCATTTTATTTCAAACCAGTCCGTCCTCATATGCAAATGATGACAAAACAGGAGGCCATCCAAGAAGAGGGGTCCTCCAGCTATTACCTGCTCCAGAGATAATTCTGCCTTATCTGCATCCTCTTAGGCTTCCTGAGAGAAATGGGTGACGGGAGGTTAAACATGAAAATGAATTCTGTGGTTTTGGAGAGTTCAAGATACTTATCTCTCCCTAAGTGGCTTCTCCTGACAAAATGGTTTCAAATGAGTAAAACGCATCTTCTCTGTATCATTTTTCTTTCAAGTGTGAATCATTTCAGCATTACCCACTTGCTGGTGCTCAGCTTAAATCTCTCTAACTAGCGCTTCTGAACAACAACAGGCAGAGCGAGGTGCAGTTGTCCGAGGGGATCAGATGAAGCAGGGTATCAGAGGGTCTCTGACTGAAAACCACTGCCTTTGGCCAAGGTTTTATGGCAGTGACTGGAAGAGACTTGGCTACTGGGAGACTGAAATTAGTGGGCTACGTCCCATCCCGTGGGATGGTATGGATGCAAGCTTGCTCGGCTCTGGCTGGCGTGGTTGCATGAAGTCACAGCAAAACCCCCAAATTCAGTGGGCGAAGAGGCAGCTGTTCTCCTGCCCTGTTCTCCTGCTTGGAGTCAAACGAGACCATTAATGGGGGAAATCATGAGCGCCCATTTTCCCTGCAGTCCTGCTAACAAAAACTGCCTTTATTTTAAACCAGGAACCTGGCATCTTCTGTAAGTGTTAATTAAAATGGAACAAAGATGCGGTCTGATTCCATCTCTCCAAATTTTGCTATTTTCTTTCCTTTCTTGCCAAGCTCACAGCACAGGCACAGCTAGGCATGGTGTCCTTTCCTCTCGCCCCCTTTCGCGGTGTGCTTCCCCGGCAAACCCTTCCAACCCCTTGTACTCATTCCAATCCCGTTATGTAGGGGTGACATTCAACCCGAACTTGCACCGGTTCCAGGCACGCTGCAGCCATGCCGCGGCAGGGAGCTAGCAACGCAGGAGCTCCAGCCCTGCCGAACATCAGCAGCGTTACACGCTATTGCTTTTACTGTTGCTGAAGCAGGAGTTGAGCAAGGACTTCTGAAAACCGCTTTTCCTCTCCTTTCCTCTGACGTTACTCTTTTTTTTGACGGTGCAGTGTACAGAGGCTTCTGGACGGCGTTCATCATGCTGGCTGTCGCTGCCGGGCTGGTGGGAGGGCTGCTGCTGGTGTGCGGCGTGCCCTTCGTCAGCCCCCGGTCCTACAAAGTCGGAGGTGGATTCCTCCTCGCCTCGGGTAAGCTGCCCGGCTGCGGTAAGGGGATACGGCCGGGGCAGGAGGGCAGCGGCCGTGCTCCGCTTCGTGCACGCAGGGGAAGGGGAGGCAGCCGGCGATGAGGTGCTGCCGGAGGGAGGTGGGGGCTCCGAGGGGAGCTGCACTGACTTGGAGTAAATGATTTTCCTCTTCCCCCACTGGAAATAAACCTCTGTGCTCAGCCAAGTTTTAGCAAGATAGTCCTTAGACCTAGGGAGGCTGGGAAAAATACTTTTTTTTTTTTTCCTACTCTTCTATGTAACGCAGAGGAGCAGAGCCTTTTATTTTAGTAAAGTCCGTAGCAGCGTTAACCCTGGGCAGCAATCAGCCACGCTCTGTTCCCCTAAGTCAGTCTTTGCGTTTGGGCCTCTCCTGTCTCTGCTGTGAACATCTGGTAGAGCTGGAAACCCACTGAGCGATGAAAAGCATACCTGGCGATTCAAAATGGGAGGGCAGGCTTAATAAAACCTGAAAAGATAAAGCGGTGGCACAGCAGGAAAATGAATTAAAAATAGGCATTTATTCATTATTCCCACTGCCATTACAAATGATTCCACTGAATTATCACTTGGGCTTTTTCCTTTTTTGTATTTGAGAAGGAATAACTGGCTTAACTAGTAGAAATACTTGATTTATAACAGTGACTCAAACTCACAAAAAAGCCTTTTTGCGACTCAACCAGCTTAAAGGCTGGAGCTCAGCTGAGCCATGCCAAGTGAAGATCTTCAAAATGAAGTCAGGCCTTTCTCTGAAAAAACAATGTTTAATTACAGATCCCGCACCAGGTCCTGCTTCCTCATCCATGGCACAAATCAAACACGAGCCAGTGTCTTTGCTCCCAGTTTGGGCTTTGAGGGTGCTCGAGTTTTTTTGGGGGCCAACAACATCAGTGAAAAGATTTAACAGGAGAGGTCCCAACACTGACCCTGCAGGAACTCCACCTAAACGCCTTCCAAACGCACCATACCCTACCACCATCACCTTTTACTCTTCTCCCCCATTGTTTAGCTCCCTATCGATTTTATAGCTCCTTTCCTAATTTCTATCTCCTCCAGTTGTGCTAATAATTAACCATGTGATGCCAGCTGAGCTGCTTGTTAAAATGAAGCTAGATGACATCTAGTTGTCTAAAAAAATATGGAAGGCACTGGATCAATATGGTCCTACCTGCCTCTATTAATTCACTCTGCATTTTGTGCAATTTTCCGCTTGCCTCCAGGTCTTCAGTTATTGAAGTGAGGGCAGCAAGCCTGTGTGTATCTGTTTATCTCTCTCATATAGTTACATAAAAGCTTGGTTGGTCTTAATTTTTCTAAAGGCAAATTTCATGTGGTTTTACACACATGGATTTCATTTGGGAATGCAAGACACCTTGCTATCAGATCTCCATCGGGTACTAATGCCTTCCACTTCAGCCACTTGACGTGTGTGTGCGTTGAGGTTGTCTCTTCTCGTGAGACTAGGACCAAACATTTGAACCCTCTCAGATGTGACACTGGCTGCCTCAGTTAAAGCCCTACCTCTTCAAAACACTCAACTTTCAGCCCAAATGGAAAAACTGAGATTGGTCACCGTCTGACACCTGCCAGATAAGTAAAATATTGCACAGAAAAGGATGTTGAGTAAAATTGAATCACTGCATTCCATCTTTTTTCATTGTTTTTGCACTTTATTTGACTACTTCTTGATTAAAAGGCTGGGGCATAGAATGTGACACTTTTAGAAGAGCTGATTATGCATCACATAAACCTCTTGGCATTAGACAAAGATGCTGCTGTTTAAATTGAAGTTTGTATTAATGCAGTTTCAATCTGAGCAGCAATCATTGTTATTAACTGTCATTAGGAGGAACAAGTTCAGCTGGAAGAGACTTCCTGCTATATTTTCAATCTAAATGATAGCTAGGAGAATGCAATAGTATTTCAGCATTTTCAGCAAAGTTTGCTTAGAGTTTCAGCTGATTCTTTTTTTGGAGGGTATCCCGAACTCAGACCTCTGGATCCTGCTTGACACTGGCTTCCTGATGGATTCCGGATGCATCCCTCTATGGTTCTTTTCTCGTTATGCCTTCTAAGAATATTTTGCATAATTGTGCTAAGCAGTAGGAACAATAGATTTAATACAGCTTCAACTCCCTAGCCGTCCCTTTCCTTTGGATAGCGGGATGTGGAGAGACAATGCAGGAGAAAGCGCGTCTTGTCTTCTAATCATGGCCTTGCGGGTCAGTGTTAATTAACCTCTCTCACAGAAATGATCTCTCCTTGAGGAAGTGTGAAAATGCTGGCAAGTTGTAGAGTGGGAACGTGGTCTGGCAGTCGGATGGTGAGATGGAGCACCACGGCTGCACGATGCCCCAGCCTCTCAGCGCATCCTTTATATGCGACTTTATTCTGTCCATAAACTCCCTCTGCCCCTTTCGGTAGCAGCCGGCTCTGAGGTCATGAAATCGCAGCCGTGGTTAATCATTGCAAAATGATGCAACATTTCCCACTAAAAGGCTCTAAAGATACTATTGGGCACTCCCAAGCGCATTTATGGCTAGCCAGCCTGACATGATCTTGAGGAGTTATGTGTGCCCCTCCATTGTCGGGGGGCAATTCAGCGCCTAAGGGTGAAGATTGTTATTGCTCAGTTAGAACCCTTTGGGTTTCCTCTCTGAGATGCCTTTTATTTACTGTACTTTCAAGAGGACAAATCTGACTGTCTGCCAGCTACGGTAACAAATGTAGCGCTCAGTGGGTGGCGTTTTGAGAGCCCTTTCAAAAGACCAGAGCCATCCCCCTTGATTTCCTCTGCTGGGTGACTTGGGAAATACAGCCGGAGCCCATCTGATGTTTGCTGCCGCGTGCATTTGCACATCTACCGCCCCAGCTGCGCAGTTATCCTTGCCAGCCCGCTCCCAAAAGCGCACAAATTGCATGAGCAAATAGCCGGTGTGCTGCTTGCCTTCTAACATTTGCCATCCCAGACTCAGCTTCGGTGCTTGCAAGGAGGAGGCAGACACTGCCTGGTGACTAATTGTCCCCTTGTTCCAACAGTCAGATGACAATATGATTAATTATCACTACAATGTCACTGAGAGGGCTGGGTGAACGCTGCACTGCAGCTTCTGGAAACTGTTTGAATTGCTGAGACAACTTTGCTTGTACTCCTTGGTTTTCTGTGCTTGCACGCCTCGATTTTAATTTCCTTTGGGCATTTTAGCGACCAAGCTTAGAAGTGAGCACATGCTTCATCCAGACCAAGGGCAATTACTGAGCTTAGAGTGCTGCCCTAATACATCCAGAGCAGTTGCATAGCTGTAGGCTTAAGTGAAAAAAATGACCTGAGCCCTACCTGGTGGCTTGCTCAGGGGTGGTGAGGCCGCTCTGGAGGGAACGCACAGGCAAAGCGTGAGCATACGGTGAGCTTTCAAAGCAAGCAACAAGGGTGCGTGTCCCGGGTAATGTGAAGCAACCTAAAGAGGAGTTTGTTATCAGCTTGCCTTACACTGGAAAGCCCAAATAGATGATGAACCATGGACAGTCTACACTTCCAGCCGCTGTGATCCCGGTGCTATTTCTCCAGCATCCCCACTTTTGTGGCACGCAGAGGCATGCTCGCACCGTCCCGCAGCCGCAGGATCGCTGTGGCCATGGGCTGTTTCCAGTGGGCAAAGGCAACGCAAAGCCTCTCCTGTGCTTTCAGAGCCAGGTCGTGGTCCTGCAAGAGGAGCACGGGGTGTGCTCAGACCAACCTGTTCTTCAGTGTGAGCCAGCTGCGTTAAAAAAGGGGATGCTTTGCCAGTCCTAAGACTGAAAGTGCCAAATTTCACGCTCAGATTCCTCTTCCCAAATCAGGCGTCTCCATTTTGGCAATCTCAGGCTCCCCGCGTGCAGTAGACTCACAGTTATGGAAAGGCAGCTGAAGATCACCCCCTCCATTTCCTCGTTATTAACATCCTTAAGAGGCAACTAGTGAGAAAGGCGAATGAGTCAAAGTTCATTTTTCTTGTAATTAGCAGATTACACGAAAGTTCAGTAGCTTCCACAGCATAAGAGTTAAAGATTGAGTTCACTCACCTGTCCTTACAATTAGCAGCTATAAAGGTGTCACAAGGACATGAAGAGAGAGAAAGAAAAAGCCCGGCTCCAATTTACTCACAATGAAGGCGCAGCTCTCCTGGGAGGGGGAGGTGGAGCACCAGGGTTTGTTGTCCTGCAGTTAGCAGGCTATGAAGGAGAAAGATTTAATACCCCGCTTCAATTTTGTTGCAATTAGCCCCTCCCCAGAAGATGCCGTTGACCTCATCAGCTGTGAGACGGAGTTTTGCACTTAATTTTTTTTCCATACTGTCCTAATGAACAGAGGCAAAGAGGGAAACGAGAGAAAGAAAGAGATCACTTGGCTAATTTTCCAGTGGTGGAAACCACAGGGATGCTGAGAGCAGTGTCGGGATGGTCTGGTTTGATGAGGTCTTCACTTACGCTTACCCAAACCCAACCCGTGTCCTGTGTCCCGGGTGCATGTGCGGACGCTGGGCTCATTTCTTGGGCATAAAACTAGATTTTTTTTCAGTTTTCATTTTGCTGCCCAAGGCAGGAAGAAATCTGTCTCTGTATGTAAAAAGCCACTTGGGCTGGCAAGAAACAAAGATATCTTTCCGCTGTGGCCAAGACTAAAAGCCCCAAAGAGGAGGTGGTAAATTAAGACCTGTTCAAAAGATGAAAAATCCAAAATAAAATAGCATTTTAAAATCAAAACGCCAAACACTTACTTTGGTACTATGGGAGTGAAATGTCCTGATATTCTCATTATCAAGAGTCTACTAATGTCTAAAAGCGTGACAAATTTAGGCAGTTTCATGAATACTTTTGATTGTTCCAAGTAAGCATTTTTTTGCTAAACACTTTTCAGTGAGCTGCCCTTCCTGCGCTTCCGCCGTCCTTCTTTGGCTGCGCCTGCCCTTTTGATTTTCTTTTCTTGCCGAGGAGACGGTGTAAATCCCAGGGACTCCTTACCACTCAGCTGTAATTATTCCAGGGAAGAAGGCTGCTTACTTTACATTTTCTTGTCATTTTCCCAGAGTGTGAAAATGTTCTTAATTTAGATGCCGTGGCTGTGCCATCACCTCCAGTACCTGTTTAATAATAAATCCTCCCATACCGAGACCTGGCGCTTCTCCTGGGGCGAGGGGAGGGACTGTTTCCCCATCCTTAGCTCCTGGTGAGCTCGGGGATGGTGCCACCTACTCACAGGGCTTCCCCGCACCCTCCTCAGGAAGAAGTAGTACATTTTAATCTGATTTTTTCCATAAATGAGGCTCAGGCCATCTAAATTATCCTGGGACAATTCAAAGCAAACCCCCTCGTTATTTAAAGAAAAGTAGGAGAATTCAAAAGTACTCTACCATACCCATGTCCTCGGTCCCGCTGGGGCTACAGTTTTTTTATTTGCATCTCTTACGGTAGGTATTGTAAGTTAATGAAATAGAAATTGATCTTTAAAAGAGCACTTTCTAAGGTTCAGTTGCTATCTAATTAATTTAATTTTAAATTACATCGGTAATAAAGACTTAATTGCCTTCTTATCAATATATTGTATTTTGTAAAGGACATGTGACTATTTAACCATGCAATTGTTTTCTTATAGTAGAATAATTGGTATTTTAAGCATACAACTATCATATTAAGTGTAAAATATTTATTTGTGCACTTAATTTCAAGTGGTATCAAAATCTCAATGAACATGCAAATGTTACAACAGCTGCTAGTTAACTCCTAGCCTGCCTCTCCAGCAAACATAAGGACTTTCCCATGTAAGGGAGAACGGCTTGAAATAACGGCCTGCGGTGACGTAAAGTATATTCAGATGGTTACACCAATTTTTGATTATTAAGATCCAATTGGCAGTCTTAGGGTATAGGAGGTGGTTTAATAGACATGCCAGCTTAGGATGGGTAGCCTTAAGTTCTATAGAACACGTAGTGAGGACTTTGAACCCTCTATACCTTCACATAAGCTTCATTTTTGGCTGCAAGACGTGAAGCGGAGGTTTGTAGCAGCAGTTGTGCTTATATCCATTATAAGCAGAAACGCTGTTAAACACTGACACGTTTTTTTCTGACCGAGGTTTCAGGAACCACCATCGCTAAGCAGATACATCAGCGTCAAGCTTTACCCGCTTCCTTGCTTAGCATGGGAGTTGGATTTTTGTCATGTATAAGCTGCCAGGAAGAATAATTAAATACAGTACAAGCTACCTTTGATTTAAAAATTGCAAGGGGAGAAATTAAATCCAGCAGAAGCCACAACACAACTGCAGAACTGTGTGGTAACTTGTCAACTAAATTAATTTTGAACTGCTCACTTCTACTATAAAAATATTATAATCCGTGATGTATTTCTTTCATATATGTGTGCGTATGTGCGTATATCTATATGTTATATGGCACCATTTAAAAATAGCAAGCTTCTAGCTGTCGCGTAGCAAGATCAGATATTACTGAAGTGCTTTCAGATCTGTCATCACACTGTCACTATTTCGTTTTAATATACGTTGACTTTAAAATGCACTATATATATTCTTTAATGCGACACCGTAAATAATATCGGGGCCGCTCTAGTTTTTGTCATCTGCTTCATACGGGAGCGCTAGACCTGCAGCCTCCGAGCACCATGGCTTTCAGTCATGGGGAAAGAAGGCTCCTACTAAGGCACCGAAACCCCCAAACCTGCCGGGGCTGTGCCAGGGGCGGGAGGTGCCTGTTTGCCACGTGCTTTTCAGATGTGACCGAGCTCTTCCTGCGAAGGCTGACCTTCGACGGGCATGCATCTGGAAACACGAGCTTGCGAGGTCTCGCGGGAGATTTGCTATTTGGGTCGCAGGCATCCTGCAAGGCTTGGGAGGCTCCGAGGAGAGCGGACCCGCTCGAAGCGAGACGCTGACCTTGCACTCAGTGCTCAGGCTTGAGTGTAGCCCCAGCCCTCCTCCCATCTGGCTCCAGGGGAGGGCAAAGGAGGTCTCACTTGCCAATAAAAAGATTTTCTAGCCTCATGGTATAAGGTGTTTATTAATCTTTTTATTATTCTGTTATTTAGTAGCCCAGCTAGGATTAATATCTCATGGCTATGTGCTTTTTCCACTCTATTAAGTGTTATTTCTCTGCAAAAATAGGCTCATCTATACTCCTTGCCATGTGTTTTAATACTTGGTTGCAAAGCTCAGTTGAAGGAAGGGTAACACAAGATGTGGAGGGGAACTGCCACGAGCTGCACTGCGTGGGCTCTGCTTGCGCCGGTGCTGGGGGTAGCAGGGTCAATGCCGGATGACGCTTGCCATCAGCACGACTGATCCCCGTATCTTGGCGTCTCTGGTGGAAATTGGATCTGACACTACTTGGAAGGGTAGATAAAAAAAAAGGAAAAACTAAGTCTTAGTCTTGCCTTCTCACCCATCTCGGACAAATTAAAAATAAAAAAGGCAAAAGAAGCCACCTTTCAGACAGGAATGCAGAATCAGCCTCATGCGGAGCCCTGCTGTGAACATCAGCCCGGCTCATGACGATTTCTCCATGGCCCCAGCTCATGACGGTTTCTCCATGGCCATGTCCAGCTGTAACGGAGCCCGCAGTAGCGCGGGTGGGTAAAGCTCGAGGAGCGGCTGGGCAGGAGCCGGTCGCGGTGGCGTGGGTCTCTCCCATGGTGCGTGGGCTTGGCTTTTCCAGGAACATGCAGAGCAATGTCACGAATAATAATTCTGCAACACTAAGCTTTGATGCAAAGGACCTGCAAGAATAAATGGAAATCGGTTGCGATCTTTTCTCAATTTTATTTCTGTGCTTCATAAGCTGGTTGTAAGCAGACAGTAACTCATCTTTGTCTCTCTTTCCAGGGGGCTTATTTCTCCTGCTCATATTTCTCTTTGTGATGTGGAAGGAGTTTGCCGCTGATTTTCAGAAGTACATCCTTCTGGAGAGAAGTGAGAAGTGCATGGACGATGTACCCGTGCACGTGTATTACGGGTGGTCCTTCATGTTCGCCGCAGCAGGGGTGCCCCTGGTTTTACTTTCCGGACTCCTCTTCTACCTGGTCGGCAGAGACATTATGAAGTCCCTGGAGTAGGACAAATTTGGAGAAGGCGTTTGAGAAAATTGGTGATGCTCCTTGTAACGAAACATATGCAAGTTTTGAGGACTAGATCATTTTTGTAGCTATAATTGTCAGATAGGTGCATGATTACACTCACTCTTACGCGGGGGCAGGGATGGAGCGCTGAGCATCCAACCACTCTCAGTCCAAAACCAGCCCCAGCTGAACATCCAGCTTCAGCATTTTTACACTTTGGAGAAATTTAGATGTGTCTATGGGTTTTGCGTCACTTTTCTCTGCAGCCCAAGGAAGAGCCTTCGCTGTGAAAAGCAGCTCCCCCGGCTCCCCCGGCTGTCAGCAGAGCCCCGCATCCATATTCAGCAGGGCTGGAGTTTTATGGCATTCCCAGCATCCTTGTTTCTTGTAAAAGGTAATCGAATCTGGCTGTGACGGTGTATGCTATAATGTCTATTTCTGAAAAGCAATTAAGGATGATTTTTTTTTTTTTTTAGCTGGCTCTAATTGACGTCAAAGGACAACCATTTTAATGGGATGTCGGGAAACATGAGAAACTTTTTTTTTTCATTAAAAGCCCTGATTCTTAAGATACGGATGTACCTGGACCTAACCTAACTTTCAATAAGTGAATAAACCAATTTCTGTGGCATGAATGAATTAATTAGTATTTCTTTACAGCACCACATTACTCTGCATTTTCAGACACGGTGTTGTGGGGGATTCTCAACCCCAAAACTGAAAGATGGTCAGAGCTGGGGGAAAGGGAGTGGGAACAGCAGCACTCAATTTTTATTTTTGTTTGTTATGGTAGACCATGGGACCTTGTTGTAGTCTACAGACGTAGCACAAGAGTCAGCTCCAAAAAGACAAATTATATACCATTTAGATACTTCTAAATTCTTGCAATTCTTGTATGTTGTCTGACAGACTACAGCGGTCCCACTAAGAGTAATGCATGCTAATTTTATACCAAACCATCGAGGTACAGGAGGTGAAGTAATTTACACTGTATATGTGGAGGCTTGTAAAGACACTTGAGAAGTGACAAAGATTTGATCTTGTTATGTTTTTCAGGCTGGATCTTGATGCTTTGAAGTAGTTTGTTGGGCCCTTGCTTGCTGAAGTCATTTGCATAAATTTTAAATCAAACTTCCTAAAAATGCACACTTTTCTCGTGAATGTCATAGTTTGTGCTAAACATATATCTCCCAAGCTTTATGTCATACTATTGACTCAGTATAGTTAATTAATAATGTAATGCAAATCTCTTCTAGAAAGCAGTGAAGATTGTTGGCAGTATAAAAATGTTTGTTAATGCTCTTCCTAAAATATTATTCAAGTCTGGCATTTCTTTCCTTTTGGAGCAAGTTCTAATTATTCTTTTACAAGATTCATGGCGTACATAGAGTGAGAAATTGTAATTCCCACGTGTAAAGATTAGTCCTTTCATATGAATAACAGGCTTGGTCTACAGTTCTTAAGCAAAATTCACACTGTTTTCCCTTAATAGAAATTTTGTTTGAATAGAATTGATATATGCAGGTAAAAATCATGTTTTTTCCCAGTGAATAGATGTTTCACGACATTTACAAATACACAGATATTTCAGTATTTTATTTGGCCATTCTAAACTGTTTTTTTAATGATATCTCCTTGGGTTATGCCTGTGCCCCATCAGTTCTTCAAGTGATAATTTCTCACTATAAATTCCCTTTGAATAATTTTTGTCATTTAATTATCTATTCAGTGTAGAGATGAACACTTATGGTCACAAAGAATAAAAGTATATAATCCAGGAGCAGAAGAGGTCAAGATTTACAGTCACTTGCCTTTCACTGATCCCATAAAACAATCCAAGCATGCAGAAATGATGATCCCATAAGAGACACCAGGGCAGAAGAATGAGAATGCAGCAAGAAATCCATCAGACTTATTGATATCTGTGAAGCTGAGGAGCCCTGAATTTGTGAATGTAGAAGTGAGTTTTATATTATAGAATGAAATATTTATTAACTTTCTCCATCTGTTCTTTAAAAAATTTAGTTTAATGTCATCAAGGCATTTATGGAATACATTTAGCTTAATCATGCATTCATGCCTTAGGGAGCAAACCATCCCTGGAGACTTGCTCATTCTGGATCAGCTCTAGAACAAGCAATAATTTAAAACTCCATCATTCTTTTGAAAAACACATGACTTTGAATCATTCCTGAATGGAGTTTTTTTTTAAAAAAAAAAACCTCTGGCATTGAGCGTACTCTAATAGTCACAACACTAAGGATACAGAGAATGAGATTATAGACTAGCATAACTAAATTAATTACCTCCTCCATTAAAGTGCAACATTTGTAGCCCGCACAAGAGTTAACCAAACACATCATTTTGGTGGACTAAAGAGTCTAATTCCTTAGCTTTCAAGTTTCTTGTGGCAAATATAACTCAAGCAGACAAAATTTTGTGCGAGAACCATCGTTTCTGGAGGAGAAATTTCAAAAAACAAGCTAATGGACTCAGTGGTAGGGTTTGAAATTGCAGAAACCACCGTCTCTTTCATCTGTTGAATGTGAAGAAGTTTGATGAAAGGATATTATAGAGTAGTGACAAGGACCTAATTCTGATCCAAGTTTTGTCATTATAAATCATGAGTAATTCCAAAGACTGCAGTAGACCCTTATCAGTGTTAAACATCTGTAAGTCAGATCAGAACCGGGACTAATAAATACATTCAAAAATGCATAATTAAACCAGTGATTTCACATCACTCTGATGAATTTTAGTCAAGGATTTCTTCAAGGATGCTTTTCTCACATTAGCATTTGACGTTAGTAAGCAATGAATAATTCCATTTTTTCTTTCCAACATCTGGGACACTTCCTGCTTTATTTGCTACTTACTGAACACTCTGCAGGAAATATTAATGAATCTTGGGTGTTAAAATACAGGCCCTGTGGATCATGCTCAGCAGGCAGTGCTGCGTGGCAGAGGCTATATGTCTTGAGATTAAGAGGCTTGGTTTTGGTAAAGTAAGATATTGGGAGATTTGCCAAACCTGTGGGAGATATGGGGGTTTGGGGAGGTTACCCAAAACCCAAGCCCCTGCAGGGCCTTCGTTCAGCTGTTCCCTCATACCAAGGAGACAAAAATTAATGATAGAAGTTTTTGCCCTCTGTCAGACTGAATTTTAACCAGTGATTCAGAAAACTAGGATGTCCCGAGGCTGGGAAGGTGCTGGGTGATGAGCAGCAACCCCGAGGAGACCAGGAGACCAGCATGCCATGAGAGCATCACTGCCGTGCCCAGCTGCTTTTGCACACCACTGGAGGCCTGGAGGTTTTTTCTCCTTTGTTGGTGAACTTACTGGTAAAAGTCCACATTCAGAGAGGTCTGCTGGCTCTTCAGAGCAACCTGCAGAGGAGAGCTGGGCTGAGCACCGGAGGCAGGAGAGCTTCCAAAGGAGGAAACGAATGTCCTTCTGTACTAGTGTGAAGTGACCTTGGCAGTTCAACATCTGACCAGGAGGGTGAAAGCATCCTCTACTACAGAAAACAGGTTAATTGGAACTTAATGAAATTTCATTCCATCTAGGTCTATAAAAGCCCCCCGAGATCGTTTACTTTGACCAACAGGATTTCCAAAACTTTCTACTTTTTCTTTTTGTCCAGAAGAATCCACCTCATCTGGACAGGTGGTGTTTTCTCCTTGGTTAGACACACTTCTACTGCCTTGGTGGACTCACATAACAAACTGTGGAGGTCTGCAGAACAAGTATCTGCATCTCAGCTGCTCCCCAAGGCTCCCTACGTCAACTGGGTAACGCATTCTTGCAGCCAGCCCATGCAATGCAACGGAAAAGTGAAGTGCTTGGGCTTTACATCCCTATGGAAGATAACCAAGGAAGATTCCCATGGCTAGTGTCCTGCAGGCTTCCATTGGGCAGCACAGCCCTCATCCTGCTGAGTCAGCACCTTCTGAAATGCCTCTTGTCACTCATCCTGAGCAAACACTGCCTGGGGAAGTGCTGGTGGGAGAGGGCACAGATGCGGTGCAGCAAATTAAGACACAAACAAAATTAAAATAAATAAGAAAATATAAACTAGCTCCATGCTTTGTGCACCGGGCTGTACATTACTGCAGGATTAAGTCACATCAGCCAGAGTACATTTTACAAGAGTGCACAGCACCTCAATCCTATAATCAATAAGCTGTACATGCTGCAGCACAAAGAGCTCTTATCTGGAATACCACTTTGAATTTAGTGAATTTATTTAATCCCTGATGCCTGCAGAGCATCAGTCCTGTCTTCTGGGTTAATTTATTTATTCCGGTGATCTATTTTTAGTCTTTCAAGTACTTGACATTTGAGAAACAGGGTTTTTTTTCCCCCACTTCCTAAAAAAAAAATCTGAATTAGAAAAATTTTATTTACAGAGTTGTATTTGTTTCCTAATTCATTCACCATTCTTTCTCTTGGGAGCCAGAGCCCTGTTATCAATGCTAATAACCATACGCTGAATGGATTGGGGAAGGTTCCTTTTCACCCTGCTTGGCAAAGCCTGTTTCTAAATCAATGCTGGACATTCAGCCATCTTCTCTATTTCTCCTCATCTTTTTTTTTTCCCTATGAATATTCTCTCCTTCTCTTAAAAAAAAAAAAAAAGGCACCTATTTTTGAGGTATATCCAAGATGCTGTGCTGCATTTAGTTTGGGAATTGTCATGAGTGCAGGTGATGCGCTTATCTTCTGGAACTTGGTATTTCCAGGTATGATCGCATGAGCCCTTGGCTGAACCCAAAAGAGCCAGTGGTTTAAACAGTGTGACTACGTAAATGCTTACTGTTAAAAAGAAATAACAAATGAAAAAAAAAAAAGTCTACAGCCACTGCTATGATGGTGTGGTAGTGATTATTATCAGAGCTGTAAAGAATGCACTCTAATTAACCCAACCGGCAGGTACTAAACATTTGGTTATGGAAGAGTAGATTGAAGCTTTATAAGCTTCAGGATCTGCAAAGAAGAAAAGAAGTCTCGCCTGACCTTGGCTGACTAGATTAATGATGGCTTCCTAAAAGCTAGAAAAAATAAAACTGAAGTAGTACAAAGGGCAATTGTGTGAAAAACACAGGGTTAATTATATTTTCCCTCTCCATTTCCCAATATTTCCCTGTGTGGCTTACCTTAAAAAAAACCCAACAAATGCTGAGAAGAAAGAACCAGTCCTAGAATAGGGACTTTACCCTGGCAAAATATATTACCAGTCCTCAGAAGTATTTTTGTAGAGTCACAGAACGTAACTGTTTTTCCATTTCAGATGTTCAAAATCTTTTGTACTTTTCTTCTATTTAAAAACCAGTCTGTGGGAGAAGTCATTCACCAAGCCATTCAGAAATGATGTGCAAATAACATAGGTTGAACTGGCTGCTTTAAAGTCTGAGGGTTTTTTTACTGATTAAACCTCATCAGTTACAGGCTGGAATAATTTCAGTGCATGGTGAATAAATGAGGCTCATTCTGAAATAGAGGCATCAATTTTGAATCTGTCCCTGCCAAAAAAGTAGGGAAATTTAACAATTTAGACAAATCAGCCACCAAATTAGTCCTACTGCTTGCTGAGGTGGAGCCTTTGCATCAAATAATTTCTTATGGAGGCAGAGATGCTGCCTCTCAAACCACACACCTTGTTTCCAGAATCAAGGTCGTTACCTCCTGAGTCAAATAATTAGCTCCAAAACCCAACCGTTACTCAAATTTAGTGCATTGCTTTTGCATCACATCCCCAAAATAAATGCAGGGCAGTTACGTCAGCTGCTTTGCAGCTCCCAGCCGGGGCGGGCATTCGCAGCCACTTTGCTCCCGGTGTTTTTGTGCTTTCTTGGCAGCATTATTTCCTCTAAGCTTTAAAAGAGTGAATCCTGACGCTCTGAAGGTTAGCAGATAGTTTCAACCGGATCTTCAGGATGATGCTGAAGTGACTGAAGCTTGGGCAAAAGTCACCTTACGGGTGCTCTCAGCAAGGCAGGCGGTGCGTTTGCCTGCAATGTTGTTCTGCAAGCCAAGAACTCTTCTACATCTTTCCATATGCCTTGTGAAAACCCATGTTATACTAACACAAACACACGCACGCACACGCTTTACACATTAAATATATATAAAATGACTGGCTTTCTCTGCAGAGAGCCTCTGCCTGTGCCACAAACACTTCGAAGGCTTCAAAGCAGAGGTGCCTGCAGCGAGGGCTGAAGCTGAGAGCAGAAGTGCCGGTTTCAGCTGACACCGGAGGTTTCAGGATCTTAGGGCATGAAACATTTTTCACTCATTTGAAATTAATTTAATTGAAAAAAAAAAAAAGAAATTGAAGGAGAAATAACTTGAGACATTTTTGAAGGTTTTTTTTTTTCTTTTTAAAATAAAAAACCCTGGAAAATGCTGTTTGGAGATTAAACCTGCCTTTAAGTAGATAATTTTAAATGAAAATATCTTCAGTGTTTAGGAAAGGGTTGCGGAGACCTACTCTTTGCAGCCATTTTGGAGAGGAGCTTTTCTTTCATTCTTTCGCAGCACTCTCACCACCATTACCGGAGCAGCATTTCGGCTCCAGGGCAGGCGGACCCGCGCAGCGCGACGGCGGTGGCCGGAGCCCTCCGAGGTGGGTGGGTGAGCGGGCAGCGACTCCAGGCTTTCCTTCTGGTGCACTTCTCTGAGTTAATGCATTGGTTCTGCAGGCGAAAAAGAGACATTTTTAGTATTACGCAAGCCAACAGGTTGTCTGTTGGTGGATGGGTTTGTTGTAGGTCACAGACAGGAGATGAGGGCTGTGAAGTGGATGCAAACGCAGTTTCGTACCAGGATGCAGCACCCCGTGCCCAGCAGCTGCCTGCACTCGATGCTGCCCATGTAAGGGTGATATGCAGGGAGGAAATTCTGCTTTTTTTTTCACCTTTTTTCTTTTTTTTCCCTTAACAAAAGTGCTGAAAGAGTAGAAATACCTTGCTTTGGATAGTCATGGCATGGGCATCTCCTCAAGTATCTGCCTATTTAGCTGCTGACTCAGAGGTAACCCCTGACTACAAACATTTCAGCAAAGAATACACAAGGTTTGGCCCTCTCTTCTGTTTGTTCAGGTTGCTGGATGCTGAGGAAAAGGAGGTGAGTGACCTTGGGGTTTTTTGGATGCTTTGTAGCAGGCCAGGTGAAGATCTGCCCAGGACACACGGCTGCTCGAGGAGCTCAGCAAGGGCAGTCCCTGCGAAGGAGAGACCACAGCGGAGTTTCCCTTGACTAACAAAAAGCGGCTCTTAAAGGAAGGAGACAAGCTATCGAAACTTAAAGCCATCATTTAAATAAAAATATAACCATTGATATAATGATAAGAATAATTAAAAGGGCGTGAGAACAAGTGTGAGCATCATGGGGTGCAGTGCCTCCCTGACCCAGCCCAGGGCTGCATCCCGCGATGGCCATCGCATGGAAATGAGGACCCGGAGCGCAGCTTTCCTGTTCTTCTCAGCCTGACCGGCAGCCAGGTCATCTGTGAGTCCATGTGTCCTCCATAACGCTGTGTACGCGGCCTTCTAGGCCAAACTCTTGGTTAGGGAAAATCGGTGGAGCGTCACGCCTCTATTGATTTAATCGATTGAGAGCGTCGGGCTCTGCCCAGCATCTCATCTCCACTCCCAGGCAATATTAATCGGTGCAAAAGATAACAGCGTGTGCTCTAGTTGCAGAAGGAATAAAGAGATTTCTTCCGTAAGACTCCAAAGAGAGCCCTCGGAAAAGAAAAATTGTGACAGTGTATTTTCTCTTTCTAGCCCTGGGTTTGCCAGCGGGCGCCGAGCTCAGCCTGGGAAGCTCCCGCTGGACCCGTTCACCTGCAGCGCTGCACGGAGGCTGCCGGCGTTCAAGCAGGTGCAGCTGGTTTCCTCCTGATGGCCAGGCTGCCACGGGTTTGGGATTTTATCCACCGAATTTTATTATTTTTATCCAGAAATGCTATGGAAAATCATGGATGGGTCTCCAGCCAAGGCAGTCACTGAAAAACGGTAGCAAAGACATAAAATCTTGTGGTTAGTGGATTTTGGTTTTCACTTTAATGAAACTTGCGTGGTTCCTAGCATGCAATGACGACATTATCCATTTTAAATGGATATCCGTGATAAATCGCCCCATAAAGTCAGGGGAAGGCCTGGCTCAGCGAGGCAGGGCTGCTGCAGCAAGCCTTCCCAAACACCTCGAATAACTCGCGCTCCTGCAGCAGCTCGCCAGCCCAGAGCCACCGTCCTCTCCAAACTGTTTTATCAAAGAGCTGGTGTTTCCATGCCGTTAATGAGCCATGGACAGACGGGTTTGCTCTTCTAAAACCGAATCAGACTAACGAGTCTTCTCTCGCTCCCTCCTTGCTAAGGTATCGGTGTACTCCTAGTTTCTGCTAGCAATAAATCATTATTTTGGAGCTACCTGATGCAGGCTTATCTGCCTTGGCTTGAGAACAGCCAGGAGGGCACGTACGGCCTCGGCTCTACCTTTTCGCCATTTTGAGGGTGAGTAAATACACAAGGAGCTTTCATCTCCCTATGTTTGCGCACACAACCGAAGCAGGGCTGGGGCTGCTCAAGGAGAATTTGGCCGTCGCCTTCCCACGGGTGCGGAAGTGGTGGGGAGCTGCCTTTGGGGTGGAGAGCTTGGGAACAGCCCCAGCGGGAACAGATCTTGCGCCTTTCTTCACCTGAATGTGGTTCTGACCTAAATTAAATGCAAAAGTAAAACTCAGGGCAAAAGCTGAATCACTCGCTTAATTTAGCGGGGAAATCATAAGCGAAGCACTACAGTACCTGGTGAAGGGTGCAGTGATTTCTAATTATGGATTACGCAGCTAATCAGTACCAATCAACATTTTATGATCTTGACTTAATATTTAATATAATGTTAATTATAATTGCTTTTGCCACAAACTGTGTCAAATACTAGGTGTGATTTCTACTCCCGGCGTGCCTCGCGGCGCTGGGTGGGCTCTGGGATGGGGGCTGCTGTAAGAGGGAGCATCTCTCCCCAAAATCCCACCCAGCAGCACAAGCCCACCTGCCTGCTCACCTTCCTGCTCGGTCTGCCTTGAGTTGTGATGCTAATTAAGTGGTGGTGAGTCTCAGCATTATTAGAACGGAGTTTTTATCTCACATAAGTACCTTCCAGCTACAAACAGGGGAAGTTCATTTAATTAAAAATAATTTTAGTGTAAGTTAATGTGAGCACAGTTCAATGACTCTGAAATATGTTTAATTTTCTTTCTTTTTTTTTTCTTTCAAAGTCTAACAAGAGGCTGCAGAAAAAAAAATCCAGATAACACGGATGATGCATTCAGGCTATTTCTGTGCATTTTGACCCCCCCACATTTGCCTATTCTGATTCCCTCCCCTTTGCCCCCAAAACACTGGGCATGATGTTTGGGACCTCTGTCATCGCAGAAGCTGGAAGGTTTTGGTCAATGAAAACATGATATTTTAAAACATTTTTTTATCTACATTGCTCTTTTTTTTCATCTTTTTATGACCTAGAAAGATGCAGAACTCCTGCCATCCCCAATGACCACTTACTTCATGATTTTCAGCTTCGCTGGGAGAGGCGTCTCAGGAAGGGGCACCGCTTGCTCAAAGCGTGGCCAAAATTTTGCAGCAAAGGACTTAGGCAAAACACATCACCTCCAGAAATCCCTTCTGACTCCGACCCTTCCGCTGCCACGCTGGGTAAATCAGAAGCACCACTGAAATTCAGAGTCTCTGATTAAAACAGAACAAGGAAAACGGGGTGGGGTATTTTATAGGGCACAGTGCTTGGGAGCAGGGACATTGTTTTTAAAAAGGGGGATGTTTTCCTTGCGTATTATTTAATCAAAGCTTTCAGTGTACTTGAAACTCATCGTCTTCTAACATGAAGCTCATCGCATATATGGAACTGGAGGTCTGCAAGAGTGAAATCCCATAACAGCCGAACTCACCACTGCTCGCATCTCATTCCGAAGAAAATTGATGCAGGTGAGCAAAACTCTCCTGTGTCATTACAGATCTCAGCCCGGGGTATGTAGCACGGCTACGGGGAGCTGCTGCTCCGAGCTCGGACTCTGACGTAATGGTCCCCTCTCTACCATATTATAGGCAACCTTAGCGTCAAGCACCAGAAGATATATTTGGGGGCTTAATGCCATGCCTTGCTTTGCCAGAAGGCTGGCACTCCCCGCGCGGCTGCTAGCTTCATTAGGGTCATGAGGGGACAGCAAGAGCCATGGGAATGGCTCTGTTCCGGTGCAGCGCTTTTTTTGGCCTCGGCGTTTTTTCTTACCCTTCTCTCCTTCCGTTGCATACAGTCCCCCGTGCCTGTACAGCCTCCTTGAAGCCCGTATTTCAACTCTTTACTAGCAGGGCTGAGCAAGTAAGTTGAAGTGAATAATTCCTCCAGTGAATTTCGCCTCTTTTTGGGTATACAGTTTCCTTTGATGGATTCATAATTCCCAATTATTTGCTGAACAGCTTGAGTAAATAATTCCCTGGCTGTAGATGGATGGTGCGTATTTTGCAGTAATTATTTAATGGTCAAAATTTAAGCTCTGCTGGGTAAGTACAACTGCTCACATGAGTTGCACTGATGTTTTTTTCCCCCCTTTGCTCTCTAAGCAGATGTGTGGCATTGGCTGATGGGGACATCAGGCTCCAGGCTGGCAGCAGACTCAGGCAGATGAGCCTGGGTTTTTTTCAGGTTTTTAGAGGGCTGAAAAATTTTGCTTAGTACTCGCTTTCAGGGCAGGACCCAGGGCTGGGGGCTGGCATTATCCTCACTCTGCTCAGGAGCGTGCCTGCCAGTGACACGGTGGCCAAAATGTCACTACAAGTGAATGCAGAAATGTGTCACGGTAGCAAAGCTGCATTCACGCCACCATCCCTGTGATAGTTTATTGATCAGCCTCAGGGTTTCGCCCAGCTCTATCTGTTACTCAGTAAAAGAGGTTACCGTCCTTAAGTGCCTTCACGCCTTTTCAAAGCCCTTTTCAAAGCCCTTCTGCCAGCTCTAACCCGACGCCCGCACATGAGAATAGTGCAACATCCTCAGCTCTGCCCCGCACAGACCACCTAGAGCCCCTCTTCACAGGTCTGACAGTTTTTGATCTAATTTAAACTTTATTTAAAAAAAAAAAAACCTAAAAAGTAAAACCAAAGCAAATCCAGAATGTTTAATGAAACAGTTAACACTCAGTTAGGCAATTTTTTAATATCCCAAATACTCTGTAAAAATACCAGAAGTACACTGCTGGGCCAGACGCCTGATTTATAACCTGAGTATTTCCAAAATCCATTTCCAGGTGGGCTTGGGCTCTGGCCCCCTTGCCTTGTCCCGGGGTCTCCCCTGGGGCTGAGCTGGGGTATCCTCTGGGTATTCCCTTTCCTCGCAATTAATAATATATCAGCTTCCACTTAAAAAAATAGGTATGATTGATTGATGTTGGTGTGACTGCTTAGCCCAAACTTGCAATGAAGGGGAGAAGCCCGGAGGCAAAGGAGGGGGTCGGGGGCTTCACCAGCGTGCCGTGAAGCTACAGCCCCACGTCAGCTGCTGGAGCTGGTGGGTTTGTCCCTCCAGCACTGCCGGGGGCTGCGCAGAGAAAGGCAGCTGTAGGCAGGAGAGGAAAGAGTTGCGTGAGGAGGGGGGGACAACAGGAGCCGTCTTTGGGCTGCAGTCCCCATAAATCAGCTGCGATTTCCTCAGCAGCTGGGACGTTACATCCAAAGCCTCTGACCTTGCACTTCCTGATGAAGTTAAGCACTGACCAAGTAAAGCAGCTCTTAAAAGTCTTTGTTTATTCTTTATGGCATGAAAGCACCTGAGAGAAAACCTATCTTAAAAAAAAAAGGAATAAAAAAACCAAGTATCCACCCAGGCTGGTTCCTGCAGGGACAGGACCCCCTCGGGCAGCAGCCTGCAGCCCTGCCGGCTCTGGCGGGTCGAATCCTTCCCCTCCACCCCAAAGCCTTTTACATGGGTTGGATCTCCAGCCTCCTGATTTGGGAAAACAAAGCTCGAGATAGGACACAAGGTCTTTATAGCTAATAGCTAAGCCCATTGACTTTCAAATGCAATCTTGGGTTTTTTTTTTTTCCATATAAATCTATTGTGTTGCATCCTTGTTTACTTTCTCACAGCCCCCATTACTTAGGTTAATATTACCATAAAGGAAATTAATTCCACCCCCCCACACACATGGAAACACCTCCCATCAGAGTAACTTAACATCACTCACGTGGTAATGTAAAGTAATTATACCACCATAATACCTCTGGTACCACTACATCAGGGACTGATAGGTAAAGTCCTTCCATCCATTAAAGATCTTGTAACCTCTCGTTACATATGTAGTTACATATGAAGTCCTATTCCCAGAAAAGATTGATTAAAGCCCATAATTCCGGTCTGAGCCGAATGCATCAAGGGTCAGGCAGGAATTTCTCCCACGCGCAGCCCCTTACACTTAAATAAAAATTAACCTCCCAGAAGGACTCAGAAGCCCAACCTCTCCTTTTGAAAGGGGGCATTTATCAAACCTCCACCCTCCGGCCCTCTGCTTGTAGAGCAGAGACCTAAAATACCTCTGTAAAACCCTGTTCAAGACCTGGAGCCCACCCTGGTGACCTGCAGGGACATGTCATGGAGGGGTGGCATTTTTGCATTCCTCTGTGTAAAAATTCCTGAGACTGAGTGGGCAGCTTGGGGAGAGAGGGTCTTTTCTCCCTTAAGGGGTGTAAGCTAAGAGTATCCGAATCCGGCCACCCCAGCACTGACTTTTTAAAAGCAGATGGAGCGGCTGTCCCACCAGCCAGCTCTCCAACCCCGGCCAGAGGAGCACTGGGCTCCTCAGCTGGCGGAGGGAGTTTATCCGAGCACCTTTAACGGGCTCACCTACCTGCTGAAAACACGCAGTCGGTAGGAAGGGCTAAGGGACGTCCGATGCGAACGGCTGAGTGCCTCTTTTAACACCTCCTCCCGCAAGTAACGCTGCGGCGAGGAAGGCGGGCTCGTAGACCAAGAGGAACCAATATATGGAAGCTGTTTCAGTGGGAAGGCTCCCGCTAATTTCATAGAATCATTGAATCGTTTAGGTTGGAAAAGCCCTTTAAGATCATCCAGTCCAACCATTAACCTAACACTGCCAAGTCCACACTAAACCAATCAAGGGTAGACTAGACTGAACCATGGCCCCAAGTGCCACATCTACCCATTTTTGTTTATTTATGCGGCACGAGAAACGAAGGAGAATGTTCTAATAAACAAGCGAGGCCTCAGAAACAGCTATACACACAGGCACACGCGCAGGCGTATTTAATGTAAAAATAGCAGCGTCGGAGGAGACCACCAACCTTCAAGCTCGGTTTTTGCCATCTCTCCTGCGCGCTGGTGGCGGAGGGAATGTGCAGCGGCTGTGATAAGCACGGCGGTGCGCTACGCCATCAGTGCTACCTAAAAGCAAATGAAACTGGCATAAATAATTGTGCTGTAGAAAGCCTTTCTGTTGCACCTTGCCTATCACTGACAATTTACATATCTTAGGAAAACCTTTGTCAGCTTCTGTCATTTCTGCACTATTATGTGCCTTTCTGGATAATTACCAGTTAATGTGAAAAAACAGATGGAAAAAACCTTGAAATTTCTGATAGAGAATCCTCAAACCTCTCCCCTTATCTGTGCACAGCAGCTTCCTGATTTCAAAAGAAGTTTGAAAACCTTTGTTAAAAATGTCCCTGATTCCCAGTTTGAATGAACCAAATGACATTCAGCTAAAATTATTCAGCTTTTTCCACAATTAAATTCCATTATCGTGAACTGCCAAAGTAAAATGGAAGGTCTCTTAACTAATGTGTCGGTTGTTTGCTTGTATTTTTCGTCGTGCGTATTGTATAAAGCTGTGTGAAGTAGAAGGAGGATAAACAATAACTGTAATTTTGCATCAATGAGTGGGGTATTTGTAGACCCTTCATTATGGGAATGCACTGGGGTTGGTGGGTTTTCTCTCTTCCTTTTTTTTTTTTTTTTTCCTTTTTTGTTAATTCCTTTTCCTGCAAAACCCCACTGAGACTGATTGGATATTTCACCAAACTTAAGGAGCAGTGAGCAGCGACGGTTTGGTTTTTAGTCCCAGAAATTATTTCTTTATGCAGTCCCCGCATACTGTGAGCGCTCGGCATTGGGCAAACACACAGGCTTCTCCTCTCCCTCTAATGAAGAGGCAGTGTAGCAGTACACGGGGGAAATAATTTCATATAAAGAATACCGCTCCCACAAGCGGGGGGAATTGTCCTTGTGTTTTCTCAGTTGGCTTTCCCCCCGTTCTTCTTGAAGATTTAAAATGAAGCTGCCTGTGAGAAAGGCAGCACGGTTTGCTCGTGTGCAGGATGGAGTAAAGCACAAATAACCCCTAAAGCCATGGGGCAGCTGAACCCGCCGTGCCACCCGGCTCTGATACCCATGGGGATGTTACTGCTGTGAGCTTCCACTCAAAAAAAAAAAGGAGGAAACTTTCTGAACACTGATGACAGGGATTCGCAGTGGGGTTTTCTGTACGGAATGCATTTAACAGGTTGGTGGGCTCAGGCTGAGTTTTGTTCTGCAAAGCGTTCCCTCACTCAAAGGCTGTAGGTAAGATCCCCGCGCAGATGCGCTCTGTGATCATGTGCTACTCAACTCTATTTTTCTAAGCACTGCAGACTTCTGGCCTTTGTAGACCCTTTGGGCAAATGCATCTTTGCTGAGCCATTCCTGCCCTGGAGCTCAAAACCGGCCGGGGGGACACGGGGGAGGCGTGCAGGGCTTGGGAGGGGAGAGAGAAGAGCAAGGAGATGTCAACCTGGCAGGGCCACGGCACTGGAGAGGGCAGGAGAAGTGAGACAGTGGAGAGCCATAAGGAGAGTTGTGCTCCTGCTGGGACACCTGGCCTCGCACGCAACGGTGGCATTGCACCAGGAGCACAGGAGAGTGTGTCCCTATAGAATTGTAGAATCATGGAATGCTTGGAATTGGAAAGGGCCTTTAGAGCCCACCCAGCCCAACCCCCCTGCAGTGACAGGGACAGCTTTAACCAGATCAGCGTGCTCAGAGCCCCGTCCAACCTGGCCTGGAATTTTTCTAGGGATGGGGCCTCCACCACCTCTAGCACAGGCAGCTTTGCATTCGCACCAATGCCACTGCTGTGGAATCACTCTTTTGCTATTATGAAAAGGAAAACACATAAATAATCTAATGTGAACCCCATTTCTCTTCAGTTGTTTAAGCACACACTGATGTCCTCTTTCTTCTTGTTTAAAAAAAAAAAAAATGGTAACTCCTTATTGGGTGACCTGAGCAAAAACTGTTCTCAAAACAGATTTCAGTTTGCCCTTACCTGGTGGTTACTCACCGGAGGCAGAGGTTTGCACAGTTGAAGCTATGAGCATGTGTGCTACAACGGGGAAAAAAAAAACCTATTTCCTTTAGAGAGCACAGAGAATGAAAACAAAGACGTATTAGTGAGGCTCACTAGGAAGTAAGGTGGCATCGTGATGTTGTATCAGGAAGCTCTAGAGACAAGGGCCCTATAGCGCTCTGGCTGTTCTGCTGGCTTACACTGATGGTGCTTCTCTTCCTGACTGGCATTTAGCATCTACATCCCCATAGAATGACATTTCAGATACTGATTAAAATCATTGTCTTTTATGGCAGGGCAAGTTTGTTCTTCAAAGTAAAGAAGATAAAAAAAAAAAATGCTGTTGCAAACAGTGATGAAAACCAGATGAATAAAAACAACCAAAAAAGGTTTTAATTCCATTATTTTCAATTAGCTCTTTAATTTGATTGCAGTCATTTGCACTTGTTGCTTGTTTTACATCTCTTATTGTCCAGCATTTTATTTCACACATCTAACAGTATTAAATCAAACTGTTTTCTAGTCTTTGCCTTCTTTTGAAGCCTCTTGAAAGTCTAAAGCAGACTTAAAAAAATAGATATTAAAAGCGAACTTTCATCTCTCTGCAGGTTATTTGTAATCAGACCTTTCTCATCAAGGGCTCGTTTCATATGTGTTTGGGATCTGGGAATTATTAAAACTGTCAATCCATCTTGTTAAAAATATTGCCCAGGCTTCAGCGCTTTGAAACTTCAGCATCACGCTTGAATTCATCAGCTGGCGTAGGAGATGTGGTGCTCCTGGTTGTAGGTACTTACACATAGTAATGGTATAATAAGTCTACATGGGCTTTTCTTTATTTATCATACTTGATGTTGTAGACTTCTATTTATTCACTGCTGGGTTCTGAATGGCTGGTGGCTCTTGCTGAGGACTGGGATATAAAATAATCTATTATTAAAGGGACAATATTTCTTCCCTATTGCAAATTAACAAATCTTGCTGTGTATTTTGGAGAAACCAAACACAATTCCACAGCTGAGTTACTTCCTCATCTCTACTGGAAGGTAACTAGCATGTTGTGCCCAAGAAGAGCTTTATAAATCTCCAGGTTAGCATCTCAGTGGCTTCTTTAAAAAAAGGGTACAGTTAGGTCTGATGCTGGTTATTGCTTAGACCTTTTATTTTCTTCAGCTCTTCTTTTGCCTTTAATTTTGGCCATCTACTTTCCCCATATATCCTACTTACTTTTCTCACTCCTGTGTTTATTATCTCATTGGTATTTGAATATTCTCACCTGCTGGTCACAATGGAATGACTTTTTTTAGAGATGGTGTTTTTTTATTGAGATTTTGACTGATTAATGCTTTCCTTGAACCTCTGATTCTCACAGTAACACCAACCTTTGTCTCTTAACCCCTCATCATCCCTTAAAGACTTCCAAAATTTTGGGGTTTTGACCAGTGTTCCCATTTTTCATCCCAACATGCTCAACAAAGGATGAAAAAAGTTCACCCTCCCATTTTCAGTTTCTATGCACTTTTGTGGCACTTTGTTTTATCTGTAGCACCCATTTCCCACTATTTTACCCAGCCATATTACATCAGCAGGCATTTTTGCACTGTAGCGCCTGGCTCACAACCCTTCATGGTGCTGGCTGGGATCAGTTTGTGCATGTGCAGCAGCAGTTTGCCGGAGATGGTTCTTTTTCTTCCTGGCCCTACAGTGGCATGTGAGTTAGAGGGAAAAGAAGCAAATGTATTTAGGACTCACTCAGAAGGGAAGTCTTTTCTTTTTAAGCTCCATTGTTCCTTTCAAACTATGCATCTGGATTTTCGCACCTGTGGCTGAGAAGCTCATAGGGGCAGGTACTCACTATTTGATCATTGTTTTGCATGTCTAAATGAAAACACCAGCTTTGCAGGTTGTAGAAAGGAAGTTCCTTCTAAGAAAGTGAATGTAAGAGAGTTACACAAAGCTGAGAATTTGCTGAAAGAAAGTTTGACATTGCAGGTACCTGCGTGTTCCCACCTGAGTAACACATGCAGAGATTTACCTTCAGTATTTATCAATAATTATGTTTTTACTCTGAGTCAGGACAGGAGCCTGACTGCTGGGAAGAATAAGAAGCAGCAAAGCTTCAACAGTGTCAGTGACAAGCTTGGAAAGCGCTGAGTTACTTTTTCCCTTTCAGAATAAAAAGGCTTCTCAGAAAAGTCTTCATTCACATACAGACTAGAAGTTCCCCTGCCACGGCTCTTTTAAATATACTCAGTCATGTAAGATGGAATTAAAATAACAGCTTTAATGAGCTTGATTGGCTTCATCATTATAATTTTCTGTTCAAATCTTCTGGTCCCAAATGTGATCCCTTTGCCACTTACAGATCCCACCAAAATAGCCCCCACCATTTACATGCCGCTCCTATTCAGTGAGTGGTTACGTTCATCTGTGCACTTAAGGTACCAGCAAATATATTCTGTAGCTCAAACGTGCTAATGAGAGTGTCAAAAAGACTACATTAAAAAAAAAAAAAATCATCACAGTCTTCCTTTCGGCTTAGGGATGCTATAAACATAGGATTATAGGATGCTGTAAAACTCTTGGTTAACTCCAGAGTTTTGAAGTCCTGCTGATGGACATGGTAATTCAAAATAAATAAAAATCAAGACACCAAAGTCTCCCTACCTGTTGATTCAAGCCAGACAGGCTATAGCCTGATGGATCCCAGTTCCCTAATAAGCTCTTGCTCCTGTTTGTATATAATTGGAGCCCACCCAACTCCCACTGCAGATGACAGCCCTAGGGAAAGTCACCTGGGCTTGAAGCTGTCAGATATTGCCAGCATGACCAAAGCTTTCATCTTGGAGAACACTGATCCCATCTTGGATATACAATTCAACGATAAAAATCTCTTCACCAGTAACTGCTGCTTACCTTTTCTCTCTACTGCATTATACACTGAAAAATCCCGTGCTCTTCTGACACCTCGTCAACCAGCATCTGCAAGTCGGGATGTTTTCAGAGCAGAAGCCCTTCCAGGCTCTCAGCAATGCCTGTGGGGCTGGGGATACTGCAGTTTCCAGATTATTATGCCAGTCTTTACCAACTGTAAACTGAAGTAAATTTGCATGCAAACACAAATGAAGACAGAATGTGCAATCTTATTAGTCCTCAGCATAAACTGATTCTGTTATCCTTCTCCAGAAAGCCTCAGCAGCTTAATGATGTTCATGTAGGTTGTCTCACACTGCATGCCAGGACGTTATCAGTACTATTAGGATTGATTTTGAAAGTACCAAATAATGCGGATGGAGAGCACTGATGGGAGCATCCGCAGGAGCCAGTCCTCCTTCTGTATCATCAGATTTTACCAAAATGTCCACAAAAGTATTTAAATGCGTCAGGTTTTCACCACTTTGAGACATCAATACTGGCAGGTAGAGTGAAGAAAAACTGTTTATGAACTGCCCTGGACAAGCATGGTAAATTGCGAGGCTTAAAATGGCAATAAATCTTCCTTAGCAAATCAGGGGAATTGGGATTCACATCTGTGAGTGCTTGAAAATAAGAAAGTTTTCAGTGGGATTGTAAAATTTTCCAGTTTCAAGTGATGCAGCTTTGAGTCATATTATCTGTCAAGAAGGTGGGGACACATCGTACACACAGTCATGCTGCCTTGCTCGCATCTGGCCGTGAAGCCAGGGTGGGTCTGGAGAAGGTCAGGCACAAAGTCTCACTTTGACAGAAACATCCAAAAATTTGACTTTGCCCCCAAGGCTAAGCTCACTGGGAGCAGGCAGAGTAGGTACTTTTCTCCTCTTGTGACTCTCTTAGGAGGAGGTGTCCCACCCAGAGAGACGTTCCCCAGTGGGTGGACATCCTGCTGTAACACTCCCGCACAAAGGAGAAACCTTTCAAAGCAAAGACATCTTTATCTCAAAGGCAGCATTCCCTCTTTGATCTCCCGATGAATTAGGCCAGCTTTGCTCTCCTCAATGCCTCCTTAAATAGCACCTCTCTCCAAAACAGAAAAGCCTAGAATAGATGCAAGACTTGGCCGTTTTAAGACTGGCAAGAGCAAAACTGGGTATTTTACATGGTGGGAAGAAACCCTCATGTGCCCACCTCCGGACCCTTTAATTCTCCCAGATCAGGCAATCGAATTTTTCTAGGGTTTTTTTCTGTGATGGGAGGAACAGTTTAGCAACTACAGAAGCCATCGTGCTGCTGTGGAGGACGGGGAAACTGTGTGGTGTCACAGTGGGTTCACCAAAGTTAATTCCATCACAAGCAATGCATAGATGTTACCTTCTCCTGAGACATCCCCAGTCCTTCTGTTTCATTACTGCTCCATCCATAAAAGGGCCCCAATTAAAACTGTGGCCTGTTGTTTGATGAACCAGGAATCCATACATCCCGTAATTTTCCTTCCTTCATCCTCTTTCCCTGTGTTTATATGTCATATTCAGCAAAGTCTCTCTTTTATTGAACATCTGTTTGGTACATAGCGAGCTTATTCAAACTCGGCAGGAAAGCACCTTTACTCCAAAATAAATTAAAACAATGTATGTGCCTCTGGCCAATAGATCATTGGATGGGAGTCATGAATGTACATTTGTGGATATTTGATGGGAAGTTTATCATTTAAACGATGAAAATACAGTACTTCAACATATGGATCATTCAGAGCTATTCTCTTTCCTTTCCAGTTGAAGAATCATTGTGCATTTAGAGGAATTAGATAAAATTAAGAATTTAAACTGGGCTGCTAGTAAAAGCTATTATCAAAGAGCGGAAATGTAAAAGTAAGATGCAGGGATGCAGTCTGACTTTGAGACGTACGTGGATTAAACCGGTTTATTTTTAGGTGGTGCAAGCAATGAGCAAAGTGGTGTAATAAATGAGCAAAGAGGGAATTGAAAAGAGAATTAAAGCATTAAAATAGAAATTAAAGTACAGAAAACCCCTCTGCAGGGTACACTAGTGACCACATAAAGTTGGGATCTTAACGTTTTGTGTCTTCTCTGCTCTTTTATTCTGATTATCAAGATGGGTCCAAGTGGCCTCTTCAGTGATCTGGAATGGACCATTGCCATAGCTCTATTTTTTTTTTTTTTTTTTTTTCCCCTTCTTTACACACCCTCTATGCTAACTTCCATAATGAGAGATGTTTTCTACTCTGGAGAGGTGTGCTAGCAGCAGAGTCCTTCCACTGCTCTCAAAAGCATATCCTAATTCCTGACGCAATTTAGCAGCAGAAAACTCTTAGCACAATTGCCAGGAAATAAACACAAGTATGTTGAACTCCAAAAAGTGGCTTAGAGTAATCAAGGAATTCAAGATCATGCTGCTCTTTGATTTCCCATTATTAAGACACCTTTCAGTATTTGAAAGCGTGAAAAATATCTGCCACTCCATATCTGACCGATTCATGCCACTGTCAGCATCATGACGTTGAAATAGAAAACATATACTACAATGAGTTTTAAAGCAGACATAACTAAAATTTCCCCGAGACTAAAAGATATTATCTGGCCTGAATTTTCTGCCGCCCACACTGTACAGACATCAAACCTAGACCAAATGAAACTATTCAATACAACATATCCTTTTTTCAGAATTCGTTCGCCCCAATTTCTCACAAAAAACCTGTAATGTGAGATTTATGAACTATAGTTTGCAGCTACGTTTAAAACATAAATTATTACCTTGTCTTCCTGTAGTGAACTTAGTCCATTAGAGAAGCAAGTTCTCCGCAAAGTATGTCTAGTAAGTATAGATATATACTTATATATGTAAGTTAAACTGTTACTGTGGAAAGAGAGGTAATGGTACAACGGGTTCACAAAATCACACGTCCGTGCCAGGAACAGAGCTGCTAATGACAGAAAACAGTATCAGAGGCAGAAGTGGAAAATACTCTTGTATTGCATTTCTCTCCTTCATGCGCTATAATTTCTAAAAGACAATATGTCGAGTGAGATTTTTGCTTTTTTTATACAAGTACATCAGCCCAGTCACTCTCTCTGTGATTTTCATCCCTGCAGGACCCCAGCCCAGTAGGATGGGGTGCCAATGGTTGCAGGGAGATGAGCTGGGACGGGTCCAGCACCTTCATCCTGCTCCCAGGCTGCAGTTTTAATGACTCCTATCATGTTTTTGCAGTGAAACATGAGTGTTTACTAGCAAAGTACTGCAATCTCAGGCCATGTTTCATTAACACTCGACCGTAAATTTGTGTTTGTCCCTTGAATACAGTTCTGACCGTAGAAAGCTGTCTCTCTGGCATGGCTTTCGTGTCGGATTTATTGTCAGAGGCATGCAAAAACTACTACCAGCCTTTTAAAGAAGACCTTGTCTGATAGTCATCTCTGCTGTAATCACTTGCCTGAGAGCAATCACACCTCTGTGGGGCAGACACTTAACAATCTATTATATCATAATTAAGTTTGGCCATGTTTACACTGCTTGATGATGATGCATAAAGATTAATTTACCTTTCCAGCCCCGTTGCAAGAATGTACTGCCATAGTGCCCCATTAAAAATGGAAATAGCAATAAAGTCTCCAATTACTTTATATTGCCTTAAGTCTATCAGAATTCATCATTTTATGCACCGTTACTTTAATTTATTGGTTTAGCATCTATTGATGTAGTAGCAGTTATCACAAGTCATTCTATATATGTTTTTAAGTATGGTGATAGCATCTTCTATGGAGAAACAAGCCATGATAACACCTTATTTACAGTTTGTCAATTTAAGGAGGCAAAAGCAAGCTGAAGAATTGCTTTTGACTAAAAAAAATCCTGCAGAGAGGCAACCAAAATTGGGTTCCTCTGACTGTCATTGAAGCTTAAAATTAAACAAGCCTGAGCTCTTCAGTGTGACCCTGATGAAATGAAGTGCAATCAGGACGAAGACAGAAACACGAATATACAGGCTGATCATTACACTTTGATTTTCTTGAAATATTGATTAGAGATCTGAATATTAATTAAAGATCTTGGCTCTGTTTCAGCAGAAGACTGAAATTTGTAACTAACTTTTGAGCACATCCATTTTCTCATCAATTTTAAATGGTTTGCAGTTTGCAAGTTGTGCACAGGTCGCTTGCTCAACCAAGGACCATGGCCAGAAAAGGTGACAGTCGCATCTGCTGTTGGGGGCTCCTGAAGGAATCACCATGCCAGACAAGTCCTTCAGCCTGGAACAAAAAAAAAGTTCACCTTGATGCAATTACACTGCTGGGAAGATCTTATGTGTGATTGAGCTTTCTGAAAAGTGAAAGAAACTGCTCCTGGCAGAGGTTGTCTCTTCCTTCCCACCCATGGGGTCTTCAAGGTCTTGAGATCTTTTTGTTTCTGGGCTGGGACTTCTCAGCAGGGTCTAGGCAGGGCTTAGTGGGAGAGCTCCAGGAGCCAGGGAAGGATGGAGGCTGCAGATCTTTTTCATTGCCCCAGCTGGGGCAGGATTTGCTCCCTTAAGTACAGCTGTCTAAATTTGCCCGAGGCACCTTCAAAATACCTTGGGGCAAAGGGGTGCTGCCAAGTCCAGTGCCACGGTCTCACGTATCTAAGGGACAGTGATGAACGTACCCAGCAGCCGTGGTCACCATAGTTGTGCCAAACCTTCAGAGGGTTTACACTTTCTGTGTTTGACAGAAAGGACAAAATCCTTAGAGAAAGGAGCACCATTGGCTCATATATTTCAGTTCTCACCAGTCATTCCCCTCCTGCTCTCATCTCCCACAAGACAGCACTTGTGCTTCCTCCTCCTGTGATTTTGTACATGTCGTTCGCTGAGGTAGCTCAGAGAAATGGTTCAAAAATTGTCACTTCTGAGTCCTTGAGTTGTTCTCCCATAAAGGCAAATTTACTCCACACCATTTTGTGTGTTTTCTGAGGGAGACGGCTTGCCAACTTCATCCCACTTCTAAAAAAAAAAAATCTGATTAACAATTGTGTTGAGTGTCATAATGGTGATTGGCAAAGTCTCGAAGAAAGGAGAAAAATACGTGCTGCACAATGCAGGCTGATTATGAAGCAACATTGACACCACGCACCCAAACTTCATTACCCAGCCACCATCTCACCGCCTGCACCCATCCAAGTTCAAGGACTCCTATTACTACAGTTTGGGAAACTGTGACCAATTGTACTGAAATATGATTAAGCTTCATAAAGGTGTAGAGGTTGTTTCCCTGCTCATGTTCTCCTCCTCTAGTGAAAATCGGTTTCGGAGGGGCCCATCTCCTTTACGTGAGCAGAGCGAAGCAAATGGTGGCTCTACCAGCATTAGCACTCTTGTAGGAACAGGTTTCTTCTCCTCTCCATCATCATTTACCTTGTCCTTATCTGCACGATTCTTCTGCTGGAAAAGGAAGGGATATAAGGAATAAGGGCTTAAAGGTTATATTATTTATACATCCTATAGAGCACATACATGGACTGCGTTATGAGTTTTTAGGGGACGGTCCCTACAGCCACCCCTTTTTTTGCCCGGGGATGCCAGCAGGAGATTTCAGAGGTCAGGTTATTTAACAAGACAACATCCTAACAAACAGTCTGTGTTTCCACGCACGTTATCCTTGGTGGTTTATGGGCTCATAAGCAGCAGTACACTGGCAATAAACTTTTTGACCATTTGTCACAGGTTTTATGAGCCGGTGCCACTGAGCGTTCGGTTGGCTCAGGTGTCCCCCTGGGGTGCACCCAACCAGGTCCAGTGGCTCTGCAGAGCCGTGGGCACCGCTTACCCCAGCACAGACAGCACCCAGCACCTCGCTGCAAGCTGGAAACCATGAAAGACACCTCTTTTTACCCAGTCCATGCTTTTTTCCCCAATAAGGCAGAATCTTGGCTGCCCATTGAGTGCGAGAAGGTATTCAGAGCTTCGGGGCCACAGGATGGAAACCCGCCTGATCCGACAGCTCCCATAGCATCACTGGATAATTACTGGTGGGATCATGCCAGTGTTTCTCCGCTCGCACCCTTCTGCAAGGGGTGGGCGATGGTTTGGCAGCATGTCCCTGCATGGTGGCTAGAACTGGGACCTGTCATTAAATAATGAGCGGGGCGATGGAGGAAATCTAAAATGCCATCCACGGTATGTACAGTGGGGTAATAAATCCAAGGTGAAATAGTAAATCTCCAAGGAGTTACAGAAATCCAGATAGATACCCTGGTGGAGGTGCATTTATTGTGGAGCTCTACAAGGTTTTTCTCTTATCTCTAATTTTATAGATCTGTGTAGCTGCAGCAGTCCTTGGATAGGGTACATATTTGAAAATACTATAAATTTCACCTCCTGTTTATTTCAGATTCATTGGCACTCTCTGTCTTTACTATCTCCTGGTATTTTATGCCTCAGTACTTGGAGAAAAAATGCTTTGTTTGCACTAGATGTAATATGAAAACTCTCTCTGACATTTAAACTTTAGTATCAGTTTGCCTACAGTGTTAATATCACTGAAACTGCTTATATGGATTAAATTGCCTACAGTATATAATGCCAAAATATGAACATAGCACATTTACTGATTCAAGCCCTTGAAAGAATTATTACCATTAAAATATTTAAGGTCACCTTTACAAATGCAATAAATCAGGAGGATGTCAAACAGAGAACATTTAAAGCTCCTGGACTGGAGTAGCCCACTGGGAAAATGACGCTTGATTCATTGTCACGTGGGGAGTGGGGTTTGGGGACAACCTTGGGGCTCATGCCTCTCTGGGGATGTGGGACCAGGGCTGTCTGCCTCAGCGCGGCGGGACGAGGGATGCTGCGCTCTGGGGTGTCCCCAGCACGAGACAGGACCACTCCGCAAGGCGGTTCTCACCCAAACTCCGCTGCTGTTGCGCCAACTCTCAGCCCGGTTCCACCAGCTCTGAAGGTCTCGCAGGAGGAAAAGCAACAAAACCTCATTTTTGCCATCGAAGCAGCAGCTCGGTGTGCCCTCGGGAAGCAGAACTGGTGAGTAAGAAGATGCCACTTCCATACAGTCAGCCTACAGCTGGCTACGGGTCCAGTTCTGCAAAAACCCTTATTGAGGTCAACACAATTTACTGATAATTGAAGTCAGCAGAAAGTTTTGCTTCAGTGAGAACTGGCAAATCAAACCTATCAACCAATTCTTTTAAAAAAAAAAAAAAATCATCCTTTATTATTCTTTCATCTTAAATATTAGGATTCAGCAAATTTCCCGAGAACAACCACTGTGTAAAACTTTAATCTTTTGAGAATGGATGGGGACTGTAATTGCAAAAACCAACATCCTCCTCCTGCACCACATTCCCTCTCTCTGAATGTCAGCGTTTACTGGCACGTTATAAATGGGGGATAAATTTACATTTGGTTATTTGTTTCCAGGTGACTGTTTTTTATGTTTAGCACGACACCCATATCTACAGTGGCCCATTATAATTTACAGATGAGGAGACAGACTAATGCTCATCATCATTTCCTGAGGCAGACTGGTACGCTTAAAGATAGGACTTTCTTTTAAAATTTCTCTTTAAATTCACGAGCAATTAAATGTAATAATTGATCAATGCCTCATCTATAAAGGCTTGCCAAAGTGAATTGTTGGGAGGTGTCTCAGAGCTTTCCAAACTAAAGGTCAGGGCTTATTTAACCAGCTCTGCAGGCACATTATTTTGGGAGGACTTCTATGTAATCATACCAAAAAAAAAAAAAAAAAAAAAAATGCTGCAGGAATTTTTGAAGAGAACCCTTATAGCTTAAATGCATAATTCCTTACTTGTGCTGGCTGGCAGTTTCATTATGCATTCAGCAGAGCGCAGCAGTCCGCATTGCCGACTGTCCTGGTGTTCCCGCTCTGCTTGACAGGCGATTTCTTTCTTCTTCCTGCTGCTGATAACATCTGTAATGGGGACAATTAAACTAACAGTGCTTATTAAGGACAGGCACTCCTGTTAGTAGGTATTTCCAAGCCGCCTTGCTACTGCAGCTCCATGAGCAGAGGTGCTGGAGGCTGTTACCAGATACATTTTTCATTTTGTGCTATAACATTAGAGGGGATTCCCTCTGTTGTTGCCAAGTAAAATATTCTTAAAATTCATATTTTTTTTTGGGGGGGTGGAAGTGGGAATGGGCAACCCACCTTTACCTCATTGCGGATTTCTCTCCAACCCCAGGTGCCTGTTCTCTATCTCTGAGAGATGCAACTAGTGACCGGTGGCCCCTTCCCTGTGGTCCTGTCTCCTGCCCATCCTGCTAACCCGCACTCCCACAGCTCTCCCGGATGCACCAGCGGCTCCTGCTTTTCTGAAGAGAGCACACTTTTCTGGTCTGCTCATATAATCTTTGGGAAAAGCTGGTGCTTGGCTTCCCACGCTCTCTTTGCAATCTCCCAGACCGGTTTAGGTCCAAATCACGGCACCAGGTGCTGTAAAAGTGGGCAGCAAGAAAAGTCGCTGCCATGGCTGCTCACAGACCAGATGGGAAAAAATACAGAAGGACAGCTAAAATCACGGTGACATGGGATGGTTTTCCCAAAGGGTCTTTCAGGCAAAGATGAGCTTTTTGCACTGGCTATTGGGAGACAGCTTAACACCTGATTTACTAGTTATAAAATACCGTTCAGTGAAGGTAACCTGGCTTTTCCTCCAAAACTTGGGGACTTCATTTACACACATAATCTGTTTTCTGTATCTTCAAAAAGACTGATTTTTGGGAGCACTGGGCACATCCCATTCCCATTGACTATGGAGCAGAAACTCAGACTGCACCCAGGGATACTGGGCACCAATATTTGTGCTCTTCTTCCCAGTTTTCTCATAGAAAGAGCTAGAATTTCTTAAAAAATACTGTAAACCCTAAAGAAACTCTGCTGTCACAGGCCAACACTGAACAGGTCCTGAGCTTCAGCAGATGCTTTGCAACAGGAACGGAAACCGAGTCTGACCGAGCCTTTGTGCCTCTGGACTTTCGACTGCTCTATGCGTTAGATTTAACAGTTGGCTAACACATTTGATAATTGAGCATGTTAATATTTTGCAAGAGTGACTGACAAGCAGATTGTTGTCAAATCGAGGATCCATCAGGCTGAGGATATTGAAGTTGGCAGAGCCCAATAATTTACAGCTTTCTCCTTCAGCTTCTCATAATTTACGTTCCAGCCACTGAAGGGAAACCTGCAGCCAAAGAAAATTGATGGACTCATCATCCAGACATGACACTCCTGAAACTTCAAATTGCTATTTTATACACAGGTTGCAAAGAGGAATGATCAATGGGAACTTTTAAACTCCTCGTTTACAGGAACCCTGGTGAAGCTGCACCTAACCTGTCCGCTACCATACTTTGCTGGGACTTGCTGGTGTGCTCTGAATAGTTTCCATTTAACATTTTCTCTACCCCGGTGACCTAGTGATAGTGCAACTACTGAATCTAAGCTATTAAGTTATATTGCTACAGGGTCTTAGTCCCTAGTAGGTGATGTTTTGGTAAAAACAGAAGACATCAAGTCACTCCGGTTCAGCCCATCTCTTGTTGGCTGTATGGTCTCATCAAATGGAACAACCCAGATGCTTATGTTCAGGCTTAGGCTTATGTTTCTTACTAAAGTTGCGCCTTGACAAATTGTTTGGAAGTTTCCCTATTGCCCATCATGAACCCTGAATGGCCTCCATCAACCAAATACAAGTAGAAGCTGTTTCCTTTCAAATGCCATAACGCATAACTGTAATCATGGAAACACAATGTTTTTAAAAAATCCTCCTTTTCTTCCTGAGAAAATCAAGACCTGTTAATATATATGGAAAAAAAACCAGCAAACCGCCACATATAAAATGTGATTACTGGGACATAACAACAGTTTACTAAAGGTAGGTCAGGGCAGGGGCTTAGTACCCAACTGAGTAAAGTCAATTTTAAAGGCATTATGTGCACACTGGTTTTAGAATCTGTGTACCCAAATTCATCATTACCGTCTGCAGATTTACTGGAGCTCTGGGTGGAAAGCTCCAAAGCGAACCTTGGTGTTGACACCGGGGAAGAACTGAAGTTGGTGTAAATGCAGCCAGGCTCTACCCAAAGCCTCCATCAGCTTTGGAGAGAGGCTCAGGCAGCGCTGCCGTGGGGAAGGGTGGGGGAACTCGCTGCCATTCCAGAAACACGTCCAGAACCTAAAGAAAAATACCACTGAAAATATTTTCCTAAGAAAGGAAGTCCAGAGAGAGGCAGAGAAATCACTCATTTGCTTCAGCAGTAAAATAAAGAGAAGGGAATAAAGGCTTTGGTTTGCTTGCCAGCCCTCAGCTTGGCAAAGTGCTTTAGTACACATGCTACTGCGCATGGATGTAAATAACCCATTGACTTCGGCAGGGCTGCGTGCGTGTTTAAATAACCTCAGCCTGAAGCACCTTGCTGAACCGAGCTTTAACATGTATTTAGGGTCGTTGATGCTGCTCGGGGCTTGTGTCAAGGTGTTCCTATTCGTGCTCATCGCATGCAGCTGAATGAACCTGTTGGAACGGGATGTTTTACAAGTTTGCCTTATTTTAGCGGCGCTGTTCACTCATGGGCTCTGTGGTAAAATTATCATTTATTTCTTGGGACTTTTCTACCCTTGTAAAGATCATGTCGGATCGAAAGCCCAGCTCATCACATGGAAGAGGAGAAGGATTCTTACTGTCCAAACACATAAGTCAGCAGAAACAATAAAGAAAAGTAACAGTTCTCTGAAAAGGTAGAATCACTCCCAGTCTGCTAGTACAACCTGGTACCCATATGGGCGCAGTATATTATGAAAACAAAAGGAGGAGTTTGTAAATAATGCAAATGCACTTGGAAATAATAGATACTTAACCCCTGTTTCACTGAGCAATTTTCATTCTGCTGTGGTGATCTACACCAACAGCCAAACTGGATCCAGCTGACCTCAAACTTACAATGCTGCATATTTAAAACATATTTTAAATAAACACTACCCCACATTTTTGCAGTACTTCAAAAGGACTAAAAAAAAATATTTTTTTTTAAATTTTTATAGAGCAGCTGAGGTGAACCTGCATCAAAAACATGGTAAGCTTCAAATCAAATACCGCAGTCCTAAAAATCCATTAACTGTTCACATCTAAAACTCATCCTTCAACGCTTCGCCCTATAATGCACATTGTTGTCAATTTTTGTCTTAGTTACCCCCTGCTAATAGCTGGGCTCAATTCCAAGAAACTTAAGACAATTGTGGAGAGATGCAGATCTAACATTTTTCAAGTTGACAGCCAATAGTTCTGAGCATTTAATTCCCGAGACGGAAGAATCTCCAAATCCTACTTTTGTAATTCACCCAGGAAAACACATCAGAGCCAAACTGTGTCTGTGCAGCCTGAGTAAAAATGTTATTGTTTGATCCGAGTTGTATCTTTCTTGGCAGATTTGTAGGAATTGATCCTGGCTGACACTGGTATTTTAATACGAAGCTGAGTACTCAACAGTTCTTGATAAATTAGCATCCGTATTGTAACCATAGGCATTCTGTCCTCAGCAGTATATCTTAGGTAAGGGTTCATTTAATTTACCCCTTGTTAAAGTTTAAACAGCTATGCCAAATTCCACCAGACTTGGCATGTGTGACATGACTAATGACTCTGCTAAACTTTAAGTCAAAAGCTTCGATTTTGAAATGCATCATCTTTATGTATTTGCCCCTGAGCAAGAGCGCAGAGTGGAAAATAAATAAATAAAATTATTCCATCTACTCAGGTTTGAAATGTAAGCAGCCAAACACAACTCTAAAAGTTGTACAATATTTATGCATGAATCTGATAAGGGGTTTATGCTCAAAGCAGAAAGCACAAAGGGTCAAGGATACAGACGGCACTAGGGATCTTCCTCCTCCCTTTAAGAAGGTAACACCAACGCAATAGCCCCAAAACGTTTGCTCAGATACTCCGTGCCATGGTGCAAAGCACGTGCCTCGACGTTGAGCTTCAGCCACCCTGGGTCAGGGTGGGTTTGCCTGAACCTCAAATTGTCCTTCTGCTCATCTTGCTTCTTTCCTTGTCTTTCGAGTCCTCCTGTACACCTTGAGCCACCTATTTGGGCTCAGTATGATTTAAACGGAATTATTCATCTTTCTTCCCCAGCCTGCTCAGACATATGAATACCTAGCAGTTGTGGAAAACACCACCACACTCTTTGCCTTTTGATCCTTTAGCTTGTATTTATGTAATACTGACTTTATATTCACTTGCAAATCTTCCTGTATGTAAGCCTCCAGGCTATGTTTAAGTCTCAGATTTTTTTTTTCCTGCATGATATGGCTAGTATGTGGCCGTCTCTGTTCATCCATACAGCAAACCGTTAGCATTTCGTGCCTTGAGAGGACCCCTATGGACCTCCAGAAGCCACCCAGTCCATTCTTCTGCTCACAGCAGGTCCAGCCAGAGCAGGTTGCTGAAGACCAAGCTCTGAATTTTTCCACCTCACCCAGTTTAATGCTGGGAGGCAAATCGTTTAAAATAAAAACAATTTTGCACGTTCATCCAAACAACCCTACATGCGTGGGAAGAGTGACTGGATCCTTCTTTAAATCATTCTGTAAAATTTTCCTTTCTTGGAATGACTACAGAAAAAAATGGCACAGGTCAGATTTATGAGGTGCAGGCCATTAATATTTTCCTCAGTTATTTTCTTGTCCAATGCTAATTGCATCCCTGTATTTCATCCCATGTTGAAGTTTGCTTTCATGCAGCGCTAACACAGGTCTGTCCCAGGCCGTAGCTAGAGCATCCACATGCCGTAATACTAAAAAATAACTAATCATGCCATTTGGCAAGTGAGTCATTAACTGCTGACATAGGTCTTAGTCCAAGTCCTGTGTTTCTGGGAGACTTCATATCAGCAGTTGGAGACTTTGGCATTTTTCGTATTTCATTATCATGAGCTGTATTAATTTTGCATGCTTTACTCCTTGTACAATTTAGTATCTAGAGAGATTGGACGGGGTTTTTTTCTGTGTTTATGCAGGTCAACGCTTGTCTGAAACATCTGTGCAGTGCTGCTATCACATTTACAGACACAGAGGTTTAGTGTCTCCTGAAAGAGCATCAAACTCTATCTTCCATTCCTATCATATGGCAAAAATATTTTGAAAATTTACCTAAATTAGGGAAAGATTTTATAATTAAATATGGAGGAGCCTACAAAATGTTTTGCTCTGACTGGAAACAAACGTTTTGCTTTGCCTCATAATGAAATCAGACCTTTGGTCTGGGGGAAAGGAAAATCAGGATAAATCCTTTCTAGAGCAGAATATGGACCATTGTGTTTATTTACAAGAAACTTGCCCTTATTCCTGGCCTTTGCGGGAGACCCTGTCTTCAACAGCTACGGACTCTTGCTGACTGCACAGCTTGGAAAAGGGTATACAAAAATTAATATATTGTTGAAAGCCCGCCAGCTGGATGCCTAGCCCACCTCTGGGACTTCTTTCCTTTGATGAAAAAGAAATATTTACAGTTAAATAAAACCTTAAATGATTTTTTAAATAATCCTTTTGAACAGCAGTGCTACTGTACAGTGTGAAAGGACTCCAAAAAACTAACTGGTTCATTTTTTAACTTCAAAGTTTGATGGATATACTCTAAGTCCAAAATAAAGTACGCTTAGGCCAAAAGGTTTGAAAGGTGATCTCTGATCTTAGCGTAGTTCTCCATCATCAGTTAATAAAAATACTTGGCAAGGTATTCAGTATCTGTTGGTCTGTTCCTTTCCAGATAGCTGCTTTTATGGGGCTGATCCAGTTCCTAGTAAAATCATAAGGGAATTTGGTACCGCCTTCCTGCAAATTTTGTGTATGAAGTAGGAGAGAAAGGGCTGAAAGTTTCAACCGGTGCAAATCAACATCGTTCTGTTAGAGTCAGCATTTGGAGTCTGTTCCTGGGTGTTTGGGGTTTATCAAATAAACTCTTCATTTCCTCGAGAAATGCCAGGACTTCAGAACCAAATGAAAATAAATCTGGTTTCTGCTGAAAGCTAGCATTTGTCAAAATCATTCTTAAAATCCAGTATTGCAAGGTGCAAAGATATTTAAAGTACTATCAGCTATGCTTTGGCTTACATTATACCACAGAAAATATAAGCAATCCAACTGGTATTAATATCTGGATTTAACCAAATATACTGCTGAAAGAGTGGTTAAATTTGCCCTTCAGCTGTAGGCATGTTGGTGTAAAAATCGAGAAGATTAACTTCTCTATAAACATCTAATTTAAGATCTTAAAATCCTTAATAAACCTGACAATACTGAATAGCTTTCTGCGGTCTTCAGTAAATCACAAGCCAAAAGAGACAATATAACGGCTCCAGAGCAAACTGTGCTGAATGAGAAGGATGCCCCATGGCTTCGGTGATAAACAATATAAAAGACTTCCTGCCACCGCAGTGACATGGCTCAAAGAATCAGGTGCCAGATAAGAACTGCAACATCTACTATTTTCCCCTGAAGCAGTCGTATCAGGGATTTTTTTTTTTTATAGCTTTTGCTGACCAAAGCATGTTCATGGTGGTTGGGCACCTGTTCCCATTAAACAACCTTTGGTCCTACCAGGTCTTTACTAAAACTAAGATAGGTTTTCTCTCTAGGAACATGAATGCTAAACTTGGAAATATTTCATGCTATTATAGACAGGCTCCTTCTTATCTCACAGCAGTGTATTCTCATAGCAGAATCATCATTAAATGAAGCTCGAAGATGAATCACGAAGAAAAGGTCAAATTTCACTTCCTGGAGATTTGGAGGACTTATGTATTTCTTACTCTTGGGTTAAATGATCGAGATTTTATACAGGTGGTTTCTGAACAGCATTTATGGATCTCTGAAAGGTCATCGGACTCAGAGCTTGCTGGGTGTACAGATTGTTTGTGAAATAATTGCCAGTTTGAAGAATTTATAGAGCTCCTGCCCAAGAAAAGAATCAGGTTGTGGGTGACGATGGCTAGATATGGCTGTAGGGAACCATCAGCAGAACTGGATCTAACAGGAAAGCTGAACAAAGAGATGTGCCTCCTGCTTTGCACCTCGCTCCCCTCCCAGCAGCAGTGATTTTGTGTTTCTCTGTTGAGAGACTCTGGAGAGTCTATCAGCCCAAAGACAATGTCTGTCATCCCAAAGACAGTGCCCAAACCTAGTTCTTATTACTATGGACAAAGGCTTGGAATATCTGCTTATTTAATGACATTTATTAAATACTTGCCATATAACGTGAAAACAACATGATGACAACACGTTATCTAGGATGAGAACAGCACAGCAATCTTGGATCAACTCTGTCATCCTAACTCATAAATGTCGTGTATTCACGGCTCGATCCCGTGGCAGACAGGTAACGTGCGTGAGCACGGCTTTGGCACTCGTCATCACATCAGTCACGCCGTGGCATCGCCCTCAGCCTGCACTAGGTACAATGACATCAAGACACACCCTGCAGCAACAAGACACACCTGCACAGCAACAACACCCTGGCAGCAGAATAACAAATATTAAGCAGTTTCAAGCGTTATTTTTCAGCTAAAGGAATGAAAGGAGCTGACCACTGACTTGTTATGTCAACACGTCACACGCAGCAGTGTCTCTCCAGGACACAGTCCTGCTGGGGACAAACAGCTTTGCTGTTAAACGCCAGCTGCGAATCTGGTCCGCAACACTCATGGTTTAGGTTTCTTTACATCCATCCCTACACGTTGGCCATTTAACCCCTTGGGGTTTGCTGTAGTTTTTTCCCCTCAGGTTCAAGCAACCAGATTGAACACATGTAAATTAATTTAAAATTCCTATTCAGGTTAGTATAAGTTGCTTGCCTGTGTATACATATATGTACAGACAGACAACATATAATATAAATGTATGTGTGTGTGTACTGGAGACAAAAGACACTTGCAAAATGCACGTAGAGTTCAATGCTCTCTTGCACAAAAAAGAAATTTCCTGAAACAACACATCTGAAATACCCTTACAGATGTTTCTCTGCATTACCAAAAAAACCATCCCCTGAGCTAAAATGAAAATTGATTTTGAAAAAAAGCTGAAGGATATGAGTGGATCATCATAATTGGATCAACATGCTCCAAAAGCTTCAGGCTACTTCAACTTCATTTCTTAGCTGACAGCTTTCTTTTGGAATTCTTCAAACCAAACACAAATGGTTTGATTGCAATATGTGAAACATTTGACCATCATATCCTTGACAGTCAGTCCGCTGCAGGGGAGATTTGATAACTGTTGTCAAATTCATAACAGCCAGTCTAATCCAAAGAACCAACAAAGAAAGCACAGGAGCTGCTTCAACAAAACCAGAGATGATATTAATGTAAAATGACACCATTTACGGGGAAAATACAGAAAAAGGCTGTATTGGGTCTTTTCCAAACAGTGTTGCAACCACGTGAACGGATCTTATTGGTTCTTAATTGGTAAATACATATTAGAGATGCTAAGAAACCACTTGGTTTTCCATTCAACAGTCATGTGGGACATTAAAGCAGCAGCAACAGCAAGTCGCTCAAACTGGGCATGCGCTCATTTACCGACACTACTGTCTGGGTAGGTTAGAGCCAAATTGTTTCTCCCAAAAAAAGGGGTGTTGCAGGGTATTAAGTTGGGGTGATTGGCAGATTTCCACATCTCAGTACAGCTTCCAGCATTAAATGGATGAAAAAGAAATGGGAAAACCACATTAAAAAAATAATAGAATCCAATCTTATATTGGATTATATATCTTCTCTGTTTATTTCTATGGCAGGCAAAAGTGAATACTGCGGCACTAACTGGCAGAAAAGAATTGAAGGCTATCATGGATAAATTAGTTACTGGATGTCAATATTGTACTAAACATCTAGTAAGAGGAGTTTTAATAAGTACATGTTTTCTAAAGTTGAAGCTTCAGGATCTTTATCAAAATTTTATGGAGGATTTAATTCATAGCCCTGAAAACAGTATTTCTGCAGCAAATATACTTGATTCTCACTTAGGGTTAGGAAGGACTGCAACTCAGGAGCTTGTCCTTCAGCAAGTAAAAAATAATTTTAAAAGCAAAAACGTTTTTGCTGACAGATCTTGATCTCGTGGTCTCAATCAGAGCCAGCTACAGGGAAAGCGATAATGCTTAAACAAATCTCTTTCTGCAGGGAGGTTTCCAACACTTGACTTTAGCAACACCGAGCTTCTGCAAGATGTGACTAACCTCACTCTTCAGTGCAATGATTGTACTCCCAGGCCTCGCTCTTGCACCTTGCCTCCATTCCTCTTTGCCCATACCCACAATAAACATGTTTAGTCCAGAGTTTTTCCTTACACAATTATCCCTCAGCAGTGGTTTGGGTTTTTTTTCACATTCTTTTATCTGTTTCTCCCTCTGAAAACTCAGGAAGCGAAAGGGATAACGTTTAACGACTGTTCACAGTTCCGTGTCCTGCAAAATTAGAGAAACATCTGGAAGTTGTTTTTGTTTCAGAATGATTTTTAACTGACTAAATGATCTCATCTGTGGTGCCGTGTAGGCTTATTGAAGATAGAGTGCTAGCAGTAGTTGCCCCCTCCTACCTGAAATACACCACGAATCAGATATTCCAAGGGTTTTTCTAGCTCCTTAAATCCTCTGGATATTTTTCTTCCATTTAGGAGCAGCATTCATTAAATAGCTACAAAACTAAATTAAGAGAAAACAATAACATCTGATTAGAACCAAGGAAAAAAATCAATAGCTCAGCATGAACAACTAAGTAACAGAAAAAATATTCCAGACACTTCCAAAAGAGGAGTTTTAGCATAAAAATCTTAGCTCATAGGAAAAGGGATGTTATCTAAACTGGAATTCAGCTTGAACAACTGGGGTTAATAAACCTGCACTCTCTAATTCCTTCTCTAGCTCTGACTGTTAAGCATTTTTCACTGCTAGCTCTAAACCGCTGAGCGGGATGGCGGTGCGACGTTACCCAGTTCGCTTCTCCGCGCCCCACCTCGGCTGCGGGTCCCCGGCGAGGAAAGGAGCCATTTCTTACTGGCCTTTTGCAGGCACCCTGCCCTGCAGACCCGGCTGGCTGGGCTCGCCTCCGCTGCAGACTCTTGCAGATTGAAGATCAGGACCGTTAAATGTAAATGCAATTAAGTTTCGACATTCCTTGGGAATTTCAGCCAAGAATACCACTCAGTATAAAGGATGGTAAGGAAACAAAGCTATAAAAATTGATCTTCTTGAGAAGGCTGTCTATGCTTTATTTAAAAGTGTGTAGCCAGAAATCTGGGACAGCAACTTGAAGCGTTTGGGGATAGGAACATGAGGCAACTATTTTTGCTGTGATAACACTGAGAAATAATTTTATTTTGGGAGTAAAAAGGGATTTGTGGGAGGAGCTGATTTTTTCTTACACCTCTGAACCACCGGGCTGGAAAGCTGTGCGTACAGATTCAAGTCTAGTATTTTCATAATCTGTCTTCATCTGCTCTACTGGATATATTTTCCCCTCTTTTCCAGTACTTATGTTGTTAGTAAGATCATCTTCCCTCTTTGTCTGATTCCCTTACCCTTTGCTCGGGTTACCGTGGAATCAAAATAATGCTTACTGGCTTTTCTGCACGTGTTGGAGATCTATCTGTTGGCCATCGCAGGAGACGTGTTTTCAGGTGCAATAAGGTGGGAACTTCTGCCTGGATGGAGCGGGACAATAGATTTGCTCTGCTATAGAGTGTGTACTTACCAGATGGCACGAGAAAGGACGATGTTGTGTTTCTGCTCTGGAAAGGAACTTTCTTCCTAAGCAAATGTGATGGCTGTGTGAAAAGCCCCAATTTAGACCATGTGCAGAACACATTGCCACGCCACCTGAAAACTGTTATTTTCTGAGAGCACGTTGTTGTAGGAGACTTCAAGGAGCAGATGCAGCACATGACTGGGGTTGCCCTGCGAAAATGTGTATCAATTTCATGATAAACAGAGACCGGCAAAGGGTACCTGAAGGAAACCTGAAACTTCAGAAGAAGGAGAACAAATGAAAAGCAGAGGTTGTTTTTCATTGGAAGTCCCAAAAAAAAGTGCCGTATCTCAGTGAGCTTGGCTTGCCAGTGATAATGAAACTGTCTGAACAACGAAATGGTACATTTTGGTAGATTCTGTCTACTGCACGCTTGGGCTGGTAGATGAGGAAGCTTATTTGCATTTCAAAGCTGGCCTATATTTTGCTGATAGAGAGTAAATAATGCAACACACACATGTATTCGTTGCTCAGAGGTAACAGAAGATCAGATCAAGATACGCCATTCTGCGACAACGTCAACCACGTTGAGTGGTTTTCCCCCGGTTTGTCTGAAGATGTCCCAGTGTCTGGCGAGGTGTGAAATCACCTGCACCTGGAGCAGCCGGAGATGTGTAAGGTGGCAGCGGGGGTGGCTGCTGCGTACCGATGTACAAGTCGGATGCAGGAAGATTCCCAGTGCCCCAAAGCCCAACTTAGAGCTGTTCTCTTGACAATGGCATAGATGGATGATTATTTATCCAGAACAATTTATCACTTGCATTCTGACAAAAATTAATGAATTTGATTATAAACTCTGCTATGAAATTAATTATGCTAAATCCCAGATATTAAATGTAGACCTTGAGAATCCATGATTAAAAAGCTGTGAGATATCTTTATTTTTGTGGCCTAACAAAGATAGATACATAGTTATCTGCATTTCTCCTAGCTTCAGTTAGTTTTCCTCCTACTCAAAATGTAAAATTGATTTGTTGCTTTGGGAAATAAACAACAAAAAATGATGCTTATCTTAGTTTGGTTATATGGCCATGATAAAATTTAATTGGTCACCAAAAATTAGTATTCAAAACACGTAACAGTACAGGAAAAAAAAGACAGCTAAAACACCTACCAAAAATGTACATTTGGAAATCTTATTCTAGAAAGATAATTCACAGCACCAAGTTTACTGAAGTATTATTAAGGTACTTGATGGAGGTGGATATGAGGTCAGGTATCACAGGAGCCTGAGCCAACGCTGAGCAGAAATTTAACAAAAGGACTTTAGGCATGAGCTCAGCACGCTGCTTTTTTTTGCTTAACCTGTTTGCACCGCCTCAGAAAGGGCTTTGGGTCATTACGATATTTCAGATCCAGCATCCGACACACATGGTACAGACTCCTCCTCCCTTCTGTTCTCCAACCCTCAGAAGCAATTCGGTCTCCGCAGCTCCCTCACTCAGCGTATATATAACATTGAGAAGAGAAAGCCAGGCAACCCATTATGATAAAAGGAGAGAAATTAATGCAAATAAAATAATTCCTCTGGTATATTAATATACCTGCTTAGACATTTTTTCTCCCCCCAAACTAAACAAATATTTAAATCTTATATAAAATGCCCACTTTTTAGGACTTCAGGAACTAAAAACAGACATCATTTTGGGGGGAAAAAAAAGAAAAAAGCAAATATCTATAGTATGGTCAGAGGACACACCAGTCATGCAGCCCTTAGGGGAAAGCAGTACAATAGATGTCAGAGACAGCTCCCTCTAATTATACTTAAGACAGTGTTGTTAAAACTGTATTCTGTGTACATGATGGGAACATCCTACGAGCTTAAATAACAAATAGAGCTTTGAAGCCAAGGAAATTTAAGATCTCCAGAGAAAGCCACGGTGGCTCCAGAGGTGGTCTCAGCAGCTGCTATGGGAGTCTGTTTCTCTATCCGTAAACGCTGGTATTTTTTCTTTAAATTCAAAGAAAGTTACAAACAACAGACTTCAGGGGGAAAAAAACTGTAACTCATGGACCCCCTCTGTATTTTCTCTTTCTTAAACTGAGAAATTAATTATTCTTCCTTATGCCCATGGCTCTCACTCACCTGTACTGCGCCCACCTCTTCCATCCCACCCCACTGTCACCGTGAGCATTCAGACAGGGAGACATCAGGGTTTCATTTCGCTGTAGGAGGGACCTTATTCACAAAGGCAGAAGTACACGAGGGTGTTAAAGCAGTGCAGCAGAAGCTAAGACACCTGCATCTGTCAGCTAGGAAGGCTGGAGGAGCTGGAAGCTTTTACCCAAATGGGAACAGTTGAAAGAGTTGATGCATCTGAATAGTTTTGCCTATAGGAGCAACCATGAATAAATTGGCTGAATTCAAATGCATGCCAATCTGCGCGAGCCTAACGAGGCGCTTGCGGATGATAGGCACCCCTTGCCACTAACCTAAGACCCTCTGGCTGAATTGCAGACCTTTGCAATGAATTCAGTGCTGGACTTTAAATGCTTTTATTTGAAGTAATAGTAGCAGAATCCAGCCCATTGTTGTCCTTCAATAGCAGCCTTCTGGTGCTCAACAACTTGAGTTATGTGTATTAACCTTTCATGATTACTACCTTTGCATGCTTGTGGCAACATAGCTGGTATTATAATTCCTTTTAGGGTATTAAGGAAAGATCATCCAGAGCCTGGTCTCATTCCTAAATGTGTCCATTTAAAAATTAATATAAGAGAACATTATTTCATAAATATTACTTAATACAAAGCAAATGAGTTAATCCTTTCGCTTTGAACCTGACTTTCACACACGTCTACAATCATAAGTATCTTTCGGGGCATTTAAATCTTGTCACCCCTGTTGCTGCTCCATAAACCACACAGCAAAGGATTGCTACGAGTTGCAATGACCCAGCATGAGGGACAGCAGATACTTGGTCTGTGAGCACTGTAAAAAACATACACATATATACACACACACATACACACACACAAAAAAAAAAATTATGCAAAAAAGAGGAAAGAAAAAGAAAGACATTATGGCTTAGACCAAAGCCCCCAGTGCTGGGACCCATCAGAGCTCACTGCCTCTGCCTTGTACCATCCTGCAATTCTCCCTGCTGCTCCTCCTGCCACATAGCTGGGAAAAAAATTTTTGCCTGCAAGATATTTTTTAAATGCTTAGAAGAGTTTTAGTGAGAATGTAATTCAGAAATCTGTAAAAGTGGAGCATACAGAGTTTCTTCTCCTACCTTTCTGTTTTCCCCACCACTTCCCTCTCCACACAGGAGACATTATAGGATGAGAAGATCCACTCTGATTACGTATGTACGTATGTGTGGCTGTATCTTTGCATATATACACACACACACACACACGATTTATATTACAGTTTTACAGATGTGATTTCCTGGCACTTATTTTACTAAGAATTTCCAAATCCATTGCAACCCAAATTAAGAATTCCCTAATCCAGATTAGCACTGAAAAGCAAAAGCAAAAATAACCTCAAGATGTAATTTGAAAAGTAATTTGCCAAAGTAAAGGCCCCATTGCACTGCGAGAGCGAAGTAAAGGGCTTCACTGTAAATGAGAAAGGATTAGGCCCCCAGAAAAGTATTGCTATAGCAACAAAATAATTTACGAGAATATGTATAACAAAGCCAGAGCCATGGAAATGTGACGGGAAAAGGCTGGTACACACTTTAATAACATCATGCTTCCCTTTGTAATAACTAACACATCGAAAGAAACGAGCGCACTTTCATTTTACGATTTTGTTTTTAAACGCCTTTTATCAACACCAGTTGGCAGCTCTCAGTCACTGAAAAAAAATATCGCAGCCGTCCTGGTCAAAGAGGCGGTGTCATTGGCAGCTGCAATCCCACGCTAAAAGGCATCTCCCCTCTGATGGATAACCGGGGCTTGACGAGGTTTGCGTGGGCGATTCACAAACCGCCTGTTAAGACCCTGCGCAGAAACGTGAGCGATAGCGCGGGGTGCGCGGCCATTCATCACAGCCCTCTGAAGCCCTCCCGTCCTGGTAGGCAGCCGCTTTTAATGTATGTTTTGCTAATTGGAAGTTACAACAGTGGTCTGAAGTCCCAGCTGAACAGCTCTTCCAGCTCTACAATGGTGCAGGAAAAGCTTTCTGCATCTTCCTTTGGAATATCGGTTTAAAAGTTAGAAAAATTTATTATCATCACCATTTATCCTTTAAGGCTATAAAAATCTGCCCGTGAAAACCCCCCAAAAGGCTTAATGCATTACCAAAGCACTAATTTTATTCTTCATTATTCCCCCAAACCTACATTTGAAACTGAAGCTCCTGCTCTACAGAGAGCTGTTGTTTAATGTATTTCTGTATGTAGATCCTTGACAGAGACCATTTTTCTTGCCTCTCAGGTGGCTCGTATAGCGAGATTTATGTCCATTATGCATAAATTCCTTGCAATATTGCTCTAGCATAATCAGCAGAAAATCTGAGAAAGCACCCACAGCAGCCACAAAACACTGCCAGAGACACTTGGACTCAGGCCACCTTCTTGAAGTCACAGGGACCCTGTTCCCATCAAAACTGGAGCCTTTTTGTGGCCCCGACAGGTCAGAGGGACCACGAGGGTCCCCTCGCCCTGCCGAGCCCCAGCGTTGTCCTTGCCTGGCCTGAACGCAAACGTCGCTGCCGAGTGGGACAGCCCAGTTGAGACACCCAACCCAGTTGAGACACCCAACCTTTTATTAGATCTGGCTCTGACTTTCTGTAACTAAAAAGAAAAAATGAAGCAAGCCACTTTCCATCCCTAATGCAATGCCAGCATCATTCTCTCTGGCTTATATTTATTACCTCTTATTTACGTATCCCCTAATCTGACCATGTGAATGCCTGGCTTCTTCCCGCTCAGTGCTAGAGGACACGCGCAGGCTTTTTTTAACATGCTGGCAGAGCATTCCTTCTCGCTGCTCGCTGCTTGTCAGGGTTGGTTTCAAGGCACATTTATCTGCCCGTGCCCTGCCTGCGGTGCGCGGTCGCTAACCCGACGCGCTTTCCCTCTGTACGCCTGGCCCTGGTTCTGTGTCATTGGCTATTTTCATCTCCTTCAAATGTGTTATTTAGCTGATATATAAAGAGAAGAACATTAATTCTAATACTTCTCTTTCAATAGTCAGGGCGCAGCCAGGAGCCATGGGGGACTTCCAGGTTGAGACGTCACAGCCAGGACTGGTCCCACCACTCCAGAGAGGGGACCTCAGCCAAAACATCCACATGCAGGAGAGTCAAAATGAAAGAAAGGAAAATTTAACAGCTAAACTCACCCTCAGCTCTTCTCTCTGGGGAAGGCAGAAGAGAGATAAGTGACCAGGTAAAATATCTCCTTCATCTACACTTTGCTTGCCTGGCATGGATCCGCTGAAGGTGGCACCTGGGGTAGGATGAGGATGATTCCCCCAACGCCTGCATCACAACCCCTGCCCCACCATCCACAGGTCTCTGCTCTCCTGACAGCGACTGCCGAAACACGGCACTTCAGGGCAAAGCCACAGCATCTTGCAGGGTTCATGGTAACCGGAGATTGCTTTTATAGCAATAACACATATTCAGCAAAAACACCAAATAAGGATTGACTTCCTGGTAGTTGTGGAGTATTTTTTCCTTATTCTAGCCCCACAAGGCTTTTACAGCCAGTTGTTTGCGTCTCCCATTAGGCTGCGAGAGCTCGTATTGGAGCTAAGTCTTTCATTTTGCAGCACAGACATGTACATAATATCCTCGGGTCCCCAGATCAGCAAAATCCTTCAGCTTCATTCTGAGCGTAACTATATTCTTCGATTACGGTTAATATAAACAAGCAAGTAGTAATTATTATGTAGGGTTTGCCTCTATCTGATGTATCCTGGTTTCATAGCATCAGTGAAGTTACCCTGCAAGACCCAAAGGCTCGCAAGCGTTATATGAGCTGCATGCAAAGTCTTTGGTATGCAAGCTGGGTGTTCAGGAGCTGCTCCTGATTTACACTGCAGTCGATGAAAAAATAATTGTACCCAAATTGTTTTTGGCTTTTTCAAAAAAATTTGTTAGATTATTTATCAGCAACACCGCCACTACATCTTTATAGAGTTCCCTAGTTTTGCTGACTGAACAACCATAATTTAAAAAAAGCTGAATTACTTTCAGGCAATGGGAAATCATCTCAACGTAAATAATTGCTGTGGTAAACAGGATTGTTTGCTGCTCCTCAGGGAGCGGCTGCAAAGGCCCATGAAGCAATTGTCAAGAGGGATGAGATGAACTCCACCTAACTTTGGCCGTCTAAAAATTAGGCACCGACTGCCTGGATGATCATGTACCGCAGCTAATGAACTCCCTCCTCCAGAAGATGACTCATCCCATCTCTCAGCTGACTGTTGAGGAAGCCTTAGTCTAAATTTTAGGTGATTACAGTAGGTGAAATTAATCTCTGTGCCCCCTAATTAAAACAAGATCTTTGAGAGCTGTACTTGATTTCTCACACAAAGCCAGCAGAGTCATCCAAATTACATGGGCTGCTTTTCAATTTCTGCAATTCCCACTTGTGCCTCTAGGAAGACTGTCCTTTATATTTTGATTGAATTTATTGATTTATATGTATTTATTAAACCTCTTTTCTTCCCAGACTTTCAGATCAATATCAGGTCAATGGTGGCACAGAACGATTATCATGGCTGCCTGGCCACTAAACGGGAAAATTCCCACTGCTCTTGTTACTGTAGAAAGAGAAAACACAAACTATCCAGAAAGTCCACAAAGGTGTCAAATTAAACCGCAAACTCAAAGTTCATCTCAAACTATGATTAAATACCGTATCATACCAATTAAACTCTTCTGGGTTTCCATTTCAACAAAACATTGAAGTAAAAGCCTGATGTTCCACCCAATTTTCTTCTTCACTCTCTGCTCTGGGGGACCATGTCCATGTCCATGTCCCCATCCTCTCCCCTGTCCCTACGCTAAGACTGCATCAGTGATCAGCAAAGCACCCAACAGCACCCTCTGGAAGAGCATCTTTCTCCAGCAGACAGCAGCACCCGCCTCCGAAACGCCTAAGGATGCCACAGAGGAGGGCGACAGGCACCCAGCGCAGGTCTGGGGTGCAGAGTATGGCCAGCACGCACACCCTGCCCAGGGCGTGCAGGCGCGGCGTCACCGCTGCCCAGGCTGGGGACACGGCACAGAGCAAAGACAAGACCACTTGGACCTTCATCCGTACAGCAAAAACACATCGGCCCGTACTTCAAGCTCCTCATAGCCCAGATAGGAGGCAGGGATTTCATTTCTGCCAGAAAACTTTATCAACGTAAAACTTTTAGCCGGTATTTTCCACGGGTACGCACTCCGTATTACATTACAGCCTCTACAAGCTTAAACACCTTTTTTCTCCGACACAGGCTCGCTGCCGAAAGGAGACTTGCGGCCCGTTTAAAGCCTCCTCTGCCAGGGGAAGGTGGGTTTCATCCTCCTTGCGAGCCCCTAGAGGGAGACATGACCCAGATTTTAGGAGAAGGCACGCATGGGAGCCAGGCAGCAGCTCCCGAGACCCCAGCTCCCAGGCGTGACCGAGTGGGTGAGCCACAGCGGAGGGATGCTCCCGCTCACAGCTCTGCCGTGAGCCCTCCTCGCCACGCGATGGATGTGTGCTACTCGATGACCTTCTGGAGAAGCGCTAGCCTGATCTATGAGTAGCCATGAAGGATGCAGGAGGAGCCCACGGCATAGCGCATCCCACGATGTACCGGAGCAAGCACACGGGGAGGCACGCGTGGGAATGGGAGGGGATGGGTGGTGGGAAGAGCAGTTCCCAGCCAACGTGGCAGCTCCAACTTCCCCCTCCAGGGAAACTACGGCTATAGTAGCCTACAAAGTGCGTCTTTTTTAACTAAGTGTACGATGGTCCCCTTTATCACCTTGTTCATGATGATAGCAATATCAAAATTTGAGTAAAGAAAAATGATTTTAAAATGCCACAAAACGAACAGGACTGGATTATCAGTGTATTTGCATGGACAATAAAATATCACCAATTCACAAAGATAAACTACAGGGAAGATTAGTCTGAACTGCCAATTTCTTAAAATGTTTCTCATTTCTTGGTTATGGCTATTTTTGCAAATTTCCCTTTCAGAAATCACATTTCTTTCAAATCAGATCGTTGCCCTAGGGTTGTTGACCTTTATTTCGCCCATCTGGAAAACAAATGAAGCAGGAAGGATAACAATATGAGATACTAATCAGAAGTGCTGTTTGTTTTTTTGGAAGCTTGATTTCCAACTTATGTATTTCCCCCTAAAGGCACTGCCAGCAATACACTGGATAACCGCTCTGCAAGGAAACCAGCAGCTTGGCCAAAAGTCTTTTTGTGGCATCTTATCAGTGGTGAAAAGAAGAAGAAGAAAAAAAAAAAAAAGCCAGATGAGGAGTAAAAATGAATGCAGATGTAGCTGTAACAGAGTGGCTCAATGGCCAGGTACCTTGATACTGCTACTAGAGGCTTGTCATTCCAGATTTGACCCAAGAAGTTTAATGGGAGGTTAAGTAGAGTGACAGGCAAAGACAAAACAACCTATTAGGATTAATTTTGGTCAAAGACATGTAACATGAGAATATTTGCAAATAGAATTATGAAAATAAGTATGGATGGGGAGAGGTTCGTTAAGATGGCTGAGCCAGAGGGAAGAAGAGCAGCCAAACACCGGACATGGCAAACCAATTTCGGTTTGTTTTTCTCGCTAGGCAATGCCGACTCCCAGGATGCAGGTACAGATGAACGGCCCGTTTTGTTAGACTTGAAGAGGAATTTGTTCATTTAGAGGATCCGAGTCCCATAGTTCTAACTAGTGAATTCATGAGTTCAGTCACACTGGAAATAAACCTGATTTGTGGGAACGAGAGTAAGGCTTTAAATTTCTTGTTTTTAGAAACCTGTGGGTAGCGAAATCAATAGGTTTTAGGCAGCTCCGTTAAAAAGGGAATAATACATTTTAGTGTTCATTAAGTGCTATTCTTTTCTCAGTAATCACACTGTTTTTCTCACCACTACATGTCACCCAGGTATTGAATTAGCCTTAAACCACTGTGCAGGTCTTTGCAGAAAACCATTGCCAAACCCCCACCCAGCAGCAGCTTTGAAGCATGAAGCATGACACATGAAGCAGCTTTGGCTGAGCAAGCGCTACCTGACCACGGATGGAGAAAGGTGGTTCATCTAAAAAGAATAAGATTGCACCAAGGAAAAGAATGTGGGGAGGCCAGCACGGACTCCCTCACTCGGCTGCCGTTGGGCCACACCACTTGCTAACGGGAGCAGAGCCGGCGGCGGTTTGTAAGCACCGACGGAGATCTGCACCGAGTTAAACCCGCGCAGCTCCTGGGCTGCGGCACCGAACAGCAGAGCCATTGTGTATGCAGCTCCTGTGCCTGCACACAACCTTGAATATCAGAATCTTCTTTGATGATAAATAGTATAAATGGTGGCTAGGACACTGAACTACCAGGGGATCGTTAGCGTCCCCCTGTACACGCCACCGAAGATGAGCGGAAGGGCTATTGGTGCAGAGTCTCCTCTGAAGGACAGACTGCTCGTATCCCATAATAGTAGATTCCATTTAAAAATAGCGAATGATAGTCAGAGGAATAATAAAACCTAGAAAATCATACCAAAACCCAGCAATACATCAAAGCCATTTTAATAGCTCTTAATACAGTCACTGACATAGCTCCTGTACTTGCGAGGCTGGATGATGGAACAGGCAGAGGTTTCTGGTTTTACGTTCATTTCATCCTAAAAGTTTCTGTTGCTTCTTGCATGTAAATTATAGATAATGATTGTGCTGACAAGAGGTTGCACTTAGCTGACTCCACTACGAGGTAAAATTGGAAGAAAATACCTGGTTAAAAGAACTTTTACTCATTTTTTTTTCCCCTTGGAAAAAAAAAAAAAAAGACAAGATGCAAGAAGTTAATTGCATAGGGCTTCTTATATCTCTGGGCTGGCTACTGAACGAGTGCCATAACTCAGTGCTTCTGGATACTAAGAGAGAAAGTGTTATTTGATGTAGTAGGGGCAATCCCATGCTTATCAAATCATCTTGCTTGCCTGTAAAGCTAAGCTCCAATTTATGATGTTTTATGAAGCCACAGATTGAGCTAAGGCTATAAAAATTGGAACTTAATATTCAGGAATAAAAATGCATAGAGTACCACTGAAGTGACATTTTTTTAAAGGACTTGTATCCTCCTTGCATTAAATATAACCAGAGAGTGTGACAATAATGGCATGCTGTCCACTGGAAAAAACACCAGACAAACAGCACAGGTTTGTGGTTTCTAAAACATGGGTACTTGCTCCTGTGCATATATTAAGGCAGAATGACGGGTCATATAATAGAACAATGGCTAATAAAGCACCGTGCATCGTCTGGCCCTTAGCGAGTTTATTTTTAAACATTTTCCCTCTAAGAAAGCACAGAGAAGCCTCTCAAAGCACATCTGCCTGCCAGACAGATTTTTTTTTTTTTCTTCAAGTGACCGAACGCACAGAAAGACATTGAAAATTTACATGCAGCTGTTTTGAAAGCAGGCCTTTCATTTACTCACCTGAAGAAAAGGATGAGATTCCTTTTTTTTTTTTATGCGCTTGAAAAATGAAAGTAAGAGAGATGGAAATTTTTCTAATCCCTTCCTGCATTCTCCAGAACAACACTGCATCTGACACACTTTCCCACCACCTTCCCTCACTGATCTTTATTATAGTCATTAGGAGAAGACACCTGTCTACTTAAATTGTATCTTTAAGGCCCTGGTGGAGCAAAGCACATAAATACCTGTTTAATGTTAGACATCTATTGAGCAAAACATTTAAAGCATTCGCCTAACTTCCAAAGGGGTTCACATAACTTAACGGCTGCTTAAATTATTGCTGTGGAGAGACGAGGTTATTTACATGCTTAATGTTAAGTGCACAACTGATGTAATCTTCTAAATCAAGGTTGAAAATCCTTTGGAAAAATTAACTAAGATAGCAATTATACAAGAATTGTTTAAAATATCACTTGATTTTTACTTTGAGATTCTGGGATCTAATTAAGAAGCAGGACTGATGTGTTCAAATCTGTCCTGCTGGTTACCCAAGGGATTTGAGTGCTAACTTGCTTAAGCTCGTTTGAACAGTCCAGCCTTGATCATTAAAGGGATGTGCTAATGGGAGATGTGGGCACCACGCAGTCTTAAGGAATCAAATGACTTAAAGCAGTGCAACACCTGAAGTCACTTTTAATATGATTTAAAGATATAAAAATGTTCAGTCTCTTAAAATGTCTTAAGGATATGCACAGATAGCGTCTTTAGGAGCAGCCTATGCCAGGAAGAAGTTAATCCCCCAGCTGCTCATTAAAACCCGCTTGCTGGAGGTTTTGAACGGATCTGTTGGCAAAGCAGTTCAAATGAGCACTTTAATTCTCTTCAGGAAAAAGAAAAAAAAAAAAAAAAAAAAAGAAAAGAAAAGAAAAGGAAAAATCAGCTGGGGTAGCTGGGACCGGTAATTCAAACAGTTTAAACCAACCTGGCTGAGAAGAATTAGGAGCATGAGCACACACTACTTGATCAGCAGGCTAACAGAGGCAACCGCTGGCACGGAGGACGGCATCGACTAGCCCGAGTGGGTATTGCCTCAGCCGGCACACGTACCATGTTCTCATTCCTGTTTCATGAGTCAATCATTTGTGTACTTAAACTAAAATTATTTACTACAACATAGGCTCAGAAATGCTTAATATATTATTTTAAATATTTTTTTCCTCATTGAATTATTGTGACAGAAATTAGACAAGATCCAGGGGACATGGCACCGGGCTCAGGAGACAGGATCCTTTAGAACCAGCATCCTTGCCCATGACTCATTAATGCGACCCCAACAAGACTGAATAAGTTCCTTGAACCATCATTAGGGATCTGCAGACCAAATTACCAGGTAAAACCCCTGGGGACAAATCCTATTTGGGGTTGCCATTCCCTGGATGAAGCCCTGGCTCTGCCATGTGAGTTCGTTTGCACCAGCTTGAAACTCCACCTGTGGATGCCGAATCTGTGCACAGCACTAGAGGTGTTTGGGGCCAGAGGGTTATTTCTCACTAACAGACAGAGGGTTACTGATTGGATATTAGGAAAAATTTCTTCATGGAAAGAGTAGTCAAGCATTGGAAGAGGCTGCCCAGAGAGGTGGTGGAGTCCCCATCCCTGGAAGTGTTCAAAAAGTGAGTAGTTGTGGCACTTTGGGACATGGTTTAGTGGGCATGGGGGTGTTGGGGTGATGGTTGGACTGATGATCTTAGAGATCCTTTCCAATCTTAATGATTCCTAGTTTTTACTTTCATTAAAAAATAATCCAGCCATCAAGCCAGGAAACATGAAATTGCTATTCTGCCCTTAATTGGTTTAGTGGTGGACTTGGCAGTGTTAGGTTAATGGTTGGACTGGAAGATCTTAAAGGTCTTTTCCAACCTAAATGATTCAATGATTCTACTGAGCAGATGTCACAAGTGTATTTCAGGTAATATTTTTGTTTCCTGCATTTTAAAATTTGTGATACAGCTCTGCAGTCAGCATTTAGAATCCATGATTTTTTTTCACAGACTCTCCATGTGCTTCCCTGGATCTGACAGGACCAGTAAAAAAAAAAAAAAAAAAAAAAAAAAATCTAATCCATGCTGAGGCAGAAAAACAACTCACTAAAACACCATCTAAAACAGGAGGTTTGAACTCATTGAAACTCTATTATATGCTTGAGTGAACTCCTGGAACAATAGAAAGCTATGCATGATTACGTAGGCAAGTAGAAATATGCAAGGCAGATGTTGTCCTTACTGCCACACATTGAAGTCTCATCACTGGCCTGGATACCATCTTCTCTATGATTGTCCATTTGAGGTGGTCACGCCAGGATAAGATGGTAATGATGCATCTTTAATTCGGGTACTCCTGCTTATTAGGTGTTCAATTTGACTAAATGCAAACTTGGTATAGAAGCAAAAATATCAGCGATGGCATATCCCTGCAGAAAAAGAAACTAAAGCTCTAGGGCTATCTCAGGTCTGCAGAGTGAGTGCAATATTTAAGAGTAGAAAATGGGCTGTTGCTATTAGCCTGATCTGCAGTCAAACGGCATCTTACCTCCTTTCCGTTGGATACAGTTTGCTCTAGGTCTCCAGAAGCCTAATCATATCAGAGGTGTTTTCACTCCATTTCATTTTTTTATTCCTCTTCAGTCTCCTACTGTAGTGAGAGAGGCCTATTGGAAGTCAACTTCCAATAACAAATCCCCACCACTGCGCTCTTATTTTGAGCAGATTTTCAGCAAGTCTAAACTAGCATAGCATTATTAGATATCGGTGGACAAATACAAGTTGATAGCAACTTTGGGCTTCAGCTTAGATAAGAAATTTCCGTAACAAGTGGTAAATACGGTTCCATTTGACACACCTGGAACAAGAGTCAGTTGTGCAGCTTCAACTGACGTTAATGAGTTCAGCAAGTAGCAACACTTTGCCACAAGAGTGAAAACTCATATTAACCATCAGATGAAAAAAATAGTTTTAAAAACACCACAAAACCAAACAACAAAAACCTTGGGAAAGGAATGTAAAATTTTGAAGTGATGGGAACTGAAGAGACATTTACGCCCATGGAGGTGTGCTAATCACACTGAAAGAGATAGATCCCCAAAACAGCTCCTCCGTTTTTCCGGTTTTTCCCCACTGTACAAAACCAGGAGGGGGACCAGCTCCAGGCAGGGTACAGCTGTGATCCAGACACGGTGAACTGGTGCCTGGGTGACATGACGGAGAAGACCACCCGGCCAAGCGCTCGTGTCCGCAGCCCACCCCAGCAGCACCATTGGTCCATGGTGGCCGTAGCTGGGCTGGAGGAACAACCACAGCTGTCCTGTTACTGCCCACCTTCCTCTGGCTTCTCTCAAATTTTGTTCCCACCCTTTTTTGGCAATTGCAAGTTCCTTTGTTTGCTGCTAAAGCAAACTGAGAAGGCAATGGTGAAATGCAACAAAAAAATGTAGAGCTGGAACAAAGAGGGGGAGAGAGGGGAAAGGCCTGCAAGAATGAGTGGAAGAGATTTGGGTTTAAAACGTGGTCTCTTGCATCTGCCGTTTTCAACAGAGCCTTATAATTTACACTTTACAATTTTCTAGCAAGCACACTGGACTGTCAGACTTGATAATTTTGTCAGAAATTTGTGATCATTAGTATTTTTCTTAAAGTCTCAGCTCTCTTGAGACAATGGATTTATGTTATCTGTATGATCTCCATTAATCTCAGCTCTCTTGCTTTTTAAAAAAAAAAATAATTATGGCCTTCAGATTTTCAGGGGAAAGATTTAAAATATGAACCTTTAAGGACATGGAAGAAAGAGAAAGCAAGTAACTGTCTTTTTCTTTTTAAACTAAAGTCCTAATCTGGGGGAGGCCTGATTAATCATCTCTAAGCACTTGATGATGGGGATTTCTTACATGCCATCAACAAGTGTAGCACTGGAAAGGCAAAAAGGGTAAAGGGAAAACCATCAGTAGTAATAATGTCTCTAAATTCCCAAACAAATTTGCATGGGTATAGTGGGAGAGGTCGCAACCCTTTTGTATAAATGGTTGTATGTGTAGTGCACACATCTGCACCTGCAAGTCACGCAGATACCTGCCTAATCTCTCCACCTGGACACGGAAGCGCAAACTGCACAAGCACACGGACTCAGAGTTTGCATGAACTGTAAGGAATAAGGTTGTCAAACTCTGTGTTGTCTCCTATTAACGTTGTAAAAAGGACGACTGACGGGCACACCGGCAATGTCACACCACTGTGTGACTGTCGTGGAGGCAGAGCTCTGCCCTGGTGCTTTCATCCTGTGGAAACCCTGCTCATGGCAGAGTGCCTGTGCCACCTTGCTGCAGTTGCAGCCCTCTAAGGAAAAGAATCCAGCAGCTGTAATTAGCAGAGAGCAATGCCGAGCACAGAATCTGCACAGGCTGTTTCCTCGGGTAGTTCAGACGCAGCTCATGATACTCCTCTTAGGTAGAAAACTCCGATCATGGAGGAGGTCCTGGTGTGGTTTTGGTTTTAGTCCCTCTCACGTCTTTCATTTCAACTAAGGAATGAAGTGCAACTGCTCATCAGCACGGTGTACATAAATATACATATCGCCTAGTTATGCAAGCGCCTGCCTCCAACCATTCAATAACCCAGAAAAGCACTACCTTCATTCAGGTAGTCCATCATTTTAGAAACCCAAAGAGTTTCTAGAAATGATTGTCAAAGACCCCATCATTTTGCAGTTAGTATAATTAATAAGGTGTGCACAAAATCTAAGAGTGTTTTAACACATGTTTTCAGTTGAATTGCATTATTGTTATGTTATAATAAAAGAGAGCCACATGTTAACAGAACACCAGGGACCCAATCTGATGCAACTGTTAAACATCAATAGGAAAATCAGAGGGAAAATATCGTTTCCTTTAAAATCACTTTGGTTTTCAAGAGCTGTGACTTTTATTTAGTAGATTTTGTGAAAGAGCCTCTGTTTATAAAAATTATCGGGTAGTGTTGGCTGTCAGAAAACATAAACAGGCAATTAGTGCAATAAGTAGAACCATACAATGAACTCCTCTTGGCAGTCTCCTATCTGGAGCCAAGCAAGGCCCCGATTCAGGGAACAATTAGGCACATGTTTAAGTCCACAAGATCATCTGAGGAGTCTACTGGGACTACTCACACATTAAAGTGTGTGCAAGTGGTTTGTAAAAGCTCAGAAATATCTTCGGGAAATGGTATTGCAGGGATGGTCAATGACTTCATTGTGATGTGGCACCACCTAAAAGCCGTCTCAGAAAGCCTCCTGGAAGCGTAAAAAGGTTCTGCATGCAGTCTGGATGAACTCTAATGGATATAACCTATGTAGTGGCCTCAGAAAGACTGTTCACTTCTGCGTCTCCCTACTCTCCACCTGAATTCAGCACTGCATTTTCCTACCGAGTTTCGGTGGTGGAGATAGCTGGCTCTGCCATGAAATAATAATCAGCTTTGGCCTTTGTACTGAACATGGGCTTATGGTCTGTGGAAACAGATGAAGGACAAAAAAACCCTCACAAGAGAAATGCGATTAACTGCACAATGTCACCCAGTTATCTTCATTTCTTCCACTCTATAAAAATCAATAGACCTAATTTCTTGCATGAAAACCTGACCATTGGTGTATTCCGAAACTGGTCTCATTACCTTTGCCCCAGACCCGCACATCATCTCCTGCACATGTTCAATCCTTAAAGTTGCTGTGTTGGACCCCAAGGCAGAAAAACACCCTGCTAAAATTAGCTCCCTCTGTAATGTCTTCACATGTTTTTGGAATTATTTTGAGAATGACTGGGCAGGACCAACACACCTGGCACTCCTGGACACCTGCCCCAATATTGCTCCCAAAGGACAGTTCCTTTGGGAAGTCTGAGCTTGTTCTCAGAAATGGGGGGTGTTGTGGGAGGGATACTGAAACAGATTTGGGGATGGATTATTCTGAAACTGAGCTGTTCCTAAGGAGTTCTTACAACAGGGAAATGCGCTGGAGGAAATTTCTCACCTGTTGCTGAATAAGTGGGCAAAATTCATCAACAGAGGAATAAATGTTGTTAAGAGGATGTCCTTTCTTCCTCCCTCTCCAAATAACGCATACAGCTAGATCTTCTCCTAACACAAGTCCAAAGCCTGGGCAATTATTCCTACCTGCACCTTGTGTGTGCCAGCATAGGTCTTGGTTTTTATTTGAGTTGGAAGGAAGCACTGACACTTAGATCTGACAATAACAACAGCAGCAGCAGACTCCTTGCTTCAGAGTCTTCTTACTAACTTGAAGCACCAAAGAACCATCTTCTCAAGTCAGAGCTACACCTCCTGATCAGACAGCTATACCCATACCCTCCTAGGGAGGTAAATCCAGGAGCAGGACTCTGCATGACCTTCATTAGCCAGGAAGCAGAAGGTGGCCTGACTTTTGCCACCATGCTCCTTCCCATCCCTCTGTGTTTTGTACATACTAGAAGTTGACCTAACGGGTTCATCCCAATTCTAATTGGAGCCTTTATGTTAAATGCAAAAGTACTTGTAACCTACACTTAAAAAGGATGCGAGTCAGGCAATGAGGCACAACACTTAAACTCTGCTCTTCTATAATATATATTCCTATGTACAAAAAGCATGGACAGTGTCAAATGAAACACGCAATTAGTCCCCCTCTAGCAGTGAGCAGTTCAAACTGTAACATCATGCCAACCGTGATTAAGAGTGATACAGCACATCATCATTGTCAACACTATTCAACCAATGTAAACCTTAGTTAGAAATGTACTTGTCAGAGAAAAATGCGCCTTTGATTTCTATTACACTTTCCCCAGTAATTGCTGTCATCAGTGGCAGGTTATTATTACAGTTGAATAGAGTTTCAGTAATTACTTTTGCACAGATTCTAACAGCTTTTAGATTGAATGATATTCTGACAGTTTGAATACTCTTGACAACAATTACCTTTTTCCTGGTTAACACTGATTCAGGAAAATTAAAAATTAAATCTGTTCAGAGGAAACACTTATGTATGGCACTAGTAAGTGGGTTGATACAAAAATGTGTAAATTACAGAATGACTTAGAATAAAAAGTTCTTTTGCTTTTCCTCTTATGCTTTTAAAAAAATCAGCACTTAGGGTACATGCAGTACATGCTGGTTAGATTACCAGTAAATGATGTGAAATAATTTAAAGCGCTTCTAAATCCACTTCCTACTGATCAGCTTGAAATGGAGAAAACACTATTATGGGGGAAGGCTTGTTGCTCCCACCCTAATTTTTGTCTTTGGTAACAGTCAGATAATGGCTTTTGGCTTTCAAACCATTATTCTTAATCTCACATCACCAGATTATTTAAAAAAAAAACCCAAAACCAAAACCAACACCACAACCAAAAACCAAAACAAACAAGCAAACTGCCTTACAGGGGTAGCCTAGGAAAAAACAGCATGTTTGTTATTTCTTTCAAATTTATCTAATATTGCAGGGGTCATAACTCAAATGGCTTGATTAAAAAAAAAAAAGTCTCATGCACAGAGCTCTCCAATTTAATTTCCCTCTTTGACAGGATAACTGGCCTTGTGGATAAGGGAGACGCAGTCAATGTGATACATCTTGTTATTAGTAAGCTTTCTGGTACTGTTTCACATGACATTCTTATAATAAAACTAAGAAAATATGGTCTAGAACTAGATAAAATTACCATAAGGTGGAGGGAACAAATGGCTGAAAAACTGCTCTCAAAGAGAAGTTATCAATGGTTTACTGTCAAACTGGGAGGAAATTTCAGGTGAGATTCCTTGGGGATCTGTCCTTGCTCCAGCTGTGTTCAATATTTTCATAATGACTCAGTTAAAGGGAAAAGAGATTACATTTATAAAATTTGCAATGTTGAGGAGCTGGGATGGTGGGAACCCTTGGGAGGTCTGGATCAAAAACCAAGAAGATATTAACAGTTTGGAGTGATGGTCTGAAATTAAGATGAAATTCAATAAAGCCAAGTGTAAAGCATTACACTTACAGAGGAGAGATCAAATGCAAATGGGAAATTGCCAGTAAGGGAGCTGTATTACAGAGAAGACTTTCAAAGTTATATAAAGTTATACCTTACTACAAGCTCAGTATCAAAGGAATGAAACTGCTCCAGAAAAGGTAATTTCAGGGATTTGTTAACAGGAGCATCTTACATGAGACCACTGTGGTAATTATCCTACCCTCGTTAAGATGGGGCCTCAGCTAGAACGCTGTGTCCTGTCTTGAGCTCATATTTTTAAAAAAGGTGCAAAGAAACTGGAAAGAATTAAAGTCCAGCTGAGAACAGCAAGAATGGCCAGGGCTGAAGAAGTATGACTCATGGGAATAGGGTGATGCTTTTTAGTTTAATAAAGAGAAAATTAGGGAGAGGTGTAATTAACAGTCTTCCAGTTGGTGACAGGCTACTGTTACAAGCATGCAGATGAACTACCTTCAATGTCCCCCAGAAGAAAAGTCAGAAAGAGATACTTTTTTTTTTTTTTTTGGCAAAGAAGCTTAGCACATTTGTTTTGAGATTTGCAGACAACTTCCACAGCACAAAAACATACAGGAGATGTCTTGCCCAAGCTTCTTTCCCTCTAGAGAAAGGAAGGCAGGATGAGCATAGCCCTGGTGCTCGGGGCTACCAGAGCTTTGCTTCCTCCAGGTCAGTGGGAGGGGTGGTAAATTCAGAGATGGGAACTACCAAAGGAGAATTACTAGTGATAAAGACAAAAACCCCCCATAGTCCCTGTAGAGCAAGAGATGAATGTTAAACTAAACTCACCTAGCTACCATGCTGGTTAAAACACACATTTAAAAAAAAAAACCTAGAAATATTAGAATCATAGAATTGTTTAGGTTGGAAAAGACCTTTAAGGTCATCCAGTCCAACCATTAACCGAACATTACCAAGTCCACCACTAAACCAGTTAAGGGTAGAGTGATAATTTCACATTTCCTGGCTTGGTGGCTGGATCATTTTTTAATGAAAGTAAAAACTAGGAATCATTAAGATTGGAAAGGATCTCTAAGATCATCAGCCCAACCATCACCCCAACACCACCATGCTCACTAAACCATGTCCCAAAGTGCCACCTCTGCCCGTTTTTTGAACAGCTCCAGGGATGGGGACTCCACCACCTCTCTGGGCAGCCTGTTCCAATGCTTGACTACTCTTTCTGTGAAGAAATTTCTCCTCATTTCCAACCTAAACCTCCCCTGGCACAGCTTGAGCCCATTTCCTCTCGTCCTATCTCTAACTACATAGGAGAAGAGACCAACACCCACCTCAGTACACCCTCCTTTCAGGTAGTTGTAGAGAGCGATGAGGTCTCCCCTCAGCCTCCTCTTCTCCAGGCTGAACACCCCCAGCTCCCTCAGCCCCTCCCCACCAGCCCTGTGCTCCAGACCCTTCCCCAGCTTCATTACCCTTCTCTGGACATGCTCCAGCTTCTCAATGTCTATTGTCAATATGCATTTAGAAAGGGTGGGTCAGAGCATACAGATCAATGAGACTTACATGCAGCTCATGACATCTTTTAAGATTTTCCTTTCAGATTTTATTTCCCTTCTACTTTCAGAGTTTTTCATCCTCAAATCACATTTTCGATATTTCTTCTGCTTCCATATTAAAAGATTCTGTAATATCCCTTCTTAGGATATCAACTTTAAGAAAAAACAAACAAATTGTACAAGACTTACAGTTGGATCATAACAGGTGGTGACACTGCACTAATTAGAGAACATTTATTGTTTGCTACCTTAGTTTAATTGGCTTGATTAAAAAAAGGGGGGAGTGAGCGAGCGGCTGTATGGTGCTTAGTTGCCGGCTGGAGCTAAACCACAACAAAGAGTCATAATAAATAAACCCCACACTGCTCCACCTCTTCTTGCCCTGGACCAGGCAGCATTCTTGCCCAACCTGGTCCAACCTGCAAGGGAAAGCGGCTTTCAGATAGCATTGGGTAAGGGCTCATTGTTTGCTGGTCACTGGATGTCATTTATTCCCACTGAAATGGGGGCAAAAGGGGGTGAGGAGCGGGTGAAACCTCCACTCCTCCTGCACACCCATCCCAGCCAACGTGCATCATTCATGGCAGAGGAGAGGTACGTCGCTCTACATATGGAGTCTGTTGCCAAGCTGCAACTGAACCTTTAGCTTTTGACGCTGCTACCTAACTCTAATCTATGTGTGTATTAAAATATCATCACCTTTTTTCTGCTCATTAGAATTATAGATTTAGTTTATTGTTATACTTTCCATAGAGCCTTCTCTTTTTATTAGCATTGTACAATCTGTACAAAAGCAAAATTTAGTCCTTTCAGGGAGCTGAAAGGAAGCAATCTTTTACATGACAAATCCAACATTATCATATGTAAACCTCATTTACTATGTAATGTCTTCCTGTTTCCAGTTCATTAATTGAATGAAACCTATTTTCACATTCTGGTAGGCAGCAGTATTCTCCAACTAACATAAATGGTGCTTTTGGGGGGCGGGAGGGGAAGAAAAAGATGTAATGCTAGAAAATATTTAACATAATAATTGGTCCAAAAATATATGGATTTCTGAAAAAAAAAAAAGAATTTCACTACACTTCTCAAAAATAAAAAAAAAATATGGTGGCTGCAGTCTGAAGCTAATATAAAATTTGTTTTATCAGATTAACAACTGCAAAGTAACTGGTTAACCTTTCACAAAGTGAGAAATCTGACTTGAGTAAACGTTTCTGCATTGCTCTCATCGGTCCAAGAAGTGGGCTGTGGCTCAAGGCAGAGTCCATCCCCGTACACGGGGCAACCACCCGGCCTCACGTCATGGCTGCAGATGTCCCCAAAATGACAAAACTACTGAATATGACAGCACAGCTGTGAATTGCTGAGAGATAGTATGTATAGTCCCCTCTTCAGTGATAAAGTGCTGATAGCTTGTTTATCATCTTAAAGCTTTCACCACAATGTTCTTTCTTTTAGAAGAATGTATTTCTGTCCCACAAAGTCATACCGGTGAGAACATCTCAATGTACCTATTGCAAATTCCAACAAAATATCCCGACCTTTAAGCCTCCTTCGTATATACAGAAAATTTAAAAGTTCACAATAAAAATGGCTTCTCCCCAGGGTGAGGGTAAGCCATGATTCTACTTCTGCATTACAAAAGTAACATAGGTGCTCATTTAGAAGCGATATGACAAAAGCGTCTTAGTTATATTAAGACCAGACTGCCTAGCTCTTAAAAAAATATTTTATAAACTTTTGTAAAGGTAATTTCTTCCACGCAGCTGCCTATGGATTTGCCTGCCTTGCTTCAGAAAAAACATGAAACTACACCAAAGGTTGGTTTAAAATCTGCTTCAAATTATGCTACAATCATCCGTTGTTTCCTTATCAAGGCATTATCCCACCTACCTCAACTGGTTTACCCAAGCCAAAGTTGCGCGGTGTATTTGGATAAAAACTTGCCCTTTAAACTTCATTGCATATTAAAATGACACTTGTAATCCCCAACTATGTTACTATAAATATGCGTAGAGATAGACAGCCAAGGAGAGTTCAAGTTACAGCTTAATTTGTAATACACAACACTTCTAGAGAGTCAAGACTAATGTTTGTAATGGAAAGACAATGTCAATTATTTCGTTCTTTTTTTCTCATAAGAAAATCTATAGCCCTGGAAGAGCAATAACAATAAAGCTCATCACAGGTTCCAGGCATGTTCCTTTAGAAAAATAACTATTTTTTAAAGTTCCATTTAGGTACAAGGAAAAACGATTTAAAAAATACCCAGCTGGAAGGGGACGCACTAAAAATAACTCTTGTTAGGTATTTGCATTAACGTGGCGTGAAAAGTAAGAAAACACTGATGACATTTGTCTATGGCACAAAATAAAGCAGCATCGCCGACACACAGGAGGTCGTGCTCTCACGAGCAAACCAGAGTAACAGGAAAGGAATGAAATGATGAAGAGCAAACTTCAAGGTCTTGCCCTCAGCCCACAAGAGAAACTTCTGGGCTGGATACTGGGGCTCAGCCGCCCAAAGCGATGTGTGGGCACCAGCAAGGTTTTAGGCTCTGGTACCACAGCTTCAGCTAATGCAAACAAGCCAAACAAAACTGATATTAAAATGAGAAAAATTGCCTGCTACATCCCCTTTCTTTCTGACCTCAATCCAAAGCCTCTATAAGCCAAGGAAAAGGCAAGCTTGCAATTAGCGAATATGACCAGTTAATGGGTCTATTCTGAACGAGCTCTTAAATAGAACAATAAGCAAGCCTGGGAAAAAACAACTTACTGGGCTATCTGAGGCCAATTTCCTTTAAGCACAGGTCACATTAATTGAAAATAAATTCCTTTTAGCAATTGTTTCATCAGAATTATATCATTCCAGACAGAATGGACCCAAAACCTCTCATTGCCTTAATCTTGGTGCATCTGGAACTGTATTTTGTTCAAATAAAACTAATTCATAATATGGGTGGATTTGTTGTTTTTCTTAACAGAAATGTTCCCTGACAACTTCAAAACCAAATTACATATAGGAAAAAAAATAAAGTTCAGTTGCAAAGCTTTTTAAAAAATCCGCAGAGCTATGACAGTATAGAACAGCTTGCTAAGAAAAATAAAATTCCAGCTGACTGGAAGAAAAGCAAACCAGAAATAGACAACTCCAAAACAGCTGTGACTAGCCAGGATGCCAAATGCTGGCAATTGTTAGAGCAGGCAACATGAAAATCCATAAAACATTGCCAAAAAAGTAACTCCTTTTCTCCTTCTTGGTATCTCGTAGCCTCACCAGAATTCAAATCACAGTTGCAATCCAATCTTATAATAAGTATTTTTATGATCTGGTACTATAATGAGGATTTTTAATCCCATTCAGTTGCCAAACAAAATTCCAAGATGACAAACAGGCATGGCAGGCGCATCCATGTTAGACAGCATGTTGTCAGGCAGCACCAAGCACCCACAGCCTCACTGCCCTTGCCACCCCCAGGTAAGGACCAGTATGTCCCAGTGGCCCCACACTCACCCAGTCTGCGCTCAGCGTAACTCCCCTAGATCCCTCTCCTCTTGCTCCCCAGCAGCAGGCAGTCTCACCTCCCCATTCCCACAGCTGAAACGAGGACTCACCCAGGTGTTTGCCATGAGATTGAATAAACAAGTCACATTTGTAACCTTTTAACATGCATTAGAGGTAAGTAGTGAGCATTCTAATGACCACCAGTTATCCTCCAGGATTCCTTAGTTATAAAATCATCGCTTTGCCTATGGCATAGTTTAAGTGAAGGCACTAAGTGTGCTGATCACTTTGTTTTAGCATCTAGTGTGCCAGAAGAGTCTGATTAACAGCTTTCCATCCCTATTCAAGCATCTTTGTTAGGAGTAAGTCTTTGCTCTTTTAGATCCTGATCCAAAGCCTTTCAAAGTAATTGAAAAGTCTCCTATTGATGGGAAGGGGTGTGCGCCCTTGCTAATTGTTCCTTTCACATTAGAGTGAAAACAAATTCTTCAGCTTTCATTTTAAATCCATGAAGTTCAATCCCTTGATATATTGGACCCTTATTTTAAGTATGCTGATGAAGAGAGGAGGGGAAGGGGAGGACAAAGCCCGGGACAGAGGGCTGTGCGTAGGCTGCAAGTATGTATGCTATACAGACCATGCAGGAAGGCTCGATACATCGCATGGCTTGGATTTTACTATCCAGAAAGGCTCCAAATGTTGCAGGGTTCAGAAGTTCACTCTATATGCTACATTTAAAATATTCATTGCTCGCCAGCAGACCTGAGCTCAGAAAGCCACTCTGATGCTCCCCAATAGCTGCTTACTGTGAATCATTTGTTTCTCCCCAGGAACCTAATTTTTTTGGTTTGCTATTCTCCCAGATGAGGTGTCATCTTTATTCAAGGCAGAGGTGTGGATGGAGGAAAGTGGGAGGTCCAGAGAGCATGCAAGCTTTGCTTAGGGTATCTCAGTGCCAAAAAGGTATTGAGAAATCACAAGATGCTTATTCAAGACCAAGAGATGTGGCTGGTGAATGGAAACAGTAAATTCTGGTGGAAATTAAAAGTTAAGCACACGTGTGTTACAGCGATCATGGAATTTTACAAATATCTTAAACAGAAAAAAAAACAGTTAATGTCATTGTTGAGAAAGCTGGGTACATATCACCGCAGCTTCGCAGCGCCATCACCCAGGATGGCAGACCACAGAAAAGCTCCATGGTGGGGGGGTAATTAAAGGTTGCTTTTAAAATGACTAATGCCTTGGCATTGGAAGGAGATGAACTGGCTGGAACGAACAGATATTTCCATCTATAGGTTAAAAAAGTCTATAGAAACCTAACGATACAAATAAATACAGATCTACAAGAGAGGGGAAAGCAGCAGTAGCACATGGCTGATGCTGGGGGAAGCCAGGAGGGAGCATGGTCGGCTGGAGAAGCCCCCAGCTTGTGCGTTCGAGGACAGCCGGCTGCTCTGGATAGACCATCCATCCCACCATGACATAAATACTGCTATTTTGGCAGAAGGAGGAGAATTCGTAGAAAGAGAAATATATGAAGTGCAATAATAATCTGGAAACATACCTTAAAAAAATGCCATCTTACAAGGAAACCATTTTTCTTGCCTCCACAAAGAGGGATTTCACCCCGGAGTTGTTTCTAAAAGACGGTAAAACATAACAGATGAATGTTGCCTTGCATAAGGAACACACACATGCATTTAAATCACTTATATTTTGCTTTTTTATGATGCAATTGTGAATTGTGTTATTTTGCATTTGTAATTAGAGGTTGAAACAGATGGTAAAGGCTTGGTTTAAAGTGATGTACTGGAGTACGCAGCTCTGTGTATCGAGTCTCCTGCTCCACCGGGTGCTGAGGATGGAAACCCTACCAGGAGGTGGTCAAATAACAAAGTGTTTGCTACACATCAAAGCATGCTGAAAAGTACCAGAACAGAGTTTCTAGAAGGTCAATAAGCATTTGTGAGAATCTATTATTACTTTTCCAAAAAAGCACTCTTACAGCGTTCTCACTACCGTGCTCTAATTTTGGCAGTTGGGGTATTTATGTTTCAAGAGACCTAACACTGTATAATTAATATAGTGGGAAGAGGAAAAAGATAAATAATGTTTATAAAATGGCATAAGTGGGTTTAAAAATCATATTGCCTACTGTCTTGGAGGCTGAGGACTTGGAGAAAAAGCTGACACAGAGACTGAAGTACGCAGAGGTCTCACACCAGCTTGTCCTCTTACTGAAGTCAATGAAATTGCACCAGCCAAAACCCTAGGCCAGGTCTGCTGCTTTGGTTCAAGGCCTGTTGCAAAAGGAATAAAAAGCTATTATTTTCTGAAGGCTGTTCTTTATGAAACTATCTGGTGACTTCAGTTCATTTTAGCCTACCAATGTCCCTGTCACGGAGGATCTGCTGCAGATTATTTGATGGAGTATAATGACCTTTCCAAAGGTCTGACGAGACATCTTACAGAATTCTGCTGCAGGAATATGTCAGACCTGTTCCAAAGCCCCGTAAAGTCTGTGAAACTACCTAAATTTACTTCTGTGGCTTTTCTATTAGATTCTTAAATTTCTATTTTGTGTTACCCTAAAGGTCAAGAGAAGCATTGCTCGGGACAGTGTCAAGCCCATCCTAAGATGCAGTAGCTTTGTTAAGACTAAAAAGAAAAAAACAAAAACAAAACAAAAAAACCCCACCAAAACCAAACCACAAACATAAAGGGGCAAAGCATCTCAGCAGCACATGGGGAAGCAGCCGAGTTTTTTATGTGCGCATCAGATTTTGCTCTGAAGAGCTTAGTTTTATATAACTCAGTTAAACCTAGCCAACATCAAGCAGGGGATCAATAATAGCACGAAATAGGGTGTCTCTACTCATATTTGCAAACTTATGAAACAGTCTCTAGATTAAGAGAAGACAGACTCAGGTCAGAAAGCTCACAGCACCATATTGTTATTCCTTGACAGCAGAAGCAGTGTAACTGCAGACCTTGTCAATAATTTGTTTTCCATACAACACCACTTATGGAGCTAGAAAGGCTTCAAACATCAAGAAATGTGAATTCACCACACTGCTAGGAGACAGAAAATGTAATCTGTCCTTTGAGAAATCTGAAAATACTGTTCGGTGAGCGTTGAAAGCTGAGCATCAAGGCTGGAAACAACCCCAGTAGTCTTATTTTCTAGCCTGCCCACAACCACAGTATACTCGGGGCCTCCACACTTTTTAAACAGGTTGAGCTAGATCCAGATTTGTGTCTGCTTCATTATAATGCAAATTACATTAAAATCAAGAAACACCACAACAACCATAAAAGCTCCATTTTTGTGCTATAATTTGTGGTCACCAGATCTGGGCAAAGACTGACCTTCCCTCAGTCCTCCTCCACCAAGAGCTCAGCAATTTTGGGGGTAGCTCAGATCAGGTCTGCAATTTCTTTGGGCTTCCTGGAAATTCTGCTGCTAAACTGATTTTTCTAAGCCACCAGGTGACTTAGAAGAGAGTTTGTAGTTTGCATTACAGAGCATTTGTGGTTCTTGGGTGATCAATGCCATCATTACCAGCATCGCTGTGCGGTTTAGACAGCTGTGGGAGCAAAAATAGAAATGGTCCACGGCTCTGGGTGCATCCCTGGAGCCTTTGAGTTCAATGTGAGCGTGCAACTCTTCCACTCTGTCCTACCATCCCACCATCATTTCAAGGAGACATCATTTTTCTCTCATTTAAAGTACTTATATACTTTTTTCCGGTTTTTGAAAGCAAGTTTGTTGTAGAGAAAGCTAAATCATTCACAGAAGACAAGACCTGTAAGCAATCTCACAAACCAGAGGAACTACATAACTGGAAAAGCACAAACTCCTAAACCACAAAGTGGTTGTCTTGGTACTGCTTTTGGTGACAAAGATGGCATGTGTATCTTACCAGAATCCTAATAACAGGACCATGAGCCAGCAATCCTTCCAACCCCAATCAGGAAAATCCCTCCAGAACCACCCAAGTTCATTATTAAGTCAACCAGATGAGATGTCAAAATAATGAGCTCCTTTAAGTTTTATCCTTTTGCTGCTTTAATCTGATAATAAGATTTTACAATAAAATACCGATGAGGACATAGAAATCTCTTTTGAAAACCACACCATCCATTACTCACTGAGGGCTAAATGTTAGCTAGCATATGTACCCTTTTTAACTTGAATATTCAGATTCTGTGAGTCCCCACAAAGAACAATGATAAAGATCCTTTTCTGTTTAAAAGAGGATGTAAAAGGTTTCTCTGACTTTGCTGTGGTCTTTGTGTTTCAGAGTCCCTCTTACAAATGCAGCGCACTGCCTACTCTAAAGGGTTAAAGTCTCTTTGAATCTTCCAAAACTGACTTTTTTTCTAAGTGAGATCTTCAAAAATCTCATTCAGGTTTTTAAAAATTCTTTTGTTGTACAGATATTGATAGTTCTTAAAATTGACTGTTTAAAGGATGCTATGAGGCCAATGTTTGAGGCTTTTAAAATCAGAGCTTAGAGGCTCTGACTCACATCTGAAGGTTGATTTAAGTTAACCTTCACTGAGATTTTCTTCTTTAACTTGTGACTTGGTCTGCCAGAACATTTCGGTTTGCTATGTGCTAATACTTGGCGAATGTAAGAGGATATTTAAATACACTTGTTGCACTTCTCAGAACGCCCTGTAATATTCAATGAGTAAAACTTCTTAAAAACTATGTCTGATTACAGCTTTGGATTGTCATCAAGTCCTGTGAGAATGAGACAAAAATCAATCTAATTTTTAAATGGAATGACACTTAATTTTTCTTTTTTGATGAATTAATACTAATAGTGAAGGGGTTTTTTCCACTATCCTGCACTTTCACATATGGCTAGCTTTGCCTGCCCTGGCTGTGTCGCTGATGCAGACGGTCCTCCCAGACATTCCCACCAGCTCTGCTGAGCACGTTGCGTTGTGCAGTTGTGTTGCACAGCCTGGAAGCGTGCGGGGAGCTCCTGCAGAGCCCTGCCTGAGCTGGAAAGGCCTCCAGAAAACTCCCTCGGAGGTGCCACGTGCAAGCGGTGGCAGAGGACACGCGGGGCAGCCCCTGAGCACCCGTGCCTCTGCCCGCAGCGCCTCTTCCTTCCCAATGATCATCCGTAGCCTAGGACAGTATGGGCGTCCACGTGTCGCTGATGCTGGAGATGAGAGCCGTCAGGAACTATTTGTAAAAACGCACAAATAAACTATAGCATTTACCCAATTACTGAGTCTCGCAGGTGCAAATCATATTTTGCTGCCATAAGTAATAATCAGCAGGACTGGTCACGGAGTAAAATATACGTGATTGCGCTAAACCACCAACTGCTGCCCCTCTGACAAGTAAACACAGAGATATATAAGGAAAAAAAGAGATGTAATAAAAATGGACAAGAGGAGGGAAATATGAGTGAGGAAATTAAGAGCTAAGAACCAAAGTGGGCTGGAAAGGAGAAGGATACAGGAGGCAAGGAGAGAGTAATGGATAATATTTTGAACAGGGTGGGGTAAGAGCAGGTTTGCTCTTGCTGCAGCACGAGTGACAGATCTTAACCGAAGGCAGGATCCCAGGGAGAAGAGCCAGGAATCCAAGAGGACAAAGTGATGAGGGAGACGGGACGGACAGGAGCTGCTGGCTGTCATGGATTAGGATGGATCCCCAAATCCCTTCAGCATGACAAGGAGCATCCTGTACCCCTTCAACATTGATATTCATTGCAGACCTTTCCATAACAGTTACAAAACAACGGCATGTTTTCTCGCGCATGCTGTTTGAACTGACAAAACTTTGACAATTTTAGCTATTTCAATATTGCTAATTGTGGTGAGGCACTATTGATAAACTGCTTCACAACCAGGACGTGTTCCACCAGCGAGCAAGTAGCTTTCACTCAGAAAGCTCCAAGCCCTTTCTTACTCCTAGTAGGTCATTTCTCTCCAAAAATAGAGCAAACCCTTGAAATGCATGTATATCCTATTAAAAATATATCCCATATACTTCTGAAGCACCTGACAGGGTACTCATAATCCAGCCCCAAAGTGCTGTCTACGGCTACTGCCTTTGAAGTCCAAACGATCGTACTATAAAGGACAGTGTATGGATCCAGTTTGCCATCATTTGCCCACAAGAATCCAAATCTGTAAGCTCAAAATCAGTGTTTTAAACAACTACAGGGTCCAGATCGCTATGCAGGCATGACAAGAAGTCATGTTGATAATATATGGTTTATATTTTGTTATTAGGATCATTCATTAAAACAGCTCTTACGATAACTACCACTATTATCTACCCTATTAGGCTGTTATGAGACTGATTTTTAATATTTTTCAATCTGGCTTTTTTTTTTTTTTCCTTACTAGCAGTGCAATATTTACTGAACACTCAGATTTAAAATGGCACTCTAGCCACGGTCCTATCACTTCGTTAGATTTCTTCATATTTTTTTAAAATATGAAAAGGATCTGAAATAAACAGACCATATAAACTTCCTAAAATAATACCTGTTTACTATCTTTTGGGATTGGTATGGACAAAGAAATTGAACCAGAATGCCATAAGAACCAAATTTTCCTTGGGGAATTCATTCACAGCTGTTCCTGTATGACAACAGGAGGAACAGAAATTAAAAAAAAAAAAAAAAAAAAAAAAAAAAAGAGAGAAAGGAAATGTAATTTTCAAAAGGAAAAATGGCTTCCTCTGATCTTTAGCTGAAGGTTCTTATGAGTTTTTATTCTACCTGACCTGATTAGCCCAATTCTAATAAAGAGCTAATGAAGAAAGGAGAGATGCATCATGAAAGTTAACTCCTTTCTGGAAAGGAGGTGGGTTTCTGAAAAATAGGTGTACCGGGAAAATACGCTTGCCTGATTCTTTGTTTGCAAACATTAACGCATCCCCTTTCAATGTTTGTTGATGCACTGTGCGCAGCACCTAGCGAAAGAGTTTCTATTCGCTGTATTTAGTAAAATCTTAATGCTTAACACGTTGTTGACATGCTATCGTCATTAATGGGCAAGTCGCGTATCAAATGAAAAGAAATATCCCTTCCTCATTTCTCTCTGGCAAGTGGGGATCTGGCATTGGCCCCGTCACTTTGGGGGGCAATAGGCCTGGGAGCAGGAGCCTGTCCCAGCAATTCCTGCAGCATCGACACGAGACAACAACCCCATGCAGCGCTACAGGCTTGGGAAGGAGTGCCTGGAAAGCTGCCTGACCGAAAGGGACCTGGGGGTGTTGGTCGACAGCGGCTGAACATGAGCCAGCAGTGTGCCCAGGCGGCCAAGAAGGCCAACAGCATCCTGGCTTGTATCAGGAATGGTGTGGCCAGCAGGAGCAGGGAGGTGATTGTCCCCCTGTACTTGGCGCTGGTGAGGCTGCACCTGGAATACTGTGTCCAGTTTTGGGCCCCTCACTATAAGAAAGGCATTGGGGTGCTGGAGCGTGTCCAGAGAAGGGCAACGGAGCTGGTGAAGGGTCTGGAGCACAGGGCTGGTGGAGAGCGGCTGAGGGAGCTGGGGGTGTTCAGCCTGGAGAAGAGGAGGCTGAGGGGAGACCTCATCGCTCTCTACAACTCCCTGAAAGGAGGGGTGTAGTGAGGTGGGTGTTGGTCTCTTCTCCCAAGTAGTTAGCGATAGGACGAGAGGAAATGGGCTTAAGCTGCACCAGGGGAGGTTTAGGTTGGAAATTAGGAAAAATTTCTTTACGGAAAGGGTGGTCAAGCATTGGAACAGGCTGCCCAGAGAGGTGGGGGAGTCCCCATCCCTGGAAGTGTTCAAAAAACGGGCAGAGGTGGCACTTTGGGACATGGTTTAGTCTAGTCTACCTTGATTGGCTTAGAGTAGACTTGGTAGTGTGGGTTAATGTTTGGACTGGATGATCTTAAAGGTCTTTTCCAACCTAAACGATTCTATGATTCTATGAGATAACTCACTCACCGAGTCATCAAATGTACAGGCTGGGCTTATCATCTTACACGGGAATTGGATTTGAAGAATGAGAGGGCGTGGATTATTCTGTCTACAGAACCTCTTTACACCCCAAGTATGTTTTCAATTTTCCCTTTGAAAATCAATGCTGTCAACAATCAAACAATGCTGTCAACATCTTCTCCTTTCTCCCAAATGGTGTACGGAGGCTGGACTCTGCAGACAGCTTGTGGCACGTGGTTTTCGATAGCGCTGTGGCAGAAATACCGCTTTGCTTTTAAGGTCTATATGCCTTCAACACAATACATAAGTACAGTATATTAGTAGTAAAAAATCAATGTAGGAACTTTGGATTGATAACTAAACAGCACCAAGCTATGAAATGCAAATTAATACTATTGTGCCCTTTATAATTTATAATTAATCTACTCTGTGTTTATCTGCATATTTTTCCTATTTGTGCAAGAACAGGCCCGATCCAGAACCAAAGGAAAAGACCAGGGGCCCTTTTTGACCAATATTGGCAGAACACACAGCAGGTTTCTCAGGAGTGTACGGTGCAACTGTAGTCTTCAGTAAAAAAATATACATGGATAAAAGTAGTCAGAAAGGATATAAGGCTTTCTGCAATACGATGATATTGTTAACTTCTCTGATTTTTGTATTTCTGGTCATTATAGAATGGAAAATGGTGATGTAATTCTGCGATGCAGACAAACACCTTCCATTAAATAGATTGAGATCATCAAGTCTGTTTTGCTTGAATTTCTATAGCGTCAGTGCACACCAACTAGAAGGCCTGGCCTGATAAGTATTGAGTTCCTTCAAGAACTATTTATTTCAAAGATGCAGGGCCTATGAAGCTTTTAAAGTTACAAATTCCTGTTTTTCTTGGAGCAACATCTTTAAAGATATGCAAAGAGGGATTTCTCAGCACTAGTCAGAAACGAGTCTCAAGTGATTTGCCAGTTTTGAGCGCATAGATTGTTTTCTAATTCTAGCAAGCATTTGGAGAAAAAAGAAGTATGTGAAAAAATGCTTATTAGGAAAACAACGCTAAGAATCTCATTAGAAATATTCAGCCAACTTACTTGATTTGGTAGTTGTGCTTTTAGATCCTGGAGCATGAGCAATGTACAGCATTTTTAATACAAGGACAAACACAGAAGTCATCAATGAAAAAAAGAGGTTTTAAAGGGTTTGGAATAGGATTGGAATAAACCCCCAATCAAAGGCACACTAAGACCACGTTCCCAAAGCTGAAGGCATTACTGTTGTTTCTCAGGTTGCTATACGTTCAATTTTTTTTCAGATACTATTTTGAGTCCAGTAGGCTATAGAAATATGTAGGTTATTCTCGCTTAGACAAACAGATATTTAGAAAAACAGATCTATTTACATAGTAGATGGACATATTCACAGGAAACATTTGATAGATGAACACAGAGATAAAATTTCTCTGGTTTGCTGATAGAACTGCTATGTGCTATGCATAGAAAATTACCTACGTGTAGATAATGTATATTTGACTTCACCTTTTGCATATTGGTCACTGAGTTGCAAATACTTAACCATGTGGAAGCGTATGTAACATGAATAACTTTATTTCAAACTTGCATGTCTTAAGCCATATGTTCACTGATATCTGAGCACAAATCTACTGGAATTTACTACCATGTACTGCAGATCAATAAACCCTACAGTATTTCAGAAGTGCTAAACGTGTATTACGTTTGATAGCCTCAGAGACACATATTTTCAGATATAATTATTTACATATAGGGTCCAAGACCAGGAGATAACCTTAAGGTTTGGTAACATTAACACTTGCAAATAATCATCACTACTGTATCACTCTCACACTCCATAATCTGCTAACATATGTCTACATTTTATATGTGTTTATGTAGTACTTTATATGGAAATGTTTCATTACTGCCCGCAGCAACATGTGGCATTTCTTCAAGAACATTTCAGCACCTTTTAACATGGTTTCTTCAAATGTCTTTCTAATCGTGAGGATTTCTTTCTGCAAATGTTATCACTGCTCAAGCAGATTAATTTTCTTAACTGCTTAATATGCATGCTCTAGGCATTTCTACAAAATGTAAAATATACAGTACAGAATTAATATAAATAAACTAATAATGGGCTACTATAGATCAGATTTAAAGCAGCACGGATGGAGATAACTCCATTTTAAGAATTATAAGTCTTCTTACTGTGGCATCATTTCATCTAAAAGTTTTGTTTGAAATATAAGGCAATTTTTCAATTAATTATCATCGTACCACTTTCTCTAAACCCAGTCGTGATGTTCTTAGTTACCAAAACAGTGACTGCTAGTGTGGAGAGTGTTTAAGGTGGAAAGATTTGTCACGATTCTAGATTTTCTGAATCTCCGTTGATTGAGCTTATATTTTTTGCTAGTTTCTGTCTCATCAGGCATCTTCTAAAACTGCACAAAACCAGTCAGGTGGAGAGACCTCCAGGCAGGTACAGATGCAGAGAAGAAAGTGATGGCTTGCTAATACAAAGGCTCCTGAGCCAGCTCACCATGGTCATGTTCAAAGAGACTTAGACTAGTGAGCGCCATGGATGTCTTTGTTATACTGCATTCAGGTATCACTTCAGCCTTCTAAAAATAAAGGCTCTGAAGCTAGCTGGCGTGAACGGCTTTCAGGCCAAACTTACTTCTTCTGTCAAACTCAGAGCAATCCTAGACTAACTTTTAAAGAACTAAAAGCTGGTGAGGTTAATCCAAGCCCCAAGGTTTCTCTGTTATCTGGTTGGAGACGTCGTAAATCTCAGGAAATCATTGCTTGAATGTGTCCTTCCAGCATCCTAGTCACCTTCGATGCAGGTCTAAATAGTCTGGTCTGATATTAGGGAGACACAGTCTTAGCAAGAGGGGAGTCCTGGCTTATGCCTTAAAGCTCAGATATAGAATCATAGAATCATAGAATCATTTAGGTTGGAAAAGACCTTTAAGATCATCCAGTCCAACCATTAACCTACACTACCACGTCCACACTAAACCAATCAAAGGTAGACTAGACTAAACCATGTCCCAAAGTGCCACATCTACCCATTTTTTGAATGCTTCCAGGGATGGGGACTCCCCCACCTCTCAGGGCAGCCTGTTCTAATGCTTGACCACCCTTTCCGTGAAGAAATTTTTCCTAATATCCAACCTGAACCTCCCCTGGCACAGCTTGAGCCCATATATGAGTGGGAGATATGGACACCAGTGCTGCCCTCACCCTTGAGGCACACAGGTTCATCATTTGCTGACATTCATGTGGGTGGTGTAAAGATTAATCTAATTACATAAAGATCTTCTAGAAGAAAAACCTGGTAGAAGAGCACAGCAGCCTCCTCCTGACCCCAGAGCCGAGTTGTCCATCTCATCCCTTTCCCGCTGCACTACCTACTGTTGCCCTAAATACATTCATCCCAGCCCTTGGCAAACAGCACAGAAATTTCCTCTTTGAATAAGGAAATAGCACACAGCAACCCTTCTGATAGGAACAAGCTGATTTCTTCTGTAAGGTCCATGGAATTTTTTTTTTTTTTTAAGCTAGAAGAAATGCAATTTCCCTGCTGTGAGGTTTGGTACTGTTACTGGTGGAGAGATGAGTCATTGTTTCTTTCGTATATATATCGTCTGAGTACCTATAACTGTCTCTCATCTAAATGTTAATTGTATCCAACAGAAAGACTTTAAATGAACACTCTGTCAATAGCACTGTTATTAATGTTTCTTGATAGGCATGGTTAGAATATTTTGTAAGATCAGAGTCTAATATTTCCTACAGAATCTGCTTCATGTGTTGTGTTATTGCGTATACTTTTGATCAAAACCTGCTTGTAAAGCCTTGGTTGGCTTTTTTTTTTTTTTTTTACTCTTCTCTCAAGAATTCCCTTATCGCTAACTTTTGATGAACTATAGTTACTATATGTGTAATAGTAATCCCCATTTATTTGGACCACAAGCCTAAGTTTAGCTGTTAAATTTATGTTTTCAAATTGCTCAGCGGCGCATTTTATTGCCTTCACCCAGCGCAGCTGGTATCGTAAGACCTGATCGTATTAGGGGGCTACAGTGTTAGGCTTGGTTTAGTCATCTGAAGATTTTGATTTATGCCAGAGCTACCTCTGTCTCTCTAAATGACTGTGACATGAATCATTTGGCAGCAATTCCTTGTTATTGGCCGCTCACCTACCTGAGACAAAGGGAGGCAGAAAGAAGAACCCATGTGTTTGACTAGAAAAAGAGACAGAACAGCTTTTCCGTGATGCCCCTTGTGTATAACTGATTGAATTTACCAACCGAGAGGAGCAGCAGCAGCGTGCCAGCCGCAGAGGTGGTGTGCCAGAAACACCTAAGCAACAGGTGGTGGGAGCCTTCCCTTTGATGGAGCCGGCTTTGCTAGGCTGCCTGGAAACATTGGGAAAGTTTAAAGCACGCACAGCCCACTTTGTTTGAAAAGAGCAAATAACCTAGCCAAAGGCTGAAAGCCTCCCCCCACCCCGCCATCTCCTTTTTCTCTTCCCCCGCTGTTTCTTCAGATTTAGTCCTTTTGTTTCTTCTCCTTCAGACATCTGTCCTCTGCCTGGACTGCTGTTCAGAGCAGCTAAAGTACATATATACCACCTTACGTACAGCACACTTTGATAGTTCACAATGAGACACCAAAGCTGAAAAAAACACATAGCTGAGGGGGAAAAAAAAAAAAAAAAAGTTAAATCCCTGCTTGAAAACCTGTTTTGTGTTTTCTTATTTCTTAAAGTTATTTTTAAGTGTTTAAACCAGACCAATTATAATCAGAAACTACTTCACTTAATCCATTCCTTTATCTCCTGGGAAAAATCACCAAAGCAATTCTCAAAATGTTTAAATCCCACAGTGTGCATAAAAGCAGCAAGTAAATCTGCTCCTTCCCAGGCAAACCTTAAGGATTTTACTGACATCTTTAATTAAACTAGCAAATAGGTCGGTTTCTCTTGTATTCTGACCAATACACTGTCAACAAGGAAGAAAAAAAAAACCTGAAAAGAAGGATTTGTACTGAAAAATAGCACCAGAAACATTTGTATAATCATGATCACGGACTGGAACAGGAATGCAATCAGGAATTATTAAACATTATCAACTACTTCCTGGCAACATATTGCTCGGATAATACTCCTGTAACTACAGTAAAGTTACTTATGAAATAATTAAACCTGAAAGTTGGAAATAGAACCCCCAAAACCCCCAAAACACATGAAGCTGTGCAAAAGAAAAGTGTGTTCATCTCTGTGAATTTATAAGGGCAAATTTAATTCCAAAAGGGAGAATTGTGCCATCGTTATTAGATCAGCAATAAGCACAGATGGCTGCAAAGGAACCATTCTCCAGCCCATCCTACCATCTCCACCCCGCAGCTCTAGCGAAGGAGAAAGCGATACAAAAGTAGAGAGCAGCAGAACTAGGAATTTAATGTTGTTTAAACACAGAAGACTAAGTCTACACCCTCATATGTTATTCATTATCAATAACATTACTGGCAAATTTACCCAACACAGATTTTAACACATGATTGTACAAGCTTATTTCAGAAGTTATACCCAACGCCACTGGGCAACTTGTCAGAGTCTCCTGCAGCTATCATCCCCTTACGTATTTTTTTTTTATTCTTCCTGCATGAGAAAACTGATGTTCCCAGGGATGAAAAGGTTTTCATTGCATGAAAAAGCATGATCCAAAAAATCCTGCTCTCAGCTCTGTGGAAGAAGGATTTATGATGCTCAACTAGCAAAGATAGCAATTAGCTAGAATACTCAAGAGCAGAGAGCTTGACAATCTGATGAGTTATTCTTTTGAACTGGGGCAGCAACTCATGCATAAATTTTCTTGTAAACAATTATTACAGGAATGCACTGTAAACACAATTAATCATCTCAAGGTGTTATCTCTAGGTATTTTCCCCACAGATTATGTGCCACTTGCTCAATAAATCAAATTTTAACATAAAGACATCAATAGCTGGTATTATTAATACTCCCATTCAACCAAACATGGTTGGGTAGAAGCTAACAAGCTTTGATTACATTTTGAAAACACAGAAAATATTACATAAAATAGGAAAAAGAAGATGTGAATTGTGAAACTTTGAATGAAAATAGGATTAAAGAGCAGGCATATGAATCAGAACATTGGCTCAGATAAAATACGAGTACTTTGTAATTTAAAATGCATTTTCACTGATATGAATTGGAAATAGTATAGTACATCTTGTTAATAGGAATATTAAGTTTTACATCATCTTAGATAGGTTCTTCTTACAAAACAGTATTTACAAGAGCCTTACAATAATAGGCTGCCTAATGTTTCTATAAGATTTCTTCTTATGATATATACCAAACACATTTTCATCTATTGTTCATAATTATCAGCTGGGGATTTGAGTAGCGGGCAAAAGGAACAAAAGCGTCTAGCTCCGTTTCATCTCTTAAAGTCCACAGTGCATTAAACAACTCGCACTCCAGATTTATTTGAAAACCACCCCTTCAGAAGCCAAGCTCCAAGATCTCTTTGGAGATCGTCGTAAGGACTTTGGCAGGAGTTGAGAGAAAAACTGGTTCAGAAGAGTAGGGTGACCAGGGCCAGGGGAGAGTCAGATGGGGCAAGGGGGAAAGAAGAGAGGAATTGTCGGAGCAGAGGAGAGGGGAGGAGGAACACAGGAGGTCAGAGAGGACCAAGGAGCATCTCTCTGGCCTGTCAGCTTTGAAATAGTTGGCAACATGGGGGAGATATGAGAGGCACAAAAAAAGACACTTGGAGGGGCTCACAAACGCTGCCCGTAAGGATTTTGCCTCCAGGAGAGGGGAGAGGAGCAGCGCAGAGGAGCTACCAAAGTGGTTTGAAAGGCAGAGGGAACAGAAAGCGTCAATACCGCAGTTTCTGCTTGGTTATTCCTGCTTATCTTCCAGTCAACATCATTATTCCTGTTTACAAACAGAAGACGTGTTTGCTTAGATTTCTGCTACTCTGCCCACTGCCTTGTGCAGCTGATGACACAAACACATCAGCCGAGTGAAAGGGGTGACACTGGGAGAAGGGGACTTGGGCTTCGGGGTTTCCATGGATTCGTAACCCCTGTGGGAAGGCTACAGGTGATGCCTGAAAGTAGATCCCCTGGGAGAGAAGACCAGAGTTCATGCCCTCGACCTTGTCTTCACGTGTGAAACGAAACACACTGTGGGAAGTGGGACACCAGAATTTGCATCTTCCCGAGTTCCGCTGTTGATGGTCCTTTGTTGGTCCTCAGTCATCTGTGGCTCTGCAACAAGCAGGTTCATTCAACAGCGGGATGGTCAGGACAGCAGGGAGGAGGAGGAGTGATTCTCTTTTTCCAGTCGCTTTTCAGAGGCTAACCCAATGTAGTCTTTCCTCAGCTCTCCATATCTTTTGAATCAAGGCCATGGGAGATGAATGCAGATGTTTCAAAGCCTTTTCATACAAATCTGCTTTATTTCCTAGAGCTAGTTCATATAATTTGGTGCTGTCCTGTACATCGGGGTCCACGGTCTTCAAGATTTTAACAAGTCTGTACACCTCTTTTCAAGAAGCTGACCATTTTATGACCATGAGGCAAGGTATTCATTTTTCTATTCATTCCCTGAAGCAGGATGATGGAAAGTGGCCAACAGACAAATCACACTAAAGTATTGACCTAATGGTGCCGGAGATTTTTAAACTGATACTATTCAATAAGGGTAGGAGTACCGAACGTATTGCACGGCAGAGAGATTTATTCATTGATATGGATAGCAAAATAGCACTGCTCGATAATTATTTAAAAGATCAGGAAGTCACCTTGATATATTTTTTCTGGGGTGTTGCCAATTCTTATTACTGTCCACTCCTGGTGTACTATACAGCCCTTAAGATAATTTGGTGTCTATAAAGCTGTCGCTTGCAAATGCAACTGAAAATCAATTAAATGCATAAGCACACTTGCGCGTGCACAGAGAAGGAACGTATTTGGAGACATTTGTCCCTTTCTGCTGATGGTAGTCCTTACACAGCAAACTTTATCTAACCGACACTGGCGAATGTAAGGGAGGCAGCTGAGAGAGTCCATAAAACACGAACAAAGGGGAGCAAAATATACTTGACGAGCTACCTCAATTCACCTTAATAAGTTCTCATCGTGCCACTATCTGGCATTACTAATGTGCTGCACACCCATCAGCACGGAGCAGTTGAGATGAGTTTTCTGCTTATCAATGGCTTCTTTTTCTTTTCCTGTCTGGCAAATTTCTAATAGTGGATGATTTCCTGTGTGCATATCCCATTTATGGTTTGTAGCACTGTATTATGATGAATTTACACTATCAATGAACATTGCTGAAGGGCCTCATTAACTTGTGCAGGCGGTGAATTTGTATTTTTCAAAATGCCACTCTTTCTCTAAAGAAATCTAGCTGACAGTGGCAGTCAAGTACTTGACTGGTTAATAAGGCAGCTCAAAGGAAACAGCTTCACTTCACTGCGAGTTTTTGTCCTTGTTTAATTTCTCCTCCTTTCTCGACAGGTTTTGAGGATGTGCGAAGATAATATATTTCGGTTTTTAATCTCTCAGTCCCGCTGACTACGATGATATAAACAAAAGCAGAAATGCAGAAAATTATAGAGATACACTTAAAACAGAACCAGTAATAAAAAACCTGGGGTTCTGGCTGCGATTTTACTCAGACAGCTCTCTACTTGGCATAATTAGGAAGTTTCTTCAAATCCTGCTAAATCCCAGCTCCATTTTTCTATGCCTGCAAAGTGAACAAGATAATCATGCCCATAACGCAGGGCCTAAAAACCTGAAGGCATCAGCACCCCAGCCCTCCAGACAGACTGCAACCTGCAAACAGTTCAAAAGAAAGCTTGTCAGACTAGCCGTGACATATGGAGCTACAACGAGAATATTTCCAGATATAGGAAATACCAAGCATTCTGTAAACAGAGTCGTTGGGAGTATTTTTTGCAGAGATATTTTTACGACTGGTAAGTTGCAAGAATCTGTTCGCAATATCTGCGCTCTCGGTTACCACCTGTGTTTTTCTCAGCAGAACGTGGTTAACATGCAGGCTTCCAATAAGAATTTTTTTTTTTTTTTAATCCCACATTGTGTCTTCCAATACCTCCCAAAAGCTTTGTGGAAGCTGCAGAGACTATGTGGAAATCTTGTTCCTTGAATACGACAATATTTAGCTATGGGAGATCTTTAAACATACCTAGATGTTGACGAAAGACGTTGCGGGATGAGCGTCCCTAGGGCTGGGGCTGCGCAAATGCATCAGGAGGAGGTTTTGGCACCAAGGTTGGCAGAGCTTGGCCAGACCAGTCCGGGGGGGAAGCATCCTTCCCGCAGGACCACGACAGCTCAGGACCACTTCTGCATCAGCCTGCTCATCTCGGAAGGGTCAGCCCGCTGTGCTCTGTGCTGGGATGCTAGCAGGAGGATGGAAACGGGATAAACGGAGTATTTTATATGTGGCTAGTAGGGCTGGACTAGGTCAAAAAGACGTGCAGGAATCAGGCCTGACACTGCAGAAGAGATGTGCTCAGTGTTGTGGGTGCCATATGGGCAGCAGTAACCACAAACAGTGAGGTCAAGCCTGTGAAATGGCAGCAACAGGCAAGACAAAATGTATTTTCATTCCGTCTTAAAGACCAAATCTGAACATGAAGTGAGTATTTTCACTCTCTCTGCTTAAACATATATGAACACATATATAACAAATATGTCTCTCTACATACACACATTCCCATATAGATGTAGGTGAAATAAATCTGTAAAACATGAGAAATGACATCCACAAAGGTACATTTTTAGTAACATAGAAGAGAAATGATTGACAGAACAAAGCATATGGAAACGAAGAAGAATCTAACCCACATTTAGATCTAAGAAAAAAATATTTGCCTGAAGGGAAAATATTAATTAGTTTGTCTACATGCAAGATAAAAGTCTGGAAGACATATCCATCAAAAGGCAGCAGAATAAACAGCAAAATGGAAATTATTTGTAAATTGACAGTAAACTTGGCAAACATTGAGGGGGTAAACAAGTTATTTGGCATGCAAAGCACTCAGAAATCACAGCCTCTGTCAGGAGGCATCTGTGCATATATTCACTTATTTGACAGAAATTAACATTTTGCAGAAATCTTTGTTGCATGCTAAAGATTTCTTCACCCTCCTTAATTATTTTAATTGCTGCTTCAAAATGTTCCATATAAACATGAAAAAAGACATTAAAATCCACCAAGTCCAGTTCCACGTTATCAATAACACACAGTAACTGTGTACAGGAGCTTAACACAAAACCTACGGAGACATAAAATACTGACATAAAAGAGCCACATTTGTTTTTTTCTTGGTGGAAATTTAAGAAACACGTGAAGACATCCTCAATGTCCTTTCAGTATTATGAAAGGCTTTAAAAACAAAACACTGCTTCACAAGTGCAATTAGTCCAATGGCTTAGAGGCGCAGGGTTATGGAGACCCTTGTTTTTCCATTATTTTGGGAAAACCGTGAGAAAAACTAGCTTGCGTGAGCTGCGTTTGTGCACCCATAATACAGGTGGAAACTGGAATTGACCACGCCATAACAAACTCTAACGGTAGACTTTTTTTCCCAAGAGAAATCCAAATTAATCTACACTTTAGCTATTCCCTTTCTCGCCCACGGGGAGTGATGCGCGACCTCCCATCCACATCGTCTACCTGCTGCGTGGGCGATGCTGGAGACACTGTCAGCCCAACCAACAACCGGATTCTGGCTGTTTGGGGAAAAGATGGATAATCTGAAGAAGACAAGCTCAGAGGATTCCTGACACTACCCTTAGGTCAACAGAGCCACAGGAGACAACTCATCGGACGAAGAAAACACCAAGAAAAAGGACAAAAGGTTACGTGAATAGAGGCTGTCCTACAGGAATGGGGACTTGAGCCAAGCCCCAGCGGTCTCCTGCAACAAAAGTGGCTGCTGCAGGCACCTCTGTGGATGCATGGGCTTTGCCACAGGTGTTTGGTGGTAGGACGAGGACTTTTACCTCGTTTTGCACTGAAAATGTGCCGATTCCCCAAATTACACCAGACTCCGTAAGGATGGCAGCGGTACTTCACTGTTATTTATAGCCATAGATCTATGCAAGAAGTTACATTACAAATTCAATGTAAAAATGGGGTTTTAAAATAGAGTCTGAGTAGTATTTTCTGCAAAATGTAGACCTGCATATTGCACTTGACCCTCACCAAGTGTAAATTCACGTAGTTCAAGCAACCTTTTGATACGAGATGGAGATCTCACCCTTTACGCTTACACATCTTTCCTCTTTATCACACTGGAGCCAGAACATATACCCACCAACAGTTTGCAAAAATGAAGCAGTCCAGAGAAAAACCCTAGCTAGATATCGTGAGCTGGCTCTCGAGGCACTAGCTATTTCTTCCTGTGTTGCCGATTTGTGCATGGGCATGCCAGCCCAGTTTGATTAAAACAGTAATAGCAGGAAGAGCTCATTCAAACACATCCAAGCACTGAAGGAAATCTCTTGTGAGCCCAGATTAAAACCCAACAAAAAAAATCAATGTGGTAAACTTAGCCAAATCTGAGACAGTTTGTTCCTTTGCATTAAAATGAAAAGCAAGTCAAATACTCCATTTCCTCCAGCAATCCCTCTCCAGGTCAGGTTCCAAAGCCAAAATGTCTTGTTTTCTGCATTATTTTTATGTATTGTAACATCTAAGTAATTTGAGTAGTTGTCAGGCTGGATGCCTGCGATTCAAATCATTCACAGCTACGCGAGGGCTATGGTTTCTGGAAACATAACAGCAAAACCCTGGAAAACTCTCAAAAAGGCCAATGCAACTTTTGATCTCTATGTGTGATGTTTAGTAAAGAATTTGGAAATGCAACGTTTTTAGGACAAAGTCCAGAAATACCACATAACAAAATAAAATCAACAGGAAATAAATAATAAACAAAAAAGTATTTGTACTTCTATGACGCCTCTATAAATACTGAATCGTAATAAGTTTCTGCATTGCCTCTGCTTTGCGTATGCCACATTTCTGCAGGTTCGGTGACTTTGACAGGCAGGACTTTATAATGGCGCTTTCTGGAGGAGTTTAGCAGCTATTGCAGGGAGTTCTGTGCGCGGGCACAAACGTGCACATGGCTGTATGACGCTCCACACAACTCTTGTGAAGTGCAAATGACAGCAAACACTCGCCCCTGATATTCTTTGCTCAAAAGCCAAGTGAAGGGCTCATCTGTTTTATCCAAGACCATCCTTTCTCAGCTCCTAGAACATAACCCATTGCCACCTTCAAAAGGAAACCATGCAGTTTTCTTACCTTCAGACAGAGCCTTGAATTATAGATTAGAAATACTCCTGGTGAATCCTTAGCAAGTGCAGTCTTACAACAGCGCCTTCAGATCCGCTGGGAGCCGAGCAAAGTGGGAACAATTCCCTATGTGGCTTTCCTAAAACAAAACAATATTTGTTGAGTTTTTTAAATAGCTGAAAACAACAAAAGGACTATAGACAAGCCAAGCCCAGTCCACCGGGCACGATGTCCATTACACACAGGTTCCCAAAAGCCTAACGTGTCCTCAGTTGTCCCCAGACCATCAGGTTCTCAGCAGCAGCCTGTTGCCTTCCAGAAAGGTTCCTGCCCCATCTGATGGAGCGTTCTCCTGAATATCCTCACCCTTCCAGGACTAGGTCTCCTTTTAACTATTTGTAATTGTCATCTGCTGAGTCCCAGCATTCACAAATCATATCAGCTTCACAGGAGGTGGATTCTTCTGCACTTACCTGGGACTAGCTGTCTTCTGCTGCTGCTGGCTCTTGAAATGCAGCAACGCTGCCCTGCAACAGCAAGCCTATTTTATCTATTAAAGCACCTCTCGTACGCTTAGCCCGTGGCAGATCTGCATCCCCTACAGCTGTATGAAAGACCCAATGTTCAAAACAGTGAGAATCCATACGTACTGTCTTTTCCACTGACCTTATAGGGCTTTACACCGACCATGTCAACACCTGCTGGCTGACAGGTACAGGCTTTGTGGATTTGAGCAGCGCGGTTTCACACCACCACAGAGCAAAGCCTAGAGATGTCACCAGGCTCATGAATTATTTAGAGCACTTTTTGCTAATAAGTTTCAATGCATAGGTGTAATGAAAGCTATGCATGATTTTGCCGCATTTAAAAGAAAAAGGATTTAAAGCATTCTTCAGACCTACCCATGTGTATTCAGGAAAGATTATGGAAGAAATCTGAATAATAAAATAAAAAAAAAAAAAAAAAGGTGAAAATATACTTTGCCCTACAAATTTTGCCTGGGCTCCTGGTTGTTAGCTGGCTCTGTGCTACTCCCTGGGGACACTGCTTCTCTCCCAGACCGTGTGGCGGTGACTCTATGTACCCAATTCCAACAATATCAGAGAAGAGAATGAACTTACGCCAGACTGGCAGTTACCAATTTTCCAGGAAATTGAGAGCTGATAACTCTTTGCCCCAGATGTTTAACTCTAGAAACTGCATAGCATTACTGGTAATCCCAGCTCCTACTCCAAGTTGAAAGCAGGAGAGATACGCATAAAATAGTCAAACCCCATACTATAGCTAGACATCATAAAATTCACTCCTTCCAAACCATTGTTTAAACTAAAAGTTATAGTCGTGTTCTTCTTTCTGAGATGGTCTAAAGGCAGAAGAGAGGTAAGGCTTGCAGGGAGCGGTTCTGTCTTTTATAAGCTCAAGCAGCCTAAGTGGAAAGAGATGGACAAGCTTGCAGGCACACAAGGGCACACATGCTCTAAATAATTTATAAGTCTGTTGACAACTCCAAGTCGTGCCATGTGTTATTTTGATACCTTACTGTTCAAATCTATAAAGCTCGTATCTGTCAACTATCAAGCTCTTGCGTGCCCCAAAGCTTGTTCATTTTTTCCATCTATATCAGTCAGTCTAATAAAAGGTCTTACCTCGCCCTACAGATCTGGCCTCTTGGAAACAATACGGGCTTCTTAATGTCATCTGCCCCGGTCACGCTTACACCTTGGCTGGTTTACACCGCCAGTCTACGTTGTAAAGAACATCCTCTGCTACAGGGCTTCCGGAAACGGCGACATATATAAAATGTGTACGTAAAATACATTAATACTATCAAATACACAATGACTTAAAACAGATTATGGATTTCTTTTTCCTAGCAAAAATATCTTACATTCATAAGGGAAATATTTATATTAGTGTTTATCCTTTAAAACATGGGAAAGGAAAGTATTTGGAGAGAAAAAACTCTTGAAGATACCACAGTTCTTTTGTATCTTTAGTTTTCAGACCGTCACTCACATTGTTTCTCCTCAGCCAGCTCAACAGACTAATTCTATTTAATCCTTTTCTTTTTATATGTAAAATGATACAGTTTAATGCTCCACAGTTTAATATCTGTGAAGTTTTATCTTTATTTGTTTGGGAAATTTGAGTCAGATACTCACCTACTGTAATTTCCAAAGAACAAACAAATGAAAAAGGGCAGTCCATTTTCATGCAAATCCAGCCAGCTGTTTAGCTCAGGCTGCCCTTGCCTTCTGATGTGAGGATCTGCATAAAAACCAAAGTGGAGATATGATAAAATATAAAAGGCTGACAATAACATGCAAATCGAAATCAGTCATTGGAAAACTGTGGACTCATTGTCATCAAAAGAATTAGGTGGCAGAACAAAACAAAAGAGCCCTACTGATAAAAGTAACTATGGCACGATGGCTTTAAAATCTACCGATTTCTTATACCACAAAGAAAATTGAAATTAAACACCTCTCTAGACTGTCTGCTTTTAATCTTTTCCTTCTGAGCTGCTTCCTGACATATTCTCTGTTAACTTTTTATCAAAGGTCATTTATAATCATATTTCAGAGATAAAATAAAAATAAAAAACGCATTTATTTCCTAAGTTTTAATCAAGTGCCCAGAAAAAAATATATACTAAAATAAGCAGCTGAACACTAAGTAACGTAGTCCAGACACACTAAAATATTTAGAGAAAATATTTGTGGTCCCTTATGTTACCAAACCTAGAACTCAAGTTTTGGGTACAATTTTGCTCTCATTTAGATTTATAGTTAAATCTGATGATGAGTTTTGGATGGTTTTGTGGCCATACAAAATAATAACGATTCCCTGAATTCTGATACACAATGAGGTGATGATGATGACAGAGCGTCTCCCGCAAGGATAAGCAAAGTGTTATTTTGTTGTTAGTTATACATGAGGATACCCCCATTTAGGAAGATGAGAGAGAACTTCATTAGTTTATTGGAAGAATTTTCTGAAAATATTTAACAAAGTATTCAAATCGGTTTAAAATGATCTTACAAAACTCTTTTATTCCTCACAGAAAAATGATGGATTTCCAATGAAACATATTTTAATTCCAGAGGAACAAAAAAAGCTTCCTAAAAATTCTAAAATATTTTCATAACTAGGCCACCTTAGGTAACGAAACTGAAGAATTTCTATTTGAACAGGAATAAATTTCATTTTTACTTTTCTTTGTATCGGTGGACTTGGTCGTGTTAGGTTGATGGTTGGACTGGATGATCTTAAAGGTCTTTTCCAACCTAAACAATTTGATGATTCTATGATATTTTATTTCTGTTGATAGGGGTTTTTTTTGAAAGGATAACGTTAAGCAACTCGGTTGCAAAAGAGCTAAAATGAAGATGATAAAAAAGATAAAAGTGCAAACCCCAGAAAGCATAGGATTTAAGGATGCTGGTAAGGCACCCTTCAAGCCAGCCTGATTTTGGTCCACCAGCAGAAAGCTCAGCTGAAGCCAGCAGCGCCGCTCCGCTCCGGACCCCCACGCCGCCTCCCAGTTAATTTGGTTTCGAAGCAGTTTCCCGCTGTGGCACACGAGTCCCTTCTGCAGTTTCCCCGGCTTCCCTGCTTTCCCTGTCCTCGTGCCGTCGGACGCAGGCATCAATCAAGCAGCACAGCGCGCGAGCCTGCCCGGCCGTCGCCCGCCGCTGCAGCAGCCAGGCCGATCGGTCAAAGCGGCAGCGGCAGCCGCCCTTCAGACCGCGTGGCGTAACGTCGAAACCACGGCCTTTCATCGCATGTTGATACGTGCTTGTATCAAAAACTAGGCTAAAAGATTGCTGATACCGCATGCCGAAGAACTCCATAGCGAGGAAATGCTGGAATTAAAGGTCCCTCTGCAACTTTAATTTGGCCCTTGCCTGTCTTCGCTATGATGTAGTTGTTAATTACTCGCTCACAGGCGGCTTTTTTTTTTTTGTTTTCCAGAGAAACCCAGTCTCATAAGTGCATAGGAATGACTGTGCATGGAAATAAATCAGGATTTTTATTTTTCCGCTGTCTGTAGCTGGTGGATACGCAGTGAACGAGCTGAAAGGAGCCAGAAAGATAAAAAATTGCGTCACCGTTTAAGACTATGTCTATGCGCCGAAATGCAAATCCCATCGCTAGCGCTGAACAAGCCCGTTTGGGTCCCCAGGGCAGCATCGCTGTACCCGCACGCTGCTCTATCTGAGCTGATGAGGCTTCCGTGGCCATCATAGACGTACGCTGCTTTGGGGACCAAAGGCGGTACCTCGGCAAAGCACTGCACCCTGCCACCCGGCACGGCAGCTGCTCCGCTCCAGATGTGCAACAAGTTGCTTAAAAGAAACTGTCGCGGCAGCAACGCCCATTTGCCAAGGAGCTGTTAGGGGCAACGCCCGTGAAAAGGCAACCTGGCGTATCCAGCACCTGCATCCTGCCCATCTACTGGTGCTTTGGAAATACCTTTCATCTTGGTGCCTGATTGCTAATGTGTAAAATGGAGGTGATCCGTCCCTTCCTCAGTAATGGGATATTTCTCTAACACTATTCACGCAAGTAGCAAAGTTTAGTTAATTTTTAAAAGCCGTGATGAGAGCGTCAAAAGAAAATCCATGAAGAAAAGCCCAAAGTTTGAATGGTGATCAGGAAATAACAGATCGTGAGCATGAGAAGACCATGCTTGCTGCCATTTGAGCACATTTTAGTGCGCACCACGTAACAAAAGCCGATACTTTAGGTTGCGTACATATAAATATACATATATAAATATAGCTGTATTAGCATTTTCTTACTATTCGGTGCTTTACTTTACAACCTTTGTATTCTTTTGCTATCTTTTGTATGCAATTTCCCGAACAACTAACAAGTCAGGACTTAAAAGCGTTTAGGCTGCAGGAGCATACAACCTTCCTTCACCTCATCAGCAAAACTGGGACTTCTAGACTTGTTGTACCACCTCCTGCGCCCGAGCTTACAACGCAATCTGTGGCGGTAGAAAGCTTTTGTACATCCCCCATTGCTACAGGCGTGGAAAACATACAATGTGCCAGCGTTTGCACAAACATTCAGCGCAGAGAAAATAATATTCCGTTTGGTGGGTTTCATAGTGTCCCTGAATCAGCAAGGGGTGACCTGAGAGCAGAGGGAGAAGTCTCCCTTCCTCACCTCCTCCGGCACCGCCGATGCACGGCGCAAGAACAGCCGCTCTGTATGGGTGCTGCATCCGCACTACGGTCGGCATGGAACTGCGGGGAGACGGATCAGCCTCGGTGCAGATGGACTCAGCAAGTGCAAACAGATTTTTAACACGCGTATAAACTAGGGCACAGGAGGATTTTTTGACAAGAACCAAAAAAAAAAAAAAAAAAGCGCCAAAGCAACTAACTACCTGCTCTGAAGCCTCAAGCAACTGGAGCTGCTCAGAAAAATTATTATAATTTCGAAGCCTGTGAAAGAACATACTTTCCCACAATCTCTTTTTAAAAAATTAAGGGAAAAAAAAACCCAAACTGATTCATTTTAGCAGAAACTTCTAAAAAAATGCTTAACGCACAGCTGGCACAGAAAATATCACCTCCAACGTTTGAAGTCTGCCAAAACTCTAGGCAGCTTCAAGCAGGGAGTTAATACCCAGAGCGCCGGGCAGCCGTCGCAAGCGCGGAGCCTGTAACCACTGCAGAGGAGACGCTTCAGGAGCGGGGAGATAAGAGCAACTGTAAATTTTTGAAGGTGAACTGTTCTCAGTCCTGGTGACCATGCAATATCTCTGGCCGACTAATTCTGATTAGGACTGTGAACACCTTGATCCTTGTCACCCAGGGTTAGAAATCACTCCATTGAGGGTTTTCCCGACAGGTGATGGAGAAGGTTGATTGCGGTGCACAAGAAAGCGAAGCCCTCAGGCATGGCGTGAATGGGCTCAGGAGGACAACGAGCCCAGGAAAGCAAAGCCTCGGTGCCCCGACACGGGAGCGAGAGGCAGGGTAACCCTTCCTGCGACAGCGTGAGAGGATGCAGAAAAGATAAAAAATCAAGGCATGATATTTTGGAGATGCCAATCCTGCTGGAGGGAAGGATGCCCCTTCCTTCCTGAAGATCCTGGAGGACCATCTCATACCTCACCAACCTCCATCTCCTCTTCTCCAACTGATTTATCTTCGTTGGGTTTGTGGAAGATTCATAGTTCTTTCAAAAGTGATGTACAAGTCATTAAGTTTGCCGTAGCAAGAGCAAACGTTAGTTTACTGGAGCACAATTACTTTATTGAATCTGTTGCCTAAGCTGGGATTTCAGGAGTCATGACTCAAGCCTCAGGAAATAATGAAATTAGCTCCAAACTTGAGAGATTCCAATGTAAGTAAGTGACAGAGTGTTTTTTTGGCTCCTGGTTTATAAAACCCAAGGTCATTTGAAACCAGTGGACTAGCAACCCGCTTTTCCTTTTTTTCACGGAAAACAGAAATTCCCATCCCACTGCTGGGTCTCAGCAAAGGTGGCTTTAAATAGCGGGTGGGTGGGCGGCAGTAACATCACAAAATCTGAACCCTGAACTTGCGCACGGTGCAAGCCAGTTCTCATGCCTATGTGCATTTATCCAAACCATGCCGGGCACCACGCATCGCTCCCGTTAGCACCGATACCTTTTGCGACGGTTCATCGGTGTCGCAGAAGCGCCTCGAGGACTCGAGCAGGCGACCCGTTGTGCTACGTACTGTACAAAAATATTTCAACAGCAGCAAGAGGGTACACAAATGCTCAGCGCTGGAAATAAGGCAGTTAGCAGTAAGTACATTTTCCTTGTCGTTCAGCACAACATGGAAGTTTTGTGTCAGTTTTTATCCTCCAGATGTGTTCCTAATATTGTCATCGATAGCAGCAGTTAGTATTATACCATTTTAATAGAAAAAAGCCATTCAACTCCTATTTTGAACTTTTTAATCTTTTCCTATGTGCCAGAAAGTAGAATAACTAAAGCTTATCTATTTATGCATGTGCCTAAATCTTCAATGCATATATAAATTTAAATCTCATTACACTATAACACACCGCTTATAAAAATACGGATACATTTTAAGAGTCTGCTACACATTTTTATCAAATAGGGGGACTTAATTTTTATTTTTCTTCCACATAAAGCCAGTGAAATCCTGCATGTTAATACTTCAAGAAAATAAACTTGTGTAAAGATTTGCCTATCCAAAGTACAGTATAATTTAAATTTAAATCCCTTAGAAACCCAAAGCACTGTGTTTATAATATGAGAACAGCGGGCAGTCGTGCCCTTGACTGGAGGGCATGTCATCTAGTCCTCTCCTTCTCTGCAAAACCATCAGGCTGGCAGTAGTGACAGATGAACAGCTTACCATTAATTTCTCCTCTTTCATGCCTTCAATCCAAATGGTGCATATTCTCCACAGGGAGGCATCAAGGTCTTTGCCTTTATTTCTCTTGCATACTCGCACTGACTTATAAATCAAGTGCAGATAAGAAGAGAGGGCAAATATCAATCTTTTTTTTTTTTTTTTTTTTTTTTTCTCCTTTCCTGGCCAGTGCCCACTGGCACACTACTGAGCTTTGACTGAAAGGTTCTTCAAATCTTTATGTGATTCATAGGCAAGGGAGTGCTCCGTGAGGACAAAACAACAAAGGAAATTTGAGAGAGAGGATTTGTGTATCTTGGCTTATAAATTAGAAACCTCCTCTTTGCAATGTTTAAATATGGGTTACAAATAAAAAAAAAAAAAAAGCAAAAAAAAGAAATGTGAATCGAAGTTGTTATTACTTTATTGAAAAAAAATCTTTGTGGAATATAAAATAGGCAGCGCTTCCTTGCACACGGCCGCTGGAGCAGCTCTAATCAGAATGTTGTATTTTCCCAAAATAGGCTTTCTTTTGGGGGGCATCTCTCCTCCTTGCCACTGAAGCAATTCAATCCTTCAAAACAGATTGGCTTTTACTATTACTTTGCGGCATTAATGATTGGCTTTTGTCTCTCTAAAAAAAATAAGAAAACTTACTTCAGTTCAAAATACCAAGGCCCAGATCTACATCCCCCACAAAGCAGTGCAGCTCTATGGGCTCATATGCAGCTCTGCTGATTGACAGGAGATGGAAAATTGTCCCACAATGTTTTTTAAGTACAGTGGAGAGAAGTGTATTAGTTTATTAACTACATTTTCTTTGAAACTGCTACTCAATCTTTCAAAGTTCAAAGAAAAAAAAAGATTTATTTTTTTTTTTTTTAAACTAAGTTTCACAAACCATTTTAGTTTGGAGTGGTTTGGGGGGTTCGTTACAGACGTACATACTAACTCTGTAAGCGACCTGCCGATGCAATGAAGGGACATGGGTCTTCCTTCTCTTGCTCCCTTTTTTTTTTTTCTTTAAGTGCATCGCTAGAAGAATTTTCTATTCAGTTACAATGAATTGATCTTGCATTTAAAACATATATTAAATCATTGGTGTGAGTGATGCAACATTATTACATGTCAGGGAAAAAATCTATATTATGATAGTTGTTGACAAATGATAATATTATTTTCCGGCTAAGCATGAGGTGTTAATGCTGCTAAATGGCTGCAAATGTTGACGTTAAAGGCTGCCTGCTGGCCATTTCCAGGTGACATATCTGGGGATTCGGGGCTATTTCATTTTCCAGCCTTTTTTAAGGCTTCAGGCCCCATCCATAAATTACAGCTGATGACAAAAGTGGAAGCTAACAGTGGCAAAATTAGGCCCACAGGCAAAATAATTATATATACAGCCTTTAGCAGTGAGGGAGAAAGCCATCAATCAGCCCCCAATTATTCACTAGTTAATCAGCTCTGCCCTTCCTTTATTGAAGGGTTACAGTGTAATTAAGTTGGCAGCATCCTTTTAATTCATCAAACATACAACACATGGCGGTGTTTGCTGCAATCAGGGGACAGCACCTTTGTGTGCCTGACCCCTAGCACTGCTGTAGGAGAGGAGGAAAAACTTCAGAGGTAAGAGAGACTATTTATGCGAAAGCAGAGCAGCCCCTGGCCAGGCAGCGCCGCGGTACAGAGCCTCCACGGCGGCTGGGCAGGGCTTTACCGGCATCCCTGCCTTGCACGGGCGCGACACACACGCGCGTGCACGTACGCAGAAACTCGCTGGGCGCAATCGCTCCAGAAAGCTTGTGGTTAATTGGGTTCTTCCCATATTGCTTAGGGCAGGTGGCTGCAGACGGCAGCATTTCTGGGTGATTGCCCCTCTTGCGGCAATCCCTCACTGGTAACGGGGCGGCGGCAGAGAGCCGAGCACCGCTCGGGGGTCCTTGGGTTGATGGTGGATCCCAACAGATGGGCTGGGCACTTCCAGGCCATCAGAGCAAACACAGCCAAAATAGACGTTGCTCCAAGAAGTGATTTTGTGGAAACCAAGTTTAAGGAAAGAACAAAAGCAGTTATTTAAAGGCAGTATGTAGTTTGGTATCCTCTCTCAGGTTAACGGCCTTGGGTTTTTATATTATACAGCACATTAGTATTTTCAGCGGGTTTTGCCAGCAAGGAAGTATTTGGACATTGATTTTACCGCAGCGGTAATGGAAATGTCTCAAGATACTGCACTCTCCTATCCATACTAAATTTTAACCTGTGAATATATGCAATGGCTATGGCTTCTGTATCTGTCTTGCTTGCATTTCTATACGAACGCAAGTAATGCTCTATACTGTGCATGCCTTTTCCCCCCCTATATTTACCTGATCATAAATCTGTTTTTCTGCCACGTACACTTCCTGCTCACGGCATCCTCAGAGATGTTGAATGTCCTAAGTGTCCTTGTTACCTTGCAGAACAGATACAGAATTATTTATTCATAAACAAGCTCTGTGTTTCCAACCCGCATGTAATAATGAAGTTTTATACAATCATTGGCTATACTGCATGATGTGGGCAAACAAACTCAAACCTCTCAACATCTGAAAGCATTGGGAATCTCAATGTTCAGAAGTGTCGCCTTTTTTGACAAAAATCCTTATTCCTCTCAAATGAAAAGTGAAAGAGCATTACCCTGCTGGACACTTTAATGGTTATTTCACCTCATTCAGGCTGATTGAAGACATTGCAAAGTTTCTCACTATGTACACCAAAAAACCTTTCCCAAAGATGCAAAAAATGCTATTTTGTTTTATTTTGGTTGTTTTGGGGTGTGGGAGTTTTCTGGCAGGGAAAGGGGAGGGAGAGAAGGATCCCCTTTCTATCCAGAAATCTCCAAAATCTCCAAGACACCAAGAAACAGGTCTGGCCTCACCCCTGTCAGCAGCAATCCCTTCTGGACCTTACCCTACTCATTTGCACGTTATCTGGAGCTTAACCAAGGACTTAGGATGTTGGGCAAACACAAAAGTTCGGCGCCCTTTGTGCCATTCCCCTTTCAGCAACGTTACCCTACCAGACACCCCATAGTATGCCGCCTTTGCAGTGTTCCATGTTTTCTGGAGTCGGGAGCTCAGCTCAAGAGAAGAAGGACAGAAGGTTGGAACGCTGTCTTTCCTGGCCAGGAATGCTTACTGTCTTAGCTATATGAGTGCCCCCAGCAGCGAAGGGAACCTGATATTCTTAAGTCACTCTGGCTCTTTTGCCACTAAATACCCATTCGGATGACATGCTGCCATCTTACTCTGGGAATCAGCTTGGTTTGCCAGATCCTTTGGGAGAAGACCTCTCGCTGACAGCCACCCGCAGAGATTTCCAATGCTGATCTGCTCTGCCGTGATTCATTTTCCCACTAGGGACTAAATGGAACTGAGCCACCGAATGTTAATATGAGCTACCAAAGAATCGGCCCTGTCAAAGAAATTCGCATGAAGTTAAAGTCATATTCTAGCTAACAAAACACTAAATTAGTATTTAACTGTTTGTCTCCTGGTTGTACACGCACATCTTTTTACTCTTTGGGTTTTTTTTTTTCATTACAGAAACTTGGGCTGCACAATTTAGATCCTGCATTATCTCAATGTCAATGAGTATCATCTTTTCCTAAAGAAAAAGCATGCCATATTGCAGTCAACCTAAGTCATAACTCAAGACAACACAATCATGTCATAATATAATTTTATACAATGAGATTGTATCTGTTGTTATTGAGGGTCATTGAATTCCGTCTGTCAGTGTTATGCTATTGAATAGGCTCAAGTAATAGTTTGTGCTGATTATCAGAAAGTACGTTTAAAAACTGTCACTATGTTTATATCCTTCAGGGTTGCATTTGAATTATGCAGATAAACAGGATCAAGTAGTGTAATGCAATGAAGTACAACTCCTGATAGAAAGTGCAGAATAAAGTTTATATGAAATTTTCTGGGAAAAAAAAGGGCTTTGTACCTGCTAGCTCTGTTTTAAATGTAAAAGATTGGATATACCAAAAGAACATTTAGATTTCTTGATGTTAAGCATACTTCATATTCCCAGATGAAAAACAATGACCAAAAAGAGAAAAGCTTCATTATACATTGTGAAAAGTTACACAATTTTTTACAGGTGTATTAATATGAATTTAAAAAACATTCAAAAATTCATCTGGTCAACATGGTCAAGGAAAACATTTTTGTGGACAAAATTCATGTAAACTGCCATCTGCAATTTTTAATTATGCAATAAAAAATTTCCTAGCAGTGAGCAAGAATGTAAACCACATCATATTTTTTTTCCCTAACTACCTTATTTTTCCATTTTAATATACAATTTAAAATTCATTGCATCTTGGTTAATTAAATAAATTATCCATTTGGAAAAAAGACAATTCGGTGTGCCTACTGGAGCTGAACACAACAGCGCCAGTTGCAATTGTATATTTTGTTTAATTTGAATAACTCTTTTTTTTTCATATATTTTCTATTGAGAATATTTTAGTCATGATCCTATGAATGTATTCACTTTTTCACAGGCAATTTTTAAGTAACAAGATAATGAACACTAAGGAAACACATATTATGTGCAAATTTATTCTCTTGGCTGTTTGGCTTAGATGATATACTACAGTATAACCAGAAAAAGCACTAGCACTCCCACTAGGTATCCAGTTAAGATACTGCGCTTTGGTTAAGCACTAGATTTTTCTTTCGCTGGTAGGAGATATCACCATCTTGTTCAGCAGAATTTGGAAGAGTCCTTTCCAGTCGCTATTTTCTAGCAGTAACAGTTTTCCTAAGAATAACACAAAGTTGTCTATTACTTTGCTTGGAGAAATTAAAAAGAAGTAAAATATGAAAATTCTGTCATCTTTAGGTTTTATATAATCAAGAATAGAACTCATTTAGGGTACATGATCATAGTCTTTTTCTGGATATTCGTATTTACTGACGCAGAACACCAAATGAATTCAAGTGCACATACTAATAGGTCCCAAGATAACTTTGAATCTAAATACATTTTCTATAGTAGATATGTTGAGGATAGAATGGAATTAGAGGGCAAAATGCCTTGAAGCATTCTGGTAATACTCACACGACACCTCTTTCCTCCCTTCAGCTATCTATTAATAGTCTAGAAAAGAGATAATTTGGAATAGTTATGGAAACACAACAACTGATCAACCTGGAAATTAGAAATTTGGAATAACTCCTGAACAATCACACAAGTACCAAAATGGATGCTTTTGCAATGTCAACAAAAATTACGTTATACCTGCCTTTCTAAGCATGCAACTTGAAATAATATTTGAGGAAAAATAAAATTCCCTGCACACAATTGCAAAAGAGGAAAAACAGGCTAAGAAGTGGAAGGGAATTATTCGCTTTTATTAGCACACAAGGTGAGAGGTGGTCCTCCCAGTCCTACACCATGCCAGCTAATCCATCACATCACACAGTTCATACTTCAGCATAACAGACGTAAGCATAACGTGAGTTGACAGTGAAAGGAGATGGAAAACTTTGCATTCTCTTCATATCAACTCAAAAGGGAATATTAAGATGAAAAACTGCATTACATATATAAGATTGTTGCACGTCTGTTAAGAGAGGATTTTCCTTTGCATTCACACAGCAAGAATGTTTCAGCCTAATGCATTAGATTCATTTGTTTTGTTGAGTCCAGCTAATGGGATGAAGATAAAGTGACTTCCAGACACAAAACCTTGTTAATCAAAAACAATTTGGGCCACTTGTACATGATGTTCTGACTTTCTGAGTAGGAACTTCCATTTTTCACAAGAAACGCACATGCATGCAACAAAAACATTACTAGAGATTGCATTTCATTTTTAACATATACTCAGTCTATGGGTAAATGTCCAGTGTTTTCATCTGAGAGATCACCTATAGGCAGATTTTTTTCTCCCTAAAACAAGAGCCCCTTATCTTTGTGGAAGGCTCCTTTCTATTTTAAAGGCTATTTCCAAGATGTAGTTATAAATGGATTCACTTCTTGATATATTTTTCAGGAATCTGTGTAACCTGATTGCCTACTGGAAGTTAGGTTCACATCCTGGAGAGAAGAAAACCTAAAGAAAATCACCTAAAACTGTCCTTAAAGCAGAATAATTTTGCATGCTGTGGATGCTTGTGGTACCTTAATGACTGGTAGCTTGACAGTTTTAGTACGTTATCTTAAGAGACAAGGTAGAGGACTGTGCCACCACCAAGGCAGGCAAGGGAATGGAGTAAGTGGCCAATAAGAATTTTGATCTCTTTGGAAATGTCATCTTTTCCACAAATTAAGACTGTACACCACAATAAAAGACACTTGGGAGGAGAGACTGTTGATATTAATAAAACAAGTAACAATAACTAATGAAGCATTCTAATGTTTCCAAGTGAGAAGTAAATGTAAATTTACCAGGGAAATTTATTAAAAGTAAAAGCAGGAAGGTATCAAAGACAATATCTTGCAAGCATTTGTGTAAAAAGCATAAATTAATGATTGCTTTATGGAAGCCTTTTTTACTCTGATTAATAAATCCTTTCTTACCTTTACAGCCCAAACAAAGCCATTAAGAAAAGAGCCAGGCCATATTTCCTCCTTTACCGGTTTACATAGTCCCCTGCTTTGCTCTTACAGTGTATTTACATTTAATTACGAGGTCAGAGTTAACACTTTATCGCTGTATCTGTTCTACTGCTAACGCTTCACTTATGCGTTTAAGCAACACATTTTTTCCTGGAATGATGCACCTATTAAAATATTGGTGCTAGGGCCAGCACCCTCAAACAGAATATTAAACACCACCGCCTCTGAAGCCCACCTTGTACTCGGTGCTGGTGAGTTCAGTTCAAGCAACACACTTTTGTTTTATACCTTAGATAAGTGCAGCAGTTACAATTACCTCTTCCATTTCTACACCTGGCAAAAGGAGTCCTCGCGCTGTGGTATTTGGGGCATACGTGCCTGGTTTTGGCTGCGGGCTCGTGCCACAGCCCACGACTGCCGCGGCAGCGGGGACGCGTGGCTCAGCGCCGCTGTCAAAGAGGCATCGTGTCCCGCGGTGCGATTACAGGGAGACAGGCACCACCTCAGCGTCACGCTTGGGGTTGTTCCCGAGTGAAAGCAGCGTCTTGTGCACCTCCTTGGCAATGCCTTTTTGATGGACGTCAGCACGGAGCGGTGCTTGGCCAAGGCCACCCCAGAGGTTGCAAGGGACGAGCGTGGTCAGCGCTCCAAAAGGAAATCAGGACAATGGGAACTGTTAACAGGTCAACAGAAAATACTCCAAAACACCAGTTTCAGAACGTCCCCGCAGGAGACACGCACACTGGCTACCTACCGCGTCTGATGATTTTTTTTTTTTTTTTGTCCGTTTTTGTTCTGTTCTTTTTAAACAAGAACACAGCACGGTTTATGTTTTGCTGTCTAGCAGTAGCTCAGAGCGCTAAATCTCTACCCCTTTTACATGCCAACACCTGTATTTGCCTTCATTTCCCTTTGTTCTTGGGCAGTAGAGAGGCTGTGTCAAGGCAGGCCAACGTACAGTGATAGCAGATTTAACAGAGCCTGCCTGTGCCCTCTTTCCTTTGCAAATTCAGACAAACCAATTGTCAGATTGTCCATGTTCATCTAGACATGCGTGAAACTCTCTGTTTAGTCTGGGGGTTTAGATCTCCATCTGTTTATGCTTCCTCTGTACTGGGTTAAGGCCTCTGAGCAAAGCTAAAAATCTGCTTGAAGAGGGAGTAAAGTAAGTCAACAGAAAGTTTTGCACAGTTTCAAATGAATTATTAAATCACTTTCTGGAGTCCACAGAAAGAAACCCAAACCTGCCCTTGGGATTTCAAACTCCAGTGAGCTTGGTCGGTGCTCTGTATCCCTAACAAGTCTTGTAATCAGACCAAGGGGCTTCTTTATGGACCCTTTTTTTTTTTCCCCACCACTCTAGTAAACACATCTCTTTTTATCCCACTTACTTTTGTTTGCATGGCCCATGTATTTCTTTATCTGTGTTTTCAAATGCTGTTAAACTCCCCTCAGTATTTCTGAAGAAAGTCTGAAACTCAGTAACTCGGTATTCCCGAGGCAACCTGCAATAACAGCCAGCGCAGGACTGTAAAGGATACTCGGTCAGGAAAGGGATTTCATTTCTAGTGGGCAATTGCAAACAACAAGGGAAATATTATTTTTTTAAATTAAGATAAATACCTTAATGGTGTACTATTAAAATAATGTGCCTGGCTTACACAGACCTAAAAAAAGAGGCCACTATCAAGTTTTCTCTCTTTAGGGATACGCTCTTGTTACCAGTACGGGAACATTAATCACGTTGAGATTGCCTGCTGGAGTTGCACTTCAAAAATGGTCCCTTTGTCCCCGTCCATCCTGTGCCCCAGTGCTGGAAGCCCCTCTTCATCACGCCCACCAAGGCTGCCAACACTGCTGCCTCCCAGCTCCTCTCCAACGGCCGCTTCATCGCCTGGGTACAAGGAGTGGGATGCAACTTCTCCTTCTCTCCTTAACCCTGGATTTAGTCGCTATATCATCCCCAACCCACTGTACACATCTGTAAACGCCATCCGCTGCACTGTGCCTGAGCGGGCTCCTCCTGCACCCGCCTCTGCCCTGCCCAGCGCGGCACCCTGTACGGGAGCTTCTCCAGAGTAAGTAGTACAAGGCTAATAACGGCACAGGAGGGGAAGAAAAAAAAATTTAAAAAAGAGAGATGAGCAATGAGCACAAAGAATTGCATTTCTGTGAGGAGCCGGCGCGTCACGTTGACCTCAGGCACAGAGAGACGTAAAGTCAGCACTGCAGGTTATGGGAAATCCCGTCGAGAGCACACCATGAACACCTTCAGGGTTGGGGGTCAATGTGCTGGGGCAAAACTGGCATGGTAGAGCCTGTCACACACCTGCACAGTTCTCATTTAGCAGGTGGGCCTCTGGATGGAAAAGAAAATAAATAACCAACACTGAAAGCAACAGTCCTGTCCTCTATTCTGCAGGTCACGTTACTTATATACACTAAGTAAGGCAATGAGAAAATAATGACATGCAATAGAGTTAAAAGTGAATGCCTTCATCCTTTTGTTGTTTATCAGTTAGCAAAATGACATTATAGAGATGCTTTATGTATTTATTGAAAGGGGAAAAACATCTATCAAAGCTCATTTTAGCTATTGTTACTGCCATCAGACTTGTTCTCTTCTGCCATGAGCTGGAACAGGACTGTCAGGGAAAGATGACTGATATAGGCAAATAATTTTGCATCGTTTGAGATACATACAGAAATATAATCATACCCAAGGTCAAACATGAGAAAAAGGTTGGGCATTTGGGGCAATGAAAGCAATGCTGTCAGATATTGAAATCTCAGCAGGAGATTCAGCTCCATTAAAACTGAATACACAATTACTTTCAGCTTGCTACTTTCCATGCATGTATAACTAGTTTGTTCATCTCGGTGCCCCCTGCGTTAGTCAGAAAAGGTAAGATTTGAATATTTTGAGGAATGGGTATGATACTGCTTTCACAGGAGTCTATGTAGGTGATAAAATGACTATATAATATATATGCAACTCATGAATCACTTCAACAATTAATCTGCCTTGAAGAAGCAGACCCAAGAGTTATAAGTAACTGGCTCTGCCCAGGTATCTTTAAATTCTCTGCAAGTATTTGGCTGACTTTACGTGAGTGGCCTTCCGGAAGATGTTCCTTTGGTGACTAGAAACCGAAACGCTCAGCGTGCCTGTTAAGCAGCGGCGTTGAAGTAGCATGACGAAGAAACAAAACCAAAGGAAATAAATGAGGAGAGAAACTAATGAAAGATCATCTGGAAAATGAATTGTAAGTGGATATTACAAATGGCAAAGGAGAAAGATGGTGGTAAGGGCTTGTCTCAGATTAGGGATTGGACAAAGAGAGCGGAGAGAAACTGCCGGAGTTACTGTTGCGTTCAAATTTGGGTATTTTCGAAAGCTTCACTAGATACCTATAAATTGTACAGGTATGAGAGAAACTCCATGTGCACTTGGCTACTTGTGCTACACTCTACCTCTTCATGCATCTCTGATGAGACAATTCCAATCTTGGAGACACCCAACCAGCTTCAAACACCAGATATTTATGAAAAAAAATCATCCTCTTAGGGATGTTTCCTCCAAATCTGGGCTTTTTATCCAAGAGAGCACAGTAGCTCAAGTTACCATTCAGGCATTTCAGACTCCTAGGTCAGTGACAGTCCAGTGTTTTGTGATCTCAGGATCAGGCTAAAGAGATAAACCTTCTGATCCTGCCTTAGAAAGTAAATAATTCTTACAATATTGGGGAGATTTTGCATTTTTATGTGATTTTTTTTTTTTTTTTTTAATTTCTGAGATTTCTACACTGGAACTCAAAAAGTAACCTAATTTCCAAAGTTCCATTAAAGTTCCAAATTTTACAGAAAAAACAAAATCCTATTTTTTTTCAACTTACATTTCCACATTATTAATGTTAAGAAATTGCATGTGAGATTAAATTATATGGTTATAAAGTTTCTTGTATGGATGGTAGCCACCACAAATCTTCAGTTTATCTTACCGTGTACTTCATACCATCATTTCCTGATCCACCATTTACAGTTATGAGTATCCGTGTAACATGTAATACCATGAACATACAAATAATTACATTTACCATGTGCTTTTGACACATTACCATGCAGAGTTCAGGCAAATTAATTTCTAACTCCTCACAAAATTTCTAATTCGCACAGAATTTTTCAAGAAGCAAACATTATTAATAAATAATACAGATTAACATTAAATAGTTTTATTATTTATTGAAGTTATAATAAATAAAAAACATCCATGTTGTGCCCCTCAATTATTGCAGTGTGATGAGCAGTAAGATACTCATTTGCATTCACAGCTGCAAATACCAAAGAAATGTTGGGAACATCATTTCCCTTTCCCTGCTAAAGCATTTTTTCTCCACCTGCAAAGACTGTGAGGCGCTATGCTAAAAAAAAAAAAAAAAAAAAAAAAAGAAAACTTCTGAATTTGGGATAAATGGGAAGCACTATTTCTTTTTTATAGATTTCTACCCATGGTGACTTTTACCTCCTCTCAGTTACAGAGTACCTGGACCCTGCAAACCTCGTCTCTTTTATGTTACTACCCGCTCTCCTCCCCTCTCACATGGCACCTAAGCAGACCACAACCCTTACAGTTTCCTCGTGCTTTAAAAGAGAAATAAAATTTAAAAATACAGCCCGTCACAGCTCTGTGGTTAACTACACCTTTCACATCAGCCTCCTCCGGGGAACATCTCTGGGGTCACGGAACCCCCAAACATCACCTTTCCCAGGTGTGAACCTGCACCATTGTGCCTGGGGACCACGCTGTGAAGGCTGAATTTCCCCTACAGCCCACTCCAAACAACCCGCCTCATGCTGACCCAGCATTTCTTCTTGCAATGTCTTATTACAAGACACAAAAATAACGGTAATGTCTAGTTCTGCTTCTTTAAAGGCAAAACCATATTCTTGAGAAACACCTCCTAAACGAACAAACCAGCCCAGCCGTGTACACCCAGCAGCAGCGTAGGAGATACTGGTACACATTCACCTTCCTTAATTCCAGGCAGCGCCTCCAGCCACATCTCCTGATCCAGCCCATGCCCTTCTTTCTTTGTGAAGACTCTTGAGCCAAAACAAGACAACTATTAAAATATTTCATTCTTCCAGTTGGCCAAAGTTCTCTGATTTACAGCAGTTACTCCCTCTCCTCTTTCCTGGGCACCCCAGGGGCTCAAGTTATACGCAAAAATGCGCGCACACGTACGTGCGTGTGCGTGTACATATAACGTGTGAAGGAGAGAGATCACCTAAAGCATTGACAGAGCAGTCATCTTTATTTTTAATTTTATTTTTTACTGCTCCACATGTCCATGGTGTCTAACACATCTCAACAGTCTTTGAAGTTTCCGTGCTTTCAAGGTCTCACATCTGTCACGCTATCGGTACCCTGCTACAGATGAAAAGAATATAATTATGGATTTAGTGTAATCATTGATTTCTGGGCTCCAAACCATTCAAAGAAAGGTCACAAGTCCACATGGCTGCCCCTTAGGAAAAGGATTTGCATCTGACTACTTTATTTAGCTGAAGACACCCCCAATTAAATGTAGAGACTTTTCTTTGGGCTCTGCACCTGAGGCAACTTGAAGACGACGGATCAATCTTCCCCGTGCCAACTGTGTCTTATTTGCACCGAGCTGACACTGCTCCCACCTGTTACAGGCAGTAGCAGTGACTTTTTGCTCACGAGCCCCCTTTCATTTGCTAGGCAGCATCTCCCTTTGGAGAACTGCCACAGCAGACGTGGAGGACGTGCATCTGAGGAGCTGCACTTTTGGGAAGGTGGCAGGGCGCCAGAAGATTGTGCCTGAAGCAGGGGAGCTGCTGTCAACCCTTCAAACATTTAACTTAACTGCAGTTCTCGGAGATCCGCAGTGCAGATGTAAAGACATAATTTTGCCCACAGTGTTTGGATTAGCAGTAAATCTACTAATCCAACACAATATCCAAGGGGGCATGGCTAGATCTATGGGTTCATAAATTCACACCATTCCTTTTATTATTCTGGGCCCCAGATGGTTTCGAATGGGCACAGGCATAATGAGATCTTGGAAGACATTATTATATTCTTAGGTCAAAATTCTCAGTCCAATCTCTTTTATCAGGCTCAGAGCCTTTGTGTCCCTGAAGTGCTAATACTTTATGCTGATTGACTATGCAGGCTTCAGTGGGAGTTCACGATATTTTTGATACAATTATTATTATTATTGACAGCAAAAACTCCACAAAAAAAGATCCCCATTTTATATTACTTATGGTATCGTACTGTCTGGAAAATACAATGCCTGAGACCATCATAGTTATGTTTTCATAACAAAACAGATGAGAGGGGGAAAAGAGGGCAGGATAAAAGTATTATTTTAGTAACGGGAAGACAAAGTATGAGCTTGATCATAAAGACTAGTGAGCTTTATAAATGCATCTTTGAACTGAGTGAAGCTCTTTTTTTTTTTTCTTTTTTTTTTTTTTTTTTAAATAAATGGTTCTTTGAACCTGGCAGTTGTAAGGAAGAACAAACTTTGAAAAGTGTGCTTGTCTGAGTCTCCTTACACCATATCTGGCTGAGAGTACAGGTGGCCAAGCACAGAAAGTTCCTGCCAATTTCTAAAGTTACACTTTTATCCACTAAACAAGCATCCTGATCCGGGTTACCAAACAGGGCACTCAACAGGAGCCTCAAAGTGCACATATTAAATATCACTTATTCCACAGCCTGGGCCATCCAGCTTAGTAAAGCTTGATCTAATACTGTTTCACCCTTTTCCTGTGCTCGCTGGATTTTGGGTAATGGACCTTCCCAGGAGACTACTCTCAGAAAGTATCTTCTTGTAGAAGAGTTGATGCACATGCTTCTATTTTAAAAAGCACATGTTCAGCACATTTCGCTTTTGTGAAATGGAATATGGTTTAAGTTTGTTTCAATAAAAAAGGGGATTCTGCTGGAAGGACTTATGTCAAAGTGCAAAAGGTTTTATACACAACGAATAGATTTTTTTTTTTTTTTCCACTTGAGGGCCAAAGAGGAGACGCTAAAATGAAATCTTTCTGCCACAATAGCAGTTGCTGTTTTACATGCAGAGAATCTACAAGGCGGCTTGTTATGAATTCTCCATCTTTGTATTTATTTTGGATTAGACTGATTTAATCTAAGAGTCACATCAAGAAAGCCAGACCTTGTCTTTAATGAGAAACTTAATATGTATTCACAGTAAACACTTTAAATGTCAAAGTTTAATGGACAGTATTCAAAGGCTATTATTATAGTAACTATGCTTTTATATCAGCATGGCTGATGAGGAGTAATTCTTTTAAAGGCACTCTTCAAAAAAAAAAAATCAATATAAATGCTAAATAATAAAAATAAAAATATCCCTACAGCGCATCTTAATACAAAAGAAGGACAGTAACAAAAACATACGTAACTGGTAGATCCAAAATCAAGCCTTGGCAATGACCATCAACAAGAAAAGAAGTATGAATTGTAGGAATACAGTGCCAGGTATGAGCGAGCACTACGAACAGAACGAATTTGCATTCAAACTTCTTGTGCCCTGAGCTAGTGTCTAAACCCACGGCAGCATCAGCCTCCCTGAGCTTGGCTGTTCCCTGCTCTGTGTTATCTTCCTTCAGGTCCTTCTCACCCAAAGAGATGTTAACCACCTTCATACAGTATCTAGACATATGCACCCCCCAGGAGTAATTTCCCCAAATGTTAGTGCATAATTTAAAAATCCTGCACAGCAAAACTTAACAGAGGAACCTTATTCTTTTAATAAAAACTCCTAGAGTCTACCATCTTATTAACAGGAGCCTCTTCCTTAGGTCTTCCGATAATGCCTTCTCCAACTGGCTTTCTTGGGATTTAGGGGCAAGGCACGGGGCGGAGGGGTGTGCTGGGGTGGAGAGCTTGACCCAGCAGGCATGAGAAAGTGCTGGGATCATTTTCACTTGAGCTCTGACTAGATTGTGCTGATTAAAACCAGTATCTCAATTTGCTCTTTTTCAATAACTCCTTGCACTGCCTGATCCATCCTTTGTCCAAACACATAAAAAGGTTCCTGCATTCCCACACACACTTTATGTCCGTTATAGCACAGCCTATTTGCAGACCTATGGTGGACACATTCGTTTTCTCAACAGCATTTAAAGAATGCACATATAGCGGTTTCATAAAGATCACTACAAATATTCCAGCGTGATTATTGTTCACTGAAACAGAAGGTGGCAAAGCTCTGGTGTGCTTGAGTGAAGATCTGTCTTGATCTGGAAGGAATTGCTTCATACATTAGTCACAAAATCAAAGCCTGTGACATCATGATGTTTTTTGAAAACCTGTTCGAGCAGGCTCCATTTTTATTTGCAGTCATGGATATGCCTAATAATTTACAGATAATTTTATTTAATTGCATTTAGAATCAATTAAAATGTGTCATTTATATGGAATGATGCAGCAACCAAAAGCTATTGTTCACTCATTCCCTACACTGAGAATCTTTCCCTTTGGCAGCAGGGTTGAACTTTAAAAGGCAATGGTAATGATTACATTCATGCACACTCAGAAAAGCAACAAAATAATTCCTTTCCAAACAGATTTGGAGAGACCGGAAACCCTGGTTTATATGGATTCAGTCTCAGTAACCAACTAACACATTGCTATGCTATTTTATCTGGAAATGTGGAAACTACAGAAACGAGGAAAAGAGAATTTCTTTATCCAAGTGTCGTTCCAGTATGGAGTCACTTGCGGAAAATGAGTCATTAATGCATATTTATTTAATTTGCTGACTAACCTTTGAGTATTCACTATTTCATTTCAGCTACGTCTCTGCTCCAGTCTCAGTTGCCTATGGTTAATAAGGGAGAATACACCGCAGATAACCTGCAACCATGGAATTTCCAGAATTATCCTTAAAAGATTCTTGAAGAACAGCAAAAGGTACAAATGTTAATTGGTTCTGGCTTATTTTGCTCTGTAGCATGCATCTCTCTTGTTTTGTTGCCAGGCGATAATAAAAGGATATAGTTATTTGGCAATGAATAGTGACAGCAGTGGAGTGGCATGAAACCGTAGTTGTATACGTAGGACCTGATTTTCTGCTAATTCCCCTGCAAATCAGATCTGTCTCTGCTGAAGTCAACAGTTTGCGCTAACGCAAAGCGTGTTGTACCTAGGAACAGATGAGGTCCATACGCTGCGCACGCAAATGAAGAAAGTGACAGCCCTAAAAGTCTGCTATTGATACCCACCAGCCACAGCAGCCACTTAAAGGGATGTGGCATTGATTATCTGTCGGGTACATGCTCAAGCTCTCGACTTCAAATTTTTCAGATAACAGCAGAAATGAACAAACCTTTCATCTGAAGCATGCCAACTAGCTTAAAAAAAAAAATTAAATAAAAGAAAAAGGATAATGATTCTTCAGTGAGGCACATCTTTGCCACCTTGCGTTTGTGGAATCTTTGAATCTTCCTACATAGCACTCGCCAGCCTAAGACTGACAATACTCAGAAACAGTCAGTATTGGCCTCCTAAAAGTTATTACTGTCTTCTTGTCCTTGGGAAAGAACTACGTGGCTACTACTCTGGAAGAACTTAAAAAGGCATTGATTGATCACAAATGAGAAATTTGTGAAATCCACAAAAAATACAAAAGCAAACAAACAAAAAAAATTTACTACTGCATTTTAGTATCTGGATTCAAGTAAGAAGAGTGTACTTGATGAAATAGCGTATGTGAAGATGCTAAGAAGAGGTGCATTATCATCCTCAGTATTAAATAGTACATTAAGAACACGCAAGAAAAATTCTCCAAATCACCTTAAAATATTTGTTAGCAGTTCTCAAATTGCAAATTTGTGTTTCTCTAATTGGCTGTATTTGCCTTGATTTACATTTAAGAAAAGAAAGAAAAACAAACTCCAGAAGTGTTTGTCCTTCACCTCTCCATTTTTTTTCTCCTAGCAAAAGCCAGCCGCCCTTTGGACATCTCGGACCCACAGGAACAGGTCAGAAGCCTGAACAGTCCTTACACTGCTGCCTTGTGCCTGGGGATCAGCCAAACGGGCGTCCCTCGAGTCAAAAGTGGGAAGGGGGAGTGTCATGGTTTAACCCCAGTGGGAAACCAAGCACCACACAGCTGCTCGCTCACCCTCCCCCTGAGTCAAAAAAAAAAAACCCAACCCAAACAAACCCAAGACCAAACCACCAAAAAAAACCCCAACAGGAAACATAAGTGATGCAAGAGCCCACCAACTGATGGCCAGCCCATCCCCGAGCAGCGATCGCTGCGCCCCAGCCAGCTCCCCCCAGTTTCCATACTGGGAGTGATGTTGTATGGTATGGAACAGCCCTTCGGCCAGTTTGGCTGTGCCCCCTCCCAGCTTCTTGTGCCCCTGGCAGAGCATGGGAAGCTGAAAAGCCCTTGCCTGGTGTCAGCACTGCTCAGCAACACCCACACCATCAGTGTGTTACCAGCATTATTCTCATCCTAAATCCAAAACACAGCTCCATGCCAGCTGCTAGGAAGAAAATTAACTCTATCCCAGCCAAAACCAGGACAGGGGAGGCCAGCGCCTTTACTCGCACCCACTTGCTGTGCTATTTTGAATTGCTGAGGATCAGCTACTCAGTTTAATGACATTATAATACGATCAGTTTAGATCCACGCCTGCTGTGTCTGCTTTCTGAGGAGTCAGAAAAGAAAGTAACAGTAATCTGTTTTTCTTGTATTTAATAGGTTAGGTCCCATCCTTTGTTCAGTTTTAGATCACAGAGTTTACAGAATTATCTCTCTCTCCAAAACTTTGAATCTTTTTTTCACATGTGATATCTTTAAAATTCCTTTCTGGCCTGTTTTCAGATGGTGGTTGCTTGAATGATACACACTGAATACTAAATAAAATAAAACCTTAAATATCCTGTGCCCTGTGCTTGTACCATTCAGCCTTGGAATGTGCTAATTCTACATGTTCAGAAGACAAAATACCTTTTAATTAGTAGGTGAATATATAAAGTCAATGCTATTGTAACCTTCGAAAAGCTGCTGATGTGTAAGAAGGAACTTTGCTGGGTGCTCCTGACACTATGAAAAGAAAGTGTCACGTAAACAGAAGGTGTGATAAAGGGTAGCACAAGAAATTGGCTCGCTTCTGTTTCTAGGATCTATTGTTACGTGGCATGAGAAATGGATGGAAACCTGTCAACCCAAACGCTAAGATCATGCAAAGCTAACTGATGCAGCTCGAAGCAAAGCAACAGAATAAGCGAGAGATGCCTAGCGCAGTGCCCAAAAGGAAACTGTTAGAAAATGGATGTATTTTCTGATAAAGCAGATGAGTAAAACAATTGATAATTGAGATCGGTTTGAATGTGGATTTTCTCATCAGAATTGCCATTCTGTCCACAGCACTGAAGATGGGTGAACAACAGTGCAGCTGGTTTTTTGGATGGTTGTTCTGGGTTTGCTTTTTTTCTTTTTTGTAGGTTTTGGTTTTGTTTGGTTGGTTGTTTTTTTTTAGGATTCCATCAGAGACTATTAGCATCTTCCTTCAAAAATAATATTTTTTTCATGATTCCACATTTTTCTTGTCCTTGCTTTAGTCACAAACTGCTCATGCAAGAAAAGTAGCTCAAAACCACTTTTCAGCCAGAACAACTGAAAATAATCCAACCCTTTTCAGCAGAGCCTGAAGTTGTGAGATGCTCTAATTTACAGGAGCTGTTCCCTTCCACAGCTAAAGACCACCAAGATACAGCTATGCTAGCCTTCCTGTCCCAGTATTTTGCTTCAGACACTGAGTAGGCTTTAGGTATCTTCCTCTGGCCAAATAGCCCAAAAACCTCAGGCTGCCCTGTCTTCAAAACTATCTGCATTACCAAAATGCAAGCAAATTCTGATTCTGAAGCCATCAGGCTTACTGCTGATGTTTGTCAGGAGGACATCAAAGGTGTAAACCACTTTTTTACACACATGGACATAGGAAAATGTGCATTGCTCAGTATTGATCCGTATCCCTGTGTAGATGATGCTTGTAGCCAAACTCTTCCATGTTACATGACAATTTAAGCATTTCACCATTTCCATTTTACTATAAGACTTCTAGGTCCAGGCTTTCAAATCCAGTTCATTTAGTGCTACAAGACTGAGTAAGTACATACCTACACCCGACCCCCAAAAGTGAGTTAACATTCCAGACGTCTAGGATGTGCTGAGAGTGGTACCTGTGTGGACGGTTCAGCCGTTATGTACTTTTTGCTGCTTTGTCACCAAAATTAATAGTACAACTTAAAGCTTTACAGTGACGAGAATCTGCAACTGTCCCCTGAAACCAAAGACCTAATCACTGAGATACAGCAATTCATGTGTCTTAATCTATTACTGACTTATACATATATATCTGACTTGTAAAATTTACTGGGTGGCTAAATTTGATTCATTTGTTTACAAAGAAGGTAATTTTGTCTGGAAAGTTTACTACAAGCACATTGTTGCTTTGGAAGTATTTTTATTTCTATTTCTTTTTTACTCACTAAAAGACTAAGCATTATCTACTAATAACATGAAGATGCAGAAAAGAAAAGGTCAATTTAATTGGAACTACTATTTCCTGGGGTTTAAAAGGAAAATGTTGAAGCTAAGATGACATTGACAAATTGCTACTATTTATTTAAATTGTGTAATGCAATCCACCAGTAGTTCTATAATCTGCATGTTTGAAGCAGTTGACCCGTCCAACTAATGCAAACAAATTAGCCTCCCGGGTACTAGCTATATCCTATAAGCCATTAAATATCGTAATCTAACATCATTTAATACACAAACTCTCTTAGTTAAAGTGTTATAGTGAATATGTGTTATAAAAAATTACAATATGCGGGGTCTAAGCGCAGTGGAGCCCAGGTCAGTAAATTTGTCTTTTCTGTCATTCAGGCCAAATGAAGGCAATGGCAACACGGCTTGGATTTCACCGTGCCTCCCAAGCGCGCCAAGGCTCTACCCAGCAGATATCTTCATTGCCACGTGATTAATTTCCTCTAAAGTCCAGCACTGGTTTAAATGTTTTAGTTCAATAGTTCCTGCCACTAATATATTGTACAAATTTCATTCCAGTAAGTAAATTGGTCTTGTGAAAGTGTTTGCATACTAAATATTTCTAAGAAAATTAAGACTCTGTTATGCCCATTATACACAGGCTAGAAACAGCTCAGTATTTCTCACTGATTTATAGAAATGCCAATCCAGAGACATCACAGTTCATGCAAACAAACTCACCTGAAGGGAATGGGGCTGTTTGCCTGAGTAAAATATGAACAAAACCTGGTGCAATTAGTAAAGCAATAATTCCCACGGGAACCCAATTCTGGTGTTTTGTGAACGGGGAAAATTGCCTGTTCTCCATTATGATAAATATACCAATAGAAACATATATAATTATTATTTTATCATACTGAGAGGTCTGTTCTGGAATTGATCTATGAGTAAAGTCTACCTCGTGCAGGAGCAAGATCCAAGAGACAGGTCTGAGGGCTACCATGTCTTCCCCTTGATTTCACTTGCCCTTGGATCAGTCCTTAAAAGATCGGCTAGTCAATAGAGTTTCATAAAAGCAAGGAGATAGATAAAGGTAGCATGGAATGATTAAATCAATCAGGAAAGTAACAGTCCTATAACCAAAGGAAAGTCAATAGGTTATATATCACTGACAGCCTATAAAGTCATTACAGGAACTTATGGGACTGAGTCACACAATTAATTGCCTAAGAAAAATTGCCTGGTTGCAGTAAACAAAATATAGTTTTAGCATATTGATACAAGAAGGGTCATCCTTTACATGAACTTTTCTGGAAGACAGCTAAGCAACAACAGCAAAAATAACCCCACAAAACTGAATCCCCTCAAATTACCAAACCGTGTAGCAGAAGCTTTTTCCAAGCTGTTACTGAATTTCCTTCTTATAATCTATGCTTTAAGTGGAAGAAAAGGACCTTATAAATTTATGATTTTAATAAGAACTGACCTGAATCTCGGTTTTTCACAATGAAAAGAAATAGATGGAATCAAGTACTGCCTATAGAAACTGCAAAAATGAGGAGAAAAATAGAGATTCTGCAGGAATTTGGGAAATCTTACTGCTGGAGTACAGATATTAATAATTTCACATGCCTGGTTGGGAAAAGCACAATAGATTTGAAGAGCTAGCTGAAGAGATTTAATTTCAATGAATGTAACAGAGAGCAAGAAGGAGCTGATCAGAGCAAAGTGCTCTGATTCAGAGCAGATGACCTTCCTCAGTAGAGCCATCAACAACTGCACCAGATCTTATATACAGAAATACAGAAAATAACCCCTTTTCATTTTAAATATCCTCAATCAATAAATTACAAAACCAAAGAGATCTAACCGAATCTGATCATGAGACCCCAAAATCTCTGCCTCCCGCTGGAGGAACTGACAAGATGTTATGATTTTACCCATCAGAGGTGGTTGTTTTTTCACTACAAAAATTACCATGTATTTTCCTTTCTCTGAGGAGTAATTAAGTGACTCATGGATGAGATCTGGAAAATCGATACTTGTCAGAGGTAAAAACAATGATCAGTGGAAGAGGCAAGTTTACCGTAGGATTGTGATTTGAGTCTTTTTTCACGTTCCTCACCAATTTTGGAACTGTTCTGGATAATAACAATCAGCTTATTGTCAGCTGCTAAATATTAATTTCTCCCGGCTTAAGATCTTTTAAGCTGAAATTACACTGCAAGGTGATTTGAAAGGTAAGTCATTCAACCTTTTCTGAATTCTGGTTCAGAAGCATATGCTCTTTAATGCAACCAGTACTGGCTGGTGGTTGTATTTTCCCTTTCTATAGCGTATTGCAATGCCTTGGACCCGCATTAAACATACTATTACCTTGAGAAATCCCAATTACTTTGCAGGTTACTTCAACTTAAACTTAGGAGTTACAGAGAAACAAATCTGCATTAACATGAATGATAACATATGAGGTATTTTAAATGAATAGTAATTAAAATTTAGTAGGATGATAATACGGTAATTAAATATCAATTGTTTGCGCAGGACCACTTATTGAGTTTAATAAGTATGTAAAAGATATTAATCTAGTTGTCATGCAATTACCTCATTGAGGGGGAGTGGGAATCTGCGCGTGTGTGTGTGGGAAGCACAAATCATGAAATGCAAAATTCAGTTTAAGATCTGCATTAAGGTTATGACAGAACTAAAAAAAAAAAAAAAATTGCTTTTTCTTTTCTCACCTCAAGCTGCTGGGATAGGCATGAGATGCAGCAAGGTGAGCTGTGAGCATAAAAAGGGCTGTTGGAGCAGAGGGCCAAGGAGGGGACGTGCACGGAGATGTCCAGTGGAAACAGAGGCCAACTGCAACAGACCATGGCAAACACAGAACTCTAACTGTTCAACTTTTAAAGAACATCAGGGGAGGTTTAGATTGGATATTAGGAAAAATTTCTTCATGGAAAGGGTAGTCAAGCATTGGAACAGGCTGCCCAGAGAGGTGGTGGAGTCCCCATCCCTGGAAGTGTTCAAAAAATGGGCAGAGGTGGCACTTGGGGACATGGTTCAGTCTACTCTACCCTTAACTGGTTTAGTGTGGACTTGGTAATGTTAGGTTAATGGTTGGACTGGATGATCTTAAAGGTCTTTTCCAACCTAAACAATTCTATGATTCTATGATTCTAACATCTGGGCATTTATTGTTAGACCTCCACATAGCTAGGGATCAATCACCATACTTAATAAATGTCATTTAGCACTCTAAAGAATTATTTGCGTTTTTACTTGTCATGGGCTGCCACTGCATTAAGTGCCCAATACACGAGAAGGAAATCTTTGTACGTTTCTACAGGATTTACGCATTAATGAAGTTTTCTGCAAGGTTATTCTGACAATTGTACACGTACTCATCAACTTTACCCCTCTGTAAATAAAAATAGACACTTTATGTCCATGTATCATTATTTCAACCTGCCAAATTTTAAAAACAAGCGATGGGATGGTCCCCACATTTTTCTTATAAATTATCCATCCTTTCTGCAACAACTTTGGAAGCAGTGCCAATTTTTTTTATAGCTCAGAGCAGTGATAAAATATTAACGGTATCATTCATATTTTTTTCCACAGCCCTGTGTGGAAAAAGGCAATATTTTTATGTTCCCGTGTTTACACAGACATTAGAAGCAGAGACAGGTGGTAGGAAACTTAACTTCCCTGGTCTCCGAGGGGGGTGGAGTTCACCTGTGTTATTCCCAGCAGGACTTTGACAAGCCTGTTCACAAAAAAAATCACCAAAAAGAGGATCCCTCACCTTCCTAGCAGGGCTGTCTTAATGTTTAACTAGCCTTTTTATCCAGAACCTTTGCTGCAAAGTAAGCTAATTTCTTCTTTTCCTAAGCCCAACAGGGAAAAAGAGATATTGACTTTTCTGCCGAACAAACCCAGCTCATTCAGCCCTGTCTCCAACCTACTGTTTCTGAATCTTTCATCATTTTTGGTCCTCTTCAGGGTTCCGATTCCTGCACAGCATCCTTAAAGAACAGTGTTTAAAAATGGATGCTGCCGAGCCCGCAGCATCACCAAGAGCCTGCCCTGCCCCCAGGCTTCAGAAAAACTGTAGAGGCATCTTGGAAAAATGTTTTAAGCACAAACAGAAATGAATAATAGGAATAGCTTTGAAATAAATTACAGGGGACAGTGCTTTTTCCATCACCTCCCAGCATCGCTTTATGATCAGGTTTAGGAGTGGAGCAGAGCGAACGGGGAGCAAGGAAGCGTTTTCTTCTTTCAAACACAAACTATTAGACAACCAAAAAGCTTCACATGTAGAGGGAAGGAAAGAAAAGATGAGCGAGGTTAGAATCAGGGTTTGGAGAAGCTCTGCATGGAAAAAGAGAGCCGAGTCAGCGCAAAGAGTGCCCAGCTCCCGGGCACTGTGGCTGTTTCGGTGGCATTGCAGCAGGGCAGCTCTGCTGAGCCTCCCAAGGGAGCTGTCTCGCAGCCTGTATTTTCTCTCCCAACCATCCCCGCAGCCAGACTTCACCACATCCACATTCTGAGCCTCTTTTAATTAATTAAAAGGAGAGAATAATTAATGTAGCCACTCTTATTCCGGTTTAGGCCATCAGAGAGAGGGTGGGAAGGGAGGCGGGGGGCAGATGCACCTGAAACCAAGCTCTTTTGTACTGCAATGCTGATGCAAAGACTTTGCAGACCTAATAAAGGGGGAAGTGGAAACAAGTTCCCGCAAAGCAGCTGCAGGATCCTGGCAAGTCCAACCCACAGAAATAGCAGAGACAGAAACCTTTCTAGCAGAGAAAACACTCTCTCTGAATATTAGTAGCAGTACCGTAGGCTCAAATACGTTGATGGGTCACATCATTTTTGCAGATCATACCTCTAGATATTAGGAAGACTTGCCGTACCATATGTGCATCCTTATTCTCTTTCAAAATGATCAGTTGTTGAGAGGAAAAAATAAAGAGTTGTGTTTGGGAGAGAAAAAGCAATATGCACAGAAGCTCAAAAGCAGGCTTGCGTTTGAAGTGTCACTTTTCGTTTTTATCACTATTTTATCACCACTAAGGGAAAGTGCTCTGCAGCATACAGAGCGCTGCCTTATTCAATAACACATTAGAAACAGTCTTTTTAGTGTGGAGATAGAAACAAACACGGGGAAAGGTAGAGGCAGATGATTAAATGGAATGAAAATCCAGGCTGACACACTAGTACCAATTGAACAAAACTGGGGTCAGGGGAAAGGTACAAGAGCATGAACAAGAGCTTAAATTATCCAGCTTAAATTCCCACTTTTTATAACGCACCGCTGGCTTATGTCATTGTATCGCCTTGGTTTCATGTCTGTATTCTGCAGATTGTGGAAACATTGCCAGTTACAAGTCTGTAGATTAATATTTCCACGATTGCAGGCTTCTTCAGCAGTCCAAACAGGCTCTTCCAGCACCGTCACTACGTCTGCAGCGGTATAAAAGCTCGTTGTTGACTCAGATCACTGGGCCAACTCTCTGAAAAAATTTCTTAGGAGATGTTACGCTCTAATATCTCTAAACCTACTTAAAGATTTTTTTTCATTTGAAGATCACTGACCTGGTGCAAGAAAATATTTTCTCTCTGTAGGAGGCAGACCTCTTCTCTTCCTGTGACTTTCAAACCACCAAAACTTTGAAGAATTACTGTACATCTTTTTCCCACTCTCTGGAGCACCCAGTTCCTTACCCAGACAGACCCCCTGATGTTTTCAAAATATAAATAAACATTATATACATTAAAATTCTCAATCTACATTTATACCTTTCTGTGTTTTACAGATTTCTCTCCCAGCCCACTAAAAGGATTTATTTTTGCCAACCTCTATAAGCAACAACCTTCAGCTCACAGGATTAAAGGGAACAAAAAATGATTTTTATCCTTGATTTTGCTGTTCCTTTAATATTATATCTGTGTGAAGTTCTCACACACTTTCAACAAATAAATGCTCTTTTCTCGGTTTGTCACAGAGTGGCAGAAAGTTGAACTTCCAACCGGTCTGACCTATGCTTAGTTGCAGTACTGCAACTTGCAAGGGCTTTTACGTCATTGTGTAGACATTTAGGACTCTAGTAGTATAGAGCTGGAGGGTCCAAAATTGTGTGTGCCATTGACATCAGGTTTGATGTCATATTTCATTACAACGGGAAAATTAATAACACAACATGATGTAACAAGCTATTTTGTCTAAGTCATATACAGATGCTGAAAAAGAATGCAAAATGCAAATCCATCAGTCATCAGATGCAAATAGCTGGATCAGGAATATATTTTAATTCTAAAAAAAATAGTTTCTTTACCTCCCAAAACAATCTTCCTCATTTCTTTAAATAAAGTTGGGGATAGCCATAACTAAATGGCCCAAAATGCCCAGTATACTGTGTGCGCGTTCGTACCAGTCCTGAGCGCGCAGAGTACAGGCTGCAAACTTCATATATCTAAATATAAGTATCTTTACAACTCAGTATATACAGGTTAAATAACTTATACAGAAAACTAATGCTAAAAATATTCTGCTGCAGAGATCGCATTTTCAAATGAGTATTTTTCTTAGGAGATATTATCTCACTCAGATGTTTTTCTTGGTCCATACCTCACCCTTTGCTGCAGTATTTTTTCCCATGCTTTGATATCGTTTACCATGGTAAAACATTAGGCCATCAATGAAATAGCATAAAGGGATGAAACGAGAGACACCTCCATCAAGAACTTGCAATGAAGTAATTCGCAGAGGAGAAGGTGCACAGAGATTCTGCATGGGGCTCGTTTGGAAAGGATGAGCAAATCCTTCCTCACCAAAGACTACACTGGTCCTTAACCAAAGCCTTTTTCCAACAAACTGTCCTCAGGGCTACTCAGCAAGCTGCACGTCCACCAAAACCACGTGGGCTGGTAGAAGGGCTGGTGTCACAGTGGCTGGAAAGGACAACGACTGTCTGGTGGCCAGGGACAGCTCAGGAAGCTCTCTGGCATGAACTTAAATAATTTGAAAAGTTTGCGACAATGACCTTGAGCCGTGCCAGAGCAAGATGTGGGGAAGAAGGTACCCTCAACTCAAAGGTACCCTTGGCTAGAGAAAGCTCTCTGCTGTCTTTTAACCTAACAACTTGTTAACTTCAATACCCGCTGGAGGACAAAACCATCTGTGGGCATCAGCAGTTAACCAGCAGCTTGACAGAGAAGCAGGACTCTCCTTGCTCCTTCAGGGACTGTTAGGCTATCACCATATACCAGTGGAAATATAGCCATTTTTGTGCCTGTACGTGCCAAATTTGACAGAGAAGGTCCACATTTTTGGATTGCAGTTCTGTTTAGACATTCAGAGCAGAAAACATTGTACCCTCTTAATCTGAATTATGTGTACTGTCACTCTCATGTGCCGGAGAAGTGAATCCAGCTCAGTACTTGTATTATTCCTCTAGCAACTTAATTCCAAAGTGAAGCAATAACATAACTATGATAAAAAGTACGGACACCATTGTTTTTTCTCTGTTGAAACCACGTACTCCTGTAACCAGCTGCATGACCTCAAAGCCTGGTCATTACTTAAGTTGACATTAGTTAAGACCAGGCAAGTCATGCATCTAGTTCTGATAGAAAGGTGGTGGAGAGGTAGAACTCTACTAGACTGGCTATTTCGGTGGCAGGGATTTGGGCATGCTGTAAAATCAAGGACAGAAGAGGTACTGTAAAGAGGTAAATTCCAAGGTTTAAAGTGCAAATTTTCACCGGACTTGAAATCAAAGTGTTTGAATCAAGTCATGGATGACTTGAAATGACTTGACATCTGAAAGAACCAGAACACAGGCTGGCAGACGTGGTCTGGTGAGGGACCTGCCATAGGTCCCCCTCGGCTGTAGGGATGGGTCAGGACACCAAGGAGCTGCTGTGGAGGGTTGGGGTCTGTACGGCTTCTCCAACCATTCCCAGAAGCTGCAAACCCTTCTAGGTCATTCGTTGCTCCTAACTGTTAAAGATGGAAGCTAACAGCTACCCACAGATTAGGTTAATCTTTCTTTTATTCATATTTACAACATATATGACAAATATACTCAAAAAATTAAAAGAGGATCTGATCCCAATTAATTAATAGCAGCACCTAAAACAGCAGATGGACTGTGGCTACAGTACTTCAATATATTCATTACTTAGGCCATTAATTTCCTTTTCACTGAAAGCATCTGGCTTCTGATGCTCAGGGGGGGAAAAAAACATGATCCAAAATCAGTTTTAACTACAGGTTCATCTTCTATGAGGGCAGGTTAAATTCACAAAAGAGTAGAAAAAAGGACAGAAGTTTATTTACTATGTTAGAGGATGGAACAACATAGACACTCTTCTGTATAACATGTTTTGAGTGACTTTGTAAGGGGAGCTCAGTGGATATGGTTTTTTAATTGCTTCCTGTAAAACCCATGGGAAGAGCTGCTTCTTTTTCTTTCCTCGGGTCTTTAGTACGAACAGAGCCGTATGAGTAACTAATGCTTTGGTGAATCCCACACGGTGGGCTCAGAGCATCACCAGTCCCCAACGATCCTTTCCCCGAAAGACTCCAGCACCGACAGGGATTCACACACACTCCTGCTTCCCTCAGACCGTTCCCCACAACGCCAAATGTGTTTCTTATAAAACTAGCAACGTCTGCTCAAATGTAGGTTTTTAAAAGTGGACTTTTATAAAGATTACTGCTAAGAGACCAGTGTCAGGGAGAGGTATTTTACACATCAGGGAAGACAAATCCCACCTAATAAGACAGGGAGGTGTGGCATAATAGCCTGGAAATTAAACAGTATTTTTCTAATAAGTAATCTCAAATGAAATGTTATTAGAAGGCAGTGAAACCAACTATTTTCAGGCTTTGACACAAGGTCTTTCTAAGTAATTAGCTTATGGCAGTGAATCGCCCCATGGAAAAAGGAACTAAAGTTTTAGTTAAATAAACTAACAATCCCAGGGAGGAACTATTAACCTATTTCCAGATTATTATTATTTTTTCTTAAACTCTCCAAGTTGCATGGTCCCAGGTAGGAAAGACAGGAAAGAGTAACCGAGTGTCATTATGGAACGGGGAGAGGCCCGTTGCCACCAACTCCTCACCTCCCTCAATTGTCCAGCTGGTCAGAAGCACGTATCGAGATTTCCTGCCCTCACGTCAAGATGAGTTGCCTACAAATTATGTTGACTTTTTACATCTCAAATGACAGGGGTTACACAGATCTGTAGAAAAGTCTGAATTTGAGCCAACATGTGCTCTTTCCACACACAGTCGTAGTTCATGAGATAGAAACAAGCCATTGAAGAGAGGTTTCATCTCAAGCCATACAGTCTGTGTCAGGGACCTGGGGAGTTAGACCCCACAGGCAGACTTCTTTACAAAGCATCTTCCTAAAGACCCACCAGGTCTTGGACAAAAAAATTAATCGCTTCTTTAGATTCCTGGGTTTGTAATTTTTTATCTTTTTATCAAATTACTGTTTCTTAAATAACAGAAAACATCCCAGATGAGCAAAACTGTACTTTCAACCCATCATTTTGCAATGAATTGTCCTCTTTCCATGTCTGAAAGCTTTCTAACATGGAACATGAAAAGGTTCTCAAGTGTTTGTGGTTACATATAAGCTTATTTTTAAGCTAGTCACAAAATGAGATAACTTCACTAGCCTGTAAAATTAGTTATTACTGTAACAAGGTGGATTATGCCTAAGCAAGATTTCAAAGGTTAGATTTTACCCTTTGTAAGAAAATACTACCTTAAATCTGAAGCTGTTCTTCAACTACAGCATTGCCCCACTTTGGTGCTAGCCTAAATAAGAACAGATTTCTGGCAGTTTCCTGCACAATGTATTTTACCTTTAAATAAATGGAAATTAAATTCTTAATCACAAGTTAGGAGAACATGAACTGGATGATGATGACATTCTGCTTGAAAACAGAGATGAATAAGAACTTTAAGAGCACCTTACTTCTGCGTGGTAGCCTTTAAAACCTCTCATAAAAAGATCTGCAACTTAAGAATTACCAGCTGCCAACTAGGTTACTTCTCACCAGAAACCTGACATCCTCAGAATTCGGCTGTAACTGGGACCAAGACAACTCTCCAACAATTTACTGTACAGCAATAAAATAGTCAACAATGCTGCACTAATCAAACTGTGAAGCAGCTCTCATTAGATGACTATCTCTGCATGAATAATGCACTATTACATGTTTAGGTTTTAATTAAATGCAATACATAAAATTTTCTTGTAATGAATATAGGTATCCATATGACTCTATTATACTTCAGTAATTCATCCATTTTTCTCACATCCACTCATTTGAACAATTTATCGTATTGCCAGACTACTCACATAAGTCATTTATGGGAAAAGTTTTTGGTAGTAATTTACAGGCTAACTAGGATTGCAATGCTGCCACCGTAGGCGTACAATACTTCTGTAAACTTGTTGAGAACGCAGTAATTCTGAGTGGATAACTACATTTAGAAGGAAAAACAAAGGGCATCCCAACATGATGAAAGGTTTTTAGGAGGATTTAGCTTTGGATTCTCCGATTCTCATATCATTAAGATTGCCCCGCATTATGAAAATCCTACCTCTTTTCTTTCGCCCCTTCCCCAAACAGTGTTTTGTTCCTTTTATTTACTTTTCTTTGGTCCATAGCCCTTGCTGATAGATTCTACACATTTTCAGTCGCTGCGCATTTGGAGACCTGGCTACTGTCAGATTCCTGAATCTGGAAACTCTTCAGAACAGCTTTTTTCCCTTTTGCAGGAGCCACCTTTTACTTCAGAAAAGTTACCTATATCCCTGTACTCTTCACATTTTGTAAGCCTCCCGCCTGCTTTGTTTCAGGAGCCCAGCTGCAGACGTAGGTCTAACCTGCCTCAGCTCCCACCCCTACCCCGTTTCTGCACAGCAAGGAGAATTGCACTTCTGCACTTCTACTCCACACATGCCAGCATCTGCAGATCTGATTTCACTCTGTAAATAGATTATATCCAATATTTATAAAAAGATTAAGCTAATCTGACATTTAATTAATGGAAACAGCAATGTTTGACTTCTTATTTTAATAAGCAACACCCTTTGTTCCCACAGAAATCATTACTAGCAGTATGTTAAAAAAAAAAAAAAAAAGCCAGAAAGATTTAACAAAAGGTTCCATTAAATTAGAGAGCAATAAACAAACACAGCCAATTTATGCATTGGAGTCATTAAATGTGTATCCTCTCCAACACTTTCTTCACAGATAGTACTTAGGTCTGCTACAATTGATCTGCAGGGAGCAGTTACCTTAATTATAAAATGAAACACCTCTGCTAATGCAGTCTTGGAGCCTTGTTAGTTTACACCCCAGACATGTGGCTCCGAATGGGCTCCAAATGCTAATGCCAGTAAAGGCAGACATCCTCAGTCTCTGATGTGCCGTGCTTGGCAGTCCGTGACTGTGCTGCCTACCAGGCACCCCTGGTTTTTTTTCTCCCTCTTGCCCTTGGGGTGGAGATAAAATGCAAGAACTCTTTGGTCCAGCTCAGCATGTACTTTTGAATAGTTCATTCATGGGCAGCCATTTGTATGAGAAGTCTTTTTATCTGATAATCTGCCCTCATTGTTAGGGCTTGTGCCTAGATGTGATGAGCCTTGCAGGAAAAATTAAAGAAGATGTAAACAGTAAATGCAGACATTTTGCAACATAGCTAAAAATAAATTGCACTACAGGCAATTATGCAAGTTTTACTGGATACATTAAAAAGACATTAAATGCACAGCTGTTTTAAGTGTCTTTTAAGCTGATAAATTAACTGTCTAATAAATTGTAAGATTTGTCAGCTAATAATGCTATTTTATCTGCTTTAACATATGCCTTCCTAGTTCATGAAGCATTATTGTAAGTGCCAAAAGGAGATAATGTGCATTTTACAGTGTTATGTCTTAAGTGGAATGGATCATTGGCCATGAAGAAGTGTGTTAATAAATCTCCTAGGCTTTGTTAATTGCACTCAATGAAGTGTCACTGTTAAAACACAAAAGATGTGATAGAGAAAGCTGAACATAATGTCTTTCAGTTTTACAATTAACAGTTCACTAGGCAAATCGACCAAAAAGACCATAATTTGTTGAAGCCTTATTAACTTACATTTTCCTAGTCAAGGTCATAATTGTGAATGGCTTAAAGCTATCTTTTAATGCTCATCAAGAAGAGTAACCTTGCTAGAGAGAATGAACTTTTCCGTCTCTCAGTAGCACTTATCACTTGCTTTACAGGTAGAAGACAAATAAAGCCGAACTTTGTTGTACAGCCATCTCTTCTAGTCACTCGCCACCAATAAATGCCACTCTAAAGGTGGGAAACGTGACTTTAAACATCTTTTGTCTATAGCAAATAAAGCGCAAAAACCAGAAAAAGATTTTTTAAGAACTGCATAAGCCTATCAGAGGTAACGTAATGCAGAGAAGAACTATTCATCATGACTTGAGGTTTGGGGGTTTTTCGCTCTCCCCTGGAAACTGAATTCAGTACAGAAGAGAAAACAAATAATCCAACACACTTAGCAAACAATTACCAAAATCAAATACAATCACTAAATACCCTTCATGAAGACAAGCTATTTCCATAATTCTTATTAAATATTGATTATTGAACGTATTAACACTTCACAACATCTCATCAAACTAGCACTGCTGGGCTTTGTTGCAAAAATCTTCCCACTTAAGACCATTTTGTGATAATGTAAAGTATTTTCTCCAGCAGGGTAATCAGAGTAAATACCGATAATGTTGAATTGGCACACATGAATACAGATATATGATCACCATCTTACTAATCCTCATGAAGTAATGAGAGCACATGATAGAAGAATAATGACCAAGTTTTAATTTAAGTCTGTAATTTCTTCCTAAAAACCTCAAAATGCAGAATACAATGATTTCACGGAAATTGTCATATATTTAAATCTCAGACTACACATGCTATCGCTTGCCATTAATGCAACCATTACATTGTGCTCTACTACTTTAAATGAATTTAGCACTGGCTGTTTGATTTGCCTGATAACAGTTATAATACTCTTCCATGACGCACATGAGATGTTAGAATATATATAAAATACGTATTAATAAATCATTCTGCAAGCATTAAAAATAATGAAAGGCACCCAGCTTTGCCGTTACTAGGTTACAGGATGCCACCCTGAACCACGCAGCCGATCAGAGCGTGCTTCTTCAAGTCTGACAGAGGACATTGGTGGCCCGTGGCTGGACAAGGAGAGGATGCTCCCAACCCCGGGACGGGGCTCCTTGCTGCAGGGTAGCCGTCGCAGGTAGTCAGAGGAAGGTGGCAGAAGCTGGAGGAACAGGACGGGTGATGCTGGCACCCAGAGCCAAGGATGGCTGCTGGTGGGTCTGTGCCCCATCTACATCAGCGCTTGCAGGGCAGCAGGTGCTGCAAACCCACTCGTACAGGTGCAGTAGGGAGCGTGGGGAGAGGATGCATCAGTGGTTCAGCACTGTTTTCCAGCTAGGGGTGTACGTCACACCTCGGCTTTACACACTGCCGGACACACCACCTACACGCACTATGACTCTACTTGCCTATTTCAAAATGAAATACAATAATTTTCACCTTTTATCCTGAGACTCAATGAGGTTGAATCAATATCTGGGACTCAGGTTCCTGGGTACCAGGTGCTCTCCAAAACGCAAAGCATTACTGCTAACAAACAGCAGCATTAAATAACACCTGCCAACAACCTGGGAATACTTCCTCACATTTTTGATGAAGTTGCTTCAATTTGTTCAAACTCTTAAATCTTTTTTATGAATGCAGAATCAGAAGGGTCGCAACTCTTAAGTCTAGTCCTTGGGCATCATAGGCAAGTAAGTCCAAAAAAAAGGCAGTTTGGGATTACTCTGAAAGACTGCATATGCACAAGTCTTACAGAAAAAAAGTTACTATCAGAAAACAAAGACAACTTCTTCCTTTCCTGAGGGATATGGGTCAGGCGAAGAGTCAAATCAGGACCCTGAATTTTAGGAAAGCAAACCTCCAGCTCTTCAAGGACTTAATCAATAGGACCCCCTGGGAAATTGCCCAGAAAAGGAAGGTCAAAGAAAGCGTGCCCTCCCAATGAGCAAGAATGGCAAACTGGTAACAACAGACAAGGAGAAGGCTGAGGTACTCAGCAACTTCTTTGCCTCAGTCCTCGCTGGCAACCTCTCTTCCCGCGCCTCTCAAGTGAATGGGCCGCAAGATGGGGACTGGGGGAGCAAAGCCCCTCCCACTGTAAGGGAACACCAGGTTTGTGACCACCTGAGGAACCTGAACATATGTAAGTCTATGGGACCTGACGAGATGCACCGCAGAGTCCTGAGGGAATTGGCTGATGTGGTTGCCAAGCCACTCTCCATGAGATTTGAAAAGTCATGGCAGTCAGGTGAAGTCCCTGCTGACTGGAAAAAGGGAGACATTGCCCCCATTTTTAAAAAGGGAAGAAAGGAGGACCCTGGGAACTGCCGCCCTGTCAGCCTCACCTCTGTGCCTGGGAAGATCATGGAACAGATCCTCCTAGAAGCTGTGCTAAGGCATGAGGGACAAGGAGGTGATTCAAGCCAGCCAGCACGGCTTCACCAAGGGCAAGTCCTGCCTGGCCAGCCTAGTGGCCTTCTAAGATGGAGTGACTGCATCAGTGGACAAGGGAAGAGCTTACAGATGTCACCTATCTGGACTGCTGTAAGGCCTTTGACGCAGTCCCCCACAACAAAGAGGGTGGTGAAACACTGGCACAGGTTGCCCAGAGAGGTTGTAGATGCCCCATCCCTAGAAACATTCAAGGTCAGGTTGGACGGGGGCCTGAGCAACCTGATCTAGCTGAAGACGTCCCTGCTCATTGCAGGGCGGTTGGACTAGATGACCTTTAAAGGTCCCTTCCAAGCCAGAGCATTCTCTGATTCTTTTCCATAAGGCTGCCTTTGGTGGCAGGTTTGTTTAAACAACCAGCAGTGTAGATGCATACTGCAGAATACCTACAGCAAATTAATACTTTCAACCAATACCTGTAAACATACATCCTAGAAACCTCTCCAGAGGGATAAACTCATCCAGTCAGGAAAAGGGAAAATGAAGACACCATTTGCATCCAAGCAAAGCAACCTGTGCTTCAAACTCCATAGCTAGCAACAAGGCCAAAAATTATCCTTAAAAACTGTGCCATGGATAATTTTGCATAGTGCAAACTTGTCTAATAATGTATAGAATCAATGCAGGAATTGGACTAAAGCTTTATTGAAAACAGTATCTGGTATAAACATCCATGCGCATGTATGCACGTGTAGAGCAAAATATAAAGGTATGCACATAAATAGGTATGTATTTCCGACTCACAGTTACTCCACAGCTGACAAAACCAATTTCAAGAGATCATATTAAAACCACTGACACCAAGATAACACAAAATAGCTGAAACGCTATGTTTTATAAATAAAGAGGTTTATGTTTGTACTAGAATAGCTCAGCTACATAAAGAGTAATAGCTGAAGAGAGCCATCCTGGAAAGCTGGGAATCCTTTAAGAATTAGAACATCACACCATTATAGTTGGCTCGCTTTCTTCTTCACGTGCATATCAGCTAAAGGACAGGGAGAGGAGTGCATGCAAGAATTCAAACTCTTTCTGCTCCAGCACAGGGATGCACTGCTCTGCTCCCACCAGGATGCATCCCCTCGTACAAGACTTGAAATTAAGGCTCAGTCTTGCCACAGGTAGTGCTCCTGCCCAGGTCCAATCTTGTATTTGATCTATTAGGGACAACCAGCAAAATGCTGTCCCACCAGCTAGGTTCGGATAACTCCCACACATCTTACAAGTTGCTTTCGCATGATTTTAAAAATCAGAATTATGAAGCCTGCTATTTGTCTTTGTGTGCTATTTCTAGAAACATGATTAGCAAAAAAATGGCCTAAAGGTTTATGATTTGACTTCATGTGTAAATCACGCAGGCCTATAGCTATCATAAAAAGAAATGCAAACTTTGCTCAGCCTGAGGTTTCCTACCCAGTTTTCAGCAATCTAACTGGGCTGTACAGTAAGATTCAGATATCTTTAGAGTGAAATTGAGTCCAGTTTTGAGATAATGTATTTATACTTTATGATGATTCAATTTGATGAAGAAGAATCCATCGCTATTCATAGATTGTTAGTATGAAAACAGATGAACACAGCTGGTTTTGCCTTCGTAAATTGAGATCCCTTTAAATCTCAAATACAAATCAATGCTTTGAGAATTACAATGGAAAGGTCTCAGCCCTCCTGTATTGATCCAAGCCCCACAAATAGGCTTTCAAAAGACATACGGCACAAGTTTCGCAGAACTCAGCTAACCAATCTCCTAGAAAACATGTAATAATTCACTCCCCGGCCCCAAAACATTTATCTTGAGTAGCATGATTTCCTGAGATAATAATAAATTACTATTCTTCAGAGGTTAAACGGGGGTTGCATGACTAGACAAATTTCCTGGGCCAATACTACAGAACACTAAAAAAGGCCCTGGAAACTACACTGGAGTAGAAAGGTCCCTGCGACTACCTGGGAATGAAGCTGGCTCCTGGTCTTCAGAGACGCCTCTGCAAGAGCAAACTTCAAGGTGTTCCGCTTTGCTTTTTTGTTTTGTTTTTTGGATGTTTGTTTGGGTTGGGTTTTTTTTTCTTTAAGTTGGTTTCAACATTTCTTAAATCACCTTGAATTTAATTTCTCTAAGCCACATTTAAGGAGAAGAATCACCATCTGTCACAGTTGGTTAATCAAGATCAGTGTACTACAACTCATTCACTTTTTATTAAAACAATAACCCTTCAGTTACTAAATTTTCTGGGATCTTTTCTGTGAAGACACAAGCTGTGCTTATCCCATAGGAGCTACTGACACCTCTCACAAAAGTTAACTAACCCATAAACAAGCACAGGGATGCTGGTTCATATAATGTTACCGCATCAATTTTATTACCCTATGCCTATACCAGTGGTTTATTTTTTATTTATTTAGTCTCTTGTGAAGCTCTGAAAACATTAACATAAGATTCGGATAAATGGCCACTCCATAAAGACAGGGAACTTTTAGAAAGTGTAGTCACCACAGCAATATTAAGATTGTAAAAATAAATGCTCTGCTAGTGTCTGTTTGGGAAATAATATACTTGAGAAAAAATCAGTAAAAAGAAAAAAATCCCTGCACGCTACCAGATTAGCGCATGTGAATCCATGAAACCTGAGCGTTGACTTAACCAAGCATGGCTAAAGCTGGAACAGTAGCAAGAAAAGAGATTGCAATTTTCTCGAAACTGTGCACAAAAGATCTGAACGCCAGCAAAAAGCAATGAATCCTCTTCATTCACCGAAACCAACTAAGTGGTAACAAATTGTGAATTTCCAGTTGGAGACAATTGGCCAGGAATAATTATGCGAGATGCTAAAGGCTGATTTAACTCTTTCTTCCACCCGTTTCTGCAAGGCATCAGAAGGGAGAGCTGTAGTAAGTGTTGCATGCTGGGACCCACGCCACGTTACAACCAATTTACTTTCTCACAGAGAAGTTCATCCTGCTGAGAGAGCAGGTTTCCATAGATAAAAGATGGGATCTCAAAACAAATTAAGGCTACGTGAAGCATGCCTGCATTTTACTGTAGTAAATTCTGCAGAGCTTGCGTGTTGGCAGGGGTAAGCTGCTATGACTTAAGCAGATACCAGTCTAAGATATATTAAACAAATGAAAAAGCTGGAGTTACTTAACCAAGCTCTGCACATTGGAAGGAACAATAGTGGATGTAGCCTTTTCTTCCTCTAACATTTCAATCCTTCATTATTTAATTTAATAACAACTTTGCGGGCAATTTAGTTGGTAGGCAGAAGAATCAAGAAAAAAAAAAAGAAAAACTACTATTTTAGTCGGAGGTGATGAAGCATGTTTTTAAAATCTTTTGTTTCAGCTCATTATACTAAAGCATTGGGGGGCATTCTACAAGTGTTTTGAGGTACTGTTGGATTTCACATTTGAAATGTTACATTTTCAGCTTCTAATAAACATTTAGCAAGGAGTACAGATAACAAGAATTTTTTAAAGAACTGTATTTTCTGAGTAATTTTGTTTATGAGCTGATTGTTTTGCATGCATCTGTTTGAAAGCACATTTTGTTTTGATCCATGCTTCTCAGCCTTGCGGATAGGAAGAAATGCTGAATTTTTTTGCAAATGAGAATCATCATCTTCACATTCAGAGACTGTGGAGCAGGCAGAACAGAAATTGCTAATCCTAACAGAAATTGCTCAGCATAAGCATGTAATTAAATTTCTCACTGAAAGAAAAAAAAAAACAATCTTACTATTTGAAATATGAGATACCTGAGCTTAAAATTTTGGCCAAAAGCTACATAAAGTCAGACCTCTAAATTATTTTCCGTATTATGGCATTGGCATGGATTTAGAGCTGCAGTGTTTCTGAAGATCATGCTTTATTCCTTTTCCTTATTTCTTTCTCTTCCATAAGGGTGGTGACCACCCTCCAACATAACTCAGGCACCTGCTTCTCTCTCAAATTCTGGTAGACTGATTTGCTCTTGGATTTTAAAATAGTCTACAAATTAATCATTGGTGTATTATTCCACTGGGTGTAATAATATAATAATTGCAAGTTAATTATAAGATAAAAATATTATAAGAACATAATTACAATATAGTAAGAATATATAATTGTGTAATAATACAATAATTGCAAGCTAAAATGCCTAGATAGGAAAAAAAAACCTTGTTAAAGCATCACCCTGCAAACCCTACCTGCACAACTAAAAGCCCAGTTCTTCCAAACCCTGCTTCTGGTGCTATTACTTTCTTATCATCCTGTAGTACATAAGCAGGTGTTATTCACACCTTCAACTCATACAGGTGATTTATTAGGAGTTATACTGAAATGCACTTGCCAAGGGAGGATGGTGAATTTACTTTTTCCTGATTATGGCCCATTCTTTAACAGCTCAGTAAATATTTTCCTCATGCCTTTAATACACATTTGAAGGATAAACAGCCCAAAGGAGGGAAATCAGTCAGATAGAGGAAAAGGAAAAAAAAAAAAGTCATGTAGGTTTCCATCAGATTAAGTATATATTTTGGTAGCAAATAACACAGACTGCAAGAATCACCAAAAGAAGAATGCCCAGATTTGAGGGAGATTTGGCTATTAGTCTGCTCACAACACAGAGCAAGCAATCTCTAAGCAGCCTCCTTACCAGACTCCAGGATATATATGTGCACACATATATATAAAGGGTTATAAATAAAAGAAAAGAAGGGATTTGCTATTATTTTAGATAAGATAAAGTGGAACCCACTTTTGGTATTTATATAGCCTCATAGTATTTTAGCACTTAACATCTTTTCTCAGAGCTCTGCTGCGAGACTTGGGAGCGCTGCTCTTGCAGGCGTGTGTGCAGGGAAGCGAAGCCCAGCCTTGTCTGCAGGGACGTGTCCACAGGCATGGATTGGGAAGACTTAGAGCTGGGAACACCTTGCTGAGGGGCCCATAGATCAGGGCAAGGCATTTTCTTGCCACGCCTTGGGAAACAGTCTGTTACACCTGCCCTCCTCCTCTTTCCCAAGCCATAGACCTAGCATTTGCACACACACATGAAAGAAAATCACAGCTTCTTCCCACCACCCATCAAACTTACCCCATTTCAGGAACTCTGTTTATTAACAGAGATGAGCAACAGTAAAGCAAATTCTAGACCAGTCTTTTTATTGAGCTTAACCACTTCTGAACCTACAGGATTTATATTTACTATTAGTAATGGTTGACTGGATGGTCTTAAAGGTCTTTTCCAACCTAAACGATTCAATGATTCTATTCTCTATGAATCTCACCACAAAAGTCAAACCTGCCTCCTTTACACCCCGGCTGGATCAGCATACCTACTCTCCCAATTTTCATCTAACATCTTTTGAAGCCAATAGCATTTTGGTCTAAGATGTAAATTAGATGTGGATACTGGCATCATCTTTCTTTTCATGCTAATTAAAAATAATAACCAAGTGCTACCTTCACATGGACTGTTTAAAAAACTGTGGCAAGTGTTTTTAAAGTGGGGTTTTTTGATTCCTTATTCATTCACCAAAGCCAGAAGATTTCTGCTACAACACCAGGAACAAAGAGCCACAACAAATCACCTGCTTGGTTGCAACCTCCATCAGAATTTTATTTTCTCAGAGCATAATAGCATTTTATAATATCACAAAACCTTATACATAGACTATAGCAAATATAAACCAGGAAAACTCGCATCAAACCCTCTGTCACCCTCCACAAGTAGTAGCAGCAGCATGCTTAAAACAAGAGCTCAGGTGTAAACAATATTCTTGACCCTTGGGTCTAAGCAGATGAGCAACATCAACCTATCAATCGCTCAAAATTGTTGTCATCTTCTACTCATGTGCTTGTCATAAATCCCCACCGAATTCAATGCAACTGTGCTGCTGGAAATGCGAATCTGGAGTAACTGCAGCCCCAAACCTGCCCCGCTGCCAGCCTGCTCGCTCAGTCCTTTTGCCCCACTTGCCCAAGATAATCTCATCTAAGTAGACCATTGCAGAGGGTTAACATAGCTCTTGTTACCTTCTGTGGGAATTTCAGCCCCAAAGTGTTTATAAGCTTAAAAAACAGAAGGCAAACAAGCCTAACATTCAAAACAGAGCTTGTAGCAGACAGCGGGATTTACCATGGGTATTAAGAAGATTGTGGTGTGCATATGCTAACACCACGGCATGCAGCGAGCGCGCACTCCCTCTATTCCCGTCGCGGCTACATCTAACCCTGCAGCATCGCAGAACTGGAAGCTGCACCTCCCTTTGTTTCTTTTTTAGCAGCCATCATGCAAGAAGAATTGCAAGTTACTAAAACGTACACAAACATACGTGTTTTTTTTTTTCTTTTCTTTGACATCTCGGTGTCAGAGATAAACCTTCCGCTTCCCAGATGATACACCCGCTACCGCAGCACACGCTGCGGAGGGTGAAGGTGGCGGAGAGCCAGCTGGATCTCTCGTCCTGACAACATATTTTTGCAGATTATGCAAAACCAGCAACATTTAGCTTTAGAGGAACATCACAGCTGTTCCCCTTACCCTGTCAATCCCAGGCTCAAACTTGCAACAGGTTTCATTTAGGAAGGGCCTAAAGTCCTCCAAAAGTGGTGCTTTCTATACACACGGCCACCTACAAACATTGTGAGAAGCTTAACAGCAGCCCTTCAAGGACAGCACCACCTCCACCAGCCAACAGAGATATTGCAGGCTGCCAGTGAAGGGACCAGCACAGAAAACTGATTTTTGTGATCACATTAGCTACTTGTGCCAGATTTGCTTCTTGATGAATTATACAAAAAAGACAGTATCAGGCAAGCTTCATTCATACTTGTGCAAAGGGATCGCTCAAAGCCCAGAAAGCTCCTGCTTCGACCCAGAGTCTGAAGTCAAGGAGTCCTTTGACCACAGAGACACCTCCCTGGCTCTGGCCAAGGCAAGCAAGCCTTCCAAAGAGCACAGAACCTCTCTGGGGAGAGAAACCAGGCTGAAAAGCCTATTAACAGGGGCAGGGAAACTCAGCGATGCACATTTAAGAGGATATTTTAAAACAGGAGGGATCATTGCACTTGATAGTGCATGAAGTATTAGAATGCTCCAGTCATCCATAACCTGTAAACTCTTTGGTTCGTGGCTTATTTTGGTCCAAGTGCCTTCACATGGTGCTAAAAACAGATTTTTGCCCATCAGCAGGACGCTAATCTGCCTGTTAATGCATTACTCCTAACAGCAGTACATAATGATTTTTCTAACATATTTCTGAAGGCCCATATGGGAAAAATTACTTGTGAAAAACTTGTATATTAAGCCCATAAATAAAATTAAACACAACATCTTATTGCACAATGAACCAAATAGAGGTGATGCTGAATGCGTAGGTGTGTTTGAAGGAAACAGAGACACAGCATAACAAGCAGCAGTAAAAGTTTCAATGTATATCCAAACATCCTTTAAAATAAAAAAAGCAAAAAGAGTTTGACCCAGATGAACCCAGTTCCTACAGAAACTTTCACCCTGTATAAAGCCTGCAGACCTTCCCAGACAGAAAGAAGAACTATAGTCCCCACACAATACCAAAAAACCCCCCAAATTAATGTAAAAATTGTAGATAAAAGTTAGGTCACAGCCTCAGTTTGCTTAAGTGCAAGGCCATTGTCTGTCTTAGTGTAGCTGCATGTCATGATTTTATTTCCACAAATTTGTGCAGATGAAAATGGGGCTCGGTCCTGCTGCAGTCCGTATCCTCAGCTCAGGGTCTCCAGCCATTCTTGCTGACATGGCTGAGTCTCCATGTCTCTCATTGGTTTGTTTTTTTTTTTTTTTTAATTGTCCATTACTGCCATTTCTAGATTTCTGAAACAAGCTACGATGGGGTCCCAGGTTTATGGCACATTACACAATGCAGTACTCAGCTGTCATGAGGACAAGAACATCAGAAGAGAGAGGACTGTACGGCTAAAACTATTAAACCGCAGCACACCTTCATTGATCTTTTCTCTTTTTTTCTTTACATTCTACCAAGAGACCTGTGAAAAAGTATGAGCTATTGAAATACTGGGAAAAGTTGAAGGACTTGAAGCTTCACGGCAGAACTTCTTGCATTGAACTCCAGAACAAGAAGGACAATTGCAGCCTCTTGTGTAAGTCTAGAAAAACCTACGATCACTCCAAAGCATTTGAATGGTGTTTATTTCTCTAGTAAGAGGTTTATTCCATAGTTGACTGTTAGTGGCAGCCAGTAGGTAACGGTTGCTCTAGAGCAACTGCTGATAAATCAGAATAATAACACCAGAAGAAAAGCAAGTGACCATGGATGAGCTCTGCTCACATGAGAACCATGACGCAGGGCAAGGTTGTACTTACAAGAAACCCTACATCCTTTATAGGTACCTTTTAATTACTGTTTAAGGTTTGGACATGCCTAGGATGTGTCTGGTGGTACAAAGAGACAGAGCTGTATTTGTTCATGCTAGATTTGTTGTTCAACAAAATACATCAAACCCCATTCCGTGGAAGTAGGGTTAGCTTCGAACACCAGAAATGTAATGGTTAAGTTAAACTGCGGCAGTTCTTCAAAGCTATTCCGAGAGAGCGGACGTGGTGGCTGTGAAATGAAGCAATACATGGGAGGAAGGGTAAGTCTGCACAAAGGTTTGGTTTCACTTGCAAATTTGCAGGATTATTGATGTCCTCAGCTCCCATGTACTGGAGGCAGAGGGTTGCCGACTGACACATTTGATGGGCAAGGGGAGTAATGAATTTCTTATCACAGGGAGACGTTATTTCTCGGATCTAATCTTCACTGATATTGGCAAAGAATTTTCATAGGCTCTTCATCTACTCATATTGAAGTCATAGTTTTAAAATAATGCAGAAAGATTTATTTTTATTAGAAGCTGTGAGGCAGGTTGTCTGCTCTGGTTTGCCCAGCAATGGACATCCAGGAAAGGTGGAGTTCAGAGCCAAACCTCAGCAACGACATCCCATGCAGATGATGTCAAATACCTCCTACAAGGCACAAAAAGGCATGAGGCTAGAAATCTTGTGCTAAATAAACATGTCATCTCAACAACAGCGAGCATGAAACACTAGCCTGACTGCTGCACACTTCTAATACATGTCAAGGTGTGTAGGAGGTCTCAGTGCAGTAATTTTCAAAGTGATGTGTAGAGCTGATATCAAGAGCGTTTTTTCAGGAAAAGAAATCTCTCCCCTTTATTTGTCAAAACACAGACAGGACTGAAACACCCTGCAAGGGGATTTGAAGGGTTAAAATACTTGTTTCTGCTCAACTGTGTTGCAAAAGCATTTGAAGTGACTGTTGCATGAAAGGAATGGAGGTGGTCTTTTTTTTTTTTTTTATTGGGAGTTGTTAAAACTAAAAATTCACATATACTCTCACTTCCCTTTAGAGGTCTACTGGGGTTGGCTTATTCCTCTGCTTTGATATGCAAATGGGCAGCTTGCTTTCCTGCAGGGAAAACTGGACGGCGTCCAAGGAACACAGAGGAGATGTCCTGTCAGGAGAGCAGCCTGGCCGCCTCGAACGGTCCTTGGGCAGCACCGAGAGCCAAGCTTGTGTTTTGGCTTAAAAATAAAATACCTTTGTTAATAGTTTTTCCTTCCAATATAAATGTTTATATATTTACCCTGCTAGTCATCTCTGCTGGCCAATAGCAAGACAACAACAGTTCAGCTGTTCCTTTTTGGTCAGTGCGGTACGAAACTTGTATCCCTCTTTTGAAGATACTATTTATGCTGCCCTTCATTTATGTCATAGAATATAGGTTTTTTAAGTAGCACTCAAAACATTCAGCTGCAATGAACAGCCATATTTTTTTTAAAAATGTGATAAATTTATTTCTACTGGGCAGTTTTCTCATTACTTTTCTATCTGGCCCATTTTGTGGGGAAGATACAAGGGAAAGTACTTTTTAGTTTCCATTCCCTGGGTCCCTTTAAGTTCCGTTCTTTCTCACTTTCTTGTTTTTCTGCCTTTTCTTTTCACTGACATAATGGAGTACCTATAAAAAAAGATTAAATGGTACCATAAAGTTTTATTAATGCCTTAAATCATTGATATCTTCTCTGTATTGATAGTTCCACTTCCATTATTGCTACTTAGGCATTTAATTAGTGATTCATACAGTATGTTGTAAACTACAGTATTAGCGTTAACCATCCATATAAAAGCCCCCATTATGTAAAAACTTTTCCCAATATCGTAATTGGAGTATAGTTATCCACTTTAACTGACTTGAATTAGATTATTATAGATTAATTTATAAAAAGTTACTTGTAAAGGACATTGAAGATCATGGAATATTAAGAGTGGAACTTCATTACAATAAAATGGACTTCAAGAACAATGGCACTGTCTGAGTTTTATATAAATCCATTACAATCTTCTTGTAATAGGAACAATAACTGTTTTATCTGGCAACCCAGTGATACTTAGGGATGGAAAGACAGACTGTTAAAAAGAAAGAAGTGTGCAGAGTTAAAGGGAGGATGTGCACTTAAATCCTGCATAAAACAGCAGAGAGAAAATTTCCTCCTTGCAGAGGGAACTTGGGTAAGAACATAAGATGTAACATAGATGTCTAACATAGAAGTGGTGCAAGGTAAACCATATTATTCGGAGCATGAAGGCTAAATACTACAATCAATTAAGATTAATATGAACTCTGAGGGAACCTTTAATCCAAAGGGAGTTATTCTGTATTTATGTCACAGTAACCAAGAACAGAATTTGGGCCACGTCCCCAGAAAAGCTGTTCACATTTTTATCTGCCTTCTCTCTCCTTCCACCATCTACATTATTCCACTCAACTCATGAAATGACATGGTCTGGAGCACAACCTTGCTGGCCTGGCAGATTTGCATCAAGCAAAGGAAATACTGAGCTTAGGCCACAGTTTGGCCCTGGTGTAAGTGAAGAAGTCAAAGCTCCCGTAAATGGGGTCTTCCCACGTGTAACCTCCACGTGCCATTGTACCACTTTGAGTAAGCAGGAGGATGCAGAAGCTCTTTTTATGCCCCAGCTCTGTACTTTGTCCTTTATATCCAAGCCACCCACTCTTTGCCAAAGACAAGAAGAGATACCAGTCTGCTCTTTGCTATCGAGGGATCGGCTCTACTGGCTTTGTAGAGGCTCGGCACCATCAAGCAGCATTGAAGGGTTTCAACAAGCCCTTCGATTTTTTTGTGTCTGCATTTAACTCTAATCAGTCCAGGCTTCAGGATGTTCAGAGTTATTTTTCCTCTGCAGTTTTGCTCCTTTTCAGAAAAATAGCACTTTTTCTGACAGATAACATGTACAATAACATTCTCTCAAATTTCCCAAGTTAATTTTTATGTGGTTGAGTATTTGCCTGCCTTCCAAAGACAGAGGGTTCTCCCCCATCTTTCAGATTTAATAGGCACAACATGCCATGGACTGCAATGTTTAGTCAGGGTTAGCAATACCGTGCTTGCCACCCGTATATTTGCAGGGTCCCTGAATAGCCGTGCTGCATTTCATCTGGGAGGCAGGAGCTCCAGAAATTGTTTCACTGAGTTAATCAAGCAGCCTATCTAGCCTTACTACCACCCGTCGGGTACTATTTCACAGGCAGCATCACTGGGAATAGTAAAATAACGGCGAGGCCAATGATGTTTAGAAACAGCACAGAGCTGGAAAATACCAGAGCTACAGGGTGATGAACCACTCACCCTAAGGGCGAGCTCAGGAGAACATCCCATGGCACAAGTAGCGCTCACCTACACATCTGGACACAAACTCTACAACTCATCTTTGACACGTGCAATTCCTGTTGCTCATCTGTTGGAGGTGTCTCATCTTTCTAAGATTTTTCCATGCATAGAGCTTCTGGTTCCTTCAAGGTTCTTGGGCTCTTATCCACAACTTGCTTCAGACCTTTTAGATTGCCTCTGAAAAATCCAACTCATCTGACTGTTTGAATTAAATCCTCTACATTTTCTACTCTTTCTCATGGTCACCTCTGTACTCACCCAGGGGTGAAGCTGTTGGTCAGTAGGAAATTTGATTCAGCATGCAGCTTGGCCTGAATGGGCCAAGAGAAGCCCATCAGGCTTGCCTCAACTCTCTGCACTGATTTCTCATATAATACAGAGCCAAGTCAATGCCTTGACTACAGCTTTTGTCTCACTTTGGACCATCACACACCAAAAGAGATTTATATATAAAGGATGCCCAATAATGACTCCTTTCCCTGGCACAGTGAGACTTTCTAGGTCTAACTCTTTGGGACATACAACTTCCTTGGGAGCTGCTTCACCATGGTAGGTAATGGATGAAAGTTCCAAAAAAAAAAAAACAAACCCAAAAAAAAACCCCCACACTAAACAAACCAGAGCTCTCCACTTTACAGCCAAAGTACCAGATACATACCATCTTCAACATCAACTTGTATCACCACACAGAAAAAAACCCCACCACCAGGTCAGACCTCTGGGGTGTACATACAGCTCTTGCCATAGGAGCCACATCACAGAAGCAAACCCAACGGTTTGTAGGCAGTTAGATACAGAGGTTAATGCACAGCTGGAACAGGACCAAACACAGGGCTAACAAGGGCAGCAAGGAGAAGGGAGCGGGCAGGAAGAGCACTCGTTGTTTCAGGCTACTCCAAAGCTATAATTAACAACGTACGGTGCTCCACAGCTAATTTCCCTGCCCAACAGCTTACTCTATCCTCCTGCCTTTTGTCTGGGCTAACTCAAGGCCATTCCATTGCATCTCAGAGTTAAGATCATTTTTCTTAAGCTGTTTTAAGCCACATCTATTTTTTTCCATCTGTGATACAGGTCAGAAACCAAAAGTTTTGTTTTTATGAAACTAATCTGAAATTCTTTCCCATTCCCAGCTCATTTTTTGCTCTTCATTTCCCTTTCCCTTCCTTCAACTATTTTGAAACCATGTATTTAAAAAAAAAAAAAAAATCCGAGTGTGGTACAGAGAATACAGTCTAGCTCTGACTGCCCAACTGTTTCTGCAGTCTCTCTCTGGTCATAAATTTTGTAGGAGAGCAATAGAACACAAAACACATTAGCAGTAACGCGCTGAAATCCCTGTGCTACAGGGTAAATAGGAAATGCAACAGCACATTTACAATTTTGGCCAGCAAAGTACCAGCACTATTCATTGATCTCATTAAAGACCAATCTACATTCAGGGAAGAATAAGATTGATGAGTTGTTAGACTGTTTAAACACAAAAAAAGTTACCAGCTAGATGCATGTGTAAACAGCCCAAAGAGAGGCACGAGAGTTTCTCTGCTCCTTTAGCCGAACGGCAATAATCCCTCTGTAACATAAGCGTAGCCTCCTGCCATTGCAAGAATTGGATATGAATCTGCTCTGCCACTTTGGAATAACCAGGGCACAGATATTAGCAACACATTTCAATTTCATTCACTCTGGAAATTTAATTCTTCATTTAATTCTTATTTTACCAGGAAAGGAAGAGAGGAGAAAAATACTTTTGTTTAAATCTCACTCTTTCACTAAGCAAACACAGGTCTAAACTGCAGCATCTCCACCCATGCAGATTTCAACCCAAATGTTATGGATGCTTCTTCCCGGGGACCTGAATCTTTACCCCGGGTCTGCCACAGCCTTCACCCCCTTTGGAATTTTTTTTTTTTTTTTTGCCTCTCTGTTCTCAAGTTTCCATGGCTGAAAAATGGGAATGAGAATACTTGCACAGCTTTGGAGACCAGAAATGTAAAGCACTCCATTGGTGCAAGGTATTACTGTGTTGATGATGATGAAATAAGCTTTCATACATCGCTAAATTATTCAAGAACATCTACTACAGTTTCACCCCTGGCAATCCCAGAATGCATCTCAGTGCCATTACTCTGCAGGGAACAGCAGTGTTGAGTAAATGGCTATGAAACTCATATATTAACCTCACTTGGTGGCTGGAATATTCATTTCTTTTTGAGTCATTTTGAGCAAGAAAAGAAAATCTTCACTCTTAGAAATCATCTTTAGCTGACACATTAAGGAGCAGAGCTGAACAAATAATTTCCAATGAATAATGTGATGAATTTATTTTCCTTTCCTCTGTCCCCAAGCAGACTGGGATTTCCTCAAATGTATTTGTTATTCAAATGTATTCAACAACTATCCTTCGCAGTGTTTTTCTTCTATGTTTATTGTGCCTGAATGTGCACAACATCCTTCTTCCCTTGCGCGCTCAGCTGTGGGGTTTGGTTTGGGGTTTCGGGGGGTAGGCGGTGGGGGATTGCTTTCATTAATCATTCAGGTGCATTTAAGGGATGAGAAGACGTCAGATTTGCAATGTCTTTATAACAGATACAGTTATGACGTACGATGGATACGTGTGCCGATGGCAAATGCCCTGCCCAGATCTAGCTGGTGTATTAACCAGGGTGGTTTGGGGGATTTTGCAGTGCCCTCGGTAGCTGGAATATAAAGCAGGTGAGACATGATGTATGTTAAACATGCTGTCCATGAGCTGTTCCTCATGTATAATCGAACATGCAGCATTTCGGCAGAGCCCTGCAACTTCAACTACCAAAGCACAGACTCTGTGACAGAAGGAGAGGAACTGCTGAGGAATTTTTTCACAGTTTGGACAGCCTCTTAATGTGTTAAGAGAGACATCTTGTCAAGGGTATTTTCAGTTTTGTCATTTTCTTTATTCCAAGGTACGGTGTTGGCACATTTCAGAGCCATCCTAATGTATTAGCAAAAATATGGCCTTGGCTGTTATCCTTAACTCTGCAGTAAACCTGGCACAGGACGCTTCCTTTTTCCTGCTCTAAGTTCTCCTCTATGAAAGGTGGATTATATCACTTGTTGAGATATCTTTCAAGACCCCCCTGACCTAGGTATTACAGTCATTTAGAGATACAGAGTTAGCTAAAGGGCAGAGACTTCCTGGCAATGAGTGCCCGGAGACGTATTTCTCGAGTTCAGTGAGTAAATCAAAGCTGTATCTTGTACGCTCATGCTTAAAACAAAGTTGAGCACATACTGCACATATTAGCTGACTTTAGTACCCTCTGACATCTCCCATGGTAGTTCCTCTCTGGACCAAGAGGTATCTGAAACAGTCTTACATATTTTTTGCCGCAGGTTTACTACTGAAGAGACTGGCTATACAAAGGGAAATAAAACAGGTAATCAATAAGCTGGGTTTGTGATATATTAACAGGCATCCCCAATCATTAGCAGAGAGTTACCCATTATCAGATTAATAAGCAAAGAACAACTGGAAAAAAAGATGTTATTCCTTGAAAGGCAGTGCTTTTTTTTCCCCTACAGCTTCACTCAAAATAAGGCAGCTGAATTTCAGCATAAACTTAGAAGTCACTTCTTACAGAAAGCCTCTTCTGTCTTTAATTAAATCAGCAGAGAGTCTCAAGAGCCACCCCTACCAGAACCACTCAGTGGCCAAAATTGCCTCTTTGGCAACTGAAATTGAAATAACTCAATCATTTCACTGAAATAATGATATTTCAAACAGTTGCTGGCCCGTGCTCAATGCAGTCTCCCTTCTCCAAACGCTGCAAGAAAGGCCAGACCTGGTGCCGCTACAAAGGCTTGCAGCGACTGCGGTGGGTGCCAGGTCTGGTTCTGCGAAAACAGGCACTTCGTAAAAGCTATGCCAATGTTTTATTTCATTTTCTGACCCTCCTTTCCTTTCATTTCCTTAAATTTCTACGCCACCACTCAAGTTTACCCACAGGGTTTTGGCTTTCATCAACGCACTCGTAACGAAGAAGCCATCCAGAAGTATTTGGGGGGCTCAGAAGCAGTATTGTTGCCATGTGCCCCATCCTTAATCAGCGCCCAATGCCCTCGTGAGCAACCTTAGGAAAAATGGTTTTTACATGAATTTTTCAAACACATTTTCCATAGAGGTAAACGGAAGCTTAAAAGTGAATCCTTTCCGTCTTTCTTCCCAGTCTCCACATCTCTGAAAGCCCAGGGAGTGGGAAGGAAACATTTCTTTCAGCAAGATACTTGTTTCCCCTCGCCTTTGAATTCTTAAAAGAAGAATATTGTTTCATACTCTTCCAAATCTGCTCTCCCTTCCCCGACTCTCACCTTACCTTCTCTTCCTCCCTTTTCTTGATGACTATTTTCTTTCTTCCTCACTGTTTTTCTTTCTTCTCGTCTTCTCCTAGCTCTGCTCCTCTTGTTTCACCATCTGGTTCTGTTCTCCTTATCGGTCTCCTTCCCTGTGCCGCAACCCTCATTTTCCCCCCGCTTACACCTTCCCCATCCGTGTTTCTCCTCGCCTTTCCACTCGCTCCTTTCCTGTCCTCTTTCCCCCAAGGTTTTCAAAGCGAAACACAGCTAGGGCCAGTTTGCCCTTCCTGCCTGCTACTAATTGAGCATTTCATGAACTCTCACTTCTGGTGGTGGCTTTGCAACTTTCCAGCTCGCCGTTAAACAAGACAGGGACGGCACCAGACAAATGCACCGCTGAAAAGCCAGACAGAAAATTACCCTAGAGGATGAAAGTCGCAGTTCCCACTGGTTTTTTGTTTTTTTATTTTAGCACTTGCTTTTTTTTTATTCTTTACCATTTTCCATGCTTCTTGAAGATGCAAGTTGGACTTTAATATACAGTTAAAAAAACAATCTTATCGTGAACCTTTATATATATTCAATGCTGAAGCAACAAGTAACTAAATTGGTAGCCTTTTTGTTTTCTTATCGTGCAAATCTATTCCTGAATGCTAACAAGCAGGTCTTTATATACTTCGTCCACTTGATAATAGACTAATAATCTTATCATGATGTTTCCTTGAACTTGAACTAGGTGTACAAAGTTAAGGCTGGAAATATGGGAAATTACTAAATTATATAACATTGCAGAGATATTACAAGGAATTTCTTACATTTCGCAGCGAAATATTGCCAATTATTGTAGCTGTCAATTTAACAATAGGCTTATTCACTATGGTGTTTGATTAATGTGAAATTATTCAGTTGGCTACCTTGTAGTTGGCCTATTTTTGTGTCCAATTAGTATGCTAATAATGGTAATTATGTTCTATACTGCATGTCTCATCACCTAGAGGGTTTTTAAAATGATAAAATAATGAGAATAAACAAGCTGATGCTGACATTCACTGGGCCATTCTAATTACTTACTGAGAGCACACTAGGGAATCAACACTCAACCAAAGAAAATGATTCTTGCTTACTTTGTTAAAACTACTCTTTTCAAAGAGCATTAACAGTTTGCTGCTGTTTTCTTTATTACAAGGGACTGCACTATTTTCCCTTTTATTTGCCCTGTTAATATACAGTACTGGGAAAAAGGGGGGGAAAAAAAAAAAAGGATAATCAAATTACGTTTGACTGAAGCGATAACTGTTTGCAGGGGGTGTCAGAAGAAACAAATATCTGTAATTGCTGAATTATACACCTTTGTAATGGCTACCATTTATTTCTTCCCTGCGTGATAAACATACCATCACCTTTCTCACCAAGAGAACGGGGCATTTTTTCCAGCCCGCTGGCACTGCCGTGCGATGGAACACCGCCAGCGCCGTACCCTAGGGTGGGCTTCCCTCGCAGGCGCTGCCAGCATCCATACCCGCAGCCAGTCTGCGGCGCCCGGTTTGCTCGTTCCCTCCCATCCTCTTCCCCACACTTACAGACCCCTCAGGGGTTTTTTTTTTTTTTTTTTGAGCGTTGGATGTTTGTAAAGATTATGCCCTACGAAACCTATTTTCTGATGAAAGCTTTCGTGCTGCATAAGGGACATTATCGTAATCAATAAATAATAGTGCATACGCTTGTTTATACTAGCAGCTAGTCTTAAAACAATGCCTGGCATCTGTGTGTAAACATGCAGACACCAGAAATACATACGCGGGGTTTGAAAAACCCTGTATTTCTTAATCCTCCCTTATTCAGCAGTAACAGGGTGTCTACTCACTGGCTGCTTCAGAAAAGTTTGCCGAGGACGGGACTCGGAGACATCTGTTGCACTAACACCGGAATAAAGAGTCAGGATTTTCCAGTTTCAGCACAAAGAAAAACAGAGTTGGGAACAGAGGGTAAAACTGAGCAGAGCATGCGGGAATTTTGAATCCTTTATGTCTCAATATAGGATTTACGCACAGCTTCAAATTTTTTTTTTTTTTTAAAAGAACAAGAAGTTGGATGGTAAATGTCATAATAAAGGAAAAAAAGCGTTATTTGAAAAGTTACTATCCCAGGTACAAGGGAAGCTGTATGAAAACTTAGGGTAGTCAGAGGAATGCAAGGAAGTTGCAGACCCGAGGCAGACAGACGGACACACACCAGTTTGTCAGACATGCCCTAACCCTCAAATTAATTGATTGTGCAGAAGATAGATGCTGAAATACCTCCAAGGTTTGGAATCCAGGCTGCCTTGGGAAGCCTATTTAAAACTACAAGCTGTGATTAAAAAGATTCTTTGAATATCAATCCCTACGAAGACAATATAAAGAAAAAAAAATACTACAGACGCTATTGTGTGTTTATATGGATGCTAATATTTTACTCCACGTACTAGTAAGCTTTAAGACCATCCGTCAAAGCCGAGCTGGGGTGAAGGTTGTAAGCACTGTTTGCTGACACGGAGCAGGGGCTGGTTTTAATAAAGGATGTAATATGTGACATGTTAACAGGGAGTCATTTGTGCACCATATATTGGTTACTCCTTCCCTGTCATTTTGAATTATGTCTCAATAGATCTCACTTGTTAAAGCAACTAACTACTGGCAAACAAAAAGTTACTATAATCTGGGAACAATAACAAAAAATGATTGAGAGATAAGGTATTCCAAAATACTTTTTTTTTTTTTTTTCAATATACCAGATATATGTTCAACTTAAATATATAGTTGTAGTGCTAAACAGAAAAATCTCTGGATGTGCCTGCTCTCCCTCCCCAGCAGGAAAATTATACACTTGTTTCATTGAATATGAGCTTTTTTTTTTTTTTTTTTTATGAATAATCTCAAATGTTTATTTTCCACCCCACCACACCGGTGTTTATGCAGACAGGCTGCATGCAGCCAGAAGTGTGTTTAAAGAGTTGCAGGAACATTTTGAATCACTGCTTGAATTCCGCAGCGTTCTTACAGATACGGGAAGTCTTCCTGCGGCTTGCTAATTATTTCGGACACGATTTTTTTTATTTCAGAATGGCAAGCTAATGAAGAAACGGGAAACTCCACAAATTTATTTGAAACCAGGGGTTATTTGTGCCTTTTGTCCATTACGGAGTTTACCAGCAGTATTTATGCCACAACTGCTAAAGAATTATCACTTTAATCAGTTCTTGAGAGAGACAAATTCGGAGCGACAGCTTCACTCTGAGGTATATTGAAAGTGTCTAGCGTAGAGTTTAAGAGTCACCAATGCCCGAGATAAATGCAGCAGCAGCAGCCTCAGTGGCAAATATATTCCATAATCTTAAACTGTTTTTAAAAGCGAGACTGAATGAGCAAGAAGGTAATTTTAAAGCACAAGCTGGTAGCCTAGGGGCTAATAATTAACAGCTGTACAAAGGTGATCTGGATCAACTCATCTGTAAATCCTGTAACTTTTAGTAAGGGAAGAGTTGTTATAAATGACAAATTATGCCAAGCTGCGTATACCTTCTACTTGACGATAACCTCAGCAATTAACATCTCACAGTAAATTCTAGGATATCTTTGATTTAGCATGCAATTTAACACAATATACATCATTAGCTTTGTGAGCTTTTGCCAAATTAATTAGCCATTAGGAAGCACAAATAAGTACATTCAAGTAATAATAAATATAAATATGTGCATTTGTGTATAATGCTTACAAATATATGATTTATACACACATTCTTATGGTATGTACATCTTTGAGGAATGGGGGGAAGATCACAAAAAAAGGAAACTCTTACTCCTAACTGTTAAAATCTCAAGGTTTCACTGAAAAAGTGAACTATTATTGATTTGTGGGTATACTGAATTATATTGTTCAATATGTCATCCAAAGCCACAATACTGATTGCTTTTATAGATACAGTTAGGTTGGCATCTGATAAAAAAAAACTGCAGAAAATGTGAACTTAGTAGTTCTGGTACTTCAGATTTCAGCAACTACAAACCTGAAGATTGATTTGCAAAATCCAGATTGCTCTCTTGGCTGCTGCTGTAAATCAGGGGTTTTCTAGCAGTAGCCAGCAAAAGGAGTTGGTATTTCTCACAGCTGCATTACTGATCACTGTTTGCTGAAATTTTGTAGAGGGGAGAGGAAAACTGCTTGTTTTTTCTTGTAGCTTGAGAGACTTAGGAAAAAAAAAAAAAGACAAACCAACCCCCCTGTTTTTCTCTTGCTGTTTTCTGAGTGCTGCCTGATGGAGACATATTTTCCTTTTGTTACCCAGTGGTGAGGTTTGGGGTTTTTTTTTATTACTTATTTAAATTTGCAATGCTATTATCAGTTGAACTTCTGAGTACGTTTGCAACTAAGATAAGCACCTACACATCTTCCTGCAAGTTTGCTCCCTGTTAACACTTCCCCCTAAGCAAAAGCTTAGCAGGTTCCAGGGGTGGGAAGAAAGTTCAGAAAACTACATAAATCCAGGTAGACTTTGCCAGCAAGTCAGACAACCTCCAGTTTCTTCTCAGCTGACCCAGCAAAGGTGAGGAGAGGGGAGCTCACCTACAAACTGATACCACGAGGCGCTTCCCGGCGCCGCTGAGCGCTTGCCAACAGCCGATGACTGTGTTAAAGGATGAAATAATTTAACTAATGCTTTCCAGAATAATGTACCCTGAAGGTCAGAGAAACCCGACTTATGCAAACAGCCACCTGAGCAATATTGGGCTCTCATCACTTTCTCGGTAAAGTCCCACTATCATGCACCTAGAGGTCCATTCTCTTTAGGAGGACTATTTTGGGTTGAATTAACCTTTCTTGCCGGTAGTGGCCACCTCTGTAGGAGACGTGGGGAAACACCTGAATTTAACACCCTCTCTCTTCCCTGAATCGAACAGAGGTGTTACAACAGAGAGATGAGTTCTACATAGCAAGGAGGAGACAATCATTCCTCTGGGTCCTTGACTCACCTCCTGCACATATAGAGACTAAAAATCAAAGGCAGAGATAAGACAGTTTTTTAAATTTTTTATCAGAATTTGGATAGAGCAGGACAACGAAGTACAGAAGAAGTGATGTGACCCTCATCCCCCACAACCACTATCGCAAACCGCAAGCAGTCGCCCAGCCATTTATATTTTATGCCATTTTAAGTCTGGCCTCTCATGTATTTTTGCACTCTAACATCTGATTTCCCAGCACATGACATCAGCAAGAAGTGGAATAGATAAGTATCTTCCACCAAAACATAGTTCAGTGACCCAAATTACATATTCAGCAATGGGAACATTGCAAGTCCTAAATCTCACAACCATCTCTCCGGGATCAAAGGCTGTTTCTGCTACGGCAGCACTTTTTGGATGAGGAGCGATTCCTTCCTGAACTCAGACTGTCTCCTTCGCTTCCCAAGATCAGCCGTAGCAGTGTAATCGAAAAGGCAGCGCAGAAACAAATAAATTACGCAGAAGCCATTAATTAACGTAGGTTACAAGCCAACTTGGGATGTTTCCTTGTGCAAGAGTAATGCAAACATCAGGGCGTTATGTTCCTTCTCCGAGTTGCTGCTTTTAGAACTGTAATTAAATCGTAAAACTTACTTTTGTATATGTATTAATGTATAAATTCATTCCTGATTTGTCTGCACCCATACTGCTCACTTCAAAATGCGCAGCATATTACTACAGTTAATCGCTTCATTATTAGCTAGCATTGGGTTTTTCTCCTTTCAAGTCTCAAGAGGTAATGTATTAAAAGTAACATTTTTAGTGGACGTGAAAGACTTAAGCTCCCAGCCTCCGCTGACATCTCTTTATCATTAAGCTACTGAACTTGTCCAACAGGATTTACTTTAAATGGCTGGGACACGATTCTTAGCCACATTTGCAACAACGCAGTGATCCGGAAGGTTTAGACACATTTAGGGCTGCCACCAAGCGAGTCACCGGGCTTCTCACTGCTGCCCCACGCCAGCAGTACAGAAGCAGGCTCGGAGTTATGTTGTTGAATTCCCCCTTCCCTGGCACTGGGGTTGGTGGATGCCTTTTCAAACCCAAGCCTGCGGCCTCTTTGGGCTGCCAGGTCAGTAGAACAGACCAAAGGACCTTGGTGTCTCCCAGCCGTAGGTTATAGACCGGTACCCTGTACTAAAGTACTAGACACAGCACAGGCATTTTTCCATTTGCATAGGCACCACACAGACTGTTGCAGACCCCCGTTTCATCCCACCTCAGACAGCCTCCCTGTCCTTTGCTTGACCAAACATCTCATGTGTGCATTTACAGCCATGCAAAGTCACTTCAAGGGTGGTGAAAGCTAAGTACTGGGAGATTAACCATCTAACAACCGACGATTTACCCACAGGTTCGGGGCGAAAGCCTTGATAAGGAAACTAGATAGAGTACAATTTAGGTTTTATTTTTATTTTCTTGAAGATTTGTTTTAAAGTTCCTTCTGTTTCATCTTGCCTTTATTTTGCAGGGAAACATTTACTTGATTAGGAAGTCTCCCATACTTCTGCTCAGCCCTGAAACCCAAACACCCTTCCCCCCAAAAAAAAATCTGCAGTAATTAATTACATAGTTAAAACACAACTGCCACTCCTTTGCTGGAAACAATCAGCGATTTCTACTACCCAGCGCTACTCAGATGCATTACTTCAATGCCAAAAGCTCAAACCTATTCTTGGCTGGGAATCGGCTTGCCGGGGGAAGCGCCGGTCCCTGCAGCATACCATGCCTCCCTGCCAAAGTAATTGGGGCCAGGCAGGGAGTACCCAGGCACTCGGAAGCCTGGGTCTGCCCGTACCACTGGAAATAGAAAATAAAATGTTGCAGCCATTAGTGAGTTGTCATTAATTGTTCTCCTGGTGAATGAATGAATGAGTATCTTTGAGGGAAGAATTCCCATCTTCTCCCACTAATAATTATTTCTGCCTGCCTGACAAGGCATCTCAGACCAGGAAATTCACACAGAAGGAAACAAATCCCTGTTTTATTTTGAGTGTTGTTTAGGCTTGTATGGCACTTGAAGTATGTGCCATGGAAGTGGGTTAAATGAGAACTGCCAGCAGTTTTATTCCCTGGCAATTATTTCTCGTGCACAACCCTTCTAGCCCATGATAAGCACTTGGATAAAACCTTTTCTCCATAACAAGAAAAACATTCACAGCACTGACAGCCCTCAGACCCCTACAAACACTCCCTGTCCAATCTAAAGCAGTCTTAAACAAGAGATCATACAGCAACACCAAAAAAAACAAATCCCATACACAGCAGTTTAACCTTAATGATTTTAATAAAACCAACCACAATTTCTCCCCCTCGGTTTTATATGGAAGCTATTTGTAACCTTCAACTTAGAGGCAAGATAAAGACCTTTTTTGGGTTGGGAGAACCCTTCTCCCAAAGATATGGCATTATTTATTTGTAGCCTATTAAATGGGAAAGTTCAGGCTTTGGGTAACTTTCTTGGAAAATGCTAATTAACAGAATGATACCCATGGCCGCAGCTGACCTTGCACACTGGTTATCCATGGACTGTCTCTATTAGCACAGCAAAAAGATCTATGTGTAGCACCCTTGCTGGCTTTTTCCGCCATCAAACAGAAAACACCAACTGCTAATAAATGCCAGTAATGCAAAAGCTCCGTGAAATGCTGGGGAAAGAGCCTCCCCTAGATATTTTACCCTAAAAATCCCAAATAGCAGGTGGAACTTTATGGCTCAGAAGTGCCAAGTCTCACCTGTGACCACCTGCTTTAATAAACCCTGGGCTGGGGCAACCAGAAAGGTGTTGTTATCATGGCTGAGCTGCTGTTAAGCTGGTATTTCAGTGAGCTGCCGGCCAGGCTGAGCGCAGCGAAGGGCGTCTAGCATATGTCTGAAGGACGTATGTTTACAGCTATATTGAATATTGATCTATGCATACTCCACTGGCAATAAACTCCATAATACGCAGTTGAAAATTCCAACTCGTATATCCTTTCCGTGAAGGCTCAAGGACAGGGGGAGGCCTGATTGCCTCTGTATACGTGAAATTTCTTCATGTGCATCTTGAAGGAGTTAAACAGGGTGCGATATACGATCTGCCCAGAGGAGGGAAATGCAAGGAGCGGTTTTTGCACGTCGTTAAAAGCTATAATAGGAACTATTGTTTATTGTGCTACATAGCACCAAAATTGGAAGTGCGTGTGCAAATACAAGTATTTTTTAAATTAATCACTTATTCTGAAAATGTTTTAAGAACTACTTCAAGAAAAAGAATTTTTAAAACCATCACAAGAAACTAGCAAAAAGAAATAAATACCAAGTGTTTTGACTTGCAAGTTTATGAAGAGACCACTACAATTGTGTATTGATGTACTGGAAGCCCTAAAGGAAATCAGAGAGTCTTTTATACCAGTTATGCCACTATAATTCAGAAGTTACCGTATAACTAACTCTTCCTAGCTGCCATTTCTTCGCCCTGTGAATCAGTACTAATCAATGACAAGAAAAGGATTGACCAACTTCCATCTCTTATCAAAGGGTAATGGATGTGGTGCCTCAGGTGCCCCTTTGATGCTATTTTTCATCAAAAATAGTAAATTATGTAAAATCCTGCAAACATTCTTCTTACTGCAGGGGGTTTTATACCTGAAAAGGTTGAAGATCCTGAAGTCTTGAGAGCCCTTGCAAATAAATTAAGACATTTGTTTCCATACTGAAACTCCCATCATAATTTACATACCTTTCCAGTAAAAGGAAGAAAAAAAAAAGAAGCCTTTATTTTCTTTGAGTCCCCACTGCAGCATCCCTTGTACCTCAATACCAATTGCACATCCACAGAGCAGGACAAAGACAATTAATACTGTGGCAAACTTAGTTTAACAATACTGCAGATTTTATTTTCCCTTCCTAAATTAGACTCCTTAGAGCCAGTCTTGCAAACTGACATGCACTTTCTGGGCATGACAGCTGTGCCCTGAGAGTTTATTTAATCTGTTTAAACCTAGGAGCTGAAAACAAGCAAATTACTACTATTAAAAAAAAAGTTACAGAATTATTGCAATTAGGTATATAAAATGAGAGGGGAAAAAGCATACTGAAATCAAAACATAACAATAATACTTAAATAACCTTATAAAATTAACATGGGCAAAATATGCAGAGCAAGTCCAATAACCAGCTTTTAATCTCACCACATATCTGGAAAATAGAAACAAAATTGTTTTGATAAGACTTAATGTTTCTCTGAAATTATCACCCGAAAAATATGCCATCACCACCACTCTGCTTTCCAACACGGGACGAACAGACATATTGAAAATATGTATTATGTACATGAACTTAAACATACGAAGGAAAATTAAAAAGGAGCAGAAAAAACCAAATAAAACAGAAGAGACTCAAACACTTTGATGTTTCATGTTTGGCTGCAGTGAGCGATGGGTGATAGAGCAGGGAACCAGACACCCAGCTCTGTTACATTAATATTAAACTTGTTCTACTAGAAAAAACACACAACATGAAAACCCTTCACTTTAATTAGCTTTTATAGCATTGCAAAAGGTTTAAACTCCAACAATGCTTTGGTCCTTTCATTTGTGGTCCACATCCTACGAGTCACAGAAATAGTTCAGCAAAGCAGCCAAGGGAAAGGAGCTGGGGACATCCCCAGGAAGCACGCTGGCCACTATGTTCTTATGTTTATGGACAGCTCTTTGACAAATTTAATATTCCCCGTCTTTCCCAATTGTTATACTTGCACATTTCTTCATGGATTTTAACACAATTCACAAATAGACTTCCTGGTATTTTGGCTTTTGGTCAGTCCGAGGACGAGAGATGCTGTGAGCTTGGCACAGCCACAGCAAAGTTTGAAATTTTTGAAGCAGAACATCAAAAGTATGACTTTACAGGGAACAGAATCAGTTCTGGGGAGGATGTAAGCAACTAACCACCAAGTCAAACCTTTTCTGAGAAACTGTGGGAAAAAAAAAAAAGAGAGGAGAAAACAAACACTGGAAAAAGCATGCAGAAAAACAGGATGCCTAATTCTTCCCTTAAACCACCGTGTTTAGGTTCAGGTCAGCCTCCAATGGCAGTACACGATGATGGAACAAGTTGACCTTCTCTGGCATAGACATGATTTCTCAAGCAAATTAACCTTTTTCTCACCTACAGACAGAACAACAAAAACAAAACAAACAACCCATAAATCAACCAGTAAACCTGTTATTTTAGAAAAGACAGAGTAGTGAAGTAAATTCTTCCAATATGCCCTTACATCATTCATACGGACAGAAAAACAATTACAAAGCAAATCAGATCCTTTCTTTAATTGATTGCACTCAGAAGTTCTTTCCTCAAAAAGAAAAGTTGCCAAAAGAAAAAAAAAAAATCAACCAGCATTTCCATTCCAGGCATCAGTGAAAACATAACTGCCTCTGGATCGTTGTTTCTCTTTCCAGCAGTCTCTACACTACATGAAAGATATTAAAATAGTGGTTGTGAATCCCTTCCAAAATGTGGCTTCTATTTATTGCTTTGGATTGTTACACACACGAGAGATCATTAAAAATGCAACCTGTATTTTTTTTGGGTGGGGGGGTGGGGGTGTGGGGGGTGGTGTCAGGGTTTGGGGGTTTTCTTTCTTGTTTGGTTGGTTTTTTAGAGAGTTCTTTAGCAGAAAGAGGAAGACACATGCAACAGGCAATACGCCTCTCCATACCAAGAAACAAATCACAAACAGCATCAGAGCTCAAGAGTGCAGGTAGGAAATCCGCTCTGGGCTTTGGAAAGAGGAGCTAGAGGAAAGCAGCAGGTTAAAAATCAAAACCCTCCTGTCACCTCCATGATCAACCTTGGCCATGCCCTAGTAAGTGACACCGAGCTTCAGCAAGAGCTGGATAGTAGATCCTGCTCCATAGCGATGACAACTCTGAAACCTGGGTGGACACAGGCTAACTGAAGGAAAACCCAATTAAAGCCATGGAAAGCCTAGATTTTCCACTTCTAGCACAAAAAGCAAAGTCAACCCATGTTGCTGATGAGTGTTGCGCTCGTTCAGTTTTGAACAATGCGTTAATTCAAAGCTTTTGTCCCTTTAACCCTAGTCTGGTGAGTTCAGGTCCAGCTTTCAGCATAGTCTTCCTCACTAAACAGCTGTCATACGTTGTCCTAGCCTCTCAGTCCAAACACCATTGAAAATATCCTCGCACATGCTGACAAAAAAGGCTTTGATACACACTTGAACCTACACAGCACTCCTCTCGGCTCCTTCCTGCAGGTTTTCCTGGAGGAAACCCCAGCCCCTTAATGCAAACTCAACCTGTCACACCACCTACGCTCCCATGTGCTGGAATGACGTTAAGATTGATGGCCCCGATTTCGGCGTGTGTAACGTGGCAGTGCCGCTGTTGCCACCTTGCAGGACTGCTGCAGCTCAGCAAGCATAAGGGAAGGAGGAAAACAGGTTGAAGTCAGATTTCTTCACCATTTGAAATTATCCGAGTGTAAAAAGTTCCAGCAAAATTGTATCCCTAATTAAGAGCGCTTCTTTGTGAAAAGGCTCAGGCTCCCACCCCTCTGTGCTTCAGAGGCTGGGGAGATACAGCTCTAGCCCCCAGAAAAGCAACTGCCAAGAAAAATCAGCTCTTTCCCCATGGCCCTTCACTACAATTCAAAATAAAATTTCTTATCATGATCTGTCCAGTCTCTTCCCATAATTTGCTCAAGAACTTATTTTCATTTACTATTTCATCTTTTTTCCAGGAACAGCTTCTGTCCCCTTGCCTTGCACGCAGCCTCTCCAATTCTCTCAGACTCTGCCTTGAATTGCTTGTTCTTATCTTCTAATTAAAAAGATGCAGTGATCTGGATTGAAATCCTGTTGAATTACCTGACACAAAGCCGTCTAATGGAAAGTACAGCTAAAACCAGAAATATTTTTACTGTGTCGAGTACCTGATTTCAGATCACAGCATACTTTGGCTAAGTTGGATGTTGAACTAATGACTAAACAAATACCCAGGCAAAAGCCCCCAGAAAGTGCCAATCCTTCTACTGGAAAATGTTGCTCATGTTGGGATTAGGTTACAGCCATGGCAGAGATACCAGATAATTTTTTTTAAATTATATTCCACCAAATGATTATCCATTAAATGAAGATGTATCTTTTGCACTAAAAGCATTACTACTCTATATAACTAATGATAAATTAAAGCTGGCCATGTAAATAAGCAAGATATGGGTTGATCCGATTTTGCACTTGACTGAAAAAAGTGACAGATTAAGCAATTCAAATACGCTACTGAAATATTTATTGTGAGAACCGACATTTACAATTAGAGATTTCTCCCCCTCCAAACAACTACTTATTTGTGAAGAATACTTCTTCCAATTTGAACAGAAAGCATGTGTTCCAATTGCAAATTTTCATTTCAGATTAAATGCCAGAGGAAAAAAAAAAAAAAAAAAAAAGACGTCTAAGTTGTTTTCATTTAACACAAGAAATCTTCACTCTTCTTTTTGTCCGCTGCCTTTCTGGGGAAAAATGCAGTAGGTGGAAGATAGAAAATAAAAAGCAATGAAGGTAAAGACATGTTTTCATGTTGCACTTTATAAAAAATTAAATACACTCAGATGCATCATTTACTGTGCTTGAAAGTGTTTCTTGAAAGCACTTGGCATTTCAATTTTATTTTCCAAAATATATGCATTCAGAAATTATGATAAACAGATGAATGTAATCATTCAATAGAGAGGAAAAGGAGCATTACATGAAAAACAAAACTTAATAAGCCGTGACATTGATGAGGTCACTTAAAGTCAATATTTTATTAGATGTGTTAATTACATATGATAACACAAGGACTGGATAAAGATATGGAAGAACAAGATAAATACACTCAGAAAGTTTCAACACTAATACTATTTTGTATGCATGGGTAATTGATTTTATGTGGTTACAAAGAAGTACATTTAATGGAAGTAGCCATTGGAAGTTTTCAAGAAATAGTTTTACAGGTCTAGAAAAGTGCAGGGCTCATCTGGAGTCTGGTTCAAGACCTTTGTGTTTACTAGCATGTAGACTTTATGATATTAGGAAAAATTTCTTCATGGAAAGGGTAGTCAAGCATTGGAACAGGCTGCCCAGAGAGGTGGGGGAGTCCCCATCCCTGGAGGGGTTCAAAAAACGGGCAGATGTGGCACTTTGGGACATGGTTTAGTCTAGTCTACCCTTGACTGGTTTAGTGTGGACTTGGTAGTGTAGGTTAATGGTTGGACTGGATGATCCTAAAGGTCTTTTCCAACCTAAACAATTCTATGATTCTATCAATCCAAGGTGGTTCTTTTTTAAGGAAATTTATGGAAGTGTCAGTATTTGTCAAGACTCACGTCCCAGCACCTTTGGCAAGTGCTGCCTTCCCCCAGTATGGGTGCTTGCTGTGTTGCTGCTCACCTGCTCCAGGCTCCGCACCACAGACATGGCTGACCAGCAATGACTAACCTGCCACAAGCCACTGTCCTCTCCTGCCAGCCCACAGATGTCTGGTAGGAAGCCAGTCCTCAAAAAACATGATGTTTCTGGTGATTACTGCTGGCTACAGCTGTCTTCACAATCCACCTAAAGGCACCTCATACATGGCTTTAATAAAGTCCCAGAAGTGGAGTGCTTGGCCACCCAGCGAAAGACTTTGGGTCCAAGGAAGTGTAGCAGCTAATCTCCCTTCCTTCACCAGCTGCTGTTCTTGCTCACAGCACATACAACTGACTTTCTTCCAGGTGCAGCTACATCTTACAGACATAAAATCCTCTTCATTCCTTGCACTACCACCCATCTCTAGACAGTTTGCTTCTACATCTGGTGTGACTTTCTCTGGGTGGTCCCTCTCATGGATCCTGACGACACATTTCCCATCATTCTGTGCCTGCTGCAGCCCTGAGCAACCTCAGCATGATCCAGCATAAGCACATTTCACCAGAGACTTATGGACATTGCCATGGCCAGGCTGGCTCTCCTCACTGCTCAAAGGTATTGCTTAGACTACAGCTATCTGCTGAAATCACTCTGCAGAAGAATGTCCTACCAGTAAATCTGAAGTCATATGCAAGAGGCTGTTTTCTCAGGTCTGTAGCGTATGTATCTATTCCCTTCTCCACATTGAGGAAAAGCTGGATGCTATACTCATTCCACAGAGCATCCACCCACTGAACACCCTCACCAGCAGTTGAGTGTCCCTTCACTTTAGCACAAGTCTCACTGGACCCATCAGATTGTCACTGCGTTTGCCAACCCACACGTTGCCTGACAGACAAGGACTCCATGTTCATAGGACAGAAGTGACTCTTTATTGTTAATTTATCTGTTAAAGTGCTTCCTGTGCAACTCACATACTGCTGCAGAGTCAAACCCTGGTCCAGTTGGCTCCCAAAGCAATGAGTTAGATAGGCTGATGTAATTTTATTATTTTTAATTCCACTCTAGCATGATCCAACTAAACGCTCCCCTCCTTTCCAGGGAACACAGCCCATGCCCATGCCTGCTGCATGGCATGAGTGCAAAAACCTTTCACAGGAAGCACTGTGCCCCAGGGTTGGTGGCAGTGGTGGGAATCCCCCCAGCGTTCCTGCTGCATAGACGCTCCACGCCTGGCAAGAGAGCACCAGTGCTGCACCTGCTCTGCTCTCACACCCATCATTTTTCCATTTAATTCATCCACTTAGATCTGGGCACCAGCTCAGAGAAAGAGTACAGCTGTAGCCCAAAGGGCAAAAGCAACACTCCTAATTAAAGGAAAATAGGTACAGTTGTGACAGATTACTCAGTTGCTCAAAATTAGACAGATGCTTAAACATTCAGCTGAGACAATGTCAAAGTGAAAGACTAAAATTTGGAGAGGGGAAGAAGTTTGAGCAACATGCGTGGATGTTATGAAAAAAGATTATTTCCTTACTGTGTACAGTCCTACAGTGGGTCCTGGCTGCAGGTATTATTTTCATCATCTGAAGTGTGGAAAGATGATGGCTTTTTGTAAGGAGTAATTCTTGAGCAAGGCTTCTGTAACAGCAATTATGACTGGTGATGCAGGTATGGGGGAGAACCAGGACTGCAGTCTTTAAGGATTTCACTAGGATTAATGTTCAACTAAAACTTAGAAAACAAGTAGATTAGATTTTAGCAGAGCAAAGTTGGGAGACTAAGTGCAGGGTGAAATTCAACATGATAAAGCTGGGGAGAGAAAGGACACGGAGGAAATGGAAAGTCTTCAAAGATAAATTAATATATGCCCAAGGGTTATGCATACCACCTCGCAGTAATTGCACAGGGAATGTTGAAGTTGTTTTTCCTATTTTAGTTTTAAAGCCAGTGTGAAGGAACAGAGAAATGTAAAAGTAATCAACAGTGGAAAAAAAGGCAGACACGAGTTATAAAACATCAAATACAGAGCAGGATTGGAACAATTGCATAATGAAGTTGAGAGCATAAAAAGCGATAAGAAAAGCAAAGGCAGCGAATGAAAGGAAACTTTACAGGGAGGTAAAATAAAATTAGAACAGTTTCCAGGTACAGTGCAGAAAAAAGAGGCTGGAAAAGCAGTCCAGGTATCTGCCAGAGCAAGGGCAAGACAATATCCAAAGAAGTGACCGCGTTAAAAGACTAAATTACTGCTTTATGATTTGGAAAGTAACTAAGACTTAAGCCTTCTCACAGAGGAAGAAAGCATGGAAGAGATAAGTCCCAAGGTGTTTTCTGTACTGCTGTTAATTAACGTCCTAAGGGACCTTCCAGGCAGCATGATGGCTGCTGGGCAAACATCTGCAACAAGCTGACCTGGTCCAGAGGACCAAATGACAGGCCAACATGACCCTTTGCCAAGAGGTCTCCCAACCTCAGCGAGCTCAGGCAGCTACAACCATCCAGCGAGCACACGCAGGCCTGCCAGAATCAAGACCTCCTATGGCAAGTCCTTTCCTCAGGAAGTCCTAACATGAAACGAGCTCCAAAGCAACAGCCTTTAGAAAGGGCGAAAGAGATATTGATAACTTTCACAGAAAGAAGATGCAGTTAGGCTGCCTTGCTAATTCACAAGCCCGGCTGGAAGGAACAGAGTTTGCATTTCGCTCTGAAGTCACTAAGTTTCTCCCTGATGGAAGACTTCCAAATTCATGGACAGATGCACATGACCTTACAGGTCAGGTAGATGTTTCCTGTGTCCCAGGGGACACCATGCGTGTAATAAGGTGCACTACAGATGCTGGCCATATTTTCCTCCTCGGGCCTTCCCAAGACAGAGCTCTGCACTCCCAGAGCCCCGGTGGAGCTTACCAAGAAGGCAGGCAAGCTTGCACACATGCTACCTCCAACCCAGCAAGGGGCCACCTCTGCCACTGCCCCACATCAGACAAAGGTGACCTCCACTGCCTGGTGTCTACCATCAGCTGCACCCCAGCCACAGGGGGTTGGGGGTGTCTTACTGTCTTTTCTTTTCAAAACAGCTCACATCCTTTAGCTGAACAGTATTTCCAGCACTATATATATTGAAGGACACATTCTCCCTGAATTTAAGGTTTCAACCTTTCTTTTCATTCACATAATCTCTTCTATTAAAGTAACGCTTTTGTGAAATAGACTCACCAGAAGCAGTGACTGAGTCATGGGGACTGAAACACCAACAGAGATTCAGAAGCCAACTGGGGATCAAGTATTTTAGCCAGCTTCTCTCCACAGATCAACCTTTCTGCCCGAGTCCAAAACAAGTATTAGTGGTTTCATGCTTTTCTCAAGTAAAGGCATCAACAGGAGATGACAAACAGAAATAGGACAGAAGTGGTAGATTTGGTTCATTGTGCTTGTTATTTGACTTATAGGTGGTGGTCAGGCTCTTTTGCCTATAGACACAATATGTTTTTCCCTTTCTGTAAAGGCACAAGGGGTAATTTAGTCATTGAGAACACATGGGTTTACATTTTACATGTCAAGCTAGCATGGTAGCCTCAAATGCAATTTAAACGCTCACCAAGGCAATTCTCTGAAGATAACCCATCCCTCCCTCTCTGCAGGCTACCCACTGCTAGACATTATTTGCAGGGATGGATGCTGAGCAAGCTCCAGCAGTTACTCCCAAGCACAGCGTCTGCTCCATGCTTCTCCCCACAGAAGAGAGTAGGACACCAAACTCATTAGCATTTGTGTTTATCAACTTGCCTCAGTTGTACTTTGAGCTTCAAGGTCATTTTAAAAATTAGAGAAACATCCTTGTTTCAGTATCCTGGTTTTACAAGTATTTCAATGACTAAGGAGAACCATGAAGTTGCAGATATTTCGTGCCATATGAATCTTGCTTTGAAGTTGCAAACAGACAGCAGGTCTTTTACCTCATATGCTTTTCTAAAAAAAAGTGAAGCCACCTGGTCTGAGAGCTCTGTATCTTCCCTTCTGCTGCCACTAGAGGGAGAAACCTATTCCTGGGATCTCCTGGCTTCTAGGCTGTTTTCAGAATAGAATCAGAAATATTTCTGTTATATGGAAAAAGACGTTTGTCCTTTTGTGATAAGCACAGATAACGCAAATAGGGAGCTTCTAAAAATAAAGTAGGATAAACATTTCCCCCCCCCCCGCCCTCAAATAAACTCCAATTACAATCCTCAAACCTTGTGGATTTAAACACTGCTGCAATTGTTCTTCTTTGCTGGTAATACAAATCCTTCTACTGTGTTTACTCCCATTGCATCCAGGGCAGGGGAGGCCAAACAGGAAGAAAGGAGAATACTGCGCTTCTATCAATATAGGAACAAAGGATGTTTTCTAGTGGCTTAAACTAATTCTGATTAAAAAAAAACATAAAATTTTCTATTAGCTGTAAGGAATGCTGGAAATTCATTCTGGACCAAAAAAAACCCCTAAAGTAGCATTTATATAAACTAAAAATTCTAGAATTCTGGATTTGCACACCCCCCCTTCCTTTCTTATCCTAATTCAACTGAAAGACTCATATCGATGAGTACTCCTTACATCACTATATTTTAAACACTTTAATAATGATTGCTTGTGATAAGTATTTATAGCAGTGACAAGGTCATTCCACTGGTGCGGAAAATGTCTTTGTAAACATTTGCAAACATGGGTGCAAAAATACCCAATGAAACCCACCCTTCCTCCCTAAGTACAAAAAGTCTCAGCCTCAGGCATGCTGAGTAACCACTGAGAAGTGCTTTGAAATATGGGCTGCTGGTAGCCAGCAATGAGCAACCAGACCTGGCTTCATGACACAGAACATGACAGTCTTAGAGAGGAAAAAAGGCCATTTTCCCAGACAACAGGGCAGTTTGCAGATTCAGGACCTCACCACATTCTTTCTGGGATACTCATTGTCCTCCTTCTCTACAAAAAGGAACAGCAACACTGACCCTTAAGGTCAAGAAGAATGAATCTTTGCAAATCTCAGACTTAATTGAACTGCAGGTGCAAACAATACCACATTCCTAGAGAAAAACTTATCCCAAAATTATTCCTTCCTATCCTTTAGAGGCAGTTGCAAAGGGGCTCCGTTAACTAATCATGGAATAATTCTGTTTGGAAGGAGTTTCTGAAGGCTCTCTGGTTGGACCCCTTGTTGAAAACAGGGCCAACTTCAAAGGCACAGCCTTTTCCATTTAAGCTTTGAGCATTTAATTCTTCACTAGAAGGACACACTGGTGACTCATGTTCAGCTTTTCTACCAGGACCCCCAGGTCTTTGCCTGCAAAGCTGTTCCTCAGCCAGTACGGTTGTATGGAGTTACTCCAAACCAGGTGCAGGACTTTGCATTTTCTGTGATGGCCTTCATGAGGGTTGTCAGCTCATTTCTCCAGCCTGCCAAGACAGTTGGAAGGCAGTGCTGCCCTTCAACTTATTGGCTACTCCCCCCAGTTTGGTGTCACCCCCACAGCCATCTCATGTCTACAGAGCCATAGACCTCTTAGGTAGGGTGCCAGGGCCAGAGGACTGGCTAAACCCACACAAATAGGAAAAGCTTTTCCTGGCTTATCTGCCCCAAATTTCTACTGCAGTGGCCAAAGTTAGCAGCTATCCTTCCTACATCCTAAAGAAATGTAAGTATCTTGCCTGTACAGTTTTGACCAGAAGGCTACTACTCACCATTTGCTCGTCAGACTGTCCTATAGTTCAGGCATTGTTAGCTTAGATATTGTTCTCCATCACACTCAGCCTAAGCTCTGCCTCTCCTCACCATGCACTAAACTAGGAAAACCTTGTTATTCTAATTCTCATGCAGATAATAAAAAAAAAAAAAACACCTTAGATGAGCAAACCAACTGAAGACCTCCACCTGCAGAGGCTGGCACTGAGGCATGGAGAGGGGAAGCACATCCTCCCCATCAGCCGCACACCTGGGGAGCCAAAGCATCAAGTAAAACAGGTTTTTTTTTCCCTGCTGCTTTACTTGATGCTTTTTCAGACCAGCTGCAATACCTCCCTCACTGAAGGTCACTTCAGCCCTGTTTCTGTAAAAGAGGCTGGAAATCAAAATCGGTACTAAAAGTTCTAACTCATCACCCATGATGTTTACATTATTTTGTTGTTGTCACAGTTGTGAAGATAATGGTGTTTGGGATTTAAAAACTGCAGCTATATTTGTTTGATCCAAGTGATTTTCTTCTCCTGTGACGATTTCATATCAGAAAGCTTAAGACAACATTCCAGATTTTTTTCCCCCCTTTTGTATGCATGTGTCTATACATGCATATATATATATAAAAAATAGAAAACATTCCATGGTAAATTTTCCTTTCTGAAGAGATTTCCACCAGCCTTAGAGAGTAACAGCATATGTAGTGTGCATGTCACTCAAACATTTCCTTGAGCTGCAAAGTTTGTGTCAAAATCTGTTCTGAAAAAAACTCTACAATGTGTACTTCATATAACCCTGAATTACAGGTTAGGCTGCATTTTAAGTATGAAATATTAAGTGAGATCATAATAGTTAAATCACTCCATTGTCATTCCAACACTAACTCAGGTTGGCAGAGCTCATGCTCAATGATGTCACCATTTATACCTTGCCGCAGTTGCGAGCGGAGCCCAGTTCGCATAAATTAGCTTCAATCGATGAAAAGTATTAACATTTTTTATTTTTACCTTGGAGCGCTCTTTGAATTATCAGTTCCTTTTTAGTGTTTTAAAAATGCATATGGGTGAGTTAAGTGGCAGGTTAAAATATACTGCAGTGACAAACTGCAGAAGCATGGTCAGCGCGCTGGAAGCCGAAGGGACTGGAGACAACAAACACCCCTCGCAATCAGCAACGCTTTGATAATGTCCAAAAAGTGCCATCCGATTTGTAGGTTGGAAAGACCATCAAAGCCCAGCCCTGAAATAGCAAGGACAGCTGTAGGATGGATTTCGCCATCCTTCCACACACTAAACACCGTCCCACTTTGCATCAGCTCCCACTGAAATAAATAACTCAAGAGCTACGCAACATAAATAACAGCAGAATGGTTGGGGGGGGGGGGGGGGGGGGGGGAAGTCATCATCTCTCCATCTTCTAAAAATAGCTTCCTTTTGGCTAAGTTGCTCCTTTATGTCTTTCCTTGAGAAAGCGGTGAACAGAATACTGATTGGGGATCATTGGCAGGGGCTGCCTCGGGAGCATCATTAAGAGGCACATTTCTCCCAGAGCCTCCTGTTTTTTTCAGACAGAGGAGAGGGTATTTTCCATCTCCTTATTCTCAGTGTTGGAGCAGTGACTGCCCACTCCCTGCTCCTCTTCATCCATTCAGCTCTCAAGGCTTCCTCTACCCAAGACATGCCTCTGCTCCCACAGAAAGCTCTCCTCAGTGTCTTTCTCAGGCTGGCTGAGCTTCTGAGCTCCCACAGGAAATCCAGCACAACCCCAGCACTTAGAATCATAGAATCGTTTAGGTTGGAAAAGACCTTTAAGATCATCCAGTCCAACCATTAACATAACATAACCACTACCAAGTCACTTGCTCTGCTCTTGCAGGGAACTGCCAACAGGACCTACAGACACACATGGGAGGAAAGCTGCAGCTAAATGGTCTTCAACAGTCCTTCACTGGGTCATCTCAGTTCCATGCTGTTAATTCTTACATTCACAAATGCAATGGTTACATCCTGACCAGGGTCAAGCTGAGGAATACCCATCCTCACTCTGCTCCACAACAAAGTCGCACAGACCAAGTGAAGCTCTCCTCACATCAGCACATTTCAAGTCAGACATGGCCACACTGAGTTCACGCAAATAAGCTCTTCTCCACTGCTTTGAGAGCTTTCCATGGTGTGCCCCCAAAGCAGAAGAGACCTTAAAGTCAGTTTACATCTTAAAAAATACAAAAATGAAACCTGATTTCAAAGGCATTTGGAGTGGGATGTCACCATCTTCTCCTCCCACGGGCTGAAGCCTCTGAGATTTGCAATGCTGTTAGGACTTCACCCAGAGGCTGCAAAGGGACAGGAGTTTTGCTTTTGCCATACAACATCCTGAGCTCCTCTGGAAGAAGAGTTTGGGCAACCAAAATGCCTTATTGTCCCACATTGCGATGTTTTCCAAATTTCCCAAAGCACACTGAAATGGAGGAAAAAATGTCCGTGCTGGTGGTGCTTGAGCTATATAGGCTGTTAGAGAAGGGAGTGACAGGAGTCAAATGCTGGGCTAAGCATACGCTTATAGCCAAATAAATGGACAAAAGGTCAAATCAAAGACTATCCACATTCGAGGTTTATTTCAGGACCCCTTCTTCTATCACTACTAGGGGAGCCACAGCCCTTTCAGAAACAAGCTGTTCCTGCTATTGCTGGCTTTGGACAAAAAGCATACTGCTGCTAACCTCTTACATAAAGTGAGCAGACAAACAGCTGAATTGCTGACCCCTAATGGCCTTTTCCCTAGGATTTGTGGGTTTGCACAAAGAAGCCAACATTTTACATGCAGCCCTCGATGGAGTTTGGAATTGTGCAGAAACACTGTTTGGAGTGCACGCTCTTAACCCAATTGTTTGTGTAGAATGTTCCTCCTCTCTGATGCCAAACACTGTAGGTCTCCGGGTTATTTTTTTTTTTTTTTTTTTAAAGCCGTTTGGCCATATACAACATTGAAACCCTGTATATACCTCCACTGCCATTAACATTGCAATGTAAGTACGAGCCTGCAGTCAGGGATGTTCCTCTTTGTTACAGTCCATCCTCTTTTTTCAGCTGAGCATTCAGAGCCCAGTAGATATGAGCTCCAAAATTATTAAACACTTATTGCCTACAAATGTGCAAGTTTTCTGTGACTGAACGCAAGGAGCAGGCAGCAATATGTATCAGATTTATGAGTGGGAGATATTTAGCAAGAGCAGTTGACTCAGTCTGAGTTTTGAATAAACAACTCGCTTCATCCTTACTTGCAAATTGATTGATTTAACAGATTTTTTTTTTTTTTTTTTTAAATAGACTTCTGTCAATCGGCAACAGACATAAAACATCCGCAGGGAAGTACGATTTCCCTTTGAATGGAGAACCACGGGCAAACCTCAGGCACAAGGTGCCAACCTACAGCAAAGCAGCACCTTGCCATTACAGCACAGGCAACACTGGCTTACCCTGCTCGGCCAAGCCCCGTGCCTCCAGCAGCCTGCCCCCATTACATCCATTAAAACCCCTCAGACACGATGGTAAGAGCGTGCGCTGCAGCAGAGTATTTCAAGGACCACACACTACCCGTTACCAACATGCTGGATGTCTTCAAGCGCCCCCAAAGTAATCAAGCCTTGCACCTCAGCGGTTGAGCCAGTGCAAGCGATCCAACAGCCCAACTGGTGTATTTACACAAGCTAAGGATGAAAGCACAAAACGCTACAATACTCGAATTCAACAACAACAAAACAGCATTCAGGCATAACAGCAGGCACAAAAATCACCATTGTATGTTCGGTTCCCAATCATTTGAGCTCTGAGCTACTAGAAACTACAGTACATATTATTGTGTGCTCTTCAGCTATACCAAATCCTACCTTCGCATTTCTGTTTTAATTCAAAGACATACTAATTGTTGTGAACACACAAAGTATTACCTGGAATAACACTTCAAATGCAAATTAAGGGCTCTGTAAAATTATTGTAATGCAAGACTACCATGGTTTATTAACAGCAGATTTGCAAGGTTAATTTTCAATTATGTATTTCTTATTAGTTTCCTAGCTGTCTTGCTATTATTAAATTTAAAGAGGAAGATACTTTCAATGTGTCCAGCTTCTGTGGCATTATTACTGATAATTATTCCTATTTTCCAATTTGTGTTACTCTCGTGTCTTGCAAAATTCGTAATTAATGAGCAAATAATTATAGCAGCGCTTACTAGAGCTGCTTTAGTTAAAGCTGTGTCAGCTTTTGCATTAGGATCCCCATTTTTCAAGGGTTTATAACTCAAGCATAAAAATTCACTCTGGGCAGAGCCTTGTTATGAGAGCTGTCTGCTGAGCATGATTTTTTGTTTTTAAATGTTTCTAAGCAGCATTACTTGGTTCCTTTTTTAAGTTATGGACATTTAAAAAAAATCCTAAGCTTCCAAGGACATTGAGTTTACAGCTCTCCATTTTTCTATGCTCCAATGTCTCTGAAATAAAGACATTTTATTTTAAGGTGAAGGCATTCACCTTTAAAAATATGAAATAAGATGCCTCAGCATCTCCAAAGACCAGAACCAGGTTTTTAATGCCTGTCGGTCATTAGCTTTACAAAATAGACACAGAAGAGAGCTTGACATTCAGGGATGTTTATGCTGATCCCAACCAGTTAAGCATTCATGCACGTACTCAATTAAGGCACATGAGTGGTCCTTAGGAGTCAACAGGCCTGTCCACGCTCTCCGAGATGCACATGCATTCACTGCCCCGATTCAGCAAAACAAAGCGTTTCTTTTGGCGCAAGTTTTCGGCTGTCCCTATTCATTGCAAGCCGTTGTCCACACGCTTGGGAAAACTGAGCATCACAGGGTGCAGTTCTTCAGGATGCTGAGGACCCAGCGGCCCTTAAACCCATAAGGCTCAGCACCTTCTTGACAAGGTGCTCAGCATTGCGCGGTGTCCTGGCTGGTGCCAGTATAAAACTTATCACAAAACTGTTGCTTCTTTTTCGCCTGGAAGAGGAAACGCAAAGGGGAAAAGCAGCAGAGTCCAAAACACAAGGCTTGCTATACACCCCATACGCTTTGCCGCAGAATAAAATTTGATAGCGACAGCTCTAGAGCAAACGGATTCTGCAAAATTTAGGCACTGCAGGAGAGCTCATCACAGCTGCTTCCTCTGAACATCCTACATGGTTGGCCACCCAGAAAACACCGAGTGCACCCCTTCATTACTGCCTGCTCTTTTGTACGCCTCCTCCTGCAAGGAGCCTTGGAGCAGTCACCGAGCTCCTGGGAAGCCACTCTTGGAGCTGTTTGACCTCAATACCGAGTTTAAGTAAAGTAAGATGACTGTAATTCAGCAAACAGGGAATAGCAACAAGTCAGCGCTGCTGTGCATACCAACTTTGGCTCATTTGATGTAAACTTGAAAGAGTAGCATAGATTTAGACATTCCAGCAGCAAACAAACAGCAAAAATGCATGCCAAAAGAACAAGTATTACTGGGAAATGTAGTCAGAGACAAGGCAAAAACAGAGAATGGGGAGACCTACCTGCACCAGTCCCAGGAATTCATGAAAAACAAAGTTTGTCCTCTTGAAAATCCAGGCAATTTGTCCCTTAAGCCTCCTCACCAGGAGAGGGCCATATGTACTCAGCGCACCTTTTATTTACTCTCCTTTGACTACCGTCAGCTGAGCCTATTCACACCCTCGTTTGGTATAATTATCTCCTCATGTTTGAGTTAATTTCTAATGAGGGAAACCCATTTCTTAATCTATTAGTCAATGCAGAGCCATGGCACTGGAGCCTTTTACAGCAATGACTAAGGGGGTGCAAATATACCTTCTCACCTTGTATTCTACAAGCCCATACTATCATTAGCAAACCCACCAATAATTTGCAGACCTCACCATGTTACAGGAATGCTGATATCTGTATTTCTGCAAAGCACATATGCAGAGACTGGCCCAACTGCAGCTGATGCTTTTAATCTATAATAAACCCTTGCCATATAAACCAACCGTTCCTCCTCATTTTAGGTACCTGTCTATCTTTCAAGTAAATATTTTCTCTTGCTGACCTAGTGTCATGAGCTTCCCCAGCTACAATTAGTTTGCTAAATCTAGTCAGAGGAATCTATATGTGCAGATATTCCCTAGTTGCTGATGGCCTCACATTTTGACTGTAACCATGGTGCTGCTGGATTTATCATGGCTGCATGGCACAATGTGTATCTCATTATTCTTTCCTGGCAGCTTTGTATAGCTTTTATTTAGCTGTAAAAATAATTTACATTTCTTGAGCATCTGAATTAAAGATAAAATAGAACTATGACATCGAGAGCTGGAGATTTTATGCAAATTTATTTATAAATATAAATCACATTTAGAATGCAAAATTACACAAATGTCTCCTACAAATCGCCCATCTCTCAAAGAAATTAATTCTTTACTTTTTTAAGAATAACGCCTTAATATGTTATCTACATAGTTGCGACGTGAACGGAAACTCGGTAGAAAATCCGAAGTGGAATTTGGGTACCCTGGGTTGCTGATGAGATCAGTTATGTGACAAGGAATTTTTTCACTTCTGCATCACTGACTTGAAATTGCTCCAGGTCACCAGCCCGTGGCACTCTCCGTCAGCTGCTCCCAGCCTGGGATGAAATTCTGGCTCCACTGAAGTTACTGGCAAACTCTTGGTTGGCTTTCCTGGGGCCATGATGTTCGGCTGTGATAAGTGATGTACAGGAAATGCAGCAACGTCACGAGTCCACCTCATAGTGACCATGTACCCACGTCACACACACAACCCAAGCACCTGGTCCAAAGTTGAGTTATTCAAATATTCCAGAATCACATTTCTGGGAAAGCCCAGCAGCTTGCATCTAATTCCAATACTTCTAAACATCATAAATACAGGTATTTTTTATTGTCTTTTGGGACTTCAGAATAGTGTAGAATATATTTTTTAAAGTGGGATAAAAACAATGGTGGTTTTCCTGACTATAAAGCTACTTTGAGCAAATAGTTTAACAGTAGTTATTTTGATTTCAAAATGGTCGTAGATTTGGAATATAAAGTCCTACAGTTGGACTCAATGATCCTAAAGGTCTTTTCCAACCTAAATGATTCTATGATTCTAAATATTGCTTCATAAAATTTCTTTTAAAACTTTTGACAGTTTCTTTCTGCTATAACCTCAGGCTTTTCCTCGCAGCCCCTTCTGGTGCTTGGTTATTTTAACATTCTCCCCTCTTACACAAGATCACTGCTTTATATTTGTGGGGAAAAAAAAAATCAGTGGTTGTTTTCTTGACTTTCCAATAAATTAATCCATATGAGGTCTCGGTTTTGATCAACAATTTTAGTACAATATCACTTTTACTTGGTGGAAGCGGCATTCAAACCATCTCAGAAATCTCCATGCTTCCCATCCTTCTGCCACGCTGAATTCTCCACTGTGCAGTCTAATCCCATTGCACTTTATCAAAAAAAAAAAAAAAAAAAAAAAAAAAAGTAGAGAATTGTTTCCTAAGGGGAAAAAAACCAGCATAAAAATACTAGCTAGCGATGCCCTGCTCTCTCTTTAGCTCTGCTTCCATGTTGAGGTCAAATACAACTCTTGAATCAAAAGTAACACAGAAAATAACTTCTTCAGTCAGAAAGCAGTTCTGCAGGGTGTTCGCTACGCTGAGCCTGTGTAATCCACACCACCCAAATTTCTGAGCCTCTGCTCGTTATACTGCATGTAAAAGCATCCAGCTGCATTTTGCAATGTCTTGCCGAGCACTGGTAGACAAAGTCAGCTATCATCTCAGACATATTAAAATAGTTATTTAAGCATTTCGTGCTAACTGACGCGCAATTTGACTTTGCCTCTTGCCTGTCGCACGGCGCTGCGTGGCTTTCTGTGCATACAGCTGGGGTGAACCACGGGGCAAAACCATCCCCGATTTGCATTTCTCCTGCCTGCAGCTTGCCTGCCAGCTTGGGGGGAGCCCAGGCAGCCAAAGTCTGCCTAGAGAGCACCTCAGGAGCCCTTGGAGTTTCAAAGATGATTTTGAATTATAGATTTGGGCATTCAGCAGCCAACAGGCTGATCCAGACACCCACACCTCTAAGGATTTGGTAAGACTGAAAAACTCAAGTTCCTCCATGACTGTTATCACATGCACTACTGCTTTAGGGGCAGCCCTACTTGCTTGTAAAAATGGTACCTCCATACCGCAGTCAGCGAGAGAGTTGGGAGCACAAGGAACACAGGCGCAGGTAAATTTTGCCTTTCAAATTGTAATAACGAACACATTTTAAATTTGGTTTTTTTGAATTTCACCTTCTGAGAAACCGCACAGGGAAGAAACTCCAGGATTATAAGAGAAAATATTCATAAAATGATCCTCAGGAATTTACCAGGTTAGAAACTTTCTGTTGGTGTTTTTAACCATCCCACAAAATTCCTCAAAAGAAACATATTTTGGGGGGTAAGTCCCACAGAACAACCTAAACCACAAGTAAAACGGATAATCTGGTGGATTAACATTGAGGCCATGTTTCTAATTTTATACATTTAGTTTAGCGGAAGTACGACACCTTTTTCTAATCAATTTTTGCTTCGTCATCGTACTCAGAGGGTGCTGGGGTGTTGTGGGCAGAATACAGTCGCATTCCCCAACACCACATTAATCTTTGCAGGGTAGCAACATCTACTGTGAAGAGCAGGAGAGCCATGGCTACGGACACTCAGCTTTGCATCCTGGCTGGTACTGGATGAAACGCCTTCATCGGGGCATCCGAACGATGGAGAAGAAATGAAGAAATGAAAAGAAAAAAAAAAAAAAAAAAAAAAAAAGGAAGGTGTATGAATGAGGAATGTCATAATTAAGAAGAGCCAAGTTAACTGGAGACTGGTTTAACAAATATAGAATAGTTTTACATCTCAGGAGGGAGTACTACCGCTACAACCTCAGACAGGGCCCGAGGCCCCAGTCACGAGGAGTTTATGTGCTTCAGTCCCATCGCAGACAATTGGATTTTAGCACATGTTTAAGTACGTGGCTGAGCAGGGATGGTTTGCACGATCTCTATAAAAGCACAACCTTCCATTCTCCTAAACCATATGGGTTTGACTTCCCATATGGAGTGACAAAATAAAAATATATTCTAAAAATAGCTCTCAAAAAATGCACTGGCTGAAGGCAGCTTCCTGTGCTACAATTTGATTAGCCTTGTGTTTTATTTCTTCAGCAGCAATTTCAATTTATCTCTGATTTGGAGCATGAAAAGCTGCTTTTATAGTTGTAAGCAGAGGAGAAAAAGGCATCCGGGAAGCAAATATAGAGAGCTCTTCTGGCTTTATAGGAGCTGCAGGAACAAGTAAAATGATTTTAGAGCAGCAGAAAACAAAGTGATGCTGGGAGATGATCTATCTTTGCAATCTGTATTTAAGTTCCCTGTCAGCCCCTCTGCGAGTGCAGAACATTACATATTCTGTGCAGCTCCAAAGTAACCTAAAGGAGCCAAAAATTGTCAGTGCAGAAATCCCCTCTGCGGAAGGGATCTCTGCCAGCACAGCTCCCGCCCTGCTCAGCGCGGCGGCCGCACGCGGCTCCCTGACAGCTCCTTCTGTCCACGCCACGCACGGAGCTGGAGGAGCCGCTCCCTCGGCGTCTCAGCGTTGATGGATGGTATTGAACGCAAACATTCCCATTTGGGCATTGCTGTGAGGTGCCTTCTTAAAAATCATAAACTTTTTTTTTTTTAAGAAAAAAAAATACTGGAAATTTTAAATTCCTTCCCTCTTCAGCTGGGTCAGGGAGCAAACCATCAACCAAGTGCCTAGGGAGATGCTGGTGGCATCTAAGACCTTAAACACTGGCTTTGGAGGAGGGGAAGGAGGGAAGATCAGTCTTGGTGGGAGCCTCCAACCATCAAGTTCTTACTTGAAGACTCAAGAAGTAGGTCTCACAGCTGGGCTTAACAGGAATTACTTCCCCCCCGTTGGCATTGGAGGGCAGCTGGGGAATGGCACCACAGCACAACACGAGACATCAAATCAGCATCCCTCAACAGCAACTGGATCTTGACTAGACGAAGGGTTGACGAGTCCTACACTGGCCGTGGGGTTTTTGTATGCTTGGTTTGAGACTGAGTCAACATGGTGTCTCAAGAAGGATCCTTCCTTTGGGATCCGATATGAAGCTCCTGCAACTCCAGAAGTTCCCCATGGATGCCTGGGCTTTGCTGCTCTCTGGTTTAGGTTGCCACCTTAGGCTAAAGACTGGGATTTAACACACACCCGCCGGCTCCAGTGGCAATGAAAGCATGGGAGATGCCATTTATTTTTCTGGGCTTTACAGGTCTGCCCAAACCATACCCATCCTTGCCACCTTTGAGAACCCAAGGCGAGGTAACTGCTCCAGTTAGAGCGATACATTTCTCATTATTTGTGTCTTTTGCCAAAATAAGTAAACAAATAGATAGATAGCAGATAGACAGATAAGTAAAAACATTTGCATTCAACTTTTCAGGATGATGGAGTAAGTCATGCCTTGCTTTTCCAGCATTTCAGTTTTCCCACATCCGTGAGTTTGCTTGTTTTATGCAAATAAGAAGCTTGGATTTCCTGCAGGCCTCTGACACTGCTTTCATAATGCACACTCTGGGAGAGCTTTCTGTCCTGTTTCTGGGTTAATATTTGTTGCTGTGCTTGCAAAAGTGAAATAAAACTGAGAAAATTTGTGTTTGCAAGAAAACCGCGCCCCTCTCCTTGGCGCAGGAGGGGATAGTGAGCACCAGTGGGGTGGGACGAAGCAGGAACAGCAGCTCCGAGCTGCTGGCCAGCCCAGAAGACATGAACAACCAGGGAAGGGCCAACCCTTCTGCCAGCTGTTTGCACCAGCTGGGCACCTGGAGCAAGAGAAAATGGCAAGACCGATGGCCAGGACCCCTGCTCTGGGCACCAGTCAGGCTCTCAGGTGCTCATCTCCATGCCACTGCCCCAGCATCTGTGGCAGTTCGAAATAAAGTTCATTTTGGTATTTTTTTTCCTCTCTCTCGCCAATCTACTAAAGCTTTAGGAATGACTTTTCCAATCTGAACAAAAGCTCTAGATTTACCCTTAAAAGAGATTTTTATAGTATCTAAGAACTATTAAAAACCGAAGTGGGAAAATAAAAGATATCTGGAGTGGGAAGAAGCTGAGCTGTAAAAGCTTTGGAAGAGAAAGGATTAGAAGCCAGCTTTTCTCTCAAGAATTTATATAGAGAAGAAAAAAAAAAAAAAACACTTTGGAAACAATTGTTTACAAAGTTCAAAGTATTTGGCACCCATTGCTTTGGTAAGATAAGAGGCAACAAATAACACCCATAGTCACAAGGAGTCAGCCCAATTACTTCGGTCAGCAAAACTGATTTTACAAAATATATTTCCTCTGGGAAGAATACTTTCCTTGCTTCAGATTCATTTTCACATTGCTAATAAGTCTCTTAGCAGTAGATAATAAGTGCCTTTTAAGCCAGGAACAGGCGGATCACCCTGAGCGCAGCCAGTGGTCTCTTCTCCCCAAAAAAATGTGATTGAAGCCAAGGAGAATTTCACCTGAGGAGGTTCACTGCAGGTGTTTGGTCCCATGTCTGTAACCTGCACCATTACAGAAGCTGTTAGTAATTATTATATACCAGCAATTTTCAGAAACATATCCAGGACTATTCTGACCTTTTTTACTCGCCTTACATCTAGAAATGAGAGGGCGTTTTCAGGGCTATGTACCCAGAGAGTAGAAAAAGAGTCCACCTGCCTGACAGGTTGTAGAAGGCCCACAAACCTTAAAAATTTGTTCAAATGATCCAAAAACTCTCTGAAACATCCTAAACCTGGCACCTGCTGAGCCAGGTAAACCCTTTAAGGCAACGTAAGTTCAGAAGAATTTAACTTCAGTAAAAAAGTGAGGGATGAGAGATAAAGACGATTAAAGACAGCCCTCTCCAGCTGGCACCGATGGGTCCCACCTTCTGGAGCTCCACGGATGCGGCACATTTCCCGAGGAGGTGCTGAAAAGCACCTGGCTGGGCTCTCCGGAGGTGAACAAAAGTAGGAGCTGGATTGAGGCAGGAAGATGAGTAGTGGATGCGGGAGACAAATGGAGAACTAAAACTTTTTGACGTGTCACCAGAACAATCTGAAAAAAATTTTACCATCCCTTCATGGATAAATGCAATTATGTCAACTCTACCTGGAGGCGGTGACAAGCCCCAGGCTGCCCTTGGCACCTCACCTGCACAGTGCAGACGCGGCTGTGCTCCCCGGCTGGGAATCATAGAATCATAGAATTGTTTAGGTTGGAGAAGACCTTTAAGATCATCCAGTCCAACCATTAACCTAACACTGCCAAGTCCACACTAAACCAGTTAAGGGTAGACTAGACTAAACCATGTCCCAAAGTGCCACATCTGCCCATTTTTTCAACGTTTCCAGGGATGGGGACTCCACCACCTCTCTGGGCAGCCTGTTCCAATGCTTGACTACTCTTTCTGTGAAGAAATTTTTCCTAATATCCAACCTAAACCTCCCCTGGCGCAACTTGAGCCCATTTCCTCTTGTCCTATCGCTAACTACTTGGGAGAAGAGCCCAACACCCACCTCAGTACAACCTCCTTTCAGGTAGTTGTAGAGAGCGATGAGGTCTCCCCTCAGCCTCCTCTTCTCCAGACCAAACACCCTCAGCTCCCTCAGCCGCTCCCCACCAGCCCTGTGCTCCAGACCCTGCCCCAGCTCCATTGTCCTTCTCTGAACACGCTCCAGCACCCCAATGTCTTTCACCCATCCGACTCCAAAGAGCCTGTTGGTGCCCTCTCCTGTGCTGGGAGGGGCAGAAAGAATAAAAAGTGATTTTTAGACCTAATAAGAATTACAGCTGGTAATGCCTGTATGGAACAATAAGCTGTTTTCAGGGAGATTACTGTCAAGTATTGCCCGCTCTGCAGCGCTTTGCACGGAAAAGCATCAGAAACTACACGCCTCGGGAAGCTGCCTGGAAAATAAATGCAGTAGCTCAATTCATACAGACAAATGCTCACTTGTGCAAAGAAAATATTTAGATGATGAAGAAAGAGGATCAGCTTCCAGCTTTGGATATTCTGGGCAACTCTCTGATTAATTTGTTCATAGGCACTGAAGAACAGAGATTAGAGGGGTCTACGGCCAGTCCAGATGTTATAAGAAAGCATCTGACAAAGTTACAAATCTAAATCCTGCACCCAGAAAAGGGGCTAAATTCTTTACACCAAGTTATTCCATTTTAATTCCTCGCTTTCTTCAATTTTTTTTGTTCCAAAAGCTTTGTGGCACTTCATGTCAAAGAGCTAAGTAAATATTTTCTTGCACTGTGTGGAAGATGATGTCAGGCAGTGATGGAAGTGAAATACAGACTTTGTATAACTGTTTGTACCTCAGATAGAATTGACTCATTTTGTGAGATTATAGAAAATGCATTCTGTGATTATATATGCCCCTAGAGGCCTCGTGGAGGTGAGATTATGCATCTCACCATGTTATTTTACCAGGAAAAAAATGGGCTAAGTAAATAAAAAATCTGCAGGATGTGACTTCATCGTGCACTGTTGACATCTGCTTATATGATTTAAAGGATGTTACTATGAATATCATCGTTACTAATGTAAATGATGAAGAAATCATAGGTCAATCATATAATAATAAATATTAGCATAGGTTTCCCAAGGCCAGAAATGGCTGAAATGGTAATGGAATTATGATTTTACTCTTGAATTATGTGATACTGAAAACACTTCGGTCGCTGCTGCTTTCCTGGAACTGCTCCATTAAAGCCAAGCAGATACACTCTCCAATCTTTCTTATTCCAAGAAATAATGTCACCTTTTCATAAGGATTATTTTTCTTTCGCGTAGGCACACCCCTCTCCCCATACGCTGCATTAAGTTGCCGTATTAGAGGGGTGCATTGAGCTGCACGTACGTGGTCCCCATCGCTCTGGGCGCTGGTTTGAGGATGCAGCACCCCACCTCTGTCAGCCCTGTTCAATACCTCGGGGTAAGATAGAAAAAGAGGGAAAAAGCCTCATAACTGTGCTGCAGGCACAAAGCAAGCATCTAGCCTCCTCCTCAACCACTTCCCTCTTAAACCCCAGAATAAAGTGCTCTCAAAATGCATTAATGCAATGGCCGATATATTAAATTTGATGAAAGACTGGTCCAAACAATACGGTTTAAATTGACAAAATACCCGAAACTCATGGCACTATTTATGACACCACTGAATTATCCTGGACGCACAGAAGACACAAAAAAAATGCAGCTGCAGCTTGAGCGTAATTCATTTAGGAGTTATCTGGCAACACCTTGTGCAGCGAAAAATCACCCCAGCCAGCCTGGTGCTGCGGAGGAAAGGCTTTCTTTCGGAGGGCGAGGGGCTGACAGTCCCTTTAAAGCGCTAAGTGTCATTCTTCACCTCCTTTCCCCAGCTCTGTACATCCCTCCCTGCCATGAAGCCTGCATGAATTTGTCCCAGAGCGGTCTGAAAGTCAGAAGCTGCTACATGAAAATATTTTAAGCAATAGGACGTGCTGGGTGATTATTGTATTACCTGGGGATTCCTGCCGACTGCCGCATACGGCGGGCTTCGGAAATGCTGCTAAATCATATTTTTACAGGGGAAAAAAAGAAATCACAATATAATCCTGTAACGCTATCTGAATATTGTTGGGCTGTTTTCCTTTAATGCTCGTCACTCCTTCCTGATGGGAAGCTCATACCTGAGCAGTCATGTTCTAACTGGTGTCTAACGCTGAAACGCTCCGTACGAAGAAATCCGGATACGGCACCAGTATTTTAGTGCAGTTACACAAAAGTCTAAAATTAGGTCATAAATTATATAATCTTGCAAGGAAACAACAAATTTAATGACTATGCCAAACCAGAGATAAAAGCTGAGGAAGGAAATAGCATCTTTCTCATTAAATATTAAGGATCAGATCCTTCAAACATTTTCCAGCGATGAACTCTGTGGGAGTTTGGCATCTGTATTTGCGTGCATTCTATAGAATATGCTTATACATCATATACAAGCGCTGAATGTGGTTTACGGAGCGCACACACACAGTACGTATATTTATAATGCATATATTCTATCAAGAGCAGAGAAGGTGATTAGCGACAGTTTGCTAAGAAGTTTCATCAGATATCGTGGTGGCTTATTTCCAGTGTTGCTCCAAAAGGGTTTTTCATTACAGGGTACTCGGAAAGAGCAGGTAGAGGCATCTCTTTTTCACACTTACAGCAGCAGCAGATATCACAGACTTAGAGATCAGCTCTGTGCATCCTCAGTGGGATTGAAGAACCCTGTAAAAGAAGAAAGATTACCAGGTTATAACAATGGATTTGAAAATTCCCTGCAACCTTTGAATCACCCCCCTAATGCTCCCGTGCCTGAGTCTTTCTTCTAACCTTACACAAGACAAATCTGATTTGATCTGTTTGAAATAATGCAGGGGCGAGGTTTTGCGTGTGTTGCCTTCAAAGTTTTAGGCGATTCCCCTGGGACCGATGGCCGGTGCTGATGTCCTGAGTATGCTAATGAGAGGGAATGAGAATCTCTGATGGCGTATGCCAGATAGCGCTCCCGGCCTTGCTGTCGTCAAAGCCTCTCTGATAACCGTGTCCGTTTTTTCAAAGATTTGAGTCATTTGTGGATTGACTATATAATCCTTGCGCTGAAGCCTGGGAAAACTGCTGTTGATGCCCTTGGCAAATTCTTATCCTAAAAAAGCATGAAAAAGAGCAGCAAGTAATTTCAATTCCATAAAATATATTAAATGCAGCACACAGGTATGTAAATGGGAAACTCCATAACTGTAATTTGCCCATTTAGAGCCTGATCTAAAGGCTATAAAAGTTAATTTGAAATCTTTTCATTGATTTTAATGGCCTTTAGATCGAGCTCATAGTATTCGCTGCATATCATGTTTGTTTCAGTGCAATAGTGCACTTAGCTAAAACATGAATTATGTGGATTATAACACATACAGATCCACTGCTTATTGTCCAAAGGCAAAGCTTGTGAAACTTATTGACTTTAGCCACACACGTAAAATCTAAAAATCAAAAGAAAGTCCCAAATAATGATTACGCTTTTTAAAAGTGAGATAAAAAATGAGGAGGCCTTCTTTTCATTATATACTGATACAATCTAAATGTATTTTAAGCATCATGAAATCCAAATGGAATTTCTCACAATTCCTCATTTCTGACTGCAGCAGTTCCACAAAAAAAATTACATGTAAATGACTCAAAACCTCTGGAAGAAACAACATTTTTTTCTAATTTGAGGAGAAGGAAAAAATATTTCAACTCAAGCTCAGCAAGGGATAACAGTATTACAGTCGCTGCACGGAGAATTTAGCCACTCATAATTCTAAATCCTTCTCAAACACTTTATTGCTATAAGGTGGCTAATACCAGCCTCTACACAACAGGGCTCCCATAGCATTAACCATGAGAGATAGGCTTCCAGAAAGAAACTATAGCAAAGTAATTGTAAATCTCTAATGATGCATAAAACCAAGCTGAATTGGTCCTGAATTCTCAGCATAAAAGAAATGAACCATCAGAAGAACCAATTCTGGTGGCAGTATAACATACCCCAGTGTGGAAAGTGTTTATGGTGTTTGCTGCAGTGGAAATATTCCTACTAATATGCAAGCAATACGAATTCATTAAAAATGCCCGAATGCTGCAACTTCTCATGATACCATGTGTGACATTAAAAACAAACCATTAGCCAAAAGAAAACCTCATCAGTACCAAAATGATTCACCGTCTTCTTTCTCAGTCGTAGCCACTTGGCCGCACGACGCCGTCAGTGGGTTCTGTATCCTTTTAAACCCATCCTGCAAGACTTCCAGGGCGATGCCGTGCGCCGTGGCGGGTGCTGCCTCACCAGGCTGGGCTGTGTCGGAGCTCTGCCCCACCAAGACTGTCACATCCCCAGGTGCTCAGCCGAACCTGGACTGACTACGTGGGCAGGAGACCAGCCCGAAGCCTCATCCCCCTCCCCTGCTTTGCTCAAGAGGAGACCTGTGCCAGGGCCGGCAGCGGTGGCCTTCGAGGGTAGCCATGGCCATATACTGGCGGGACAGGGCTGTCCCTGCTGATGTGCCAACAGAAACCCAAACCCTCCCATTTTCTTAGAAAGTCTAGTCAATTCCCACTGGATAAGCATCCAATAAAATATTTAAATCCATAATTAATGATACCACTTAATTAATTAATGATGCAATCTACAAACTCTAACAATGAACCCGGTTCATTCCAGAAATCTCAAATCACAAACCTGGACTTTCACCCACTAATCCATCACTGTCCAGAGGCAACTTGCTCCAGAAGCAGATCAGATTGATTACCTGAGACAGCAGAAATCACTTACTCATGCACAAACGAGGCTCAGCAGGCGCAGAGGTGTGCACGTTTCCCCGTGCAGCCTTACCCACGAGCTTCGGCGTAGCCATAAACACGATTTCTTTTGAGATGAGAAGCCAGTCTTACTTTTGCATCTAGAAGATCTTTGGCTTTTTTTAGGCACTGCCAAGAGGTATTGCATGGGATGATGCTTTTCTAGCACCGGGGCATCTGTCCACTGAGAACTAGATTGACAAGGCTGAAACGGTTGGGTTTGTTTGCTTTATCATTTCACAACTCTAAGAGCCAGACATCTGAAAGCTCGGATACATCATTGCACAGTGTCAAAATCAGCGAAGGCACAGATTTGAAATCTGCATACGCGGACAAAAATAGGGCGTATCTGAAATTAATTAAAATTTCTAGGCACTACCTAGAGAACAATATTTATCCATAATAAGCATACATCAATGTATATCACATTTATTGCATGTTTTTCAGTGAATCTGCAGTTTTCAAGTCTTGTATGTAGGACTCTAAGGCTTAGCAATGACTTTTCCTGTTAAAAAAGCATTTTAAAGAATTCTTTTATAAAAAACAAGAAGCAAATGTCACTGATTTAAAGTCAAACTAAAATGAAATGAATGCAAGTGACCCGCTGGGGCTTTCTATGCTTGCAGTTGCAACTATCTGCATCACATACTACATGTGCGGAATAAAATATACCATAACTATGTATAGATGTTACAGCCTTACCTATAATCCCCATGGAAATTATGGGAAGAAAAGGTAAACAATTTTGTGAGGGATTTAAAAAAAAAAAAAAAAAAAAAAGCATTGATCTCTGTTCCTACTGCAGTTAATGAAATTTTTAACACTGACATCAGTAGAAAATGTTAGGATAAGGATAAAAGGTGAAGAAATTAAGTTTACCTATTGAAGATCCTCCTTGCACATATCCATATAAAAATAAAGGAGTGGAGAAACTGATGAAAGAGGGGGAAAACTGCTGCAGGCATAAGAGAGAAATGTTCACGGTTACAAACTTCGTCGGTGAGGTGCTGGCACCGTGAGCATCTTTTTTATTTATTTGTGAGTGCGGGGTCTTACCCTGTAAGCCATTTCTATGGCTGTTCATTTTGGAAAAAAGTCCAAACTACTTGACCCATTGCCCTGAGGATCTCACAGCAGTAAGTGGTATCCAAGATACTCCCTCTGACACCTCTATATTCCAAGGTACCTCCATTTTTCCCAATCAAATCAGAACGACTCTAATTAAATCTAAACAAGAAGCTAAAGTGAGATGAATGGTTTATAGGTGCTTCATGCTTCCCCACATTGATTAATAGATAAAGAATTCATACCTCCACCAAATTAGTTGACAAACCCTGCTGTAATTTATTCCTTGTACATGATGATCTGGAAGCACAGTGCACTCTAGTAGGGACTGAGCTCCAGCTCCCTCTAAATATATTTTGCGCTGGTTGGCTGCACCCACCAGGTATTTACACTCCACAAATCTTGTCCTCGTACTCAAAGTTTCTCAATATGGTTTTCATTTTAAATTAAAGTAGCAGCGGCTATTCTTGCATAGAATGCCATTATTTGTGAATCAGGTTTGCAGTGTGGGCAGCTGCATTGGGCTGTGCAATTTTTTGGTGCTCAAAGAACTGCCCTCCTGAGTTTTATTTTTCCTTTTGTTTTCCCTGATGTTGTCCTGCATATGACTCTGCTCTGTAAGTGAGCAGCAAATGCAATTTTCTTTCACATACAGATGAAATTTTGCTAAAACCATGCATTTGCCACTTCAAAATCAGGCTCTTTAACCCCAAAGCTTATCCAGAAGATGCTTGCCCACTTCTAAAGCAGAGCATTACAAGAAGGTGGCGTGCCAGGGCTGTGCCGGGGGCTGCCTGTCTGCCCCAGCTGGCGGCGAGCCTTGGCCACCATGGACCATTGGGTAGGCTCCAACTTTTGGAGATGGCAATGAGTGAGCTTATTTTTAAGGAGTTTACTTCTGAGAATAATGAGGTTCAGGTTAGGGTATGAACCACCAGCTGGCAAGAGATGCGTACGGGGCTTAATCTCATTCATCAATTACTGTATAGTTCAAATTTTTCAAGGGGCATCCAGCCCTTGAGATGGATATCCCTGTGTCGGAAAAACGGAAATCAGTAAATCTATTCAGAAAAACATAATTTCATTTTGCTTCTTAACCAGAAATTGAGATACACACATTTCTCCCTTCCCAGTCCTCCCTGACTTAAATGTATCCTGTGTTACATAAGTAATTGTTTTGAACCCACTCTAGGACACAGTCAGAGACATGACTCCAATAACACATTATCAGTAAAACAAAGCAAAACAGTTTCATGTCCCTGCTGGGTTTGTATATACACTCTTAAATGAGCAGATTCTCTCATTATTCACCCTAATCTGGTCATTGTATGCTTAGTCACAGCTGTCACAACAGGTGCCCGAGCTTCCTCCCCCTTCATGGCACTGTGTTTTCTCTCTAGAGTTTGTTGTCAAATTCCTCTGCTGCCTTTCTCTGGTGACTCTTCCCAGATTCAACTTCATAATTACTTCTGAAATCACCCAGGGCTGGCTGACTCTGGATGTGATGACCCTTCATCTTAAGCATCAGTTGTTCTTTACCAGTTGATGTTCTTCATCCCGTCACATGAAACCAGTTTATCCATCAACTCTGGCCATGCTTTTCTTTCCTGGACCTTTCTCTATCTTTCTTGATACCTCCAGTGACCACTTCTTCTAACTGCAACGCACAACAGTGTATTGCAGAAAATATATATTGGGACTATGCAGCATTCAGAGGCTGATTCCTCCACTAGAACAGATTATGTCCCCCTATGCCAAACGACAGCAGGAGTCTCCAGTGAGTTGAGGATTTTCAGATGGGGACTTGCCTAACATTATATTTAACATGAAAATTCTTTGAAATGAACATTTATGCCCCAAGATACGATCTCTTCACTTTTGTTTCTCTCTAACATCCTTCAACGGTGATTTGGGGTTCCCAAAATTGAGTGCAGAACCGCTCCCCTCCTGTTCTGTTCCTCTCGCTGTAGATTTATGTACTGCATTTTCCCACTGAACTTAGCACTCATTGGGGATCTTTTACTGCTTAAAATCCTGTGAGTTCTTAATTTATCAGCATAGTGTTACTGTGCACTAACAAAGTTTATCTGATACAACAGCATATCAAACATTTTTAGTCCTGTAACAAATGTTTTCTTAGCTGGAAGCAAGTCTCCTCTGATATTAAAGTATAATAAAGAGACAATTTAATAGGATTTTTTTGCTATTGTCTTCAAGGAATATAGTTTAGGTTGAGGGCAAAAGATGCACAGCTCAACCTCTTCTATGTTTTGTAGACATCAGAATTTAGGGCCTGATTTCCAAAGTGCTATAATCCATCAGACCCACTGAATTGCAAAGGCTGGCGAGGGAGAAACTAGCCTGAAAGTCAGCCATGTAACCTATATCAATCCTCTGAAGCACTGAAAAGATTGGGCCAAAACATTAAGGCAAAAGCTTTCTACAATTTTACTTCAATAAAATTACGCAGGAGCAAGGAAAATACCCAGCTTTTGATTCACAGAACAAATAGATTCAGTACTGTACTAATACCATTTAGTTTGTTTTCTCCCTAAAACCCCATAGTTAGGGGTTAAGACATGCATTTATATCTCAGGTTTCATCCATTTGGGATTGAAGTCTTCTTTTTCCTAACTTACCCTTACAGTACTGCCTTCCCTGTCCTACAGCAGGGTATAACATCCCTACAGCACTTACAACTGCTTGCAGTTGAGAACAAAGTGTTACAAAACTCTTTAATGCATTGCCACCATTTTAAATGCAATTTATTAGCTGACAACCAAAAGTAGAGGCAGTGTCATATATTCATCCAGATTTCTGTTGGTCACCTACACTTTAAAGAATTCATCCTCTATATTATTACACTTTACAGTTCTTTGGACATATTCATTAACATGTTGAGCTAAATTGACTTAAATTCTTGCTGCCTTAAAACTGAATTGAGAATTCATTCATCTCTTTCTTATTCTCCCTCTTTTCCCAGATTACTTTAAAAGTAAAGTAATGATTGCTGGTGTGTGTGGCTTGACCCTCCCCAGAATGAGAAATCTCCCAGGCTTGCATTTGATCACTTGTTAAACTGGAAGGGGAGCAGCTCATCTGCTCTGCTATGGTGCAAGTCTGCCTGAATGCAGGCACATACTGATCTTAAAGAAAACATAAATCTACAATAGATATGAGGCAATTAATAGAGGTGAACAGTGATTCGGGGAGGAACAAACCAGAACTGAAAGCTGGTGTACTGCAAAACCAGCAGTGCAAAGAATGTCAAGGAAATGAGCTTAGCCATAGCTTTATTTTTTTTCCCCCACCTTGATCTAATTGCTTTAATTTATGGCTTTACTTAACTTGCTTTCTCCAAAAATCATCGGACAGAATAAAAGAAACCTCGATTGCTGTCTGCCGAGCTGCAGCTGACTGGCAGGCATCACTTCTCCGAAGGTAACAGGACACAATCACTCCCATGGGGCAGGAAGCAGGAGTTTTGAACTGACTCTCAGTTTTACACGGCATGTCTATAGCTGTAAAAGCTCCATGTTCCATATTATTAACCTCTTTCTACTCAAGGATCCAGAAAAGGTGGCTGTGTCAGCTACCCAACCTGAAGTTCAAGACCTTTATGGGTGAGGTGACATTTTAGAGCATAATAACTACACAAAATCCTTATCAAAGATTGTCAGAGAGTTGGGATTACCAGTGGTTATCAGTCAATAATTGTTAGAGTAACTGATGGGTAAGCAGTAACCCTTCACATGTAATTCTTCTGTGGGAATGAGAAAAGCAGCTGGAAGGAATTCATAACAAGAACCTCGCAGAGCTCAGAGAAATGTGATGTACAAACAGATTATTATTTCCTGTGGATATTGATGATAAATGAACCGGATTTGGTATGTCTAGGAAATATCACCACACTCTAAGCCATCTGAACTCCCTATGGCTCAAGGTAAAAACCTCTCCTCTAACTTACAAGAACTCAGCATAAATAAAGCCCTAAATATCTGGGTCACTAGAAATACAAAGGTTGAACATTCCTCTTACACACTTTTCATATAAATAATCTTTCCTGTGGGTTTTCGGTGTAATGAGTCATTGATTATTGCAAGCAATGCTTTATAGGGTAAATTAATTCATGTAAGAAAAACAGTAAGAAGTGCTAAGTAGCCAGATAAACAAATAAAATGTGAAGCGTGTTGGTCATCTGGTTGCAAGTCAGCCCTAGGAGACTCCCAGATCTGTAAATCAGCTACTCAGTGGACGCTACCAATACCTGCACTCCTCTTTCCTCATCTTTACCTACACCTAGAGCTTTATAAAATATGAAAAATCCCCATAGAAAAAGCAAAAATAACCAAAACTGTGTTCCTCTGTCAGAAATTAGATAACCTATAACAAGATGATAGCTAATTACATGAGAAAATATACACAAAAAAAATGGCTTTTCCATTTAATTTAAAGAAGAAGTCTATTCAGTGCATGGTCACTCAGTTCAGTGTAATAAACAGCCTTTCTAAAAACAAAACAAAGCAGAAATTGTAGAATACCTACGTTTACAGTTAAGAATAGAGAAGGCTGATGTTTGAAGAAGCTGGTTGTAGCCATGAAATTAATCTTAAAATACTTTTATGGGCATGGGCCAGCTCTAAAGATATTACCTGGCTTTTCACAGTGCTTCCAAAAAGATTAAATTCTAATGAAAAAGAAATTGAAACAAGAAACATGCTCAAAGCAAGGATGAAAAAAGAGCCACCTACCTCCTTGGCACATCTCTGGTTCTTTAGCTTAAGTCATACCAGGTATACATCAGTATATTTATGCAGAACGTGATTTACCAAGTCAGTCAGCAAAGAGTAAGTTTGCAGCTAGCCTTCAAGAATTACACACAGGAAAACTACACTAAAGAAACAATATAATTCCCCATGACCTTACCTTGAGACCAGTCACATTGCGAACTAGCTTGGATCACAAAAGATTTTGCGCCACTAAAAATAGAATCATAGAATCATTTAGGTTGGAAAAGACCTTTAAGATCATCCAGTCCAACCATTAACCAAACATTACCAAGTCCACCACTAAACCAATTAAGGGGAGAGTAGCAATTTCATGTTTCCTGGCTTGGTAGCTGGATTATTTTTTAATGAAAGTAAAAACTAGGAATCCTTAAGATTGGAAAGGATCTCTAAGATCATCAGTCCAACCATCAACCCACCACCCCCATGCCCACTAAACCATGTCCCCAAGTGCCACGTCTGCCCATTTTTTATAACCCCTCCAGGGATGGTGACTCCACCATCTCTCGAGACGGCGGGTTATAGTTTATGAAGATCCCAAACTCCCCGCAGTGCTAAACTATACAAATCCAGAGTAAATGTTACCGCGTTTTTTGATTGTATGTGGCGCTACAGCATACATGCATATCTTAGCTCCTTTGATGGTTTTCAACATTGAGAAGGGTTCCCATCACGCTGTGCGGATATTTATTTGCATCAGTCTCATTTTGTCTCTGCAAGACATGCCCTTTGCTGTCTACAGCCTTGGAAACTGAATTTCAGATGTTTTTCAGAGACATGCCATGAACATCCAAGCAAGGAAAGGTAATAACCACCTCGGTTTGCAAATATATATTTCTTCTATTCATACCACAGAGAAAGAGAAAAAAAAGAATACCTTTATATGGGAAAATATTAATAGAAATCACAATCTAAGCAAGGGGGCATGCTAAATTCAAGAAATAAATTAGTCATTTATAATATGCACTCAGATCTAGCCCGAAATGTGCTATTAACTCATTTTACACTGCAAATCTCTAGGGGCAAGAGCCACATCTTCTGCTACGGGACTTTATTTAAAGCACATTAATGGTACTAACCAAGCACTAGCACCATAAGGTGGTTTTACTAAGCAAAGTCTGAGCCCATGGCACTGACGATCTTGGCTAGAATAACTTCCATTTGTGTGAGATCCTTCTTACAGTAATGAACAGTCATCAGGCTATGTAAAAGCTGAATTAGAAACCCCAATTTGAAATATGTATTTCAAATCTAAAAAGTATTTAAAAAGTAGCAAGGAGTCCTTTCCCTCCCTGGAGATCACTGGTTTCCCAAACAAGCGGATGGATTATAACAAGCCATTGTGCATTATTTTCTGTTTGTCAATGACCTAGCTCCCATGCTGTCTGCAATACCGAAATGGGAAACTACAGCTTGGGGGTAGATCTTCAGCTGGAGTAATTCAGCCCTGCTTGCTGCGTCAGTATGCAGCAGGCAGAGAGCATCTCCCAGTCAACACACCAAACTCAGAAAGTTTCATTTCTTGGCTTGAATAAAACGAGAAAGATGCCTTTCCAACATCAACAAACAGGTGAGTAGGAACATATTTACAAACCTGAATTTTGGGGTGAATTCAATGACAAAAATGTACTTGTTTGACAACTCACAAAGTTGGGGTGCATTTCTGAGATGAATTGCATAGATTTTAATTTTTGACCTCGGACTGATTACATGATGAATTTCAAATGGCTGTTGACATAGGATTTCTTTCCAGGTTTGTTTGATTATTACAATTAATATAAGCATGCGGTGAAAATAGTCACAAAAAAGGGCTGCTTTCTGCCTTATTATTATCTTGGTAAAATATTTTTTATTTTCTTAAAATTGCATATGTTGCAAACTGATGATCCTTGCAATGCTTTACAAATAATGCATTTATACATCATTTAAATAATACTTTATAATTTATAGGTTCGTTATTTTATTTTGGTGTCAATCAAAATCAGAAGCTGTATGAAAGAGCTTAGAGTAGGAGAAAGAGATTTTTCATTATAAGTAAGCTTTAATAAACTAATGATGATATTATAAGAGCTATTACAGAAAAACCTGCCACCTAATAATAAGCTTGTTCCTGTTCATTCAAATGTTCCACCTTGTGCTTGTTTGTAAAAAGTTAATAATTACAGCACAGTTAAACTCATGTAAATAAGTGAGTCTGCACTGGATAAAACCTGCAACACTGAGCTGCAGCTCTACCTAATCAGTGAAAAGTGGATATTGAGATTTCAGACTATTTTAATTGCAGCATACAACGTCCTTCTGAAGAGGTATTTGATGTTTTGGCCAAATAACTCCCGTAAGATTGGCAGGGTGAAGACGACCACCCAAGCCCCGTCCCAGCACAGCCACAGGGATGGTTTTGAACCAGCGCTGCCTTTGCAGACACCTCAGTACTGATGTTGCTGGGTCAGCACAGACAATGGCACACACGGCAGCAGAGGGGGAAGGCAGAAAATCACTGTAAAGTAATTTCCTCCTAGGTCTGTCTTGCCCTTACTCCACCAGGCTGGAAGCTGCTGGACAGTGTCCCATGGCTTCCAGTGGTCCCCAGAGCCCACACATGAGATGGTGGTGGCCCTGCTAGGCAAGCACCGTTCAAAACTTCTTTAATTAAACATTTCTATTTACATTTCCTTTCCTGTATTTGTCACCAAGACCTTACCAAACCCCACCGGATGAGAAATGAGCCATCTGACAATGCCACCATGAACGTGGCCATATCATCAACAAGGTTTTCCTCACACACGTGGCTTCCAGCACACGCCGGACCAAGTTAGCCAGGTGCTAGCTGCCATCGCCTTTGAATTGCCGTCAAGCAGCTATGTTGTCCCCATAAAAAGGTTATTCTTGAGGAACAGACTGCCCCAGCACCCTGAAACCCAAAATATACCCACGTGCTCCAACCCCAGGGGAGCATGGTCATCCTGACTGCTCCTCTCAAAAGCCTCCCAGCACAGACCGGGACAAGGCACACATCCCGCCTCTCAAATACAGTTTTCAGAGTCAACTGAATGGGATTTAGGAATTGTTGGTATTAACAACCAAAGCTGAAAACCCGTAGGGTCTGACAAATCAAGTAACTTCTGTAATTGAGATCCGTACCTGAAATCTAATCCTGGAGACCGCACAAACGCAACAGCCCCTCTCTGCTTGCTGCACATGCCACAGTGGTTAAATGCTGACACTACTTACCACCTCCCTTGTACATGGCAGACCTCTGGCAGCTGGTGATAAATGCGGTTTCAGGATGGGCTGTGTTAGATCACAGATATTTGTAGTTGTAAAGCTGCCTCCTGCTGTGACCCAGCCAACCACGGCCATATGGACCGGTGGGAGCACCACTGGTTACATGTGCAGGTGGCCCTTTGGTCAGATTTGGCAGCAGCGCTGCCCAGCAGCCCTCCACGCTGCACAGAGTCACCTCCATAAATCACGCGCCACCACGCATCTCTTCAGCAATCTGGAGGCCATCCAGCTGGACCACAGGCACAGACCTCCACCCCTTGGCGCTGCAGTGGCGGGCAACGGTAGCGATGCAGTTTGGGCAGCACAGGCTGCTAAATGCTCTCCGTGGTAAAGGGATGGTCTCAGAGCAATGCCGGGCACCAGCTGAAATCATCTCCAGCCCTAAACAAGCCCTGGTCTTTCCACCACCCTTAGAGGAAGCGTAGGGGAACAAGTCCACCTCAACTGACGTCAGCCTTTCTGCATAGAGAAACCCAGGTGCCTGGAAAGCAAACTTTCCTCTTACGAAGAAGAAAACACCTCTCACACCCGTCGCTGCCAGCATTTTTGCCGTCTAGAGCAAATTGTTGCTGCTGTTGTTGCTTTCCTGCGGAAAGGAGCAGCGTAGCCTATATGATTTAGAAATATCATTTGCCTTCTTCCTCACAGATGGCAAACTCTTTGGTTTCTGCCACCACTAAACATACAAATAAATCATCAAGATATGATCTGCTAACATATTCAAAATGATGTTTAGCCTGAATATTTTTTTTTTTAGCTTCAAACATCAATTTCATTTCGTAATGAATACATGCTTCATCTCATAACATTTCATTTTTCATACATTTAGCAAAATTGCTTAACTGATACATTTTTTTCCCAAACAGTTTTATTTCTACCCTAAAAACATGCAAATCAAAGACTCGCACACTTATATAATGTGCAGAATTCCCTACTGTTGGTTCAATTGCTGAATTATAAAATATTCATAATACCTACTTCTTTTTACAAAACGAACTTGGTAATCCGACTTTTTAACGTAAATCACATTAAGACACACGGACAAAATTTTGCAGGCCTCTCTGCGCAGCTATTTCCATTTTTATTCGCTCCCCTCTCTGAAGGACGACCTCCCCAGCACCCACCCACGCGCTCTGCACGACGGCAGCCTTATTGGAAACACCGGCGAGGCATATCCAGCCCTCACTTCCTAAGCTTAATGCCCTTTGCAATTCTTGTCTGGGCAGTTGTTAGCTGAAGACAAGAAGACTTATTTCTATTCATTCCCTGCATAATCCACCTTATGAATTTACACCTCACCTACCCGCACATTCAAGGACCCAGAAATACAAAATATTTCCCACTGTGTTTTAAACCCACATCCTCCTGGATACAAGATAAGAGCTTAATAGCTTTGACACTGCGCTGTTTTCATATTCATGCATAAGTTATGGATACAGCAACAGATCAGCACTTCTTTGTGCTTCTCATTGGCTCTGGTTCGCTGCCTTAAACCGCCGGAGTCAAGGCCACGTTTTAATGCCATAGACGCGCTATTCAAATACCAGTATGACCACATTTTAAAAGCCACCCTGTACCACTTCATTGCCGCAGATGTCCTTTACATCTGGCAAGGGCCGTTTCTCTGCATGTCAACAGTAATTCAGTTTAACAGCTGTCTCTTTTGACAAGCTTAGTGTCAGACTCTAAAATGACAGGGTGACAGTTTTCCTTTTCTTTAACAGAACATAGTGCAAATTAACCATTTGAATGCAGGATCACTGAACGCCTCTCGAATACAGTTTTCAGAGTCAACTGAATGGGATTTAGGAATTGTTGGTATTAACAACCAGAGCTGAAAACCTGTAGGCTCTGACAAATCAAGGCACTTCTCCTGTAATTGAGATCCGTACCTGAAATCTAAGTGTTCGACGCCCAGAAAAACCTTAAATTGAGATGAAATAGATGTCGGAAATAAACATTGGGAATTTGCAAACTGGTACGACAAGTGCTTTTCTTGCATTGCATAAATACACAGGAGAATTTTCTGTATATTTAGTTAAAGTGCTTGTTAATACGGCAGCTAATGATATCGTGTGTATCAGCTTTCAAATGGCACGCTGCGCACACACATTTTCCACGAATGCCAGACGTACAAAAGCGCTCCTCAGCATAATTTCTCGAGGACTAGAACTATGCCTGAGATAATACTGTACATCTTAATGATTGAAACCTTTAGCAGGAAAACTAGCTTGTGGACAGTAACAAAGTGCCACCATGATTTATGAACAACCAGTAAATGCTACAAAGACACCGCTTTAATCTGGTGCAAGAGTGAGCTTTATGAGGCTGGCTGTATTAGGCTCGCATAAAAGTGAATAAAAAAAAATATAAACATTACGCTACATGTATTTAAACTGCATATTGATGTAAGTTGTACGGTGAGCCGCTTCGTTGTGTTAGTGTTATACCATGGCTGCCACAATGAGGAGGAACGATGCCTCCCTGATTTGGTTCTTGTTCTATCGAATTCAGTGGCAAACCTCAAAGTAACTGCAGCGGGACCAGACTCCAGCTCACACAATTTACGTTATTTTAAAGAACTGTGAAAGCCTTTCTGCTGTTTGTTCCTGGGTAAGCAGTTACATCTAAAGCACTACCAAAGAAAAATGGGTTGAAAGGATGACACAGAGAGCGTAACATCTAAATGCCTTTAGTAATTGCTTTTGTTTGCTTATTTATATCTTGCTGCAAGTATTTGTATGTGTTACGTATTGCCATAACATCTGGGCATCTCATTCAGAAAGATTCACACTCAAAAGCCTATTACTATCTCTAAAAGGCATGCCCATTTATATGAGGTTTCTCATGAACAGTTCAGTCTCATAATACAGCCAAGTTTTTGCTCCTTTATTCAGCTCTTTTCACCACATAATCGGTCATGAGCTGCAGAAGTCACTTATTCGTAACCACTCTATAGCCAGGTCTGTCAGCCAGTAAAACTTGCATGTCCCTGCTCTGCAGGAGCTGGGACCAGAGGCACGGATGATGCTGGCCTCCCTGGTGCCTCCTCTCTTGCCCAACGCGCCCATCTGTTCATTTTCATAGCCAGGAATTCATACTTTCATAGCCAGAGGTGAGGCTCTGTAAAGGGAATGTATCGCTAGTATTTTATTAATATATCATGAAGCTAAGTCAGCTGCAAACACATATTTTGAGCGCAACATCAGCCCCGTGGGAATGTGCAGGTTGCTGGATCTGGAGGGGTGGGTTGTTATTAGCATTGCACACTTACAGCTCAGCTACACGAGGCATATATAATAATTTAAAATATTTAGCCTCCTTAAAAATCATCACATGCCTGAAACACTAATAATTCCATAACTTAAGCTAAACAGAGTACTATTCAGCTGTAAATTTTATGGCTACTATCTCCACCTCTTATGAAGTGTGAAAAGAGGCTTCATATCTGTCAGTCTTTTCTCAGAAATGACTTTCGCTGATTACTTAAACTTTCGTTAAATAAGCTTTCCACAAGCTGTAAAAACAGAACACAGTAGGGAAAAAATTGGCTCTCTTTTAAAAGTGCTGTAAAGTCTCTTTTTGAATGAGTAATTAGAAATGTGTAAACTCTTTTATGGATATGTGAGAAGCACACACAAAAAATTTGACATTCCATGCAAGTATTGCTGTGTGCTATCAAATTTCATTGTATTTCACAGAGACCAAAACTATACAGACCCAAAATACACATACATTAGTGGACATGGGTTATTTGCCAAGAAGGAATTTACATACAGTACAAGTAAAACATCCTAATTTCAATCTACCACAATGGATACTCACATTCTTAAGGAGAAATCAGAGTTGTTTGTCTTTCCGCTCATATTTATACAGATTGCAAAGCTGTTGACAGAGCACGATTTGAGCTGGGCCTTTCCAACTGCTTACTGTTATTTTTATTGCCATTGTCAGCTATCTTTTCCGTATCGAGAATCAAGCTTAGATGAAGACGTTCCGATTTCCCAAACCCATACACGAACACAAAGAGATGCCGTGCGACCCAGCAGTCAGGCAGGGAGCGGGCAGCGGGGAAACCTGAGTCCCACTGCGGGCCCTCATCCCCTTGAAAACTCCCCAAATTCCTAACGTTAAACCAATGCACTTTTCCATCTTCATTTTCCTCCTCACTCACAAGTGGTCCATCCCCAAACCAGACTCTGCAGATGCTCTGCCACCCCCTTGAACCTTCATTGCTTTCAGTCCCTCTCCCTTCCCTTAAAACTCCTGTTATTTGTGCTGAAAACTTGTTTTGACTTTGAACCTCATGATCAGCTCCACAGCAGGGGGGCAAGCGTCTTCATCTAAAAATAAGCGAAAGAAACCTACAGACAAGGGGAGATGGGTGCTGCCCCTGTGTGATCTCCCACCTCCCCGGGAGAGGGGACAGGGCATCTCGGGGACACCGAGATGGAAAGCCTCCCCCCTCCAAACTGGTAGGATGTTTGCTTGAAAAGCCGGTGGATGTCACGCTGTGTACACGTACTGTGCACTATAAATAGTAATGTCTTCTATGCTCTTCTCCATGGAAAAATCTGCAGGAGGGGAAATAGTCTCAAATCTGTGTAGTTTCCAAGCCAAAGAGAGCCAGCCTCATTCTCTCCTCAGTGGGGAAGCCGTAGGTAGGGGGTATGCCCCTCCAACCCCGCCGAGTCGGAGGAGCCAGAGGAAAAAGCAGGTCCCAGCTAATGAATCTGGGGGCAAAGAGCCACCCCCTGCCCGCTCCCCAGCCTCCCCATCCCGGTGGGTCCCGCAGCCGTTTGCCATCCCCCTCACTGAGCGCACTCAGCCCCCCGCCAAGGAAGATACGGTCACTGCGAAGGGTTTATGTGGCATCGTTAAGCCGGTGGCGTTAACTGCCTCACCGCCCCTCGCTCCCCAAAGCATCCCTGTCCAACGGGACTGCCAGACGCTGCTCCCCCTCTGAATCCCACAGATTTCCAGCATGGAAATTGTGCTGAGAACTCCCCAGGAGAGCAAAGAGCACTGCAATCTGCTCTCCCTTCTCCCAGTAAAGATATTAGTGACTTTTTTTTTTTAATCCCCAAGAAAGTGATTCGGACCCCACCTACGACGTTTAATAATCCTGCTGGTAGCAGAGCAATGCCACCACTCCTGCTCCCCATCACGCCACTCCGAGCAAGTCCTCCTGCAAAGCATTCACCGGCGCGATTTGGTGCCAAGTCTGTTATAAAACCAACCACGGGGCAAATGTTTTCAAGTAGAAGAACAAAAGTATGAGAAAGGGAAAGGCTTCACACATCCTTAGTGTGGAGAATGTATTTAGCGCTCCCAGAAGTTATTAGATGGGGCGATACAGGCAATTTATTGTTTTGTCAATACCTTTTATTTTGATTTAATAACTATCTGTAGTGCAGCCTCAACTTTCTTTACACAACCCCACTTAACTTTCAAACACTTTAACTTTCAGGTCAAATCTCTGTCATATTGATAAATGGGTCTATTTAAATTTTTATCACTGAAGAATTCTCTCTGGTGTCTTTTTCACTATCAGATTTCATGCACAAATAACAGCATACTTATATTTTGTTATCCAACGCACACAAAAAAAGAGTCACTACAGAAAGCGCAGATGTCGTCGTGAAACATCGGTAATTTGTCTGCAGTAGTTTCATTCCTACTCACATTTCATCCAGAGAGAAGTACGATATTTTCAGGAATAATGTGTAAAAACACAGGGCAGAAAAACCTAATATAGGCTATATACGCTAACTGCAGACTACCCCTGTGCTAACAAGTAAACAAGTCAAAGTATTTTACCCTCATGAGGCATTACTATGCACGATATAGAGGCCCCGAGTGAAGTTTAATCTTATTTGGCTATCTGACTATTGCCTCATTAAGCAAACTAAGAAAAACTGCTGCAAAGTCAACAAATTTTTAGGTAGTCTTGTAAATAATCACCTGGTTTTCCTGCCAATAATCAGGACCAAAAATACCATCCTTATAGCCCTAAGTACGCTATATATGTTTAACCTTTACTTTAAAATGGTATTAAATGCTGAACGCTGTGGCTACTGTAAAGATAGTAAAAACAGATAGTGTAGGAATATAACAGTGTTTAATGACAAGTTACAAAGAGTTCTACTGAAAGAAAAGCAAGAGCAAGAAAGGTTAAATAAACAGAAACCACGGTGCCTCCCATCTTTCTCACATTAACTTTCAATAACTATAAAGTAAACTTTCTGCTATATATGAGCTGATTTCCCAGATCTGTGCATTAAATATTTACTTCTAACTCTAAACTTCTATGCGACCCAAACAAAAACTAATTTGCATTATTAATGATGCAAGAAATGTGATGCTTAGTCCCTTAAGATTCATAATAAAGAAGAAAATGTTGGAGATTTACTTTCTTTTTCATTTTAAAAGGCAAGTTAAAATGATAAAACTTATTTAATTAACAGAGACTCTATTTATGAATTAGTTGTTTCTGCCAGCAAGAATGTTTTTAAAAAAAAAACTGTCTGAAATGAGCCTGAGACTACAAAGAGTCCATTTTCAGCTTGGGAGTCTCAAGGGAAAAATCAAAGGGTTTCTTTCTTTCAACAGTTTGGGCGAGATGATATTTTGAGATGTTGACAGCTGCCAAACTGCAGAACCAGTGAAGAACTAGCAAACTGAAATCGGTTTTATCTTTTTGAATTTTTCTCAATATGCAGCTCAACTTCCTTTTACAGCCCATGATTGAAATTTGTACTTGGTTAAAAGGCTTTTCCCCTCCTTCGATGCTTGTGTCTACTGCTTTGGGCCAAAAATGAGCTCGCTCTCTTCTAAAATTAACCATAAATAATACAGAACCATTATTACTACCTATTAGTAGCGTTTCTATTATAGTAATGTATTAATTGCCATCCCTTTCTTCCTTCTTATGTACTCAGTGTGGAACCAAATTTCAATGATTAATCATCTTAATCATCTCTCTCTATCACACTGAATGTTCTCACTATGTTTACTTACAAGATATTAGTAAAACAGACCTAAGTCTTTGCTCTGATAAACAAAGTAGAAGTAAAAGCCAACATTTAAAACTTGTTTTCTATTTTTCTGACAGAAGCTATTTATTAGATTCAAAACAAGCCAGCCTTTAGTAAATAATAACAACAACAACAACAACAATAACAATGCTTTCCGTGCAGCTCATACTGTTCTTCATTTCCTATTTTCTTGCTAATTCCTGTTTCTACTGCTAAAGCCATCCCTCCTTTTCTAACTCCTTCATCTCTATTGGTCCCATGACCAACACTGTGGTGGCTTCTCATCTGCTTCAGACATCTGCCCCAGGCTTCCTCTTAAAGCCTCTTCCCCCGCAGACAATCAGCTCGTGCGTTTCTTCCTTCATCACCTATGCATTAACCAAACCAAAGTCGAACGAGTCCTTTCCTTTCATTGTTCAAGCTGTCAGGCTCAGCAACAGCCTCTGCTGCAGCTTCCTCCACCCTTCTTCCCAGCCTTCCCTCATGTCTTCCCTCTTGCTGTCACAGCTGTGTCTTGAAGAAGACCTCTTTAATCTTCCTCCAAGGAACCATTTCTTTCTAAGCTTGTCCTTTAAGAGCCTGTCCGAGGCATCGCTCTGCCCTGTCCCCCACTTAGCCGCTGTGCACCCTCCCTTGCCTGTTCTCTGGTGGTACCCGTCTCCTTTTGCTTTGCTCCCGCCAAGGCCAGCTCACACAACACCAGACTGAAGAAAGTCAAGAGTCATCCTCCAGAAAGGAAAGGGCAGAGCCCTGCTGGCAGGTGAGCCTCCAGTGCTGCTTTAGCAGATCCGACTTCCGATTTATTTTGCCATTACAGCACTGAGCATGAACGAGCATCTTCTGAGCTTGTGACCCTCACCACTGTGATGTCTGGGACCTTCTGGATTCTTGTAACAAGGCAGCTCCGTGCTCTGCTTTGCGAGATCTGATGCAAATATTATTTGGAAATAGCAAGACTGACTTCTGCTGGCCCAAACTCCTCAGAATTTGGATTAACTGCACTTTGGGGCACTTCTTTATAAAAAAAAAACCCACTTTATGTTTAATTAAAAAATAATTCAAGAACAGAGGTTCAAATACTGGCCACTGCAGACATTGACTATCTTTAAAAAATACATTTTCTTATGAATTATCATGAGAGCTTAATGCCCAGCAAAGATAGTGATGTGACAGAAACAATAATTTCCCCAGCTATACTCACAGACCTCTTCCAACCAGTGATCCAAGGACTAACTCACAGTTACATGAAGAATTAGAATGGTTTTATACAATTTTTTTTTTTTTAAGTTAGTAAGTGCAAAAGGCAGCACACAACTGTTTTAGGAGAGTTCCTGTCAACACTGAAAAAAAAAAAGAAAAAAATCTAAAATTCTCCCCATTCAAAGAGACCTATCCACATCACTAAGCTCCTAAACTAGTAAGATGCAATATTACAAAGGCTTCCTTACCTCTGAAAATAAGAGAGACAGATATACAAAGATTACTAATTCAGTACTTCTAAGATTAATAAAACACATGAAGACTCTCAAAATGGTGCCTCTGATTCAGTAAACACAGATCTAACTGGGCAACCCACACAAGTGAAGTGGGCGTCCAGAGGAGAAGGCAGCCTTGCCCTCTCCACTCACTGATTAATATTTTTAATATCCTCAGAGGCTGACCCTCCTGCAGGCACAGACCTGATGCAGAGCACACTGCCTGCACCCTGCCCCCGGAGCCAGGAGAAGCATTGCCATAGTCAGCAGCAGGGCGGGTCATGGCCGTCGGGTCCCGCCGATGCTGCTCCCCCATGACCAACACTCAACGTCAACAGGAGTCAAGCAAGAGTTGCGTTTCACTCCCATCCTTCCCCTGCCCTAGCTCTAAACGTTTACATTTGAAAATAGTATCTGTCACTCCCACAAATCAAGAATTTTTCTTTTCTGTTTGAACCTGAATGAAAAAAATCCAAATCCCCGGGTGTCTGACATCAAAGCGTCGTAGAAGGGAACTATTGGGATGGCATTCTGGCATTAACGCGGCACTAGAAAGGAAGAGCAGATGGGCAGTGAGGAAGCAAATCCTGTTGAAATATGATTAAGTGACACTGAAGATAAGGAAAACCATGAAAACTAAAGGGCAGGTAAGGGGATTTTAAGTGCAATATAAAAGGGGATTTGTGGCACATGTAATTCCTCCTTTAAATGTTGATTAAACATAGAAATTTTTTTGCCTCTCAATTATAGTTACAGATCATTATGTTTCTGTCTGTGCTCTCTGCAAGCATCAGTGAAAGCTGAAGGTGCTTGGCACTTTTGTATCTACTGTATGGTTATGTTTTATTCTCACTCACTAAGTACATTTCCGACTAAAGATGAAAACAGGAGGCGTAAAGAGAAGAATGGGCCATAAAGTATCTCCAGCATTCTGAGGAAAAAGGCTCATGATTTTCTGGAAGGTGATGGTTTCATTGCAACCATGCTCTAAATCAAGCTTTATCAATCACCATTTCTGAGTAGGCAAGCCGGGCTTCTGATCATGTTGTTTCTTATACGTCATTTGCCAAAGTAAAAAGTCTGCTGTAAGTATTTTGGGATGGAGGACCTTGATTTTTTTTTTTTTTAAATTATTTGTGCTGATGCAATCAGTTGCATATGTCAATAAATTACTAATTGTGACTGAATCATCATTCTTGGTGTTAACAGAAATAGGTTTTATTCTCCCATTTCTGCACGTGCCCACCTCCACCAAACCCAGCCCTCTCTATGCCATTTTTCTTTCAAGCTCATTTACAGACCTAAGCGGATTAGAACAGCCAGCCCTCCTGCTTTCCGGTGGGTCAGCCTGCTCAAGAGTTGGCCTTTCAAAATGTTTCATCTCATCATTTCTATTATTTTCCCTGCCTCTCAGAGAAGACGATTTAATTCTAACTTTAAATTCAACAGGGTCCCTAGTGGAGGGGGAGGACAGGAAGGGAGGAAGGGCTCGATGAAGAAGGGGAGGAAATATCTCGTGTCTCTTTTTGGGCCAATCCCATGCATTTTACTGAACTTTTCCACAATCATAAGTCCAAAGGGTTCCTCAAACACCTCTCCAAGCTATGCTGCTCGCTCTGCTCCAGCACGTACTCGAGACAGAGCGGGAGAAGGAAAGGCAGATGTGTGCAGACAGGACTGTACCAACCCTGCAAAACTGACATTATACCAAGAAAAATATGTACCTTTCTCTGGATATCAAATCTGCATATTCTTTTTTTTCTTTGTGTGGGTAATCCTGACTCATGCCTGTGGCTGGGACTGGACACAGGTTATGTGTGCTCATCTAGTATTTCTTGTGGCCAGTTAGAAAAATCATCTAATCCACCACAGGTTTAAAATATAATTTAAACCTGCCAAGTCTCACAACTTCCAAGAAGGCAAATTTACCATCAAGAGAATGGTTTCCACTTACTAGATTTTATATTCAGATCTCTGGCACGCAAGCTTGCCACCAAGGAAGTCTTTTATGCAAGCACATAATAATCAACGGAAGCATTCATTTTCACTGCGGTTAGATTTAACGTGATAATGAATGTTCCAGTGTCAGCTCCGGGTAAACTGATGGGGTTTCACCTCAGATTCCCTCTAAATATCTCACGCAGGCACACGCTTGCTGAGTGGTAAATAATTTAGCAGCACCAGCAGAAGGACACCTGAGATGTGTTCAAAATGCAGGCGTACCTGCCTCGCTCATGTACTGTCCTGTGTTCCTGCTCTTGTAAACAGCAGCAGCAGCGCAGCAAAGAGTGTAAGGGCTTTATTGCCTATTTATATCAGCCCCTTGCAACGGTGAGCAAAGGGAAAAAATGCATGGCTTCAGCAAGCCGCCTGTGGAAAAATCCCCGCCACGTGCACTACGGTCACCCATGAAGGTCCCTTTGGGCTCACCGCTGCTCAGCTGGGTCAAGTGGGACATAGAAGATCTGGACCGGGAAGCTCGGTGTTATTTCCCACGCCAACGCCAGAGCCACAAGCAATCCACATTCCCTAATTGGCAGCATCTATTTTTATTATAAACTGCAGAACTACAGATGATATTTTGCATTCATCTGAGAGCCTCTCTGCAGTTTGCAAACATTTACCCGCCCCATATGAGGCAAATTCTTTCGTGCTCATTTTACGGACATGGAATGCGGATGAATTAATATTGCTGTGAAAAACCTTTGCTGCCAGATTTCCCTGCCTGTGTCACCATATTTTACCCTTATTACCTAACTAGGTCTGCCTGGGGGAGCAGCTTTCCAACGTAATTGTTAGGGATCTGCTATTTCTTTGGGCTTTTCCCCTATTTTGCAGTTATTGGCTGATGTTTTTCCTCTCCTTTTTCTTTTTGCCAGTTTCAAGTTTCCACTCCGACACCAAATGCTTTCCTCTTTTTCTACCGCTGTTAACACTAAGCAGATCAAACAAACACAAAAGTGTTTTCTCAAAAAATAATCATTAAGCATATCGTGTAGTTTAGTTCAAGTGACAGCTGAATATTTGTTTCATTAATAAGTAATTTGCAATTAATTTGTGGAGTCATTTCTAAAAGAACATTGTGATGTTTCCATGGTTTTAAAGTGGCAAAACACTAGTCATTTTTTGACAAAATTTCAGTACAAATTGCTCATATGCATCCACTGGAAAAATCCAGCCTCTGATGAGGAGCGCCCCCGTGATGTGGGAGCACAGCTCCCATGGCAAGGCACCTACATATAATATGCAAATAACTGCAGTATTTAGGATTTGAATTTCAGGTGCTCAGGTGCTCACGCTGCTCCATTCAAACAATTAGTAATGAAATTACTAAAGGTAAGGTTTTTTCCATTCAAGGCTCATAAACATCTCTTCTCCATGCTGGAAGAATAACAAAATCTCCAATATAAATTGTTCAACTGATCTATTTTCAACCAAAAGGCTGGACAAACGAATGATTGTTACCCTGCCATCTGAAACCAAAGACGCTCCAGCTCGCAAAGGCTGCTGAGGTTCTAAAATCACGGCAGGAGTTATGGGCCACCCCTCCACCAGCTGAGCATCTCTCCTTGGAGGTCCAAGGGGCTCCATCCTCAAGCCTACAAAGGTCACCTTCTGCCCGGGATAAAATAGGCACCATTCACATGGACATCGCATTAAGAATTAAACAGCAGTTTACCATCTTTCACAATGTTCTTTCTAACCTTACAAACCGACATGGTTTGGGAATAAATACCACAGGAAAGTATCTTTAATCCCAGATACCAGCACCGCTTCCACTCTAAACCCCAGGACTTGATACCTGGCCAGCAAAGACTAAGAACATTTCTAAGCTACGGAAACAATTACAATTGTTGCCATATCACCTTCTCAATAACCTTCCCCCCAAATTATAGGTTAGAGAGTTGTCTGTAATCATTAACTGCCTGAAGGAGAGAGACACATTACCAAAGCAACAAACCTCTAATCAACAGAGTGGGAGCGGTGCAGGAGAGAAAAATAAGTCCTTAACAAGCAAGTTGCAATAGTTTAAAAAAAAAAAAAAAAAATCTGATTTGGCATATATAGTTAGCACCCTGCAGTTGCAAAATTAAAATGTTGGAAAAAGGGAACATCATAAATTTGTGCCTACTTGGGAATGTAATTTGCTAGAATTGCGCTTTTAGATGGAAGTGCTTACAGGTTTTCTTATTCAGCAGCAAGAGGACCAATTATATTAACGAACTGACACAGCTCTGAAGTGACACAACAGAGAGCTGGTAAAAAAAAAAAAAAATTATCAAATGTTTGTTTCTCAATTAAAACTGAAGAAAAAATATTTTTTTTTAAACTTAAAAAAATGCCCAATTTCAAGCTGTCCCAATTCAATCATAGAATCATAGAATCGTTTAGGTTGGTTGAGATGAATAGATAGCTAACTTGGTGTTTGGAAGGCAAAGTTCTTTTACAAAGACCCTTTTACAAAAATCTTTAACTGGAAAGTGTTTTTAATTTGTCAGAAAGGCCAGGTTAAAAATCATATTTTAAAAATTGCTTGAATGCCATAAGTTCTGAGCTAAAAATTAATGAAGTTGGATCAGAGAATTTATAAATTATCTGGCAAGAAAATCTGGAAACAATCAGCTACACCATGCTTTGCTACACAATGATTTCCATGATAAGATGTGGCTTTGCCTTGAATGCAATTTGCAAGCTATTAGCTTGATCCAGTTTCCACTGAAGTAAATGAAAAGATTACCATTGGCTTCAATGAAAGCTGGATTAGACTCTGTTCACATTCACAGTGAGGAAAAAAAAAAAATCTTAATGATTATTTATGCCAGAAATTCCAGTGTAAAAAGCAAAATTGGTGCAAATGTGTTGAAGAATTTGAAGAGAAAAATGAGCACAGTGGATATAAAATATGATTCCGCTAAAAATTATAAGATTACTAATTACTCTGAATAAGCTTATAGAAATGCTATAGATGTAATTAAATGGCACAAATATACTTCCAAATCCAATTACAGCAATGGAGCAATGATTATACAGTTGCATTAAGAGTTAAAATAAAATATGATACTAGATAAATGGGTATATTAGAAAGGCATTATTAGATTCTCTTGCATTTATCCGCCATCAAGTGCCACCAACCCTTGAAGCTAGGGACAAATAGAAGAAAACAGATAGAGGAGAAAGACTGAGTTCGCTTGCTAAATATAGCCAGTAACGACTTGAGGTATTTCTACTAGAAAAGATAAAAGGAGAGATACCAGCTACCAATACATGACTTGCACAACAAATCAAAATACCGAGTCTTATTCACAGTCCTACAGCTCCACCACAATTAGCAACTTCTGTAAGTACCAGCCCATAAAAGAAGTAAAACGTGAAAAGGATTTACTGCAGAAAGTTGAAACATCCCAGAGAAAATATACCAATAAAGAGCCAATTATTGCAACCATCAATATTCGGCAGTGGACTATCAGAGGAAAAGATATGCAGATTCAATTAGGAAAAAATACAGTCATGCCTGTCATTTGGCAGAAGAACATTACTTACGGATAGGAAAAGGGACGCTCACTTTATTTGTATGTTTAAATAATAATTTGATACTTTACCTATTATGTCAAGAAATTAACATTTAGAGGAAATGAATACATGCACAATGTCACAGTGAGTCCCTTTCTGATTTAAAACTAAAATAAATCATCCCTTGCTTTGCTCTCTCCAGTCCTTGAAATTCATATTGACTTTAAAAAAAATATATATAGCATGCATCAGGTTTGTCAACTTTTGAAACCCAAAGAAAATATTCACCAATTGCCAGAAACTTGTAGATCATGCTTAAATCACTTACAACCTTATCTGGTTTTAAAACTCAAACATAAACCAGGCAAAACCTGCATGGCTTTTTTGTGAGAACTCCTCTCTGGTGGGTTGGTAAATGGAGGTTTCCCATTAATAAACACCTGCAGTTTATCCCTATTCTGCACTCACAGGGAGAGGCTGCTAAGGAGTTCGGTTTATAATGTCACACAGACTGTATCTGTCCTCCCAGGTACATGTTGGGCCATTAGCATAATAAAAAGGGGGAGGTGGGAGAAAAAAAAAACCCTAAAAATAGTCCTTTATTCTGCTTTTGCTCTAATACTATAAAGACAAACAGAAACATCCACATGCTCAGCTACGCCTTGGCTAAGCAAATCTCATAAATGTCTGAATTTCCCATTATGGCCATGATTTCTAGAGGGAGATGAAATCTTTACCTCTCTCTAAATTGATGGGAGTCTCCCTCCTCCTTTCAGATGCCAGAATATGGAAGTAGAAGACTATCCCTCTGAAGGCTGTATTTTATAATACTCTGATGAGATGCCTTTTGATTTAGGGTTTGCATGAAGGAAGAAAAAAAATCCATGTAGTCTGCCAGCTCATCTAACCCAACTTTAATCACTTACTGTGTAGACAGCTATAGCTGAGCTAGTCATCTAAAATCCCTTTAAAGTCAATGGTGAGAAATAGATGTTTTTAGGATGCAATTAATGGATTGGAAGGAAGAGGGATCTATCATATATGGAAAAGAACTGTGGCCCAGAGGGTTCTACTTTTCTCCATTTACTTCACAGGGAGTTCACACGTCTGTATTGTAATAGTCATCCAAAAGAAATGAGAAGAATATCACCAATCTCTATTAACCAATCTCTCTTTTTTTTTTTTCTTTTTTAATCACTTGTACTGTTCCTCTTCCCTTCTCTTTCTACGCCTACTCTCTCCTGGGACACCAGTTCAATTTTTTACATTGTAAGCCCATTAGCCTCCCAAGGAAATGGGTTCATTCATCTGGTGGTAATGAAAACTTTTAGGTCATACATGACCATGCACCTGGGCCAGAAGAACTGATCCATCAGGTTTAAAAAACACATTAATGGATAGTTTCATGCCAATTGTCACAGAAATATTCAGAATTACACAGATAAGAGAAAAATGCCTACCATTTTACCACTCTCCCAAGGACCCATGGGTCCTTCAGCTCCCAAGACTCTTGGTCATGTCCAAAACCATGATGGTTGCATATAGCCTAAGGAGCTGGGCTGTGATGATTTTCATGGAGTCGGATCAAAATATTCCCCCTCTGGAGGACATGGCATATCTGTCAACTTGAAAGAAAATATAGCAAACTTCAGGAGGAAGAAAAAAATTAATAACAAATTTGTCTTCATCAAGTAAGATCCAATGAAGTCAACTTGAAATAAGTTTTGCCAGACTTGAATGATTTGGAGACCCCCAAATGCCTTTCTTTTGCCTGATCTACCACCCAATCGTTAGCCCTGTGCAATTTTGTTCTGCTTTTACAAGCTGGTGAACCAGCCTATTTCCTCTCACCCACCAAAGAGCAACCATTGTACTGAAGATCTTTGAGAAATCTGCCACACAAACTGACTTAAGGGAGTAAGTTTTGTTTCATGTTTTCCTTATGCTGGGGCATTCATCTTCAAAGTGCCTCGCACGCAACCAGGGAGCCTTAGAAGCATATCAGGGGCAATTCAAAGAGCTTTGCATGGAGCAGGAGGGGGGTCCTGTTCAAAGCTGCAGCCTTGCATCTGCCAGAGAAGAGCAGATTCAAAACCGAAGAGGTCACTTCACCTACCTGTAGTGGGATCTCATATTCAGAAGACTCCAACTAAAAATAAGGGATATTTAGGCAGTGTGATAACTGAAACCCTCTAGGCGATGCTCTTTCTCTCTCTCCCTCACACACAGACACGTACAGAGCAATGTCTCCTTTAGAAAAAAACCCAAAACCGTAGGAGACATAATGGCCTCCAGAAAACTTACTCACAGATAAGCTCCATCTATAGCATCCTCCTGGTTTGAGCACAAAAGTTTCCAACGAGCTGGACCACCACAGACCTCTGTTCAAACCGCCTGAAATAAGGAAACGAGAATAAGCAGTTGTTTAATACATGATAGAGTGGTGACAACTGATTTCTTTTAATTACCCAATTTAATCCCATATAGAGGAAATATTCTGCTTGGTTCGGAAATTACAATTACCTGTTCTGTGGTCAACCTGGAAGGCCCTGGATAACACAAGAGCTCTGCGAGGATGGGCCCTGTCTAAACACAGAGTAATACAGAGCTGCTTTCCCCAGAATTTATCATCTACATGGGAAATAGAGAAAAGTATGGAAGAAAGCATGGTTCTCCTCATTTTACTCACAGAGAACTGAGACAAGGAGAGGTGCAGCGTTCACACACAAGCAGATCAACTGATGTTTAATCTCATTGATGACGTTAAAGAAATCAGAAGTGGATTTTTAAGTGAAGCAGAAGTGTAATAGTCCTGCAGATTATCTGTGGAGGCTTTGTATCACGCACTTGACTTATTTTTACAACAACTTTGATTGAATCTTTGTAACGCCTGCTTTTTGATAAGTTGGAAGTAGTTCTGCATCTGCAAGGAAGTCTCATATTGGCTACTGAGAGCGGGCAATTACCTCTATGGGATTTAATGCCACTGCTCCGAGTTAGTGGGGTGTATCCCTGCTCCCACCACCATCATACATCTGGCACTAGCCACACCCCTCTTCCTCCAAACATTCACTACTGCAGATACAAACCCCACCTCTGTATACAGTTTCTACCATCTGTAAGAGTTCTTCAGTATCTAACGTACTCAAGGAGGACTTACTTTTTTTTTTTTTTTTTTTTTAAATAGTAGGTTAAAATACACAGCATCCTACGCTCCAGCCTCTATCCTCCTTTCTCAGACTCCTCTGATTTATATTGTGGTTGTCTCATTAAAATCTGCAAAGCCTTTGGGACAGTCTTTGCCTGAATGGCATTTCACATACACAGTGACATCACTCTCCATATGTTTGTTTTTTTTTTATTATTAGAAATAATTGGTTTTGTCTTTCTTTTAAACTCAATTTAAACATTGCCTCCATTGCCACATGCTTCATTTTGCTGCAGTGCTGCCTGTGGTATTTCAGATTCCGCATGCATACTCCAAGTTCGGTTTATAAGAGCAGGCCAAGATGGATCATAAACTTTATGTCTGATTCTGCTTCTTATGTAACATTTGTGGGTTTTTTTCAAATTTTCCTACTTAGCAAATGTGTTATTCCTTTAGAGCACCTGATCAAATAGACTGGGATCTAGGAGATAATTCCAAAATTTAATTTAATTGTAAAATTATGCATGCACGACATATACTCACGTATAGCTTCATTTGCTATGAGGCATCTCTCAAGAAGAGCTAACCATTCTGAGACCCTTTCATACCATGGGGCTGCTAGAACGCACACTATGCTGTACAGCCTGCTTTCAGAAGGTTTCGAAGCCTCTGTTTGCAATGTGTTTCCTTCTTTCCATATTTTATTCTCACTTTTGTCGTTCTTGCAGTGACCTCACCTGGAGCAATGAGGCTGCAAGCCCTCCATAGGTCTTCACAGAAAGAGCGATTGGTTTATGCCCCATATGTTTCCCAGGTTGTAAAACAACATAAAAGTCCAAATGAAGACCCTCATACTATTTTTCTTCCTGCTGTGTGCAATCAAGCCAGAAAGTATCCCTTACTCAGAAGGAACCTACAAATTACCTCGGCATACCTGACCCACCGGCAGTAATACAACATTAGGAGCATTTTTCCCTACACACTCACGTCGTCTTTGTGGTGCTGGATCTCCTCCTGCTGAGCTTCTCCAGCAGGTCTGTAATGCTGCCTGTCTCCACAATGCCTGGTTTGAAAAAAAAAAAAATCCTGAATATGAATGAAACACAAACCTTTGCCACCAGAATATGTGAATGATTTTTAAAGAACTTTACATCACTTTATGGATTGCAGAATTGACCCCATATATGTGGGAAGTCTGAAACTGAAATAGATTTAAGGCAGCTAAGAAATAATCACAGGAAAGCATTTTGGATTCAGCCAAGTATGAAGTAAGGCAGTCTATTTTCTTCAAAGAAAGCTGAGGCTACCTTTCATTACATTCAACTACATCAATTATATAGAGCTTTAATGGAAAGGGATTAAAAAGTACAAAGGTAAAACAAACAGCATTACTGCAATGTCCAGTAGGATGAGATGACTTTCTTACATGGTAGATACGATTACAGAATTGCTAAAAAAAGGCAGGAAGGAGGAATGGAAGGAGGCTTTTCATGTACCTTGGCCAGGCTCACTGCCACAGTGACATAAACCCAGGACACTGCAGCACATACATATTGGAAATTAGCCCCCACATCCCCAGCTTCATTGCCAGAGCTCAGATCTGAACTCTCTATTTCTGTATTTCCTATTTACTTCTAGCCAGAGAAGTACATTAGTTCATAAATGCAAAGTTTTAGATAATGTTGCATTTCTTTAAGTCTCTTCAAATTGTGTGTGTGCTGTCCCAGATCATTGCAAACGATTTACTTCACTCTGCTTTCACCCACATTTTCATTTGCAGGATGTGTACCATTCAGCTCTATAGTCCTTAAAAGTTTGATATCAAGTTCTTTATATGCCTAATTTGGTCTTAATTGGGGGCTGGGGTAAATCGTTACAACTCAGATGAAGTCAATAAGAGCACAGTGACTTACATCAGCTTTGTGTCAGTAAATACTGACAAGATTGATCTCAAACTTTTTCAGAACAAAAGATTTTTGAGGATGGATTAAACAACATAAATGCTGAGCTGTTTTGCTAGACTGCAAATGGCATAACACATGCTTTGTGTGACATCTCTGAATTATCCCTTCGTGGTAATGTTGACATTACATGGTATTGACTCATGGAAGAAGCTTAAATACCCTTTTAAGTTTTCAAGACTCTTTGACAAAGCACTATTTCATTAACAAAATGTTAATGGAATCTAGGAAGCTTGAATATACAGTATAGCCTGCTGGTTTCAAGAAGCTCTGTTCACTGACCGAGAGATACAACTGCAACAGAGCAATGTAATTCTTATTTTTAGGCCAACAGAAAAGGGACCATCTCAAGCAGGACACTCATCGGTTGAGAGAGGAGGACACAAGGCTACTTCCACAGCACTCCACTAAAGGGCTACCACACCTTCTGCTGGAGAAGGTCAAAATAGCACAAATGAGAAAATACATCATACAAGGTAAACTGAAAGAGACAGCAGGGTTGGCATTGGCTTGGAGCTAAGGCTTCTTGCTTGTGAAAAGGAGGAAGACCTAGAGAGCATTGCCATGCAGAATACGTGCTCTGGGGTCCTGTTTGGGAAAAGGGTAATTACGTGCCTACAGCTAAAATTGTTGGCTCTAAGTATCCTGTTAATGACAGAAATGGCTCTCAAATAAGTACAGGGGTTTATATTTGATGGGCTTACTGCTAGGAATAGATCTCGGTTTTCAGGTTCTTGATCCGACCCAGAGCAGGGACTTAATGGCGAGAGAGGGACAGCGCAGGCAGAGGAGATGGCCTCACCAGATGTCCCGTGTCACTCACCAGGACGATGGGGGAAACGCCACTGCGGCAAGGCAGCGGCACGCAAGGGGTTGGTTGTCACCCCAGCCAGAACCTTTCACCTGTGAATAGCAGCGAGCAGGTTCCCCTCCCGATGACAGGTGCTCCCTGTCTGCTAGGAGTGATTTTCACCACAGCACACAGCCCACAGCCGAGCGGGGAAGACCTGGTCACCGCTGAGCAATATCCAGCCACCACAGATGAAAGAGAGTCTTGAACGCTGGAAAAAAACACCTTTTTTTTAAATTGTCTTTTCTGAGGTCCAATAGGGCAATAAATTGTTTATGAACAACCACCCACAAATCTTTTTATCAATAAACTTATAACTATTTATAATGCATGCTACTTATGACTGTGACATGCTCTCAACACCTTTTCAACACTGAACTTCATATAGATATTTTTTAGTCGAATCTTTGCATGAAAGGTGACAGACCTTTTCAAGGGTGAAGATTACTCACACACTGAATATTTCTACATTTCTAAAGTTAAGCTTTTCTGCTGTTTTCTAGATCTACAATTGCTTTAAGTACTAAGGAAAGTCATTATTAACAAAAGAGATTGGAAGGGATGGGCAGGGAAATACTAAAACTCTGTCCATTTGCTTGCTTTCTGCCTTTGACAGCATTTTGTGTACCAACAGCTTCCGCATTTCCTCCTAAACAGCTGATTTCATCTTTTATATGGACTCACATACAGTAACAAGCGGAAGAAAATCATGTAAAAAAGAAATTAAAATTTCAGTGCATAAATGCAAAACTTGACTGAGGCATTCAAGGGCCACCTTGCTGACTGAAATGGTTTCTTTTCTAATTGTTTAGATTTCAAGTTGATAAAATCCACAGTAATAAAGACAACTTTGCCTGACTGCCCAGTAGAAGGCAAGATGAGAAGTTTTCTGGGAAGGGGGCAAGGTCTCTGAGATACATTTATATGCATCCATGCAATATATTATAAAAAAAAAAAAAATATTAAAAAAGACAGTGGTACAGCTGCATATACAAATAACAGAACCAATCAAACATGGCAAAGCTGTGAAACACATCTGCACTTGGGTACCGATGACTGGATTAAAGGGTGAAGTAATCCAGGTGTTAATGAGACAGGAGTCAGGAAGCCTTGTGGGACTGCGCTCTATGCCTGCCGTCACCGACACCTTCGGCAGTTTTGCCTCCAGCGTTGATGTGATCGGGACCGAGGACTGTAAAGGAAGAGGGAGATCCTCAGCCGACATCTTTGACTGATGCTTTGACTGATGGACAAAGGGCTTGTTCGCTGGCTGAAAACAGGCATTTTGGTGCAACAGCGAAGCTTCGTAAACATTTACCCAATTCCTATGTAACCAAGTGCAAAGGGATGCTGATCATCGCTACTCTTTCCAGTTTAATGCTCTCCTTAACAGCATCTTACCCTCTTGGTTTTGTTTTTCTTAATTCAAGTCAAATTACCTTTGCCTTGAGGGGTGTACAACTACAATATTAATTGCAGTCTTATGCCCCAAGAGAAGAAAAATACTTCTGTAGAAAGGGACGAAGGATTTTGTGCCAGGCTGAACGCAAAGCCCAGACGATTCATTTTTCCAAATACCTTGCTTGCTCTCAAAAGGAGCAGAGGAACGCTGCACCACCTGAAGAGTGCTTGGCTGCACTGCACCGATGCAAAGGAGCGCTACAAATCCTCTGCTCAGCGGATTCGTTCCAGCACAAGGCAATTCCACCTTTCAATTCACCACCAAAACACAAGAGAACAGCGCCCAGAGAACATCCTCGGCAGGCAAAGCAGCCCCCCGGTCTGTCCTCCAGACATGGCTGTTAGAGGGCACTCCTTCAGCTAGGAGACTTTCCTCAAAATCTTGATGTAACTAAATTAAAAATAAAGGATTGAGGCTCTTCAAGAATAAGCAAATGAAGTCCTGAACGGTCACTACGGTAATAATGGCCATACCGGAATCAGTGGAGTTTATCGTTCGCACACAATGAAGACAGCCTATGAGCAGAGGATCCAGGTGAGCTCTCAGGGCTCGATATTCCTACTCGTATGGAAATGCAATAACCTAATAAAAGAGAAAGGAAGAACTCATGGAACATTCCCCAAAGGTTTCATGGAGAATATAATAGTTTTTGGTATAAAACAATTCAAAGGAATTACAGAACAATCAAAATTCAACGGAATTACAGGAAGAAAGACATTTCAATCTTGACTGCAAAGTATTGCACTCAGTCAAGGACACTGAACTTTGTGATCTCGCTGGGGTCACGAATTTTCCACATGAATTAACAGACGCCCATTGAGCTGCAGCCACCAAGCAGGATTTTTATCCTGGCTGAAGATCTGCCCCACGATGTTCGCATCCCATTGCCAGGAAAGCATCTCCCACCCTCCAGATAGCATTGGTCAAAGCTCTCTGTGAATAACCACTTTATAATGTGAGACACTTACTATGCAGTGGGTCACTGGTAGCAGGGTTGAAAAAGGGACATTCATATCTAAAATTACAAGCCTCTATAGTCAACGCTGAAAAAATTAGCTCTGTCTCAAAGGCTCTTATAGGCCTAGGAGGATCAACACGTTCAAAGAACAGATTGCTGCAGTATGTTAGCAAAGGTTAGGGAAAGCTGAAAACCTTAAGGCCTTGCAAGTCAATCTGCGTATTGCACAAAAGTTTCGCCTCTTCCAGACCTGACACAAATGCAGATTGTATTCATCATACTTTTAGAAAAACCTTTAATCAAAAATCTGTCGCTCTCTTTTGAACAAGACTACAACACTCCAGAGATACAAAGACAACTAGAAGGCAGAAGTTCTGCAGAACGGGCATTTTACTTCTAAAATTCCACTTCAGCCCCCTTGTGATTACACAGATTGCTAGTACCCTGGCACTCAGTATACTTATACCCATATTTTTCTTCAGCTGCCACATTTATCCACAAGTGCCATGACCGTAAATAAAAAACCCACTTTTTAAAAAAAATTTCTTCAACTATATCTGCAATTGCATTAACATAAAACACAATAGACGCAACTGGCACTACATGCTGGATTTTTCTTTCCCGTTCACAGTAAGGAGTTGAGTTGAGCTGAGCTGTAGCTCACCCTCCTGTCTGCCACTCAGGGACCCCTCTCACCAGCTGTTCCTCAAGGAGGACGTTCATTACTCCAGAAGAAAAATACCTGCGTAGTATCAGGCACCGCTGATTTTCTTGAGGTAAGAGGGTATTTACTCTCTCTGTAGTACAATTATCAGAATCAGCTTTTTCTTTTTTTTCTCTCTGGATGGGTCTTTAAGTCAAAAGTTTAAAGAACCAAGAAAAGGTATACAAAAACTGATAATCCCAACACAGAGACCTTCCAATCATAAATACTTGTCATTCTTAGCATAATATGCAACCTTCAATATACTGTTCTGTTTCAGGCACATTTAAGTACCCTATAGAAATTACTTTATGCAGCTATTATTCCTAAAGAACTTCAGATGAGTTTGGATCCATCATCATTCATCATGTCAGCCACTCTACGGATAGTTACACACAATTTGTCTGCTCAGTTTTATCAAATAGCTAGCCCTAGGTTTTATTAATTTTCAGTGGTCTGCAGAAATTACAGAGCCCTTATGCTTATTTATAAATTATATCCTAACTTATATCCATTTTCTGTGAAAACCAAGCAGTACTTTAGAGATATATTAGGTCTCCTGGTGCTGGGACTTCCATAAGGACATCCCAAATCTTGCCTTGTTGCTTGTACTTTAGATTTCTCTGTTGCTTCTGTTTGTTGGAATTTAAACATAAGGAGAAGCAATTTTTTTTGTTGGTGCTGATAACTGCATTCCCAAGGGCAAACAATTGATTTGTATGGTGGGTCTTTCTCTTTTTGGATGTTCAGCCGCCTGAGTTGACTTCAAACCTTTTACTCTTCAAACAGTGTTACATCTGTGGGACTAGTAAGCGTTCCTACGTAATCAAAGACAGAGAAAATCTGAACTTCCCTTGTCATGATAGAGAAGGAGAGAAAACTGGTGGCCAGCATATTGCTGGCACCATCCAGTGTGGGGTTTTGCTCCCTTTTCCATAAATCACAACATTTTTGGAGGAGTCGACAGAATTGGTCGTTACAGAAAGCAACACACTCCAGCAAATCCACTCAGCTAGCAGACTATCCAAACCCACGCTGTAGGGTTGTTGGTGAGCAGAAAATATGACGTTCACAGGAATTTCATTCCAAAGCTTTTCCTGAAGAGAGGTGGTGAAAATGACAGGATTTTAGTAGGGTAATGTGGCAGCTCAACAAAGCTTTAACTGTCACCACGGACTGGATAGCTTTGTGCACACAAACTGGTATTTGGTGGGAAGAGAAGCAAAGGTCTCTGCAGACACGTTAGGGCTCGCATACATGAGGCTTCTGAGAGGAACAGGCTAAAATTTCAGAGGGAGGATGGAGCCATGGGACGTTTGATGTCAGCAAAAGACTTCCCGACAGCAGCCAGCAAGCACATCCCAGCATGCGTGTGTGCGTGCAGTGTAGCTACAAAACTGAGCAAGAATCCCCAAAATGGGTGCAGCCATATTCCTCTTCTCAACCAGGGAGAGGTGTCTTTATCAGGGATATAATGGGGCTCTCCTGAGGGTACGTAACAACCTCCTAGCATCATCAAGATGATAGGCAGCATGGATTAACTGCAATCCACAACAGTTTTGCAAAATGCTCTCCCCTCCCATAAATTATGTTGTGCACTATTTATATACTTGTATATATGAAGGTATACCACATATCCAGCATGCATAAATCACATTTTAAATATACGTGTGTACGCACATGTACGTGTTAAATCAACGTGATTTTAGGTTTTATACTTTCAGTGGAAATCCCCCCATATTACTGTCAAAGCCACAACTGTTAATTTAATGGTTCTCCTGCAAATAAAGAAAAGGAAAAGCAGAACAAATATTTAGCATGCATCTATATTTTTCCAAAATATTGTACATGTTTCCTCTAGAATGTTACTTTATTAGATTTTTATATAGCACTTCTCTCCTCCTTGATGACTTTTTGCTCTGTAAAAGCTGTGTAAGCAGCACAGTGCAAATCAGAGCAAGCCTTGGCTCTCATCACATCCAGAGCCGTAGCCATGCAGCACAGCCACCCTGAGGCCACGCAAGCCCCATGTGGCATCCACAGCGTCAGTCCCACAAGCCCACACTTCAAAGAAACAGCAAAACGGGGAAGCACCTGCTCAGGATGTGGACCCCACTGGGGTGGCTTGGGGTCTGCAGCTCTCACAAGCCTCCCTGCCACATGGCCAACCCTTGGCCCACCTTGGGTATCCCTGGAGCTGGAGCTCCCCTCCGCCCTGGCAGCTTCATGGGTACAGAGAGTCCCAGAGGTGGTTCCCATCTTCAAACACTTCCCTTTGGAGCACTTCAGCCACCTGTTCAGCGTAGTAAAATATCCAATCCATTTAATGAGGCTTCCAGTAAAATAATTCCTTTGAAGTCCCTCAGACCATGACAGCAATTAACTCAAGACCCATCTTCACTTTTGTTGTTTTACCTACTCTTATTCAAGATCAACAACATCACCGATGGTGTGAATTATTTCCCTGCATAAACAGTAAGGGAATGTGCCTCACATCCAGCGGTTACAGTCAGCTGGCAAAGTGACCTGATTGCAATTACAGCCACAATGTGTAGTTTCATCAACGTCCCTGGGCTCGTCCCGATTTTTTTGAATAGCCTCCATTTTGCAGACTTAAGACCATAAGGCAATTCATTGCGTTTACTACTGGCAGCATTTAGATATGTAACCTACTGCACCTACGGATGAGACGGGTGAGGATGGCATCACAGGAGAACAATACACACAAATGGGATCGTGAACTGTGGCTCCTCTTAATAAAACTGTTCCCAAGCACATCCCACTTCAGTATTACATGTGCATGCATATATTCAAAAACTTTTACCCAAATATATGCAATGTGTACTATTTGCATCGCAAATTCTTTATAACAATGCACATCAAAAAGAAAATACAACATCAAATGGAGTATAAATAAATACAATTTTTTAACTGCCAAAAAATCTAACTGACATATGAGTTTCTCCGCATTAGAAAATGAGAGAAATAAGAAATGCGGAAGATAGCAAGCAATAGATACACAAACAGAGATCGTTTGTCTAAAAATGCTCTTGGAAGAAACTTTTTCAAGGTTTTCTGTTTGTTTTATTTCTGTCTCTGTTTTTTTTATTTGTTTGGGGTTTTGTTTTGAAAGTGAGCAAGAATAAGGATAAAAGGAAACTAATTCCCCACTCAAGGGCCTCCTACGGACCAAGCGGGATGGCCTGCTGACTCCAGGCACAACGCTGCAACCTCTGCGAGGGGGAAGGCATGTGAGCGCGCACATCCCGTTGAACAAGGTTCAAGACAATGATTCTCACCGATGGCAATACAGATGTCACAGGGAAAACAAAAGACGATCCGAATCCTTCTCCCTGTGTACGTCTGACGCCGTCACCTGCATCCTATACATTAATCTGTTGGCCAAGACTGCATCTCCAGAGCCCTGAGGGCAGAAAAACACACCACTCCAAAGTAAAAAGGACAGGAGAAATAGTGGCAACCAGGAATTTCTATTCTGTCAGAAATTCCGATATTTTCACGGGTGCAGAAGGGAAATGAAATCTTAAAAGATTCCTGCAAAACTGAAGTTATGAAAACATTTTATGGAAATGTTGCATTTTAATAATACACAGTCTGAAAATGTTAAAATTACCCCAAAGTAACAAAATCTAAGACAAAGCATATAGTAAACATGAGAACTACACTATAAATAATGCCCCCAAACCCCAACCCCTCAGAAACCTGAACAAATTAAAACATTTCAGCATCATTAAAATGAAACACTTCAACATTATACCAACAGAGATGAAAGTCAAACGATCCATTGGAACATGTTTTCTCTCAAAACAGGTTACAATCAACAAAATTCCTATAGAACATTTAATTTTTATTCAAACTGAATTTCGGATTTGGAGCTGTTTGAACATGTTTTGACTGCCTATACTCAAGAAAATTGCTGCCACTCCAACCTCCTCTGCAAAGGTGATGCAGGCAAATGGAAGAGTGTTACTCATTCTTACTGAAGGAAAGCCTGAGACCTATGTTTTCTATAAAATTGGTGGTGTCTGCTTATTTCTCAGCAAAAATGCTTTAAGGAAAGGTAAAGCAAAGCTATTGTTACTAAGACTTTCTTACTGTAAGAAACCATACTACAGTGCATTTACTGGTATGCTATGAAATACCATAAATCATTTTGACAACATGATACTTGTCAAAATAAAGGCATAAAATACATCTTGGAATAAAATATCCTCAATCTTATTTATTTGTTTGCTCACTCATGCCATTTGGCTTTTCTCAGTGGGTTTCCCAATCGTTAGGGTGAATTAGTGAGATTCTGCTGTAAAAACATAACCATGTGCATATTCGCAGGCTTATACACACTGAATATCTGCATATAGCACTGTACAGGCATTCAAGAGAACTAAAAATAAAGCTTTCAAGGGACACTTCAGTTTTCCTGCAATATTTTTTTCCTTTTTCCAGCATTTTTCCCCCTCCCCCCCCGCCAAATATTTCACTAATGCTCAACGGTGGCATGGTTTAAGGGAGTCCTGCATGGAAAGCTCCTTCAGCTGCTTAGCCCAACAGCATAAATTTGATCTCGTAATTAGTATTCAGCTCAGCATCTTGGATAGAAACCAATGTTACAGCCAAGAGGTGGTTTAAATCACATAAATCATAGATCAATGACAGAACTCTAAGCACTGGATAGATTACAAAAGTAAGCTTTAGTTAAAAATAGATTAACCATTTCCCTGCAGGAATTCCTTCAAAAAAGCCCTGAATATAAAACAAATAAAATTAAATCTGATAATTTTTTTTTTCTAATGTATTCATATACTAGATGAATTGTTCTTTCCCTTGACAGTTACACACTGATTAAAGAAATGTGTTAACATGCTATTTCAATGGAAAATATTGTAAATTGTGGAGACTTTAATTTTTTTAATGAGCCTTTAATAGCCAGAAAGAACGTACCAGCAATGTTGTGTACAACTAGGTTTATAGCAAATGTCACAGCAACTAACAGATATTTCTTTAGTCGCTGTTTTTATAAAAAAGGGTAAAAATCCTTCCCAAGCCAAGAAAAATGTTTTTGATAAGTGTTCTTAAATTTTTTTGTGTTTTAAATTTTAGCTAATGAAGCGCCCAGTTCAAAGAAGTATCACAAGCCATCTGCTATCCTGATTTAAGTGCCCATGGGGGTACTCAGGATCTTGAAGGATTGTGCCCAGGATCACCAAACCATTAAAAGTTCAGTAGAAGAGGAAATACAGGGCTGAATCTCTTCCCCTTGACTAAGGAAGGAGGGTTTGGCTCCTGCAATCAAATTCTCTGCCGGTGTAAACAAGCATCACACCAAAATGGGGGTGTACCGATGGATGCAGATCGTGTCAATGCAAATTAAAAGTATGTGCTTGCTCCTGTATATTTTACTGTGTTCCCCCCGCCCCGGGAGGTCAGACATTATTCAAAAGCAAAAACAAAAAACCCAACTGAAACCAAACCACCAAAACTTTTCAGCATCTGAAGGCAAATTTGCATGTCTATTTTCTTAGTTGCAGAACCGCAAGTGAGAAATGCCTTAGCGGCACCTCAGCCACCCCTCAGGCCAGAGAATCGCACAGTTCCAAGCCACCGCGGCTGGAATAATGCACTCGAATTCCTCCCGGTGACTGGCAGGCACACAGGAGGAAGAGAGCCTTTTAAACACGCACGGTCCAAGGCAGTTCAAGCAACATCAAACAGATGAAAAGCATCAGGCACCCAGTCCTGCCTCCTCATACGGCCTTTTTATACTCTCTAAACGCGGCTTAAAATTAGTTAGAAAATGATCAAACAAACTGAGAGAAACCCAAAATTTCCTATCCCTGGACTAAAAAAAATTGATCAGATGGAGACCTGAAAATACTGGAATTCACCCCAATAAAAAGTTGCACAATTCTTGAACTGGTAAATAACTGTTATAGCCATGATATAACGAAACCAAACTTCCTGAACACCGATACCCATAGATCACAAAAAAGTTACTATAATTGTTGCTCTCATATCTAGAATTTTAAAAATAAATAATCCCACTTTTATAGGCATTTACATTTGCTTTCAAATACTCTAGCTCCACCAAGAAAAACATTTTTAAACTTTTAGTGCTTTACGGAAATTACTACTTTTGATTTTCCAAGGACTTGTTTCACCATAAGAAGAAAAAAAAAAAAAAACAACCCAGGCTGCTCGGTAGCTACTTGAGGAACAACATTCAGATTTCAAAACTGGCACCCCGTGTGATAGAAGACTGCAATATATGCAATCAAGAGATAGATTCAAACAATAATAACTAGCACAGGCTGCAGGGCATAGCAGAATGTGTCATTTACTTCAGACCCCATCCTTTAAGCATCAGTCCTATGAGTAGTTCAGTGGAAAATAGATGGGACTGCTCATGTAAGTATGGACTACTCGTACAAGGAAGTTTTCAAAGGCTTTACATTTTCTAAGGTGCTGAAAAATGTGTATCAAGTTTAGTAAAGCTAAAAAAAAAAGAGGAAAAAAAAAAAAGAATCTCTTGTAATAAGCCAAATAGTCAGAGAGATGTCAGGGTTAATCTTTTAAAGGCACATTTCCCTCCAGCAACAATTCTCTTTAATTATTTCAATGTGAAACACATTATCAGCCATGTTCGTTCCCTGTTCTCAGCTCGTAGTGGCTGGCACAAGATCGGTACAAGATGTTAAGGCTCCGCTGATGCTCGCACGCATAGGTGCTGGGTCCCTGGTCCCTGCCGGCTGCGGTGGGAGGAGAGGGTGGGCAGCACCTGCTGCGCCTCCAGCTCCTCGTACCAAACTTCTGGGGCCACCACCTTGTGTTCATGACACCAAAATGGGGGAGGATACTGTTGAGAAAAAGCTGCGGGATTTCAGAGTGTGGCCCTTGACACGTAAACAGGTACCAAGCGCAGCATGGAGCCCGCGGTCACGCTGGTTTAAGGGTTATCAGGCAACCATAACACACGTGACAGCCTTCCAGTGTATTTGCACAGGAATTTCTCCAGATTTTTTTTTTTTAATTTTTTTTTTTACTTTGAGGTTTAATAGTCGTGTGGAAAAGATAGCACAAATCAGGCAAAGTCCAGCGAGAAAGCTGCTGGTACGCTGCAGCATGCCAAGCTGCGTCAGGATACGGTCATGTAGGATGCTTCTTCAGGAGTTTATGAGAAACGCTTCATGTTCCTCCCAAGTAGTAAGAGGCACTGTTCAGAGACCGAAAATAAAATATCAGCTCAAAAATACAACATTTAGATATGTAGAAGAAACCTTAATCTAATGAACCGGTTCAGTATCGCAAAGCAGCATCTTTGATCAAGTATTTCAGATGGTGAAGGTGGGGTTTCTATTTTCTAACATAATTTCATACTTGAGAGAAATGTATTCAAAGTTCCTAAATATGCCAGAAGTCACATCAATCTATTCAACCCTCATTTTGGTGCAGGAAAGTCTAATCCTTTTCTTGAGAAGGAAGGCTGGAAGGGAGGAGGCTTTGGACCAACTCTACCAGATCGGGTGTAATCTAATGGTCTTTTTTATACCACCTACAGTAAAACTTACTATATAGCTAGTCGTAAGATTAAAAGCTTTTCAAGTTGCTATCTTGGGAAATTTCTTTCAAGGAAATTACTACAAAGCCTTGTTTTAGTGTGTTCCCCTACTGTGCGCCCTACTGTGTTTTTTTAATAAGGAAAGCTATCCATCCATAGAGGTGTATCCTGTTCTCCATGCTTGAGTGTCTAACAGCAGGCACATACAGTAGACACTCTGATGTTTTGCCTCTTTAATTTTCACTCCATAATGTTGGTGCCTGGTTTTCCTGACTGCACCTTCAGAGCGGTTTAATTATGGGCACGCACAGAATTTTGAGAGGGGATTTTCAGCAACAAAATTCAGATGTTATGAACAAGCTTCATACCTAAAGATATGCTGAATTTTTTACCATAAATAAAATCCTGCTATGCAGTTATCACAGGATGGAAAGCGCAATAAAATTACCAAGAGAAAAAATACAAATATTTCATGACTAAACCAGAAAAGGGTACAGAGGTGCTTCATTTAGTCTTTAAAAGATGCTTCATATAGATACAGAGATGCTTCATACAGATATAAAGATGTTTCATACAGATATAAAGATCCTTCATACAGATATAAAGATGCTTCATTTTAGTCTTTAAAAAGACAACCGTATGCTAAATATGAAAGTATGGCAGATAGACCACCATACTTTCAAGCAAATAGGACAGAGTCATAGGTTTCTACACTCAAACTCCCAACCAAATGAAAATAGCTCATGACACTGAATTTATTATCCCAGGGATTTTACCACTGATTTTGATGAATTCTTTAAAATCAAGTCAAGCAACTCCCCAATAAAAGGTTACCATACCACTCAAATATCAGACTTGAAACGTTGGGGTTTTTTTATAATAACAGGCCAGGTACCGGGTTATAAATGAGCACTGCTCCATTGACTTCAGACAGGGTATGAAAATTGATTCAATGGAGCACCATCAGTTCTCACCAGCTGAGTATCTGTCCCTCTAATCACAACTAAAAAGATTTTCTTAGTCAATTAAAGGCTTGAAGCCTTTACTCACTCACACAAAATCCCTGTTGAAGTCAGCGCTAACAATGCATTCATTTAAATCTTAACAAACTGCAGTGCACGCACTGCCTGGTGGCACGGTGCTATATATTGAAATCCGCGCTCCCGCCATCCTAAGGCATTGACGGAGCAATACGTACTGTTCCATACTGTCTCACGTGGCCCAGAATAATACCTGCCTACCCTCCGATTCTGACACATTTCTTTAGTAACTGACAAAAAAATTAGCACATTCATTATTTTTGCTAACAGGAGTATGAGCTATACGAAGAAAACATGTACCTATGCTGACAGAATGGGAGTACTTTAATTTCCAAATTACATACATAAATAAATCAAGCCATATAACCTGATAAATGAAAGATTATGAAAATAGTAATATCCTGCAAAATCTTGAAAGGCATCATAATTCCTCAAACAATTATCTTCTGTCATATTTGTGAGTAGCCCATGTAGTTCAAGAACAGAAAATACAAATGTGCTCCTTTAAAATTCATGAAACCACTCATTCTGTCATAAAAGCAGGCATCTTTCATGGCTACTTATTTCACACAGTCTCATAACTAATACTGACAGATACTTGGAATGCAAAAAAAAAATGAGCACTGGACAAAGAACACGAGCTGCTCAATTCTTACGTTTTTAATGCTTAAAAACAGAAAATAAAACCATATATTATATACTGCTACAGAATTTCTGCTATAATTAAATTAAAATTTGTAGATAAAAATGAGACTGTACAAAGACTGGTGGTATACTGCTACCAGGATTGGGCTGTGCTGCATCCATGACAACAGGATGGAAGGTTGCTTTTAATACTATTATCTTACATACCCACAGCTGAATGCTAATGCAGCTATACTGAGGAAATCAAGTTTCAGATCTGTATCCACTGAACTTACATCCACTAGGCAGGGAGTTTAAAAGCCAGGCTAGCATACAAAGACTAATATTATAGCTCTGTCAACTCCCCAAAGGTCAGATATTTCAAAAGGTATACACAAATATTAATTGTCAGGTAGTTCTGTACCGAAGACCAGAACTGAGGCAAAAATCAGGTTTTGTGACCATAATTTTCTTGCAATTTTATTTGATAAAATGGAAGTGCAGAAGAAAACAAAGATTAACTCAGATCAGTTTATGTTCTGAACGCTGACACATGATGATGCTGTTTCTTATGAACATTGCCTCAGAAAGGATTTTACCCATTTCAATGAAGGAGGTAGAAAATGTGGGAAAGCAGCTGGGCAGCCTTATTTTTCCACCCAGTACCGACAGTTCAATCAACCCATCCTTATCCTGGCTGGGGGACACAGTTCCCAATCCCAGCCTACCCTTTGCTCTACGCAGAGGAACAGCAAGCTCTCCCATGGGCACCCCCGTATCCTCCCAGCCCCTTCTACAGACATTGTCTCCAACTTCTCAATTCATCTTGTTCTGGATTTAAAAATACGGTTTGCTATAAAATCATTAAAAAACCCAAACAAATTACTGTTTTGGGGGCAACTAGCTTAGTATTTCTGAAATAGAAGAATTGTGAGCTGTCTTGTAAAATCAATGCCTCTCTTCCTCACTGGTGCCAACAAAATCAAAATGGTTGAGTAAGTCCCCAGGCAAGAAGCCTTCTAAAACCTTGTTCTACCAGAAGTGATATTGTGTGACTGGCAACACTGATCTATCTTCCAGAAGGTGAAGACAGCCTCACAAACACTTTAGACTCTCCTTAGTGCACAGGTAATTTTCAGCCATCTTATGCTATCTATTTTTTCTTGTCCAACCCACACTTCCGGATGGAGAACTCCAAGCTATTTTAGTTACTGACCACTTTTCTACAATAGGCTGTAACCCTTTGTTACCCAAAACCAAATCCAACTTATTTATAAAATGTTAGTTCATATGCTGTCATACCCTGTACAATTTGGTTTTATGTGCAATACAAAGTTGTTGCAGCAAACTCTTGCTCTGTCATGCTCTTGCTCTATCTACTGTTGTAGCCAAGTGTGCGGACATTCTGGCAGGTAAAAATGCCCCATAGTTTTGTGAATGCACTCTTAGAGTTACTGTACATGAAATAAATATGATTAAATAATATACAAATAAATAGAATAAAATAAATAGAATAAAATAAATAGAGTAAAATAGATAGAATAAAATAATCTGAACCAACTGAACTAAAATAATGAGAAGAGGCACTTCTGGTGAAGGCACCTCAAGCCCATGAGGTGTACTTGCAGGAGACCAAGCTGGCTATCATGGAAACGAGAGTTCACTAACAAGCAGAAGTGCAGTTCCCAAGGGGGTGGTTTCCCTGGGCAGAGTACCCTTTCTCTTCAAAAACATGGCTTCAGTGGGGCAGCACAAAGATGCTTCATTTAAGGAAAAGTAGAAGGTGGCAACAACGGTCACAGGATGAAAGCATTGGCCTCTAAGTGGCAGAATGACAAAAAGTTGTAGCGTTTTATGATATTGTAATTGAAAAAAGTATTAAGTTGTTAGTGGAAGTGTATTTAAGAAAAGCCCCACACGTGGATGTAATAGAAAATTAATCCTCAGAGCCCAGAAAGTCCCTGAGGATGCAGAATCCATCATGAAGTTACCTCCTGTCCCAGATTTTCTTGTTGCTTGCCTCTGCTGACAACAGTTGTCTTTTCATTAGAGTATTTGATATCAATTTACTCAGACACCAGGGGCAAAAAAGGATTTCACTTTCTTCATCTGAAAGACACTGATCCACAGAATTAGTACTTTGAACAGATGCCAGAGTAAAATAGTGACACATTTTCTAAACTAATAACCACAGGTGGCCACAGCAAATTGTCCAAAGCCTCTCAGGGCTGCCCAGGCAGCCACGACTCTCCTGAATTTCTGATGATTCTGCTACAGACAACATCCCTGATTGCAAAGGCATCTCCTTCCAGCCAGTTCATGTTTCTGAACTAACCCCGTAAAGAAACGTCACCATTTTTGATGTCCTCTCTCAGATAATGCCCACCCTTCTGCAGCAGAGAATGCAAGGGAGTAACTGCTGTAAGCGCATTTTCAGACTAAAGTCTCTCAAGAGAGGTTAGCCCCCATGCTGGTATGTATTAAGCATTAAATTAACGGCACGTGATTCAACAAATAACCTCAGGAAGGGTGTCTACATCACCTAATTTGACAAAAGACTTGGCTACCTTCTGCTTCTGACTGTTTCCAGTGTCGCAAGGACCAACGGTGCAAAGCGCCTGGAGAAGCCTCCATCCGACCAGCAGTCACCCCGTTGGCACAAGATTATCATACACCTTATTCCCAACTGACTTGGCATCTGGTGAAACCTGTGGTTCACCCCTGAGACAGCACAAAACTTTGCCCACTTAGAAATTTTTTCACGGGCTTTGGCTCACTTCTTTTTCAAACCTTGATTATATGGAGGATTTATCACAGAAACCCTTACAAAAAATGAACTTCCCTGAAGTGACCGGTTCTGCACCCACAAGCGATCTGATTTAGGGGGTCAGGTTAGAGCCCAGTTGCCTGGTAAGAGCCCTGGCAGAGGAACAGCCTTGGCTGAGATGCCACAGAGCTGCTCTCCTCGCTGTGCTTTCCATGAACCCAGAGTTGGGCTTAAGCACGGAGCTGACTCTGCAATTGAAGGAGCGCTTCTGGACTTGCAGCAAGCAGAGCTTGTGCTTTGCTACAGCCAGAAGCAACCGAAATTGGATGGCTAAAATTAGACAGCATGAATTTCCTCCTAAGCATCTCTGCGTCTTGATGGAAGAGTGGAAAATGAAGGTGGAAACCTGAGAGGACCAGAAACAAACCCTTGTGTTTATCAGCAGGACACCTACACCATGGGCATGTGAGCCTCAGCACTCAGTACATCACTGACCTGCGATGGTCCCTCACACGCAGCAAACACCTGTCAGGGTTTGGACTTGACGAAGCTACTAATAAGGTACAAAAAAAGCTTATTTTTATCAGAAGACTTGAGGATCAAACTAAGACAACCAATTTATTCCAGCAGAAACCAACACATCACCTGAGAATACTTGCAGAGAAGGTTTGTCTCCAAAAACAGAGAGTTAAAGGAAACACAAAAGCATCAGTTATTGCTGTTCCTCCATCATTTTTTTATCATACTACTTTGACGCTCAAATGAGCTTCCTCACTCTGAAACCCCCCTCCCGGGGCAGGTGCGCTGTTAATCTGCTACAAGATGCAAAAACCAGCCGGCAAAACTGCGAGACACCGAGCAGAGCTTCCCCTCTGATCTCCAGCTACTTCATTGCCTTCACCACAGCTTCAGCAACGACTGAACACAAACCCCTGTTTTCTGCCCACGGAGGAAACGGTAAATGCTTATATTTTATCCCGCGGTCATTTTGCAACATGGGCAACACCCAAAAAAATTAATCCAGCTTCATTCAGATGAAAAGCTCTTGTCCTTATAAGCAGCCCTGATCTGGGATGGGATCCATGAGTGGGAGAGGGAGCGATGATCCCAGTGATCCTCTCACCTCACGGGTACGGGATGCTCCCTGGGATACTGAGACCAGAGGTACGGGCTGAATCCATTCCCAGCCCCCATTATTTTGACTGCCAGTCCAGGCAGAAATTTTGGCCTCAGTTTCTTCTACTGAACATTAGACTCGGTACTTTTTCCAGTCAACTCTGCTTTTTTGGAAAAAGGAAAGACTAAAGAAATTCAGCCACTTCTAAAAATAAGCCTTTAAAGAAAGTTACTAATTATGTTTTGGAAGCAGGTCTGAATGGTTGGAATAAAATGCTCAAACCAACTTAATACTTCCTGTATTTGAATAATTTGGGTATGCAGGCATATAATATTTTGAATATTTTTATTGGATGCTTTAAAAATAGATATATGATTTGGCTAGGATTCCTTAGTATTTACTTCAGAAAAATTCTGAGGTCATATTGTTGTTTATGAAAAAAAAAAAAAAATCACATTCGCTCAGTCCAATAGTTTTCCAGTTGTCAGCAGTTAATGCTGTCTTCAACTCAGATATTCAGTTTTCATTTAAAATTCTCTCTCTCACACTTTACTCTTCTTTTCCTTAGACAGATATTCCTGTTTTGCCAAAGATACACCAAAACCTATTTGTATTTCTATTACTAATAGAGAAGTTTTACAGGACAGGGAAGTTATGGGTAAGCTAGTCAGCTGCTCGGGCTGATGCTGAGCGCCTTTGAAAAATGCCCTCCATAAACATAATGCTGACATTGTTACAGCATCATAAAATCACAGAGTCAAATCCTGTAAATGTGAAAATACTCGAGTTACTCATCTATCTGTGTCTGCAAAGCCAATCACTTGTTGCTGTGCGGTACTACACTCCAATTACGGGAGCTCAGCCTTCCCAGCCGTGTTTCTCCTCCTCGCATAGCTGCAGAACCTTGCGTTTCAAGACGTGAACTCAACTCAACCTCCACCCAATGACTTCAGATACATTTTTCCCGGTTTTGACCAATTCTCTATTTTTTTCCAATAATGGCCTGGCAGGCTTTTTCTCGGCGGTGTTTGCAGGGTGGAGCAGGGTTTTCCCTCCTCCTCCGGCTCCCTGGCAAACAGCCCATCTGGCATCCATGTGACAGCGTTTGCTATGTGGGATCTGGCAGAAAAGTGCCACATTACCAGTAGCAATCACGGCCATAAACAGCGCAATGACACACAAAGAAATAACTTCCAGATTTCTTTTTTTCCCCCCCCCGAGATGTGGAGAAAGTGTATGTATAAAACACCACTTTTTTTTTTTTTACTGCAACTCGCAGTGGGGATAATAATGCATGGGTCTGCAGTAAGATGTTTTCTTTAAGCCACCCATTCCTCTCCAAAGGCTGAACACTGCAAGGTCTCGCCTAAGCTCGGCTCCCAGCCGCATCGCTGAAGGTACTCGATGCATAACGCCTTGTAGCATATGATCTAAAGAGCAGGGAGAATACATTTACTATAGCCAAGTTACGCCAGCTGAGAGCTGTTTGGGTTTAATATATGTACCCTTTAGGATTCCCTGCATTACGGGGGGAAGGGAGCTATATAAACAGACTTGGAAAAAAAGTGCATTGCTCACATTTTTTAAAAGCTGCCTCAGGCAGTTATAAGTTACATAAAGTTGCTCCTGTTCCTGTTGTAGTTATGCCAAAGTTATCTAAGGTGACTAACATAAAGTGACAACTCCAAACTTGGAAAATAAAGGTTCCTAAATGGGGCCTTTTCACATACACAAAATCAGAATATAACCGGCAGCCCACAAACTAAGACATGACTTCAAAATTTCATTGTAATCATGAATATGATTCTAAGATTTTTAAAAAAAAATACACAAAACATCCATAATTAAAACCAGAGTAATTACTTGTAGATTAGCAGAGTCTCAAAGAAACTATTCTTGTTTCCAGTAGCTGCATTCATGGACTTCATTTAGCCTGACATTTGTGTAATAATGTGAATAGTTAGCGTTTCTGAGTATTTATTCCCTACACTCATGACTTCTAGAAATCCTTCAAAATCTATCACATTAGGAGAAGATAAAATGAGAGATATTCTGGGGAAAATTACTCCCTTTTCTTAACATTCTTCTTCCCCCCACACACACATTCTTGATTTCCCACACACATTTTTAAGGCACTGCAATGCAAGTTTGCAGGAGCTAAACCTATGAGAAATCTGAAAGAAAGGCTATTTTAAAATAATCAAGACAAAAATAAAAATCATCCCTAACTAAATAAAATGGTAAAAAGTTGTACATCTTTTGTGTCTTTCATGAGAGAGAGAGAGGAATGATTAAAAATGTACCAAGAGCCATGAATGCCATTTTACTGTCATTTCCTTTGATTAACCTTCACCTGACCTCAATCCCTAAGGCAATTTCAGTTTCTTTTTGTTCTTCCATTTAAATTCTTCAGTACACCAGGTGAGTACATCTCCGTCACTACAGAACATTCACAGAGAGCAGATTGGTTTTGGAAAGGATTTCACAGAAAATGTTTGCTCTGGAGAATCGTTTGCAAAAACCTTAACAGGGAGAAAACAGGTCACATTTACTCCAAAACTGGGATTTTTATAATCCCTGTGGAATTATATGACTTCTTCTAGGTATTAGTTAAAACATAATTGAGCAAACCACCCAAGTTTACACCAGAATGGGACCTCGGTGCTGCTGGGTGGGACAGACGTACCAACCCCATCACATTGATGGTTCTCACCAACGTCTCTGCTCTGCATCTGTAATGATGCCTGCTTCCACATGAGTTATAAAATGTAACTTTCCCACTAGAATGGGAAAAAAGCCAGCATGAATAAAAGCTTAAAAAATAGGTTATAAACTCTCTGCAGAAGGAATGGATTGTGTTCAACGTTTGCACACATATCTTATAGTACAATTCTTTATTATTTTAAAACTCACTGTTTCTCAATGAGTCTCACTATCTTGGGGATGAGTAGAAATCACGAAATGTTGCATACTTATACTCAGTTCTTCAAACTTTAAACTGTATAGTAAAAAAAAGAGCAAACTGGGAAAGGGCAAAAAATATCTGCAAAAAATATCTACAAAAATATATAAGATCTGTAAAATATGCCTGACGATGAAATATTAAGGAAGTCTGACCTATTTAGTTCATCAAAGACTGATTTAAGGGATGAGTCAATCCTCATCTGTAAGAATTTATATGATGCTGAGGCTTCTGATAACACATTTTTAATCTATCAGGAAAATAGGAGATTCAACAGTCAAATTAAGCCTAGTATCAAGGTGCATAGTTTTAGCTGTTAGGAACCACCATGAGCCAGTGTACCAGCTTACTTTGGGATGAAGAGATGCTTCATCACACATGGCTCTGATTGTTATTCCAAAAAATATTCTATAACTTAAGCAGAATCTATGGATTCAATGCAGGCTTTGCTTTTCATTGCTGTCAGCCAAACATGTGATCTGACTGGATTTGCAATATCTCAGTTTCATATTATTAACCCTAGATGAATTTTCAGGATTTAAAAAACATTTTTTTAATTGTCCCAAGCTGTGACACAAAGCATCAACATTTCTTGCAAACTGCCATCCAAAAAAGTTCCGTTTGGGTTGACTGAAATCTATAGGCACAAATAATTTTGAAATGTTTTATTTCTTCTGGCCTTTCTAATTTTCATTTTCTTGCTATCTGTAGATAAAAAAAATTGAGACAAAACACAAACCTGTTGGGTTTCTGAATGCTAAAATCAACTACTGTGGCGATTTCCAAACTCTACCGTTGTAAAGGAGGTGATTCATTAACTCTGATAGTCTCCTGTTAGCAATTTTATTCTCCACAAACTACCAGTTCCTGACAACATGAAGAAGTTACAACAGAAAAGTCTGGTTGATCTCAGCCATGATCCTTTTTTGATCTTAAATATTTAATAATATTCATAAAACAATTAATATACACTCTTAAAATTTAACTGCCTTCAACTGTGTCTATGCAAGCTCTGCTTCCTTTTCATTTCTAAAGGATTCATCCGGCGAGCGATACCAGCTCTGCACATTAGACTGGGTTGTCTAATCTGCGACAGATTCTGCAGAGAGTTTTCCGTTACAACATCTCCACCGACTCCTCTAGTAAAATGGCCAGCTCTTGAATGACAGATGTACTCACCTGATAGAGTGCAATACTTAAATGGAGGAACAAAAGCATCTGAAACTGCCTTAGGGAGGGAGGTCAGGTGAAGGTTAATCAAAGGAAATGACAGTTAGATGGTATGCACGGCCCTTGAGATTACATATGTGTATTTTGTTGGGAAATATTTAACTGGTTTAACTCTATTTAGGAAGAAACCAAAATAAAGTGCATATACCAAAAAAATGCAGAAGAATCCAAAGATGCCTCTTAGCCCAGTAGAGCTTGCATTGGAGTGATCCAAACGTGCCAGCTGAGAGGTGAGGGAAGCTAAAAGACGACAACTCTTCGTGTGGTTTCACTATTATAAAACCTTTCACTGTCGTAAAATACAAGACAGTAGCTGGGGAGCTAGGGAAATTCAACAAAGCTCTCATTTACCTTGCTCCCATATTTACTCCCATTATTCAGTGGTCTTCTCTCAAAATGGGTGCTGGAGCTAAGGAGGGAAAACTACAGCTGGAAAATACTGTAGAAGCCTACAGAAACTCATTTGTGTCTTGTAACGAACTTGGTTTTGCCATATTCCTGCCTCATTTGCATTTCCTTTCCAACAATTTTCATACTCTTGGATTTTTACTTTCAACAGTACTTTCAAACACCGATTTTAAGCCTGCATGCATGTAGAAAGGGATTTTTAAACGCATTCTCCTCAAACATTTAATCATGAAATGTATTCGCATATTTGTTCTCAGCTAGTTGGGGAATTAAACCAATACCACATGACTTATCAATCACAAATAAGTAACACACCCTGAATTCTGATTTCTAGTTTTGATTAAAAAACCCAACTAGTCCATAGAACTCATGAAAAATTTTGACAACTATTTTTTTATTCTTCCCACAGAATAAAAGGCAAAATTCACTGAATGAATTATTAATTATGAGTTATTCATCCAGCTCTACTAAAAACTAATCTGTTTCCTTTTTTAAGCATCAAAAAGGCCTTTCAAATATAAGTTGCAATAATGAAATATGGCAGCAGATCTTGAAATGTGCCCTTACCCGGTCTGCAGATACGTAAAAGGTTACAGTACCAGAGTTATTAATCCCCCATCACTCTGACAATTGATTTTGAACACAGTCTGTTGCAGTCTTTATAAGGCAAGATCATAAATGTTCAAAACTAATTTATCGCTCTTTGTTCCACCTGGCAAAAATACACTGTCAAATTGAGTTGTGTTGACGCAAAGATGCAGATGAGTATTTAAGTCTTATTTTTTCCCACATTTGTACATTTGTTTGCAATACCTGTGTGTGGTTAGAAACATTCACAAAGGAGCAAAGAAAGAGGAAGAGATTATGCTGTCTTTAATCAACAGGAAATATTTGCACAAATAGCAATAGGTATTTATTTTAAAACTAATGGGGAAGAGTCATTATTTCCATTTGTCAGTATTGATATTTTTGGTTTGCACTCTGTGCCCTGGTATCTGTCAGATTTTCAAAAGTACACATGTAAAAGTGCTTGCTCTGTATGCATAAGGACATACAGGCCAGGCAAGGATTCCCCACAAACCAATGAGGGATATGCAAAACCGTTCATCCCGCATGGCTTTTTTTTAATTAGTAATTTTGAAGCCCGAACCAATTCCATTCATACCGAAAATTCCCGACCTTGCCTTTTCTGCATGTGGCAGTTGCCACCACTCCTGCCCATGCCGGGGAAGTACCAACCTCCAAAGAAGGACAAAGCAGGAGGGCAAAAAGGGAGAAAAGGATCCACTTTACACTGACATAACACATTCATTTGTAAAGACGAAGGGGGTTTTTAAGGATCAAAACCAATATATTGCAAGGAAGCTTATTTTAAGAACAAAATCCTGTCCCATAGACCAAGCATTCCATAATGAATGAATTACAAACTTTCTAAAGCCTACTACTGAAGCAGGGAACTGAAACACCAAAAACAGAAACAGGGACGAAAAACAGAAGAGCATTTCAACATCAAAAATACGCCTATCCAGAAATCTCCATTTCTCATAGTCTCTAAAGTATTTTCTCTCAGTAGAAAGATGAACCTGTAAAATTACTGTTCTTTTCAAAATATCCACATAATACTTCTCTAATAACACTTTTCAATCTTACATATTTTACCATCCAATAATAAAAACTTTGTCTTTCCATTATCTAGGGGCAGAATCATTTAATTGTCCTGGCAAGTTTACTCCTTTCAAATTATTATTTTTACCACGATTATGAAGTAGCAGTGCTATCTGCCTGCATGCTAGAACTGCTGCATTCATGACTTGTAGACATCTGTATGATATTGAAATTAATTTCCAGTATAAAACAGTTAACAGAATAACCCTAGATAAAGGCAAGTATAATATTAATTTCATTCTTTTTGTTGGCAATGTCGTAAAGTCCATTGCTCAAGTAAAGAGCCCTTTTCTGAGCCAGATACAAATTAATTTTACCATTCTTCTTCAAACACGAATTTTAAAAGTCAACTAAAGGCTACAACAGCTTTGAAACATTTCAGTGATTGTTTTAATTACCTATCATACAGCTGTGAGACACTGCAAAAGGGAGGGGTGGAGAGAGCAGGGAGAACAACACCTGGTGTATTAGCAATTGTTTTTCTGACATAAAAAAGAAAAAAATAGTTTCCAAGCACTCAAACCAACAAAAAGCTCAGCAAAGTCAACACAGATTTTTTTTTTTTTTTTTTTGTCAGTACCTTAATGTGGTGTTTTTATTCTGGACTACGCATTTTTATTCTGTCAATAACTACTTTCACTGTTAAATAAAAACACCAAATCTCCAAACATTAAATATATGAGTTCTGACAGCTTTTAAACCTTGCTTTTCAACCCAAAGTTGATGCACATGCTACAATAAGTTGCTAAAGGCACACACGGGGCTCCTTTCTAGGGTCTCATTCTCTAGCAAAAAAGCTCGCTGCACTTTTACACGCAACTGCACAAAAAGGCATATTTTTTGTCATTCCGACGCTTAATAGAATTGGGATCTAGAGGCTATTAGGACTTCTGATGGCCTTTGACACCCTGGCTTCTAGCACCTCAGCAATCAGTCAGTGCTGGGGTAACAAAAGACCACTCAAATGTACAGTTGTCATCCCCATGCTACATCTGTTGGCCATGCTGTTAGGAAGTGTTGACCCCATCATTTCACCGTAAACACTGCCAAAATCAACAACAACAAAAACAGAAATGAAAAAGGAAACTGGATGTCAAAAGTCAGGTCAGCACATTTTATTTGCACATGTGTCAGTAAAGATAGAAGGAATCACTGAATTAAATTAAATCAAAGCAAACCTGCTAATTAAAACAGCTAAAATTATGTTTGTGAAGATGTGTGACTGGTTTCCTGCTTATCTGCAAATAAGCCTCCCCGTAATATAAACATGTTTCTATCTCCACTTCATTTATAGTAAGTCTTTAGGCAGACTGTAATTAGTATTTTGAGTTTCTAATAGGAGACCTATTGTGTTACTGGAGAAATATTTTTCCTGACCATCAGAATACTTATTATTTCAGCTTCACTCTCAAGGGTTCTCACCTGTTCTTCTCATGCTGGTCGAAGTCTTGTATCCAATTTGTCTGAATCAAATTGTTTGGGTATGTGTCTGAATACCATCATCTTCATAATGTATTGCTTGTAGTTAACCACAAATGCGGGCATTGTATTCAACTCCACCTACAAGCCAAACCAGAAATTATTACCAGTTCTGCTTGGATTTATTCTGTAGTTTGCTTTTCATTCAATGTTGAAAGAACGATCAAAATCATCAAGTTAGGGAGTAGAAGAACGGGGTCAGAACCAAAGTTTTGCACAAAAATTATACTATTTACAAAAAACAACTTTTTGTTTCTGTTTTACTTATTCCCAAGTTCAGAATGCATAATTTTATACAAACCCAATTACATAGCTCAGTGATTTACTGGCAAAGCTGGCCAGAAGAAATTATCTGGCTTTAGCTAATGTGTATGCCTATTTACAATCAAAACGAATCCATAGAAAATTGCAAAATGGCCACAGAGGGGGAGGGGGGAAAAAAAAAAAAAGTCAAGTCAGAAATGCATCAGAAAGGATATAGTATGCAAGCTGAAAGAAGTTCACCTTATATAATGTTTTCACTGGATAACCAATAAACTGCGGTTACGAGTATGGATTCAGTCTTTCAGATCGTGCACTATTTATTTATTCCAGTATTTAACTTCAAGCACATATGGAGTTTCATTGGCTTGGAAAGCACCGTGTTTTCTTTTTGCCCTTTTCATAATTTTTTTAAGGATTACTTTGCACAGTTAACAGATGCATGGACTGACTTCAACAGGATTACTCAGATGTTTACAGTTACCCATGGGTTTGAGCAGGTTTTTTAGATTCGGGGCTATGAGGCATTAGGCCACGGAGCTGCATGTGCATCACCTTAACAAATGGCTACGCAAATGGAGTGTGATCTGATACTGGTATCTTGAACAGGAAAATTGTAACCAATAACGCTGCAGTAATGTCTGTGTATTACTTACGCTGCCAAATATCTTCTGTTGTTGTTGTTGAAACGTTTCTGAAACAACAAAGAATGCCCTGGGAGGAGCACAGGCTCTTTTTTAAATAGTTTGTATAAAGTGAAATTTCTAAGCCAAAAATATAAATGAAACATTTATGATTTTTTTTTAATTGCACAACAAATAATTTCAGATTATTGTATGTGATTTCCCTGAAATGACGACTGGGCACAACTCTCGGTCAGAGATTTTGTTGGACATGGCCCAGAGTTCATTTACTCACTTACCTCAAAGCAATGGCCTCCTAAAAATACATCAAATTGCAAATATGCTAAACCCCAAATTTTGCTGTAATTGCATGTGCCAGCACTAAGTCCTACATCAATAAGAAACCCCACTGATGTCAGCATGACTTGTGACAACACAAGATTTCCCTCCCCTCAGTACAGCTATAAAACTGGATCCTTGGTGAGTATATTTGAATTATGTGGATTATATATGATTAAACAGATTTGGATTAAATCACGGCAATGGGCTGTCTTATCGAGAACATACTGTCAGGACCACACTGATGTACAGTAATCAAGGTGACCTTATAGACTTATTACAACCCAGAGCAAACTCTGCTCAACTTCAGTGGATGAGGATTTTTTTTTTTTACTCTATAAAGATCAGGCTGCAAGATGTAAGGAGTTAAAATGCTGCTTTCCTGATGAATAGTTTTCATGCCTTAAAATTATGATTCAGGCAACAAAGAGCAATCTTTCTTGCAGGGGAAGCGAATCTCAGCTAAACTCCTTGGGCTCTGTTTCATTCATCAGGGTGGAAAATACGGCTGGCTGTGCCTTGTCCTAGCATGCAAGAAAATCTGAATAAAGGAGAACAACGTCTGAATAAAGAAATCCACCAAAATCCCACCCAAGTTTGCCCTTCGTTACATCATTGCATTATCTCACCTAGTTTTTTAAAAATACTCTGAATATTGCTGTGAAACCTTACTTTTTATTACTATGGTTAGTCTCCATTTAACCAACAAACTCTTGTATAAATGTACCGTAGGGTTAACCATAAACGACGGAAACAAATTTCTTCCTCGCTGGAGTAGCGAGGATACAGCTGAGAAAAGAATTTGGTGAAACGATTCTGCACTAACTTGCAGCTAACCAGAGCTAAAGCGTTAACTCCAGAAGCTTCAGACAATTCACAGGCTGCTGCTCCAGGAGAAGGGCTTTAACAGCTCGGGAGCGTGTGCCTTGCGGATGCTGATACGCATCCTCATATTTAATACGGGTAACATTTGGCAACCATCGCTACAGAGGTCATTTTGAGGGTAGGGAGGAAAAAGACCTAACGGATATAAAAAGGCAAAAAAGACCCAGACTGCCAAAGTCTGGGGCTTTGGCAGAGTAACAGAGATAAACTAATCATTAGCACAGCTTTCCTGCGCCGAGGCTTTCAGATTTTCACGCAGAACCCTGTGCCTCTTTCCTTTGGATTAAGCAGCCCAAAAGTTCCTGGATCCATATATAACTTTGAAGAGAAAGAGGGAGAAAAAGGGAAAGCATCGGTAACCGGAATACTTCCCTCAAGTTTACTGCAAGTTACGCATCAGCTCAAAAAGATTTTCAGCCTGAGATACCATATAAAACTTTCAAAAGGCTTGCCGGGGGTGGAAAGCTGTTATATAATCTATTAACACTTCAAATAGTTTGTGCTGCATTAGATCTCATATGGACACGTGTAGTAAACATGATGCTTTGAACCTCTGGCTTCACATCTGCACTGAAGGACCTGCGTTATGCAGTCAAGCTGCGGCGAAGCCACGGGTCTGGAAACTTCTTCCCCTTTAACATCCGTCCTCTAAACGAGTCCCCCCCACCCCGTCCTCTGCTCCACCAAGGACATTTTTAGTAAGATTGCTGTGCAGCTAATTACATTACCATGGCATCCAAGTACCACACAGTCATGAGACCTACTTCTTTTAACAGTCCTTGGGTTTGTGGAGAGGAGTTGATAGGGAAACGTCCTTACGTTTGGAGAGCTGAGGCACAAGGTCAAGTCATTTGTCCAACATCACTGCAGAAGATGCCCAGGGCAGGAAATTGCTCACCACAGAGCAGCTGCCAGAACGGACCAGGTGCCAAAGCAGTTGCACAACCACCTACTTAACCAGCCACCATGCCCTCAGAGCCACTCTCAGGACACAGTGCTGGAACTCCAAGGGGAAACCTTGAGCAAATAGAGCGAAATACCTGCTCGCCACCTGCACGCTGCAGCCTCCAGCTATGCCATCAGCCCTCGCAGCAGCACCAGGCTGAACTGATGGCCCCAGGGCCCCACCAGCTTCCCAGGGTCCTTCCTTGTGGAGTCCTGGTGCTGCCTTCTGCAAAGGCAAACGAGATGTTTGGGCAGCCTGCCCCCAGGCAGAGCTCGCCCTGCAGATGGGAGTGGTGCAGATGCCCATGGCGAGGGTCGCAGACCGTGTGTCGGTTTGCTCTGTAACAAACAGATTTCTGTGGCAAACATCAGGGAACCTGGATTTTTACCAGGGCTAACTTCACCAGTCCTCTTGTCCAGTCTTCGGGCTGGACCTGCGCTGTGTGTTATTCAGATGGTATTCCCTGACCAGGAGCTTCCTATAGACGATGGTCTGAAACGAGCTACCACTTGCACAGATTTCTCATGTGACCTTGCCTGAAATTTGGCTTGTCCAAGACAGCTACTCTGATCCCTTTCAGCTCTCCAAGAGCAGAGCACTAACCTGAAGAGCTATTTTCTCCATGCTATTCCTCCACACAGAACAGAATTACTCTTCATTTCTAATTCCTCTCACAGAGTTCTCTCATCTATTTCCATTTGCTTCCTCTAACAGACTCTTTAGTCACATCTGCGCTACTGGAAGAGTTTGGTCATGACTCACCGCAGCCTGTTGTTTATTTGCCTATTACTGCTATTAGGTCAGTTTAAACCTTGAAAAGTCGTGTGTTATCTTTGGAGTTGCCATCTCACACTGCTCTGATGCTAAAACATTTTTTCCTAAATACTTGCGTGGCATTTACACCAGAGAATTATTAAAAAGCAACCACAACAAAACTTGGAGTGGAAGGCTTAAGCCCCACTTGTGGAAAGCACACCCTGCCCGGTCCTGCCTCCAACCGCACCACCAGCACACGCAGCTTCATGATGGAAACAGGCTCCACCGCAGCGGTTTGACAGGCTCATAATTTATTCAATTAACAATAAACTCACACTACTGCTTGTGAACCTGTCAGCCAGCTGAGCTAAGACAACCAGCTGAATACTAAGATATATTCTGCCACTGAACTATCTTACTTTGTAGAGCTGAGGTCTGTTAAAATTGAGAGTGGACCCCAGGCAGCCAGGAGTGAAGGACTTTGGCCAAAGGTGTAACCTGCTAGAGAGCTCACCTCTGTGATAAAACTTGTTCAAACCTTTGCCAAAAAAACATGGGTGTCAAGTCGTCGGTCTGCTCTACGTTACTGAACATGCAATACTTGCGGTAGCAGACAGATTAATTAATACAGATAACAGAAACAGTAGCATGTAATCATAAAAGAGAGAGCTGAAACCACAAAGGACTACAGTTTCCCTGTGGCACAGCAGTATTATTTTTTAAGTGTCCAGTACCTTTTCAACGGTATTTTTAGAGGAATAGCAGTTGGCCAGATATGGCCATGGATAATCAGTGGCGGAGAGAGAGAGAGTAAAGAAAACCCTGCTCCTGACGACCAGCATCTACACTTTAAGCTGCAGAAGAAATAGCTGCCTAGCTGTTCGTTAGAGAAGGGATTTGGCAAACACGCTCCCTGATGCTCTGTTAGGCAAGGTAGCACTCTGTGTATTCTCTCCTTCCACAGAGATGTAGTCGAAAAGCATTCGTATTTAGTTCTCCCATCCCCCTAAATCTTCTCCACAAAGGACACTGTCACCACCAAAGCTCTGCAACAAGGATCATTTATATATCTGACAACCTTTAAACCCCCAAAGAAAGGGAAAGGGAAGCAGTAAAGCTCTCTGAAGAGCTCTTTGGTGGAACAAGCAGAATTATGAGCAGCAGGAGAAATATGAGTAATTAAGACAACAGTATATCTATATCTTACAGCTGACAGAGTGAAGCTGCAAGTTAGCTCTGGGCAAGGTGTTAGCAGAGGAAAGAACTGAGCAGACTGTTTCTAATGTTATTGTTGAAAAGCCAGCCCAGGAAAAAGGCTAAAGGGACAATTTCATTAAAAAGAAGGAAGTAGATTGGCTTAAGAGAGCGGTTAGATGCCGACTTGTAACATTAAAGGAGCAGGTCAACAGCTGTCTGTAACAAGACAAGCAATCGTTTGGGGAGTCAGCCAATGTAGCACTCTTGCTGTTCTTAAAAGAAACCGCTCTTAAATTATCTATCCGTGGGTTATACGGAAAACTAAAGCTGCAGAATTACACCACAGCACAAGACAAAGCACGAGGGTGGATCGAGGCTGCAGGAGAGCAAAGGAGAGCAAGCCACGACTTCTTCCAGCGAGCAGCCTCAAACAGCAGCTGGTTTTAGGCAGTGGCCGCTCATCCAGAGCCAGCGTGGTGGCCAGGACACGGCGTTGGCTCCTGCCCGTGATCCAACCAGCATGTTCCTGCAGCAGCTCAGGTGCAAGGACCCGAGCTGACAGGGCCGTGCCGCCGGCGCCGTAAGCGCTGCACAGAAGGGCCGGATCCGCTCCCACACCGCAGCTCCTCTGGCAAGTGCATAAACTCGATTTCACTCCTTCCTCCGGCGCACGGCATGCTCCAGCGACTCCCCAGCTGGCAAGACGGCCCTTTGTGGCTACAGCAGCATGGTTTATAGCAGCCCTGAGGCTGTGTTTTCCATCTAGTATATATAAGTGAATTAGTGGAAAATTTGAGCTTACACAAATCACAGAGCCAGCGCACAGTTTGTCATGGCCAGGCAGCCTTTTCTCAGGGCTGGAGCAGCAGTAATGAGGTGCAGTAAAGAAACTGCGGGCTGCATCCATGGTTCCTGCATTGCAGCTGGATTTAGAGTGGGAAGGGAAGTGCTGTTAGTTGAGAGGGGAAAAAAAAGACCAACAGCAGCTCCCATATCTACACAGATCGAATGTATGGCCGGTGCAGTCACCTGGGGCTTGCAGCCAAAAAGATCAATGCACCGATGTTCGGAAAGAGCAGCCTTCCTCCCTCACCTCCCAGGCTCCATCTGTGTGAAGGAGGAGATGGGAATTACACCGAGTGCAATGTTTGCGCTGGAGAAATGGCAGAGGGGTTGCTCCAAATTCACATTACTGTGAAGAAGAGCAGCATTTGGCCAAATGATAAGAGCTGTAGCAAAGAGAGAGCCAGAGGGTCACCAGCTGCAACTGCTGTTGCCACCCAAGGAGAGGAGCTACATGTCTGCAGCAGGATGGGGGACAGGGGGAGTTGGGAGGTGCCAAAATCTCTCACTACAGTTTTCAAGTGGCTGCCCCGGTATGCCTCTCACAACATCTTCTACAGCTGAGTTTCAAGCCATGCTCTGGCTGAGTGCCCCAGCAGCTACTCATTCCTGCAATGCCTTTCTTTATTTGCACCTACAAATCCCAGCCCTTCTCAAGCATTTGTGTGGTCCTATCAACAGCGACAACGCTAATTTACATTAAAAATACACTTGGAATACATGCTTTACAGTGAAGCACAACATAGGTATCCCCTGTCCCTTTTTCCTTTCCTACTTTCTCAGCCAGCGCCGCAGTGAGTGATGGATCATGCCATTCCTGACCACTCCATCACTTACTTGGTGTTGAGAGTCCGAAGCAAGGGGTTTTCTTGCTACAGATTATTCTCTGCCATTTTCTCTACTATAAAGAAGTACACGTGCCTGTGCGAGGAGCCCGCATCACCCTTTCCTACACAAGGCTGAGGGGAAAGCCTGCTCTCTGCATATTTCAAATCACAAACTCTAATGGCTCCTTAAAGCACACACTTATATTCAGCCCATAAATCAAAATAGATAGTCAAACCCTGCTTATAGATCTAAATCCTTCTTACACTCTTGTGTAGCGCCATTATGTACCTAAGGTGTCACTCTGCCTATATATTTCTGCCTCCAGCTTCAACCACATCCTAGCGCTGATTGAGAGCACCAGAGTGCGTAGCCCTTAAGAACTCAAAAATTTCTCACTTTCCTGAGCACTAAAATGCATCTAAAATTAGGAAAAAAGGCCTCCTGTCATTTTGTTGACTTGCCAATGAGTTTGTTTACTCACTCATCCCGCAGTGCACTTGTTTCATGGAAATGCAAAAACGTTTGATATTCCGCCGCAACGCCAGGCAGAGGTACCCGAGTCTCGCCCCTGTGCCAAGCAAAGACAATCACAAGGCTGAAACCGCTCATCAGCTGCTTTTCATACAAAGGTGAGCATCTTGACAATTCTTTGGGATACATATTGGTAGAAAGTGAGCTCAGAATTTCATATTATTATCATATTATAGACCGCATTCCTTTGATAAAGGGTCAAAGATCAGGAAGACAAGAAAAACAAGGAAATAAAACCCAGCAACGGTCAGATCTTTAGCTGGCATAATTGGACACCGAAGTCCATGGAATTGTGTCCATTAGCAGGAGTGGGTGATCTGACCCATATGCTTACTACTTTCAAGTATAAAGATTAAAACAACACGCCTAACAGCAGAAATGGGTTATATTACATTTCAGAGAGGCTTGCGTTGCCTAAAACGGAGAAATTTTCAGGCTGCCATCATAAAGACTTCAAGGCTGTTTACCCAAACTTCTCAATAGCTAAAAAAGGATGATGAGCAACCATGTTCAGTAACACAGATTTTTAATGTAATCTGTTTATAGTTTTAGAACAATTTCCAGAATAGAACATTTTTTAAATGTCCTGAGCCTTTAGCATTCTCGCTTTGATCATCTCCCATCACGATATGGTTCAGAACAGAACGTGGTGGAGCCAGGCTAACGAATCTGCCAGAAATGACATCAGAAAGCCAAGTGACCTGAAAAAAAAAAAAAAAAAAAAGTGCTCTGCTTGAGCACCACGCTCTTCTTGAATGTTTTCCTTTTTATTTTTTTTCTTATATAGTTTAATTAATGTTTTATTTTCACTGGATTTATTTTGCTTGCATGAAAGCTCGGAGCTTGTTCTCGGAAAAAACTCCTATTGAAAACAAAAGGAGCCTTTTTTGACCAAGGGAAGACTGTAGGAGGTCCTCAGATAACAATAGCTAACGATTCTTTTTGGGGTTGAACAGTTTAAATAATGAACATTTTCTTAGGAGGTTAACTCTAAATAATAATTGTGGATTTTGTAGCCTGTGGAAGGGAGCGATTGGTCTTTGACAGAGTTTATATTACTAACCTGATGCGAGCAGACAGCTGCAAAAATGAAGTGATATCAGTGATAAAAATATTCTTTCTACTTTGAGGCAGGAGGAATTGCATCGTAGCGCAGGGTAAATCCCGTTGGCCTCCGTGCATGCAAGCAGTCCTTACAGTGACTGACTGACATGGCACTACTGATCAGCAGACGTACTGACGTAGTATGTATTTACTTCAAATATTTTTTAGCACCTCACGTTAAATTTCACATATATAGCTGGCACTCCTTTCAAAAACTTCACACAATAGCATATTTTGCCCTTTTAATTCAAGCCATGTTAGAACCGGCAAATAACTTGGTAAAAAAAAAAAAAAATGTTGTAATGATAGCCCCCCCCCCCCCCATCTGACGTAGAAATAGATAATTTCTAGTACTAAAAGTGATTAAATTTGGTGCATTTCCAACTTGTATTTTAACAATGCATTACCTCCTGAATTGCTGCATAAATATTAATAGACAGCCTGATATGGAACTTTTGCCCGTAATGCCCTTGGAGAACCATAATCACGGTGAGCGGAGCAAAAGAGATGAGAGTGCACTGAAGATGGTGGCTCTATCCCCCAGCTTCACAGAGCTACCCTAGGTCAGGCGCTTTCCATGCGGTAACACAGATGAGCAATATCTCAAAGCCTAGACTTTGTCTAGTAGGAGATGAAAATCCTATAGACATTAATCTGCCTGGTACTCATCTGAAATACAACCAAAAAAAATTCCATTGATACCAAGGAGAGCTACACGGATTTTTCTCTAAATTAGCCAGACTTAATTTTTGACATAGTGTACTTTTGAACTGCACCTGAAGATGTTTGTTATTCTAATCGCCTCCAAAATGATTATGTAGCATTTATCTACCTGAATTTCATTCCTGTGGTGCAATCTCATTAAAAGTCACGATCGCTCTGGCTACCATTTAAAAGAAGCCAAGTGCCTACAGACCCCCTGAAGTCACGCTCAGCCTTCTTGAAAATTGGCCAATTATTTATTTCCCTAAACATGGACTTTTGGGGCTGAAATTCAGGATATCTCTTTGGAAACCTTCTTTGGGCAGCCTTTCTGATCTGCCTTAAGCCCCGTTCCTGTTTTCTGAGAAGGCAACACTATTGATTTTTGTCACGCTAACACAAGAACCTGGCTTGAAACCTCAAAATACTGGCAGTAAAAAGCACAAGGAGAAAAGATTTCTGTTTGACAACGCCTGCTGCACAGCTGCATTTTGGACACTGGTGGACTACGCTAAGGGTTAAGTTAATTTAACTTTCAGCAAGTTAGAAAGCTATGAAAGTTTAATCACAGATGAACTCCAGTGGGCAGTTTGGTAGCTTACAGACAAATGTTCTCATTTTTATTCTTTATAGGCAGTGCTCAGATCATCATAAACCATATTTAAGGAGGGAGAAATTTCATGAGGGGAGGGAGCTGTTTTATATGATAGAATAAGAGAAAAAGGCAACTTACAGTTTTAAAATTTAAATCCAACAAAATTTCCAGAAATGCTGCTGGAAACAGAACGCTGAGAATTCATTATTTTGTTTCAAAGTTGGTTTATCATAAATCTGCCCTCTGACACGTAATAACTAGTAACGTTTCGAAGGTTATTTGATAGTAAGTTCAACAGTGTAGGTGACTGAACATGTGAGCTGCATGATAATGAGTCCCAAGGGAAATCAGGCTTTAGGATGCAGGGTGAAGCATCCCTAGGCTTGTATTCAAATGGAAAAAACATATTCAAAAGTTTATTGTTTATCTCCTAAGAACATCAAATAATACACAGTCCTTCGAATCAACTGTATAAAGCACGCTAGAGAACCTCTTGCTGGGTGAAAAATGCCTGATTTGATCCAAATTCAAAAAAACCTAATAGCTTGTACACTGAAGTGCAGAGATTTTGATATAAAAAGTGGAGGGGAGTATTTCAGTTCGTTCTTTTACAGAACTAAAAGGCACAGCAAGTCAATTTGTTCCTGCATCAGACCCTAGAAAGAGGAGCTAGAGAGCATTAAAACTAGTTGTTTTCAAATCCTCCGCGTTTCGGTACAAAAGAGTTCTTTAAGTGTGACAAATACAAATTGCTCTACTCATCCTGAATTTCATTTCCAAAGTGCGTTGGCTGTAATTGATTGAGTCGTAGTGTACAAACTAATTTAAAGCCAATAATGAGAGCAAAAGATGGTATTTTTCAGCGAGGAGGTGTGGTACACACACCCCACCCCAGCAGTATAATGGAGCCCCACCTCTCAGCTCGTTAAGCTCTTAAATAGCGAATCTGATGCTGCCCCTACCGAAGTCAATGGTAGTTTTGTCAAGAGCTGTGCCGGAAAAGCATGTAAGACAGAACTTTTTTTTTTTTTTTTTTTTTTTTTTTTTATATTAAACTGTCTATCGCAAATGCCGAGGGCAGCGGCATTTCAAGCCCGTAACTACCCAGCCGCTGGCATCCTGCCACCCCACCACGGAGCGGAGATGGAGGGGACGGGAGCTGGGGCACCCACCTGCTCCCGCCTCCCCCCGGCACGGCCCGTCCGTGGCTTCAGTGTCGCTGCTCATCTCCAGCCTACACATCTTCCTGTACGAGGAAAAGTTTGCGGAGGAGGCATTGCGTTTAAGGATAGTTGTTGAGTTTGGATACATCATGGAGAACTCCGCTGCCAAATTTCCATCTTAAGAGAAACATCTCAGCTATTAAAAGTGATCAAAAGTGACTCCCGCTGTTTAGGTGTACAACCATACCTGGCAAGCACACCGGTTGCCTTCTTTTAGCACAGTTACGCGGTCCTCTCTGTATCAAGAGGCTGTTACTTCGTAATGTATCTTGGACATCAAAAACAAAATTAGACTTTACTTGCAAGTTATCTTTCAATAACCAAAACCCATTTTCTGTACGTATTTTTAAATTGTCCCCCTTTTTTAATTCATTACTTAAATCGTTACCTACCCTATACTTAAGCGGTGAAAAGTTATGCAGCATATATCTTACTTAACATCACTCTATCAGTCCTAGCTCTTAATATTATGATAGCTTTTTTCAGAAATGTAACTGGCAGAGGTTTACTGACACACCACAAATCCTAATTATCATTAAAACTCTGAATTCTATATTGACAAAAATCAGACGTTGAAATGCTTTTATCTAGACAAGCTCTAAAATATCCAATGAATGTTTGGTTATTTCCTTACTCTATTAGTATATATTTCCAACACGGCCATTTTCCATACCTTAACTTTGGGAAAACAACAGCATTTAAATATGCACCGAAGGCAAAGATAAATAAAAACAAGCAAAGAGGCAATAACGCTGTCTAAAATGCTTTTTACTATTCCTAATAAAGAATTACTGCACAGAAGACGACTGAACCCAAAAACTAGCACAATCTCAAAGGTTACAAAGAAAAAGTATTTAGAAGAGATGGTGAACTTTCCAGATTCATTCCTTGAAATATTATGTTACCTAGTGTTCAACTTTTTTTAATGTTTACACCGATAAGATTTATTGAGAAAGTTAGAGCTACGTTACAATGCGAAAGACAGGAAAAATGGCCACAGAGCTATTAATACGAACGTTAAATATGAATGGGCTAAAACAGATCGGTCTTGAACTTTTATTATTATTCCAGAGAAGAGTTAAAAATGTACACTACTAGGCAAAGCTAGTTCTGCCCGGTGCTGCGATATTAAAATGTGCATAAATCAGTGCACTCATTTTCCTATCGAGCATAAAGCTCCTGGCTGCCGGTTATCGGAGGTATTCGCAGATCCACACCAAGCGACTCTACTCGGGGTCCTTCCTCTGTGTGGTCTTTCAGAACTGTCGTTATCAGCTTTCTGTTTATTATTGTGCTCAGTTTAAAGGGAATTTGCCAAGTGATCCCTGGACTCCAATCTTTAGGCCTGTTGTCAGGACAAATTAATTTCTGTGGAAACCCACTGTGCCTCAGATACCATCTAGGAAATGTAGGATTAATGGAGTCCCTGTACAACAAGCTTTGTAGTGCAGCTGCTGGGGGAGGGGAGCGACTCTTGGAAGGGAGAAAAAAACAAAAATAAAACCCCTGCACTTCGGCTTACTTTGGGGGGACTTCACTTTTTTTTTTTTAATTACATCAACACACATCAATAATATTTAAAATATAGTGTAGTAACTGAATACGAACAGGCAACTTTTTAACAAAAAGAACAGTGAGTGGAAACTCTATATTACCAAAGATGAGGGACCTGAGATCTAATTATCAATATTTTATATTTTACATGCTCAAGCCAATCTCTTCAGTAGGTAAAACCAGGATATTAAAAGAAACAGTCTCCCGTGAATCTTAGTAGAAAATAATGAAACTCAAGACATGATCTGTTGGAAAAGGGGTATTAAAGCTGGATTTCCTACAGGGCCAAGTCATTACTTTGTTAGCTGGCATTTGAGGCTCTTTTTTCAAAATGTATATTCTTTCATCGTTAAAAATGTTCAACTGCCACTGTTCTTGCAATAGGTATGCTTACAAAAGGATTGTCCTGCCTAGAAAAAAGCGGCAATTATTTTTCTTAGTGATGCTAAATTAGAGCTGGATTTAGAGCAGTAACAGGTAAAGCAATGGAGGAGAGGAGAGGAGAGGAGAGGAGAGGAGAGGAGAGGAGAGGAGAGGAGAGGAGAGGAGAGGAGAGGAGAGGAGAGGAGAGGAGAGGAGAGGAGAGGAGAGGAGAGGAGAGGAGAGGAGAGGAGAGGAGAGGAGAGGAGAGGAGAGGAGAGGAGAGGAGAGGAGAGGAGAGGAGAGGAGAGGAGAGGAGAGGAGAGGAGAGGAGCGGAGCATTCCAATCCGTTTGTAATCGATCCTTTTCTCATTTTCAGGAGGATGACTCTGCCCATGGATAGATGTACAGGTTTAATATCTTAGAAATTGGGAATTCTTACCCTTATTCTTTTCTCTTCAGAAATAAATCAGTTGATAATACACAGGACAAAGCTAGTAGACGCACAGGTCCACATTCTGGATTGTATCGCATCTTGTGACTCCCCTGTGGAATCGGTGAGGTGTAAATCAGCCCTGAAGTCGGCCCGAAGTGGCACTAAAACACCTAACAGATCACAAAAAACGCCAAACAATACCACTCCTTTCAGGTCAAACACTATAAGCAAACGTTTCCTTTCTAACGTGGTGGTGTTACGCCATTAAACTGTTAAGAGCGGCGCTAATTTTGCCACAGTGCATTTCCAGTGCACTTCTGATACCTCATAAGCTTGGCAGATGCAGATGCTGAAGCTGCAGCAGAAGGCTCCTTTAACATCTCTCTCCAGTTTGCAAAACCTCAGTGCGCACTGCTTTTCCTTCAGAGAGCAAAATAGGAGCGTTGCAAGAAAGCATGGGGTTTGCATGATGCCACATTTTCTTTGAACAGCATTTACGGAGAAGATTCATTTTGGGAGATTATTTTATTAATCTTATGCTGCATATGAGAACTACTTACTTTCTATTAAATATTCCAAATGAGTGTATTCTTCCCCAAGTAAAACATTTAATCTTGAGAGACTTTTTATATGCCAGTTTTTACTATTACAGAAATTCAATTAACTCCATAATTATGAACACAATTACCATTGAGTGTTACATGTGATTTGGCGGGGTAGCAGCTACATGGCACATACATACACCCTGGTTTATGATTAAAAACTTACAGTAATAATAATAATAGGCAAAAATTCCTAAAGATCATCCTCATTCTTCGGATTGCACGCGCTGTTTTATGTATACAAACAAGTTTTAAATATGCTGTTCGCATTTTGGCAATGAAGTGTTTAATTGCAGTAAGCATGTTATTTGCAACCAGTGGGCTGGATTCCCAGCTGACAGAAAGTCACCCAAACTGTGACAGTTTACCTGAAGTGTCAGCCTGGCCCCATTAACTCATTCCATGGCAAACTCAAGCCCACAACTAAGGCAGTAAATGAAGCCCCAGTGATCTATGCATGGAGGGAAAAAAAACAGAAAAGGGAAAAAAAGAAAGAGAGCGAAAAAGAAAGAAAGGGAAAAAAAGAAAGGGAAAAAAGGAAAGAGAGTGAGAAAGGGAAAAAAGGAAAGAGAGTGAGAAAGGGGGGGAGAAAGAGAACGAGGGGGGGAGAAAAAGAGCGAGGAAGGGGGGGGAGAAAGAAAGAGTAAGAAAGGTGGGAAAGAAAGAGCAAGAAGGGGGGAAGAAAGCGAGAGAGAAAAAAGAAAAAGAAAAGGGGGAAGGGAAGAGAGGAAGAGAGGAAGAGAGGAAGAGAGGAAGAGAGGAAGAGAGGAAGAGAGGAAGAGAGGAAGAGAGGAAGAGAGGAAGAGAGGAAGAGAGGAAGAGAGGAAGAGAGGAAGAGAGGAAGAGAGGAGAAAAGAGAGGAGAAAAGAGAGGAGAAAAGAGAGGAGAAAAGAGAGGAGAAAAGAGAGGAGAAAAGAGAGCAAACATATATGGTGGAGGAAGGGAAACTCAGTGAAGTCTTCTAAAACTTTCCATGCGGGCACTGCCAAGAAAAGAGCCTGGGGGCAGGGGGAGGCTGGGCAGGGCTGCCCCAACGCCGCCCTGAAAGCCCTGCGTGCCCGGCGGCCGCGTCGGCATGGAGCAGGCGGGTCACGGGGCAGGGCGGAGGGGTCTGCGCCGAGGCGCTGCCGGGCAGGAGCCCTCACGCCAACCCGGCTGGAGGTTGCCATCGGAGCGAGCAGGGGGAGCCGCGGGGCTGGACCGCTGCCAGGCTGAGCCCGAGCGCACTTCACCGCGTCTTCAGAAATAGTTAAAGCGCGCCGGGTTTTAATGCCGCGCGACGAAGCGCCGGGCTGGGGTCAGCGAGGGGCCTAAGGGCATCGCATTTGGCTTTTTTTAGGAGCGCGATGGCGAAAAGCAAGCTTTAGGAGTACAGTCATGACACGGCCTTCCAGGGAGCTCACGGTGCAATACGGTGCTGCCGGCGCACGCGCAGCACTTGCGGAAATACCTCGGGTAACGGTCACGACGCGAAAGTCACCGTTCACTCGCTGCTGTCACCCAGCCTGAATATCTGTGACACCTGCTACGTCGCAGGCGTTTGTTGACGCCTCACTGATAATCTCTGTTCACGCACTCCTTTCATTAGGTACGCTACACCCTCTGCACGTCGGAGGTCAGGTTGCATCGTTACCCTACAGCCTAAAGAAGGCAAACTGTCTCATACGGGCTTGGGTTATTTCAGATATTATGCAGAATAATTCTGGTGTCACTCGCACAATCTTTCGCTTAGACTAAGCAAATCTCCGGTTCACGTAACTCAGCCCAGCTCCCCGAATGTCAATACTACTGCGCCCATTTACGTCAACTGAGCGGCTGGCACCGCATACTCTCCTTAAGTGAATAAGAACCCGTTTCTGCTGACACAGCAATAACTGCGGTGATCTCCACCTTCACCTCCTCTGCTTTGTAGATTTTTCCACCTGCAAGCGCGCAGGTGGGCAAGACTCCTTTGCCACAGCAACCAGGGCTTTATCAAGAGATGCCCATGGACTTTAAAAACACAAGAAATCAACGGTGTTTTACTATAATTGCTCTTCAAGTAATTTAAAACTAGATTTACCCACGTGGCTTCTCTAAATAAAAAGTGATCTGCAGCGTACGAATCTGAATTCAAAACAAGTTTGCGCGAAACATGCCAAATACAAGATGCAGTTGCAGCTCAGTCCTCGGTGGACGCTAGTCACTACTGTAAAATTATTGCATGCATTGTTGTAAAAGAAAAAAGTGAAGGGTATAAGAAGAACAGGGGTCAAAGCATTTCCAGACTTGCCGAGGGTTAGGTCTTACCAATGGAGTAAAACATTTAAGCTTTAATGGAAAACTATAAATGCAAATACATATAAAATGAGCCATAAAATAGGCTTCTTATGGAAATTCATGTCTCGTAACAAGAACGGTACAAATATTTCCTAACACGTCAAACCCCCTGTATACGTGCATTCGTGCTTTCCTCCCTCCTGGCGGTATAAGCACAAAAAAGGTAACCGCACTGGTAAGAGGAGTTTTCCAGTCTTGGGCTATGGAATCGACATCTCAAGAACCTGGTTAAACCTGCGGTCCCAGTCAGTAAACGCAAACACCAGGAAAGGCAGGAAGACGGCATCCGAGGGCTCCGACCAGCACGATCCCAACCCAGCAGCCCTTAGTCTCAGCCATCCTTTACAAACGTACCAGACGTAGCCCTGCAAATCAAGCTGCCATGGGATTTGTTTTCTAAAACAACATCTCACTCTACTCTGCTGTGGAGGAAATTTAGTCCTTATTCCTCTTTATTATTCATAAGGTACGGAGATACATTAACAGCTAAGTTTTAATTTCAGAAACATTCTGATATTTAGAAAGAACAGATTCCAGCCCTGGTTTCACACTAGGTTGGTTTGGGGTTTTTTTTCCCCATTATCACTGTTATTACTGGTATTAGTATCACTGGAGAAGTGATTAAAAGGTCCTGGACATCTTATTAAAATAGTCTACTCCCCTCTTCAGCATCAAGATACATTCTGTTATTTTATAAACAGGAATAATCTTTCTGGAAATTAAACTCCAAGCATTGCCAAGTCCTCTCTTCCTTCTGAAACAGCGGTTAAAATTGCGCGTAAGAATTATCCCGCACATTTGAAGCGGAGGCAAAAATATGTACTGCTTAATGCTGAGCGCTCCCCAGATCCGCTCATCAAATGTGCAAATACGAGAAGAGCGGTAACGAGCCGAGTCTTCGAAATTCTCAGGGACGTCGAGGAGAGAGATCCCTCATGGACGCCAGCAGCGGTGGCCCCTGCACCTGGGTTCAGGTGGTGGCTTGCTGACGCGCAGGCACACAAGGCTGATGAATTTACGGAAAGGGCTGCTTTTTTTGGAAAACCGCAGTTTTGTTCACTGAGGTAGCCCGGCAGTTTAACTACGCATGTTTGTGTATCAGACCTCTTTTCTATATTCTTCACTAAATAGAAATTCAAAAGAGTCTTAGGCGCAGATTAAATGCTTTCAAAAATCAATTCTAGGCTGGCATAGAAGTTAACCAGTCTGACCTCGCGATTACAGACTAAACACTTCCTTAGGAAACAAAGTGGAGGAATATTTTACGTTTCAATGATTATTTGAGATAGTACCACCGCATATAAAAAATGAGAAACCGTGGCAATATTTGAGGAAGTTTATGTACGGATAATTGGGTGAGGCATGAAAATAGGACTCATTCGCGGGGGTGGGACTTTGTAGTATTAAAATACATTAACAAAAGGCAATATCCAGTATACAACTCATCCCAACTGTAACAAGCACTTTGAATTTCAGGTAGCATTGCGAAAAAGAGAATCATGTAACCTAGTTCCTACCCGATTACTCCGATTTTTTTTTACCTCTGGAACCTTAGTGTCAAGATACACGATGGCCAAGAAAGCGGTGGGAAGATACGTGCTTATTCTAAGGGCTAAAGAGCATCTTCCAAACTACCTCGGGAATGACGCGAACCAGTTACAAAACACACTTCCTCAGTCCCGTATTCCTGAGGACGGAGTGCGTATTTAACGCCCGAGTACCGACGTGCCATGCAACAGCATTTTTTTTTTTTCATTCTTACTAGTGTCAACAGCAGCGTAACCCCAGAGCTTTCAAATAAACGTTTGCGTTAGTTTGATCATATAAGTGCGCTACGCGGTAATTAAATCCAGTTTGTATTTTTAAAGTGCTATTCCGCATAGAGCCAAACCGCGTTCTATTTGTATCCACCGTCTCTCAGTTCTGGGAAATCCATAAATTCATTTGTCAAAGGTAAAAATACTTCCGCCAAATTCCTTCTAAATCTTTTGAAAGGGTTTGTTCAAACTCCTGACATAGCGTTTTGCTCTAAACAAATTTCTAGACAACCCCGTGATTTTCCATCTCTGAAAATATACTGTTTCCCCCTCCGCGAAACTAGAACAGAGGGTCGGAGAGAAAGGAAATTATTAAGCATTCTAGTGGGTTTTTTCCAACAAAAACTAAGATAGAGGTCAATGAATAAGTATGTGCAGGCTGGAACTTAAATCCTCTGGGGTGACTGTAGGCTAATTAATAATTAATGCCAGAGACATGGTGTTTGAAATGCAGATGTGATAACTGGAGGCCTGGCAAAGCTGTTCAGAGGAAGCAGATTTGGATGCTACAGGGAATAGGCACTCCCTTGCCGGCTGGCTCTGAAAGCAGACCTGGGTGCAAAGCAGGGCCTATGGTTTAGATTATATTCCCCTCAGCTGTTAATTACCTGAACCTACTTTGAAGTTTTTCTCTTTTTATCCTCTGCATGAAAAGAGATTGGTTCAGCCAAGGGACTTGAAAAAATGATCAAATACATGGAGTAGAGGAGGGGAATAGAACTTCAGATATAAAAAAAGATAAGGAAGAAAAACACTCAGGGAAACACACAGGAACGTGTTAGGAAGTGCACGAGTGTGGCTCGATGTTTCGAGCGAGTTGCACTGCTTGAAGTTATTTCAGCCGCTAAGTAAACCCCCGCGCATTTTGTGAATAGATTTGTGAAAAGGCATCTCTCGCTATACGTAGAGAGTTTACATTAATTATTTGATGAAAGTACCATAGGTGATTTCCTATGCTATTTTTAATTCAATAAAGTCATTTAAACCTCCTTATGTTTGGGGCTATTTAATGAGGTGTGCAGCATTAACAGAATCAGCAATGAGCTGTTACTACAAGTATTAAGATTTTTGCAAAAAAAAATCACTCGTTTTCACGAAGGAGGGAGGCGGGCACAGCTTGGGTTCCTCACTGCCGCTGGAAGGGGGGGGCGTGGGTGCACATCCCAGCTCCTTGAGCCTCCGGGGGGGGGGGACCCGAGGGCGAATGGACCCTTGGAATGCACCCTTTGGAACGCACCATTTGCACAGCACCCTTCGCAACACACCCTTTGCACAGCACCCTTCGCACAGCACCCTTTGGAACACACCCTCTGCACAGCACCCTTCGCAACACACCCTTCGCACAGCACCCTTTGGAACGCACCCTTTGCACAGCACCCTTCGGAACGCACCCTCCGCACAGCACCCTTCGGAACACACCCTTTGCACAGCACCCTCCGCACAGCACCCTCCGCACAGCCCGGGGGCGCGGGGCAGGCAGGGCTGATGGGGATGAAGGCAGGGAGGATGCTGCCCGCACCCCGCCGGCGAACGGGCAGCGTTTGGGGACCTCCCCAGCACCCTCCCGAGCGCAGCAAGGACCCCGCTACCAAAAGCCAGGGGGGTACCTTTTGCTACCGGGCCGTCGCAGCCACCGGCCTCCCCGGGCCGGGCCCGTCCCCGGGCGCTGCGGGCTCCCCGGGGCGGCGAGCGGCTCCCGGCCCCGCTCGCCCGGAGCCCGCGGGTCCCTGCGGGCAGGAGGGGGCCGCCGAAATCGCCTGGGCCTTTTTCTCTTTGCAGTGACAGATCGTTCCCTTTTCAAAGCGTCTCCAGAGGCTCTAGTTTTCTTTCTTTTTTTTCTTTTTTTTCTTTTTTTTTTTTTCGACGCTCTTCCCCACTCGTTAGAGCCCGCCCGTTCAAAGGCTTCCCCGGCCAAACTTCCCAGCAACTTCACTAAAACCCTTTGAAACATGGGGAAGGGGCTGGGTTTGGGTTTTTTTTTTTTCCTTCCCCCTCTTTTTTTTTCTTTTTTTCCTTTTTTTTTTCTTTTTTTTTTCTTTTTTTTTTTTCCCTGGAGTACAGTAGGGTGAAGCAATCTCTCACGAACTCGGGGCCGGCTGTGTTTAAAAATTAATTTGAAAATACCTCTCTTTCAAGGCGCAGGTGGCTCGCGTTGAAGCCCATCACCTTGGCATCCGGGCATAGCTTCTCCTCCTGCTGATGCGAGGAGCCCCTGCAGCCCACCCGGCCCAAACCCCGATATTTTTTTACCCGATTTCTCCTTCCCAGCACCGCCTTTCACCGTAAGGCGAGGGGACCACGCAGCGTGATGCACAACCCCGCACCTGCGGGATGTTCTCGCCCCTTTGCGGGGGTCACTCGCCGAACCCGTGGGTTGCCCACTCGCGTGTTGTTCACCCACCGTTAAGCAAAGCTGCCAGGTGACGAGGAAACCTCCATCCCGGGGCGAGGACCGCCTCGATTTTCCCCAAAACGGGCGTGGGAAGCGCATGGGTGTTCGCGTCACGGGCGTGGGGTGGCCCAGGGAGAGCCACGCCTGGGAGGGAGAGGGGCTTTTAATGAAATCATAACGTTCAAAGAGTTTTTCTATTAAATCCTGCTAATTTTCTAGGTGCTGTGAAGTGAATGCGAGGAAGCATTAAAAGGGAATTGAATTTGCATTCCTTATGCTACAGGCACATGTTTACATGACCTTTAAAACAGAATTAAAGCTGTATCATCAGCAGCTGTAGGCAATTCACATTACTAAGGCAATCAAATCAGAAGGCTAAACTAACTATAAAACATAAATTAAACTGATAGAGAATCATCCTAATTCACTAGGTTTACTCGCAATTTACTTATCCGCTACTAGTAATTTCTAAACAGTTTGGAGAAGAAGCAAATGGGAAATACTTGAATGTGGCACTTCAAAAATGGGTTGTCCGAGGGGGGGAGCCGGCTCCCCGGGGCTCTCCCGGGGGTTCTTCATTAGCGAGAGCAGCCCGGGCATGGGGTCCCCCCTCCGCGCCCCCCGAGGTCGCGTTCCCAGGGGTCCACGAAGGGCCCGCAAACCGGTACCTGCATGGCTGAACCCCCAATTTTGCTGGGTTGGCTCACACCTCCCGCAGCCCCCCCCATGCTCTCTGGAGGAGCCTCGTAGACGCCGGTTTATTTTCTAAAAATATGAAATAACTCCGCGTCCAATCGAGTTCGCGTCGCTCCGCTCCTTTCCGCCCTCCCCCGCCATCCCCACGAGGGACAATTGCCAATGTCTGAAGCACGATTTTGGGGGGGGGGGGGGGAAAGAAGAAAAAAAAAATCGATACGGCGGGTGGTTTCATTAAAAGTTTGCAGAGCGCCTTTGCCCGCCTCGGCTCCAGCGCTGCCGGGGGAGCGGGGCCGGCCCCGGGCACCCCCGGCCCCGCTGCCCCCGCAAGGCCCGGCCGCAGCCTCCCCCGAGCCCCCCCGCCTTTGATTTATTCCCGTTTATTTCTTGCAGGCGGCGCAGCCCAGGGGCTGCCTCCCCCCGCCCCCCGCCCCGTTCTCCCGGGTGCGCTTCCATTTCTCCTGGGCACCGCCGTGATTTATTGCCCGCCCGCCTCCCCGTGAACCGGGGGCCCCGCTCCCCACGCAGCCCCCGCCGCGCCCGGGGACGGCACGGAGGGGAAGGGGACGGCGCAGTCTGCAGGGGCTTTAACCGGGTCGCTCCCGGTTTGGGGCGGGGGGGGAGGAAAAAGGAGCCAGGTGATGCCGGGGGACCTCGCCCGCTGCGGGGGAAGCGGCTGGGGAGGGTCCAGCCCCAGCAGCTTCTTCCTGCGGGGCCGGGGTTGCGGGGGGGGGGGCACCCCGAAGCCGAGGGGGGTGGAAGAGCGGGGAGGGAGCAGCGGGGATCCCCCGCGCCGGCATCACCGGGGTGCGCCGGGGCCCGCGCAGCTTCGTCCCGGCGCGGGGCGGGGGGGGGTGCGGGGGGCACCCCCGGCCTGCGGGGCACCGGGGGGGGGTCCGAGCTCACGCGTGGGCAGAGCCTTTTGTCTGTGCGCAGCCAGGCTCCGGCTCGGCCCCGCGCGGGGGGGGGGGGGGGGGGCGGCGGAGCGGCCACTTGCGCGGGCACGATCGCGGGTGACCGAGCGCAAGCTGAGCTGCATCACGTCCCTCCACGCTTCCCCGCAGCGCGATTCGCGCAGGAAACATCTTTTAGCAACGCAGCCCGGCCTGAAAGTTCCCATTTTTTTTTCTCTCTCTTTTTCTTTTTTTTTTTTTTTTTTTTTTTACAACAGCTTTGGCGCGACCCGAATCAAACGGGGAGTAAACTTTCCACCAAGCCGTAAAGGTTTCGCCGGTGAGAAAACAAAGGATGAGCGGCGCCGACTACGTATTTAGAAATGTAAATCTAAAAATGTAAATCTGCGCTTCCAAGCGCAGGGGACGTTGAGATCTCTCTGCAGCTTCGGGACCGTCGCTGGCTGCTTTGCACGCTGAATGGTAAAGCTGGGAAAACGTATAGTTTAAAAAAAAAAAAAATCAAAAAAACCAAACCAACAACAACAAAGTATAAAACAAACGGGAAAAAAAAAAAAAGCCACACTGAAATTGTTCAGTAAGCTAACAACCAGCCACGCAGGTATTTGTCACCCAAGGAATGGAGCTATTTGTCTTCAATGTCTCATTAGTCACCAGAGGTTAAATCGCACGCCATTTAGCGCGTTTTCAAATCCAACCCGCTTTCCTTTCAATACGTCGGAGCAGAAATCTGTCCGTTCGGGAATTGTATTTGAATTAGTGTTAGAATATAGGCAGGGTGGCCTCTGATTTGGGAAGGGAGCCGGATCCCGCCCCCCCCGCACACCCCCCCCCCCCCCACCACCCGCGCAGGGGCTGTGGTTGCCCATCGCTAACCGCATCCATCGCCCCTCTTTGCTGGGAGTGAACGCACTTCGCCAAAAAAAAAAAAAAAAAAAAAAAAAAAAAAAAGAGGGGAAAAAAAAAAAAACCCCAAACCCCAAGCGAGATTTCGGTCCGGGATTCTTGTCATCACGCCCTGTTTGGATGGCACGGTGAGGAAAGTGCCCACGTAAAGGGGCTCCGCGTTCTGTGCGGACCCCCCGAGCCCCAGCGGAGCCGGGAAGCTGGCGGGCCCCGCACCGGCCCCGCACCGGCCCCGCACCGGCCCCGCACCGGCCGCCGCCCCGCTGCCCCCCGCCATCCGGAGCTCTCGGTGCACAACAACAAACCCCGACGCCTCAATGCGTGGATTTAATAAAAGTCAAGACCGGTCCCACGGTAAAAAAAATGGGCACTTTGGAGAGACTGCCCGGAATAGGATTTTTTTTTTTTTTTTTCTTTTCCTTTTTTGCTCTCGACTGCAAATCAACCAAATGTTCGAGACAATACCTGCTACAAACCGAGCCAGCTAAAAAAATATAACAGTGACCTGAACATGACGTGGTAGCGCACAAATGAACGACATCTTTTGGTTGTTGTTGTTTTCCCCCAGCAAGTACAATTTTTTTTTTTTTTTCAAATATTAACAACGTGGGGAAAAAAATCATCCGAATAGTAATAAGAATAATAAGAATAATAGGCGATTGGAGCAGAGGAGAGAGGAGTCGCCCAAAGCGCTTTGGAAACCGCAGCAGTTAGAATACAAATGCTATTTACCTTGTGATTTTCTGATTTTTCTCTGCCCGGGACTGGCTTTATTGTCCCTCCCTAGCCTTTCTCCGGGCTCAGGACCAGCCCGGCCGCAGCACCGCTCCCTCCGTGCCGGGTTTCTCACTAACGGGCCGGTGCTCGGAGAGATTTGGGGCCGGGGAGCGGGGGGGGGTGGGGGGGAGCTGCATTCATTCTTACATTCGGACTATTTTAATTTGCAATCTGTCAGTCCATCTCCTGGCTGTGGCTGCGAGATGGCAGCGTGGCTGTGGCTCTCCCTTCTCTCTCTCTCTCTCTCCCTGCACGGCGTTTACTCACGTTCAAGAGCAGCCAACAGAGACCAAAAAAAAAAAAAAAAAAAAAAGAACTAATTGAGCTTGTGTCGGCATTGGCTAATTTCTGCTAAGACTCTGTAAATTCCTCTTTTCCTCCTAAGCTTCCCCACGCAGGTTAGGTTTGCACAAAGCATCTCCGGAGATGCAGGAGCCGGGTTCAGCTGCTGGGTGCCCGGGCTTCAGCGTTCGCCCCAGCGCCGGGCTGTACACAATGCGAACCTTAACTCCTGGCTCCAGAAAGGGTTCGCTTGCCCTTTCCCAACCCCCCCCGCCCTCCCCCACCCCCCCCCCCCACGCTTGACTCTGGGTTTAAATTTGCACTTGTTCCCACCGAGCGCAATCTAACTCGTCCTGTCTCTAAAGTGAACTTGTGTTGAAGGTGAAGTTTTCAATATAGAGGTCATGACACCGAGCCGCAGCTTACCGCTCCGAGCTTCATGCTGTATTAAACACAATCAAAACGACCCCCTTTTAGACCTTCCCCACCCCCCCACCCCACCCCACCCCGCAGATGAACAATGAGGGGGAAGAAAAAAAAAAAAAACCAACAAACCAAAACCAACAAAACCACAACGACAAAAAAAATCTCTAAAATATAATAAAATCAGCGCTGCCGCGGTGAGAAAAGCCGGTCCTCCCGCTCCTGGGCTCGCTGCCTCCGAGGTCCCTACCTATAGAGAGGCGCCTATAGAACGGCTTGGACCCGCACACGCCCGCCCAGCCGCACCCCGCGTTTTGGTTCTTGGCTCTTAAAGGCGAATGTGCGGGTTTGGAGCCGGGCAGAGCCGCCCGGGCACGGCGTGGGTGCCGCTCCTGCCGCCCGCCCGCTGCCCCCGGAGGGGACGGGGACCCCCAGAAAAGCGCTGGGTCCTCGACGGGGGGACTCGCCACAATTCCAGCTCCTCCACTTCAAAGCGGGGCTTTTCTCTATAGCGACTTCTAGCTGCCCCAAGACGGTAGGCTGCCTTCAGCTATTGTGCGATCTTTTTCATGCCAAAGATTTAGCAGGGACGGGGGGAAAAAAAAAAAAAATAGATATTAAAGCGAGTAATTTGTTGGGGAAACGCCGGTCCCTCGAGTGCGGAGGCACCCAGAGCCAGAGGGCTGGAGCGCACGGTCCGAACCCAGAAACTTTTTTTGGGGGGCTCTTTTTTTTTTTTTTTAAAAAAAAAAACTTTAATGGGTTTCAGTCTATGAAAAATAAGTTACAAATTCTTGCAACAGTAGCTTTGCATGTACTTATTTTTCTCCCATGTCCAGACGGGGTCGTCTATTGAATAAGGCTCTTTTATTCTGCATGGGGCAGGGGATTTGTGGCCATGGTCCCCCTTTTATTCCTCTCTCTATGGAAACCCAGATCATGGGGAGAAATATGCGAGGCTGAATAAAGAAAAGCAGCAGAAAGGACCGCTTGAGAGCGGCATCTGTTACACTTGGGAAGTTAGACTGACAGGAAAGAGCTAAAGAAACCCTCTCCAGCAGATTAGTTAGAACAGCAAGAAGATTTAACTATATGCAGATAAAAACACTTTAAAATCCACCGTACTCTCCTATAGACGAGCCGAGAGCCTCCTCGGTCAGGAGCGGAGTGCCGCGGAGCCGGGCTCTGCCCGAGATATATTTGCAACAAATATTAAATGGGACGGTCGGGGTTTTATTTTCCCTGCTAGAGACTCTGCCTTAATTAAACGGCGGATCCGAGCATCTATTTTCACGGGCAATGGGATTTGAAAAATTGTTTCCGAAGTTAAAGTGCAAATTAATTTTAAATAATTTAGTTACGTTTTTATACGGTGCGGATTTGGATTTTTTTTTTTTTTTCCTTCCCCTCTCCCTTCCGCGGGCTCCGGTGATATTTATTTCGAGAAGCTTGTGAAGGCGGAGGGCGGGGGGGGTTTGGAAAGGAAAGAAAAGGGGGGGGAAAAAAAAAAAAAAAAAAAAGCGGACCGCTAATATAACTCTTTCTCTGCCCTCCCCGCCTTCCTCCGCGCCTGCGGCGGGCTCGGCCGCCGCTCCGCTCGCAGAGCCCGAAACGGAGCCTCACGGGGATATTTTTCATCTCCTGACCTCCCCTCTGACCCCCCGCCCCCGCACACACCCCGCTCCCCACTACCTGCAAACTTTTATTTTTTTTTATTTCTTTTCCAAGCCCCCACCCTCCTACCCCCCCCCCTCCGGGGATGGGGGGGGGGCTGCAGCAGGCGCGGAGCGGGCGCGGGTGCGCAGCGGCCGCCCGCCGGGGATGAGCCCGGAGCCCCGCAGCCCTCCCGATATATCGCGATGTAGCCTGCAGGCAGGCAGCCCGCTCTGCTCTTTAAGGGCCAGCCCTGCCTTTGCCCCCCTCTCGCACGCTGCGCCCTGCCCGAGCCCCGGCGCGAAATTATTGTGATTATTCTGATTATCATGAGGAAAGCGATGCTACCCGGCTCGGAAGGAATCAGAGGAGCGCTCACCTTATTTATATCTATTTTCTCATTTTCTTGAATTTTCTTCAGATCTGTCTTCTCAGAGAAACTAATGCCTTAATGACTTTCTGGTAGCTGCAAGCCTTCTTTTATTTCTGCTAAATATATGAAAATGTATGCAAATTTAAATCAAGCTTAACCTAGGAGCTCTTGCAATATATTTAATGGAATTTCAAACCAATAAGGGAACTCTGATGCAGTCTTCTGTAAGTGCAAATATAATTACGCAGCTAGGTTACCTCCAAAATTATGCAGGGAAAGGTCATTTTTTAACCGGGGAGCGGGTCGGCGGTACCGGGGCCGTGGCTCTGCCGCCGCCGCCGCCCGGGGAACCGGTTGCAGCCCCGCCGGGGCTCGGCGGCTGCGGGGCGGCTGCGGGGCTCTGCCCGCCGGGCCCCGACCGCCCGGGGGGCACCGCGCTCCTCCCCCCCGGCCCCCCCGGCGGGGCCTGGGGGCCTCTCGCTCCTTTCCCCCCTTGATTTCTCCTTTTCCCCCGGTTTTTTTTTTTTTTTGTTCGCGTTTTTCTTTTCGGTTTTTTTCTCCCCCCCCCCCCCGCAGCCCGCACGCCAGCCGCGCACCGGCGGCACCCCGCGCCCCTGCGTGTCGCGTTGCAAACTTTGCGGAGGCACCGCCGGGAGGCCGGAAAGCGCCTTTTTGGGGGGTTTTTTTAATTATTTGGGGTTTGCTTTTTTTTTTTTTTTTTTTTTTTTTTTTTTGCTTGGTTTTTGCTGCTCGGCGCGCACGGCGGGAGCGCACGGCCCCGCGGCGGGCGGCAGGCGCGCGGCTCCGGGCGGCGGAGCGGGCGCTGCGCACCGAGCGGCGGAGCCCGCCCGCACCGGGGGCGGCGGGGGCGCGGCGGGGGCCGGGCCGGGCCGCCGCCGGGGTGGTCCCGTTAGTGCTGCCGCCGGGGCGCCGCCGTTTAACCTCTGCGGCGCGCTCCCCCGGCGCTAATCGCTCCCCATTTAAGCCGTGCCCCGCGTCCAGCCCCCCCCCCCCCCCTCCGCCTCCCGCCCCGGCTCCCCGCCCGGCGCGCAGCGCGGCGCGGAAGGAGTTAAGCGGCGGGGCCGCCTCGCGCCCGGCCCCCGGTGCCGGCGGAGTGATTCACTTCCTGCCTCGGGCCCGCGCGGCGCCCGGCGCCTCGGCCCCGCCCCCGCCGCCGCGGCCGGCCTCCTCCTCCCCGCCATTGGCCCGCGCGGCGCGGCCCCGGCGGCGGCGCGGCCCCATTGGGCGGCGCGGCTGCCAGTCGGCGGGCGGCCGCTGCCCGGGCCGCCGTGCCGGTGGATGTCAAAGGCTGAAGCGGCGGCGCCGCCACAGTATAACTCGTGGGGGCTGCGCGGCGGCCATGGCCACAGCCGCCTCCAACCCCTACAGCCTCCTCGGCTCCGGCTCGCTCGCCCATGCGGACGGCGCGGGCATGCAGCAGGGGAGCCCCTTCCGCAACCCGCAGAAGCTGCTGCAGAGCGAGTACCTGCAGGGCGTCCCCGGCAATGGGCACCCGCTGGGGCACCACTGGGTGACCAGCCTGAGCGACGGCGGGCCCTGGCCCTCGGCGCTGGCCGGCGGCCCGCTGGAGCAGCCCGACGTCAAGCCGGGCCGGGAGGACCTGCAGCTGGGCGCCATCATCCACCACCGCTCGCCCCACGTCTCCCACCACTCGCCCCACGGCAACCACCCCAGCGCCTGGGGCGCCAGCCCGGCCCACAGCGCCTCGCTGGCCCCCGCCGCCGCCGCCGCCGCCGCCGCCGCCGGGCAGCCCCTCAACGTCTACTCGCAGGCCGGGTTCGCGGTGGGCGGCATGCTGGAGCACGGCGGGCTCACCCCGCCGCCCGCCGCCGCGCAGGGCTTGCACCCGGGGCTGCGGGGCGAGGGCGGCGGCGAGCACGGCGAGCTGGGCGGCCACCACTGCCAGGACCACTCGGACGAGGAGACGCCGACCTCGGACGAGCTGGAGCAGTTCGCCAAGCAGTTCAAGCAGCGGCGCATCAAGCTGGGCTTCACCCAGGCCGACGTGGGCTTGGCCCTGGGGACCCTCTACGGCAACGTCTTCTCGCAGACCACCATCTGCCGCTTCGAGGCCCTGCAGCTCAGCTTCAAGAACATGTGCAAGCTGAAGCCGCTGCTGAACAAGTGGCTGGAGGAGGCCGACTCCTCCACCGGCAGCCCCACCAGCATCGACAAGATCGCGGCGCAGGGGAGGAAGAGGAAGAAGCGCACCTCCATCGAGGTGAGTGTCAAGGGCGTGCTGGAGACGCACTTTCTCAAGTGCCCCAAGCCGGCCGCCCAGGAGATCTCCTCGCTGGCAGACAGCCTGCAGCTGGAGAAGGAGGTGGTGCGGGTCTGGTTCTGCAACCGGCGGCAGAAGGAGAAGCGCATGACCCCGCCGGGGGAGCCGCCGCAGCACGACGCCTACTCCCACGGCGTGAAAACGGACACGGGCTGCCACGACCTCTGACCGCGGGCCGGCCGGGGGCAGGACTGCGCGGAGCTTTCCGCCGGGGCTTTAACTTATGCTGTTCCGAGAGGCGGGAGACGCGGAGCGGGGGCTCCCCGCTCGCCGCCTGGGCAATATAGCTTTTTCTTTTTTTTTTTTCTTTTTTTTTTTTCCTTTTTTTTTTTTTTTTTTTCTTTTTTCTCTCTCCGACCTTTCCGCTGATCAGTACACGGTCGTTTACTCGCAGACAAGGTTTGTTTTCGGTCTCCACTAGGACGAAGGGGAAAAAAAAAAAAAAAAAAAAAAAGAGGAAAAAAAAAAAAAGAAAAGAAAAAAGAAAACCCACGGGAAAAAAGAAAAAAAAAAAAAAAAAAACAAAAACCCGACAGAAAAGGAAAGACAGATGTGTGCCTATGAATAACCTTCCAGCGCCTTGGTTATATCAGCTGTATTTCAGGTGAATCTGTTTTACAATAGACTAGTTTTGCATTTTTAAAGACTTATATAGCGTTTTTAAATGTCTGAGGTGTTTTACTACAAACTGTACACAATATTTGTGACCTAATTTGTATCGAATTGAGCAGTCAAAACGTTTCTCCCTTCCCCACGCACCGGCAATGTCACCCAGCGGGGACGGGGCAGGGTGGCCGCGGCCCTTCCTCCTCCTCCTCATCCTCCTCGTCCTCCTCCTTCTCCCCCCCCCCCCCCCCCCCAGGAGATGGGGGTCCCCTCCGCGCCCGCGGAGCTCCGCGCACCCGGCTGCCGCACGCACGGTGGGTGAAGAACGGGCTTATTTCTTGCAGCTTTTCTCTGCCTTTTCCAAGAACTTCCCAACACGGTAAAACGATGGGGTTACAATCCTGACACCCTCCCTTCCCCTCTTCTCCCAAGGAAAAAAAAAAAACAAAAAAAAATTTATTTCTAAGAGATTGATCCGAAATTAAGCGCCACGACCAAACCCGTGGCATTGGCCAGTCTTTTTTCCGAAGATGAGTTGGGCTTTTCGATCAGCGCCGGACTGAGAGGTCTGTAGTAAAACACCTTTATACTTCTGCGCTTTGGCTTCGGAAATCAGTTTCTCTGTATTTTGTTTCGATAGTGAAGAGGAATGAGGTGTCTCATGAATTTTGGGGCGCGGGGGTGGGGTGGGGGGGTGGGGGACAGAAAACGCCCGCATTTGGTTCACGCTGAGCTTGTTTCCGCGTCACAGGGAAATGCTGGATCTGGTGGAAAGCTTTTATAAAAAAAAAAAAAAAGAACAAAACAAAACCAACAAAAAACCCAACAAAACCAAAACGAACAGGGAGAAAAACAAAGAAAAAAGAAAAAAGTCACTAAAATGCTCCAACCATCCCCATTTTTTCGGCACAGGAGCTGTAGCCGCCCCCTCTCCTCTGCCCGTCCGTGGATGTGTTGTACACAAGGGGGGGGGGGTGTGCAACGCCCACGCACCCACGCAGCCGCTCACGCAGGGGCATTGCTGCGTGGCTGGGGGGCTGCGTGCGGGCAAGGCCAAGTTCAGCCACCGCACCCGCACCCTCCCCGCGGCCGGGCAGGACCGGGCCGGGCTCCCCCCGCACCCACCCAGGGCTCCCCCCCCCCCCCTCCCCGCACAGCCCCTCTCCCTCCTCCCCGGCGTTCAGATTTTTTCCTTTTGACATTTATATTTTTCAAGTATTTTTCAGTAAGCGCTAAAAAAAAAAAAAAAAAGAAAAAAAAAAAAAAGAAAAAAAAGGAAAAAAAAAAATAAACTCGACACTGAGGACCTGCCTATTTCTGCCAACTTTATAACTGTACAGTTTTGTATATTAAACGTTTTTTGGAAGTTATTAATTTAAAGAAAGATCATTTAGTTTATTCATTTAGTAACTGATGTATAATAAACGCTATTTTCATTAAAGGTTGCTTTTTTCAACTATTTTATCCAAAATTGCCTATTGCAGTTGCCAACAATTATTTATTTTCAATAAATTCCACATTATGTTTAAAAAAAAAAAGGGGAAAAAAAAAAACGTTTCAGAAAGAAAAAAAGCAAAAAAAAAAAAGCCTAAATGGGTGTCGGAAAAAAAAAAAAATAATAATAACGAAACACACGAGTCGCTGTAACGTTTGGTTGTCGACCAGTTTTAGTCAAGGGGTTTATATTGACGCAATATTTTATTGTTGTAAAAGGATAAAAAAAAAATTAAAAAAAAAGGTTTAAATAAACATTTTTACAAAAAAAAAAAAAAAAAATTACAAATTATACCTTGCGTTGTTTGTGCGCTGGCCGAGCCGGGGGTGCGGGCAGCGGGGGGTCCTCGGCGAGGGGGCGGCAGGGACCCCCCCCCCGACCCCCCCCCGGCTCTGGGTGCCCCCCCGGGTCCCCCGTATCCCCCCCCCCCCCGCCGCGGGTCCCCCCCTCCCGCCGCCTCGCGGGAAGGGCCGGTGCCCTCCCGGGAAAGGGGGCTCGGGGGGGGGTGGGCTGGGGGCTCCGCGGCTTTCGGCGGGGGGTCTGTATACATGGGATCTGTACATACTGGTGCGTGCGCGCGGCACTAGCCCTGTGGCTATAGGATGAGCTATAGGATGAGCTATAGGATGGGGACCGGGGGAGGGGTGCAGGCAGCAGCAGCGCTGCCACCGCGGCTCTGCGCGGCTCTGCGCGGCCGCGCTGCCCCCCCCCCCACCCCCCCCCCCCGCCTACCGCCTTCCCCTTCACCCTTTTCGGGGCTCTCCCCGCCCCGAGCCGCGGGAATCCCGAAGGAAGTTTCTTTTGTTCCCTCCTCCCCCCCCCGCCCCAGCCTCCCCGGCAGCGGGGGGGCCGCGCTGGGGCTCCTGCACCCCCAATCCCCCCGGGCCGGGCCGCCCCCCCGCTCCCCCGGGGCGGGAAGCGGCGTTTTGGGGGGAGCAATATCAGGGGATCGCAGCTAACGGGGTGAAACCGGGAAGCGGAGCGGAGGGTGGGTGCTGGGGGGAGGCAGGGAAGCAGCAAACTTCACAGCAGCACCAGCCAAATGGCTTTTTATTTTTTTTTCTTCCCCCCCCCCCCCCCCCCCCCACCTTGCTGAAGCTGAACCTTGGAGAAAACCCTCCTGCGAATAGTTTAGGGGTGGGGGAAATTACCTTTGGGAGAGTCCTGAGAAGCCACCCGAGCGAGGAGCGCGCTCTCCTGTCTTTAATTATCCAGCAGCGGCCGGAGCACGAGTGGACAAGCACCTTCCCACGCCGGCTACAACCTCCACACAGCCCTGTACCTGTTAGCAAGAGGGATTTGGGACGCAAACAGCGGGCGCTGCTTTGTTTCTTAACCACAAACCTGATTTTGGTGTTTTTTTTTTTTTTTTTGTAAATCTTTGCAAGCTGCAGCACGGCGCAGACCCCACGGTGCTTGGGGGTGACCGGCCTGCGCTTGCTCCTGCGCTGGGGCAGCAAAGCCCGGCTGCCTCCGCAGCGGGACGACAACCTGCAACTGTCTCAGAAAGGATTACAACAGAAGGAGAAGGAAACCTAACCCCCAAAATCGCATTCCTCGGTCAGCTCCAGAGCCAAAATAAACGCGCACCAAATAGCGCGGGTACCCAAACCAGGAGTAAACGGCCGCGGTTTGTAAACAGCCCCGGCTAAGGACACGGAGGAAAAGCTTCGCGTTAAAACATGCACGCTGGCTCTTAACGTTCGGGGTCCTGCGAGGTAAAGCTCGTAGAGCCGGCGTTGCTTTGGAGGAAGGACGGAAGGCGTTTCGCTGAAATTAGCCTGGTTTAGAGCCCTTCGGCTGTTCTCCAAGCGCAATCGCAGCGAGGGCTGCGTTACGCCTTATTTTAAACCGAATTATGTTCGGAGACAAAAGAGATGCGACGAAAGAGAAAAATCAAGTAAGTTCACAAACAGAAACACTTCAAAGAGTACTTGAAAGCCGGAAAAAATAGGGAAGGAGAATTTCATTTCAAGAAAAGAAAATCTCTGCTCCTTACTGCCCATGTATCTCGGTATTCCTGTGAGCAAAAGGAAACTCTTTTGTGCCACCTAATGTTAAGCACAGATCACTGTTGTCGTCTTTGCTGCCCATCGTACGTCGTGCGCGTTGGGGAGGCCTCGGGGCGCTGAGCGCATCGGGGCGGAGCGGGGCGGCTGGGGAAGCTCAGCGTCCGAAAGTCCCACCACACCAAGGGCAGGAAAAGAAACTTCAGCGTCAGAGTCATGGATCAGGTTCTCTTCCGAATTTAGGAAATTATTTAAAAAAAAAAAAAAAAAAAAACTCAAGAGGGGGTGGAAAGAAGCACGGGGTGTAATCGTAAGAACGAGAGACTCCAAATTTGGTCTGCGTTATGATGAAGTAAATCCAGACGGAGCCTATCCAGGCTCTGTGCAAGCTGCCCACCATCACATCAAGCACTCTCAGCAGCCTCTGCAAACCTCCGGCCCTGCAGCAGCTTCCCCCTCAGCTCGCCTTCGAGGACGGGAGCGGCCTTGCCTCTGCGTCCCTCGCACACCACGCGGCTCCCCGTACGAAGAATTTACGGTGTGTGAACTTAGCGGCCGGTCGCGCTAATGGAAGATCCTAATTTAGTCCTGAAAGACCTCAACACAGTCCTTTAAAGAAGAAAGGGTGGAAAGAAAGCATTTCTCCGATAACAATGAATTACACCGCTTTTGTGATTTTAATGGAGAGTGTTAAACATCTTTGACAGTTTTTGATGCTGAATCTCCTTTGCTTTTTATGTTATATGAAACCCGAGGCTTCCTTCGGATTTAAATTTCAAATATGCTCAAGCTGCGCTCTCCTCCCCTCTAGAGAGGGCCAGGACCATAGGAGGGGCTTCACTTGAAAGTAAAAATTACTACAAGCAAGCAGAGATGCTATCTCACTTCCCAGCAGTCTTTATAGATCGCTCAGAATACGGACCAGTCAATCCGTACCTAGACTACATTTGACCAAGATGCTTTGCAGATCCCTCAGATTTAAGTATTTCCAGTTTTTCTTCCCTTGTTTTTAAGCAGCAATTCCACAGGTTCAGGCAGAGCAGACTAGAGCGCCCCATCCTATTGGGCCTGCACCGATGTCCCAGTGTCGCCACTGATTTTTAGCGCAGACGCAGATGTAGGTGGAGGCACGTTCGAAACGTTGCGTCCTTCCCTCAGGAGCCGGGGAGCATGTGGGGCTGGCGGGGGGATGCCCTTCAGCCAAGGGTCCGATCCCAAACCCCAGGCACTGTTCATCATTTTTCCTCTCCAGAGCAGTTTCTATTTAATTCAGTGAGCTCCTCCGTGCAAACGGAATTATTCATTTGTGGCCCTGCGCAATCTCGTTCCAGGCTCCATCCTCGAAGAAACCTATATATAAGATTTTAGGTAGGTGACCGGTCCTGCCGAGTATCCCCGAAAATACTCCCAGAGATCAGGGCCTCTGTCTGTACTCGCCTTCCCCCTTTTCCAGTGTCCTGTAACCAATAGACTGGAAAGGCTCCACAGCAATTACATATTTAGGATACGTGATAGCTGCAGTTAAGATCTTTATGACTGATTGCAGGATAAAATTTACTTCAAATGTGCAAGAGCCCATTTTTAAACCCCAGTCTTTCAGCTGCTTTCCATTATATGTATTCTGAAGAATCAAAAGCAATTAGAGAGAACGAAGTCTAAATGGTAAATAATTTCCAAATCAAAACCTTTATTAAAGCAATAAGCATCTATTTTTGTGAACACTGTAAGATATGGAAAGGGCCAAACTAAATAACTTTTGTTTTCACGCAAGGAAAAGAAAGCCAGACTTCTATGCTGAGGACCGGTATAAATCTCGCCCCAAATGGATTTTTGGTTGAGTTTTTAAGATTCGAGAAAGCAGGGTAAGCAAGAGGATTTAAAACTACCATTTTACGTGGCGGTGATGCGAACCGTGCCATGGTTTACGCACACTCGTGAAGGGATTTGTACGTGGATCTGTGGCTCGCTGATTCACAGCGAGCGCTACGCCGGCTTGTAAATATTTGTAGAATCACATCCTTAATTAAAATGGGAAAGCAGTATTAAATCTTGGAAGGGGACGGGAAGAGGAGAGCGAGGAAGAGCTGTCATGGGTAAGAGCCTGTCAACGAGAAGTTAAAAAGCTAACGGTAACCATCATTTCTGCCGGCTCTGGCTTTGCGGGGCTATCGATCGCCGCGTCCTGGCTCTGCAGCTCCGCGCGGCTCCTGATCAATGTTCTGCCGGCACAGAGCAGCGCTGAAACGACACCAAGGAGTCTGCTGCTGCAAAAGTATTTTTTAAAATGCGGCTCTTTCAAGCAGTGACCGCGAGAAGCTATGCAGCAGCCCTTCCACCCCTGGTGCTATTAAGGAACTGAAAATGCTGCTCCGTTACCCTGCTGCTGGGTTTTTATTTCTTAAATGATGCCAGTCCTTGACTTCTGCATCTCAACTACAAATCATACTTACCCAACGTAGAAATGCCATTTCTGAACCAAAGTCGTTTTCTTTTTTGGCCAAAGCATGAAGTTTTGTTTCGCGTACTTATCTTCAGACTTTGGGAAGGAAAAAATAAAATAAAATAAAATAAAATCAGCTCACGGATCTTACTCACCAGAAAGTGGCTCGGGGGGGAATGACGACGTCTGAACTCCTCCTGCCATGCCGGCTGGAGTGCAAATGGAGGTCACGCGAGCTGCTCGCCGTTCAGGGCTTGTACTTCTGCCTAGATTATGGGATTAGTCTCCGTTACATCTATCTACAGCTAGGAACTTGTGATCCAGTTAAAGCAGCTTGAAAGGCGCCCAGCAGGTGCTGGGGGTCCGACTCCACCGCACAAATTCTGCGCGGTTACCGGGGAAAGGCGGGAGCTGGCATTGCATGGGGCTTTCCAAGGCTCTGTGCTGGAGGGGGAAAAAGGGAAAAAAAAAAAAAAAAAAAAAAAAAAAAAAAAAAAAATCAAAGTCCTGCCGGAAAACACTTGCAGGCAGCGAAAATTAGCCACAACTTTCCCGACCCAGATCCTGAAAATGGAGTTGCTAAAGCATAAATAAACCCACTGTCAAACATGGGTTTGTGATACTGTGCTGCTCCTTGCTCCATACGCACCGTATGGACATAGCGGATGTCTTAGACCTAAGAAATGCTAATTTACTGCTGGAATTTTGAATTTGCAGGAACTGTCCTGTAAATGTCACAGGGGATTACTAAATCTACAGGACGATTACAGCTCTGCACATGTTCAGATTATTGATTTAAAACTTTGGTACCTTTGCTACAGCTTCTTCATGAAGGAAACAATTCAGCAGTGGGAATTCTGTCCACGTAAAGCTTTTGCAGCGTCGAATCCTTCTGTACAATCCTGCTTTTCCGAGAGTAGATGAATCTCTCTGTAGGTGATGCTACAGAAACCCAACACGAGCGCAGGAATGACGCGGCACCTTATAAACATGAAATTTCGCCCTGGTCAGCCACAACTTCTCATAAATGCAGCAGAGAGATGACGCAACATACCCAAAATTATACAGCCATAACTTTTTAATGGAAAAAGTAAAAGTATAGGTTTTACTGTCATGTGTTCTTCATACTATAGTAAAGCTGTAGTACAGCCTAAGAAGATCTGCCTTTGTAACAAGACCCATACAGAAATGAATACATGGTAATGTGACCGGCAACATTTTTTTCAGAAAAATAGGCAGTTGCATAGTAAGATAGCTATAACAGGATTAGATTTCCAGTACAAAGCTGAAGTTCAAAGGTCTTTCAGGATGGTATACGAGAAAATGACAAATGGGGATTTTTGATCTTTCGGTCCCCCGTGGTGGAGAACCTTGGTACCTAAGCATCGCTTGGGGCCGTCTCAGCTGAACCTGGGAAAGCGACGGCCCCCGTTCTGCTGCAGCCGTCCCAAGGCCGGACTCAGACGAGCGCAACACGCGGTCAGGTGAAGGTCCCGGGTCCCCCCCCCGCCATCGGCACCCTCCTGTGTGACACCACGGAGCTGGTCATTCGGGTCACGGCACTTTGCTCCAGATTCCGCACATCCAACATTCGGTGTTGGCTCTCAGCCCTCTCTGCAGGGGCTTTTTCTTTCCTAGGCACAAGCGCTATCAAATTGCTCCACACACCATTCCTTGGACAAAAAAAAAAAAAAAAATAGCGTGTGGAGCAATTTAAGCCCAATTCAGTAAAAGTGAGCACCTGTTACGGTACTTTCATCCTAAATCCAGATTAAAAACTAAAGTCTGCATTGTCTGATATCTTTTACCGTGCCGCACACCAATTTCAGATGATCTCCAACCCCACCACATCTGAAGCTCCAAAGTCACTGTGAACATTTTCTGCTCTATAGCATTCTTCATCCTTGACCATAAAATACTTTTTACTGTTTTATACAAAATAAAACACATCAAATGAAGGAATACCAAACAACTATTTTGGCAGAGAAGTCTTGAGTGGGGGTTCCCTAACGTCCTAAAGAAAACACACACACAATTTGTTCTGAGTTGCTGCTACCTCTTGTGTAGGTTGAAGGCAGGACAAGCCAGGAGACGGGGCGAGAGGAAGGCAGACACCCAGCACGGCCAGAGGAGAGTTAAAAGGGATGAGTTCAGTGGGTGCTCGTTTCTATCCCTATTACAACGACTGTCTTCAGAAGAGATTTATGTCATGCCATTTCTTCCTCTTGCCCCAACCTAAGCCACAAAAATGCGGTATCAGAATTGTAACGCCTCATATATTCTAAGGAAGATAATAGTAAACTGCGCCGCTTTGACCTTTTCAGGATTTCTGCTGTTTGGTTCACTCGCCACGGCCATCCCTCGTGTTCGCAGCGGTAACCTGTGGGGATGCAGTGCAGTGGGGGCCAATCCAGCTACAGAATATTGAAAAGGTTAAAGTCTATGTTTATGAGTCTATTAAATGTTTATAGTCTTTCACAGGCTATACCGGGCATTAAAATTATGATATCTCATTCTCTTAACAAACACTGTAACGAGAACAGAAAATGGCAAAGTATGAATCTGTTCTGAAGGTAACATTTGTAATGAGAGGACAAAACCAGCACAATGTTAATTCGCTCCTTTGAAACAGTCAAAAAGGAAGAGATGACGTCACAAACCAAAACCACACGTAGCATGACTTAGCGACAGATCGCCCAACCAGCAGGTACCAGCGACCCATCCCACCCAGCTTCCCACCTCCAACACTGACCAGCAGTGGATGCTGCAGTGGAAATTAGGAAACCTAACCAGAGACTAGACGTTTCCTTCAGTCCTCAGAATTTTTAAGCTAAAGTGCAAAAAATACAACTTCTTGAAGACTACTGGCACAGAGCTGTGCTGCTGGGGACACCACTCCTCTTCCCACAAGCTCCTTGAAGCCTGCTCAGACCACCAGAAGCTCTCTGCTTTGCTTTTACACATAACAGCGGGTTTTATAGGCTAATTAAACACCGTGCATTTTTTTTTTTCTTTTTGGCTGTTCTAAATATATCGCATCTTAATTTCACCACGTGTTGTAAGCCAGCTACAGTACATTAACGAGCACCCATGAATGTGGGCAATTTATACCTTCTTCAGCCAGGCTCTAAACACACCCTGCATCTCCCGGCTCCGGCTGCATTATTAGTCCCCTAGGTAGATCCAGTCCTACGAATACGTGGGAAGACCCTACCATAAGCAGACTTTTGGTAACCCCAAAAGGAGCGGGTGCGCCGGGGGCTTCATTATTCCTGAGCAATTTTACATGAGAACAAACCATGACTTATTTATTAGTTCTCCAGTCCCACATCCTACAGTCTCAGCCAGGGCGATGCGATGGGCGCCAGCCGCACCGTCCCAGCAGCTTAGTCCCCAGCAACGTTCCTCGGGCACCACAAGGGAGAAATTTAAAGAGAAATTTGAAGACCGCTGCTGCTAGCGATGGGGAATTTCCCCCCTGCATGAGGGGCAATGCAGGAGAAAGTAATGAAGAACCAAGTTTCTTTGAACTACGATGGATGGTGATATCAAATCATAAATAGACAGACAGGCACACGTAAACACAGAGAGGATCAAAGTGCGGGCAGCGAGCTCGTGGCTGGGAAGGGCTTGGAGGCTGCCCAGCCAGCGCTCACGGTGGTTCGAAAGGTCCCTCTAAAAGTGGGACAACCAGCAGGCTTCAGTTCAATGCACCCTACAAATTACCAGGTTTTGATGGCCAGGGAGTAGCCAGAAAGCTTAATGGAGAGGGGAGAGGAGGGGGGAGGAAAAAAAAAAAAAAAAAAAAAGAAAGAAAAAGCTTTCCATCCTGTTAGCGGGGTCTATGCTTCATGTTTCTCTCAGCAGAAGAAAGGCGAGAAGGGCTACTGAGAAATAGCAGTGGGTATTACTGTGGAGTCCCCCAAATCAGTGAAAGGCACAAACTTTGTGGCTCCTGGGGTTGCTGTGCACAGCTCATTCTTTCCAAAAGAGTCTGTATTGTGGTATGACCAGCTATGAACACAAAACCCAACTTCTCCAATACCTTTGTAATTTATCTGTGTGTATTATAACACTTTGAATGCCTTTAACCACCACCAATCATTTGGGAAACTATCCTCATTTTGCATACAAAGCTGTCTACAAAATGAATCCATTCTGATGGCTCAGGGTCCACTGCTGCTGCCAACTTGCATTATAAAACAAAAGCAAGACCAGGATTAAAACACAGAGAGGAGAAGCCAACACACATGAGCTTTACCTGGAAGACCCCAATATTTGCACGGTTGATATTACACCAAGAAATAAGAGTGTTGGGTGACTGCAGACCTCCTAATTGGACCTGGAAAGGTGATAGAAACTGGGCAAGAAGGAAATAACGGGGTGGGCTGCAAAATGAAAAACCAATTGGCCGATAAGTTACAAGAAAACATCTTCAGGATGGGCCCAAAAAGGAGCATTAGCAGTATTCTGCTAACCCATCCCTTCAGAAACAGCACAGGATGCCTGGTGACTCAGAAAAAGATTAAACCCCCCTACTGTCGCTCCTCATTCAGATAAGCTCACACACATTGACCGTGTTACAGAACAAACAGTAACCACCCCAGTGGCACCCCGAACCAATATATGGGATGGAGGGGAAAGGATTTATTCACCAACCCATGGGTCTTGCAAAACTCAAGTAGTATTTTTATTTAAGGAAACCATCAGTATGAACCAAATCCTGCCAACTCAGACCAACGCTCCACTAAGCCACATCTTCAAGAGTTGCCAGTGCCACCTTTTTTGAAGGGTGCAAGAAAATCAAAGTCATTGTGGAATAACCTCTCTGAGGATGCATCTTTCTCATCCCTTGATTAATATTTGGTTTATACAATACTTTTTCTTTTTTTTTTTAAACCCTGTCCTAAATAATACACAGAAGTGGTTTTGTAATGAACCATCAAGGTTTATTCCAGACTACGGACCGGTTGAAAGTTTCCTTTGTATTTTCCTATCAGAGGTGATACCTGATTTACACCAATAACATTGTGTCTGGGGTATTTTGGATCTGTTCCTTCTGGACACTCTTGTGGCATCGTGGCACGCTAACACAAATGCCAAGAGCCGCCAAGAGCCGCCAAGAGCCACCAAGAACTGTGCTCTAACACCGCAGTTGGTAGATTCGTGTAAAAATGAAATTTCATCAGTTTTGAAGGCTGAGCAAGTTCCCCTTTATAATCATTTCAGTTTACAGGTAGCTATAATCTATTGTATCAACTCAGATGCACTGATTAAAGTACAAGTGAACTCATGGTTACTATATCATATATATCAAAATAATATATAGATGACTTCCTAGAAATAGAAGAGCCATGTCCTCTAAAATTCAACTTTCTATTTGCCAGGCATCATGCTTAATAGACCTCTGGCTAATGTCCAGTTTTGTGGTGGTGATACCAGTGAATTCTTTAAAGAAGGGAGCACCATTATAGATGAACTTATAAGAAAGGTTTTGAATGCATTCAGAAATGAAAAAAACCCTTGAAAAAAACAATATTTCATTGAGCAGGGACAAATGCCATCAACTTTCCACTAAAGCTAAAGCTCCCGTCACCACAGCAGAGCAGGGGGTTTGGGGATCCAAACAGCCTTAAAGGTCTCATCCTACCTCCTGTGAAACTTCTGCTTGTCACCATGAATCGCCGGATTTACACCTATATTCTCTTGGCAAAAGAGTAAAGATAACGCTCCATTCTGTTGGCTGTAAGCGATGAAGATATCCATTCAGGAAGAAAAGCTCCCAAACAAAAACCTTGGCCTCTCGTGAGCTACTCAAAGACCAAACTTTGAGTAACTCCTGCTTAAAAAGAGCTGTGAAAATAAAATATGCAAAAATCAGTAAATGTATTTTTTCCTACTGCTACCTCAAATTTCTTGAGAAAATTATGCTATATTTTCATTTTAAAATCACTTCTGATCTGATTGTTGGTAATGAAAATAACAGGTCATTAAAATGGCAGTTATTACAAGTATATGAAAAGTAAAAACAAGACATCAAATATAACGATGTTGTTGATATTTATTTTACTTTCTGCTGAATCGCTAACATGCTTTTTTATTTGTTTTGTAATAGAGTATTAAAAAACTATATCCATAAAATATTATGTATTGCAAAGGATTAAAAACATAGTGTAGGCACCAAACCAGGATTAGTATCACTTAAATAGAAATACATGGTTTAAAGTTAACTAATACGCAATACCTAGGGGGGACTGAGATACCTCAACACAGGGGAAGAGGACAGGAGGAAATGGGCTGTTAGGTGCGGAAAGGTGCACGGATAAATCAGCCATCGCAAACCTTACATCCTGAATGCTTTATGAAAACCAGACTTTTTAAAGAAGAAAAAAAAAAAAAGAAAAAAAAAGAAAATAAAATCCCACAAGATTTCACAGCCATTTAAAGCTGGTCACAGGAATTCAACGTTCTTTCTTGGATCGTGGCCGTCATTTACCTCTCGTGTTGAAATATCGTGAAATTCCCAATTAGGGCCAGGTTTCCGCAGGACGGCTGCCCCGCGCGAGGCAGCTCTGTGTGTGGCATCCCAGCCCCGCGATGACAAGCCCTCCCTGCCCTCCCGGGCAGGGAAAGTTCCTCCTGCTGTGCAAAACCAAGCTGGGAGGAAGAAGGAAACGAGAGGGATGGAAACAAGAGAGCCAAAAAGGTTGTCTACAGGAGACGGGAGGGTTTCAACCTCCCCTGCACCCAGCTGGGCATGCTTCTGCATAGCTCACCCTATGGGAGGACCAAAAAAAAAAAACCAACCAAAAAAAAATCAGAAAACCTTTAATTGGGGTGTGGGCTGAAGTGCGGTGGGATGCTCTGCTTCGTACGGCAGTGCTGGTTTTAGACAGCGACTTTTTGGGGCTGTTACTGAGCTGCTGCGTGTAATGCAGGCGGTTCCTGAGCTTCTGTGGTGCCGAGGCAGGTTCTGGAGAACCACCCGTGGAGTAAAATCATCATCGTTGAATGTACTTTAAGGAGTAACTATTCTTGTATTACAGAAAATCAGCCTTTACAAATTCAATTCATTTTTAAAAATAAAATCCTGAAGTAGGATTTTTTTTTCCTAAAAAACTACCACTCCTTCCCATACCCAAAGCAGAATATTTGGTCTCAGTTCTAGAGCACAAATATTTTTTTTCCCCATAACTTTTTTTGGGGGTGTCTCTGAGCTCTTCCACAGAGGCGTGGAGAAGGGCAGCCTGACCGTTCGTTTTTGCCATCCTGCTTGAACGTGAAAGTATTAGCGTAATGTGTTCCCGCAGGAAATCAGCAGATACACTGGTATGAACCAAGGTGATGAAGAGAATGCAGCAGGGTACTGAAGACGCAGGGCTGTTGAGCTGAGCAGGCAAGCTTATGATTAGACAAAAACTCTACTTTCTTAACAGCGCTTAACATCTAGGCGATGGATCCGAGCAATATATTGTGCAAACATCTGGTGTTCCAGTGGTGAGATGGATCACGTGGACGGATGATCAAATACAGCGAGGCTCATCGCTCTTCCGTCGGAGACGCACGGTCACGCAGCGAAGGCGCATCTTTCTACTTGCTCTGGCTGCTGATCTATTGATTTTGAACTGCTCTGATTCCCCCTGTGTCTGGCTGTAGATGCAGAAGAGATGAAGCAACTGGGAAATCAGCAAAGCAGCAAGCTGAGCAGTACAAATTGGTAAAAATTATTTAATACTGGGAAGCTGATCTAGTCACCCCCTGGTAATACTGTCAATTAAGTGTATGAAATTAATATTAATTATCAACAATGAATTGTTTGCAAGTGCGATAATGAATAGAGAAAATAAGAAGAAACACAGCACATTTACGATGCACAAAATGTTGGCTGTCTCTGAATATTTCCTCTGAAATCTGTTTTGGTTCCATTAAGAAGTACATTCATAAATATATTTTCTTAGTATTTGAGTTGCAAATCAGCCTAGACAGATTAGAAAGTGCCACGAAGCAAATGTATACACTGAAATTCTGTCTGATTCAAGAAGTTATGTTCATTTAAAAAAAAAAAAAATGCATCAGAAAAAACCCACAGAGATGCTCAGCAAGAGCAGTCATCTTTGAAAAAGAGAAAACCAGCAGCACTTGGAAATATTTGAACAAGAGAAGCACACACTGGAATATCACTCCCAGCCCATGCTGATGTGCTGATGCCTATCAACAGATTGCAATAATGTTCTTCTCATGTTGGGGCGGGGGGGGAAAAGCCAAAAGGAAATGATAAACCTATTCTATAAGCAAAGAATTCTTCATCTCCGCTACATAATTTATAATTAGTTTTAACTAATAATTTTAATCCATTTCCGGATTCAAATTGCAGGTGCAGAGCGAAGGGCAAGGAAGATATGGCAGGAGAAAAAGCTGTCGGAAAAAGAAAGGCACAAACAGGGGTGCGAGAGGCCACCGAGCTCCCCGAAGCCAAGCGAGGACAAGCTGGCGGCAAACCCTGCCTTCATCTGCCTCCCCTCTCCTGTGCGCTGCTTTTTCTTCCGTTCTAGTAATTAACCCTGCTTTGCTCTCTAACTTTTACATGTAAAGGATGGAAACCTTCAAATACGTGACAAACATTTTCTGTTGCGTATAGATGGTGTTCGGGAGGAAGTGCTCAATGTAAAATATTTTTTTGTGACGGTAAAATAGCGCAACTATTTAAACAGGAGTGCAATTTTTGTGTGCGTCTCTATCAGTCTGGGGGAAACCCATTCCCCTTGGGGCAATCTTCTCCTTTGCCATTAAAGCTAGCTATGCTCTCAGAGATGCAGAAGCCTCAATTATAACACCACTGACAAGGGCATCAGATTATGTAGTGTATCACAGTGAGATTTGATCAAAATCAATCTTTAGAGGAATATTTCCCTCTAGGACTTACCTTCCTCCACCCCCAAAAGTTTTCAAAATACTCCCACCTGACACATGGTGCAAGCGTAGCCAAGTCCAAAGGCACAAAAATTGTTTATCACCAATCATGTTGGGTTGGGGGTTTTTTTTTTGACTTGTTTATAAGACCAGGAATGAAGTTTTCCCTATTTGGGATTATTTTCCAGTGTTTACTTAGCTGAATTGAGAGGTGACTTTAGTTTACAGATTAGGAAATGGTATGGGAATTCTAGCTAACTTGCATGGGTTTGCCAAGGCTGGGCTCTAGGAGAGCCAGGCCCAGCCGGAGGAGCAGGTACAGCAGTAGGGACCGGACTGGAAAAAGGGATACAAGCAGTTGGTCTTCCCAGTTGGCCGGGTTTTCAAATCTATGCGCAGTAAGTGAAGAACAAGGGATATTGGTGAAAGCACCCGTTCTCCCATGGTCTTTGCCATGAGCTAGGAGAAACTGAAAGGTTTAATTTCTTCCGGAGCGAGAGCACGGTCTCTGCCAGCACAGCGAGGGCCCGGGCATGGGCGGCCGTCGGAAGTCTGGGAATAAACCAGCTCATGACTAAATCAAAACCAGCCCCAGCTTCAAAGCAGCTGTTTCGAAACATCAGACAATCAACGCTCAGTCACTGGTTCCAGAATCCACACTTAGAGTGAGGAAATATTAAGCTAAAAATGTTCCTTTAGCTAATTTCCCAGCAACCATCTACGCTTGCTTTCCCCGCCGGACTCCCGGGGACGCGGGGGTGGGCTGCGCAGCGTGCCCAAGAACGCCACAGCCTCAGGCCAGCTCTGGCCGGTATCACGGGAGGCATTTTGGCACCACAGCCGGTGCAGAGCTTGGGAACAGCTGGATGAGGTGAGCAAAAACCCGTCGCATACCACGAAAATTGAGTTGTACGTGCACCGCTCTGCTAATACAAGTCTCTGTAGAAACACGCCCATGCTTTCTTGGAGGAGCTGCACACTAACCGGAGCCGATCAACTTCAGAAACCTGTAGTACCATAAGCAGGATTAATCCTTTTTTAGAGCCATGTATAAAATGATGGATCAGTTAAGCTGCTTGAGGGGCATAAATATCATTTATCAAGACAATCATGGTTAGTTCCTTGCAGGTTTTTCTTTTTTTAATAGAAAGCATGAATCTCAGTTAAAGCCAGATTTATACTCACCCTCGCCTAACCCAGTGCCAGGATCTTTGATCCCAAATTATTTAGGAAGAGGAGAAGTCTCTCCTGCATAGAATGTTTCTGCTTGAAATGTGCAACAGGCAGCAAAAAGAATAAAATCTTGGGGGGTTAAGTCTTTCAGCATCCTCAGGGTACATCACAGACTTAATTGAGCCACAAAGGTGCACGTTGTAGTTGGCACACTCTGGAGGAAGGTCCTATACCCCAGACAAAGCAGTTATTTGCAAGGGGAAAAAAATTCTTCTAACTCAAGGAAATGAAAACAGTGTAAAGAGAGAAAACAACTCTTTAGTATAAATCAACATGATAAAGCCAACCTAAGTAGCTACTATTATGAGTTGATCTGGCATTTCTGCCCTTCCTCCAATCTATCACAAAAGCAAGACTTTCAGCATTACTTATTTGACCAAAAAGAAAAAAAAACAGAGCCCAGATGAGAGGTTTGTTCTGCAAACCTCTCCTCTGCTATTGCTTGAGGAAAGCAGCAACACAGACTGAATTCTATCAAACTCATGTGATACATACAGCAAAAAATGTAAATTACTTACCCAGATTCTCTCTAAAGGCCTTGGCATTTTTTTTGTGTGAAAGAATCCATTACTGAAATGCATTTGTAGGTGCAACGGGTAAGTTATTGTAAAAGCGTGCAGCAAAATGACTTAAAAGTTTAGGGCAGACACTGAATTAAAATGTCATTTCCAGTTTGAACGGTGAGAGAAACTGAGACAGCGATAACGTCACGTTGGGATTTCAACAGGAGGGCTCCAGCAAACAGCGCTTCCAACGGGGAAACACCCACTAACACCTTTAGGAATGAGTAGTAATGAGAGCCCTGAACCTTTCCCAGAAACAGATCACTGGGAAAAGTTCCCGCTAACAAATTGCTGCGGGCAGCCATCCCCATCGCCTCCATCCTGCTGCCCGCTCCGAATTCTCCCTTTCCCCGCAGATGGTCGGGCTCCTCAGGCTGACACCCTCTGCGTCTTGCGGACACCAGGGGTTTTACAAGAGCCTGGGGGAGTTATTATGGGTTTTTTTTCCCTTTTTTTAATTTTTGCAGTAATTTCTGTCCCTCCTCCCTATCCTGCCTTGGGGCATCACAAGAGATCCCACCTGGTTCTGTTCTAATTAGAAAAAATTTCTAAGTTAAGCTTGTCAAAACGCGTACCAGCCCCATGGATGTGGGGTGTGGGAAAGGCCATAACCCACCGGCCACGGGGCTCTGGCCAGCCGGCCCGCAGCCCGGCGAGGCGGAGCGGGGATCCCCGCGTCCGCAGGAGCCAGCCCCGCTCCCACCACCCTTCTCAGCCTCTTTTGCATTCAAACAGCTTATATTTTTAACAAAAATCCGATTCACTCTTCCAATGAGACTCTTTCAGGGCGTCAAAAAGCCAGCGGATGTTAAAATTGAAGTTCATAGGAAAAGCTTTAATTTGGACAGGAAAAATAGGGATTAACAAACTGTTCCGGATACAGCTTCCATCCCAATGGATGTATGTGCTGGTTCGCACTGGATCGGCTTCAGGAATCAGAAATCAGTTTGCACATTAAAAGCAGCTGCGATCCTTCGAAATTTATGGGAGACTGAGGGAAAATAATTCTGAATAATACAGGTCCTTTGACATTAGCTTGGAATTATTTTTTAAATAAATTGATTGTAGTTTTATTTATAAGCCCAAGCCTTCTGCAGCTCGCAGCAGAAAGACAACCTTTGGCTGGTGTAAACTGTCGGAGCTGGAATTTAAAGGAATTGTGACCATTTATGCTTAGTAAAGGTCTGCTCCGGAGTACTGCTCAGGATCGTATGAATCCCTTCTTTTTCGGGAGAAAGGCTGTCTTGAATGTCACTCACATTGCCCTTTATTTTTATCCATTAGACAAACAAAATGAATGATCACATTTATGCCGCGGACAGAAAGCAGACCCCACAGGCTATATGTTGTGAAAAGAACTCTTTCTACCGAGCAAGATAATGCTTGAGAAGGTGAATGAAAAGATTTTAGTAAAGAGGAAAATGTCCCTGTAGGACCCTTCCTAATTCTGAGTTCTTCAGTAACGTCAGCCTCGCTAATCCATACCTAGCTGTGAGTTCAAATGAAAAATTCATTAACTTTGTGTCCTTTAATTTATTAGGTGTAGCAACACTCCTCATCAAGGGAAGGGCTGAAAGGAGCGGACAATCAGGGCTCTTTTATTCTTTTTGCAAATCTACGAGCTCACAAAGGGAGAGGACCAGTTTGTGAGAAATTACACTCGCCTAATTAGAAGAGCCGCTGTTTGCTCTCGCAGGCACGCCGAAGCCGACCAAAGGAAAATGTAAAATCTGCCATCAAAGACCTGAAATGGCCACAGCTAAAACCACGCCAGGACCAGACAACAGTGGAGGCACCTCGGTGACCATTTCATCCCACGGTTGTACATAAAAAGGGAACACATTAGGAACAAGATCAACAAGGTCTTTTATATAGTGAATTAAAACTAAAATCTGGACTGCCTACACCACAGCAGGACTCGATGCTGCTTTACATCCAACTACACCAACTGCGCGATACCTCTTATACCCGCGTTACGGCAGGTTGCGGAGTTTTTCCCGGCAAACTGCCTAGGAAAGCTGAGTTTGGGTGCGGGAACCAAGGGTAAGAAACATAAAGGATTCTTTTTTTCTCTGAACAGTGTCTCGCTCCAGGGGCTCAGGGATCACATCACAACCCCTCTCTGCTCAGCTTCCACAGCTGAACCTGGGGAACCTCCCAGCTTTTTCATTGGGCTGAGGGAAGAATTCAGTTTTATTCACAGTAACACAATATTTTGTCCTTACATGACCCTCCCCGGTTTCCCTTCCCTCCCTCTTTGGAAAGGAATAAATAATTATCCTTATTTTCTGCCAGGAAACACAGATAGTGAGCAGGGTGAAATGGACTGCAGCCAGGGCAGAGCCAGCAAGCAGAGCCGTGTCTCCAGCCTGCCAGTCCCAGGACCTATTAACATTAATGCTTAATTAGTGTTTACATTTTCCAAGCAAAATGTAAACATGTATCTGCACCGGCCAGTACCAGCTGTGCCGGGAGAGTGATGTTATCCAAAAGCAATTTCCTCTCCTTTCAAAGGGGCATCTCCAGTAGGTAGGACCATAAAGCAGCATCTGAATCGTGACACCTCGTATTGTGCATTTAGAAAGCACAGCAGCGGGGCTGTATCACCAGTTACGAGGTAAGACTGGCGACTATTTTGACAAGAAAGGCTGAAGTAGTAGGGGGAAAAGAAAAAAAATTTCAACAAAACCCACAAAAAACCCAACCCTTTTGAGGATTCTGCAGCAGTCATATATGATTTCAATTATGGAAATACAAACTGTCTCGATAACCATATGGATACACTCTTTGAAGAAGCAAATTATTGATACCAAAATTAATTGTTCTTTGAAACAGCAGAAAATTCCAAACAGCTGTAAAAAATGTTCACAATGAAATCTGAGTCTAGTAGAGGTTAATCTGGGTTTAAGTTTCTTTGCAGATATTAAAACGAAGCTCAGCTGAGCCAGAAGTTCATAAAATCAGCTTGTTTCTCATGCCCATATCTTGCTCGCAAAAACAATACAGATGCTCCGGCTGTTGGCCCCCCACCCCCCCAAAACTGATGCCCCGTTTACCTCTGTCCCTCTGGCTGGCCAAACATCTCCTTCCTTGTGGTTCAAGTTCTCCCACTCCAGGGATCACCTAGATAAACGGTTGAAGGAGAAAGTCACAGATGAGGATTTTCTGCTGCGATTACTGAAAAAATAAATCTGCAAATATTCTCTGTCACTGATATTTCCGAAACCTCTGCCACGTGGGTGTTAGGATAGCAATTGGTCACTGTTTCATGGGGGATGGATACAATGGGGAAAGAATAGCTCATGTTTGTCTATCAAGTGCTTCTTTCAAATATTGGAAATTAGGAAAGTGCTACATCACCTGTATGCCCTAAAAGTCAAAGAAAAAGCCAGCTGGTCTCCCTTCTCTGTAGGGCTCTCCTGGAAGGAAGCCTTAGGGGTAGAAGGTGAGCAAGATTCTTGAGCAGCGGAGCTGAAGCAAGACAATTTTTCTGGAGGTGGTGGGGAGGGGGGGAGTGCAGTAGCCTATTTCTCACTAACCACGTGCCATGCTGAAAATCAAATCCAAGTGTTGATTTTCCAGCCATAAACTGAGTCTGTTTGGGGTAGTGGAAAACTATCATTGAGAACAACTAGAGCTGATGCAGAAAAAATACAGCCGTTAACTGTATATAAATGGCCATTGGTGCTTACATACAACATCTATAGAAGAACAGGTGAGATATAAGGTGCCAATGCAGCTGCTTAAAGGAGGCAGACATAAAAAATACGTATGACATGGAACCATTTCTGAGGCTGAAGACAACTATCCTATAGTGTTACCTAAATGATGCATAACCTAAAACCATAAGAACTAACCTGGTTACCTGGCAAGAACAAGAGGCCATTCAGGCTCAGGTGAGCAGCACAGGGAAAGAGCTAGCAAGACATTACAAGCTATACTAAGTAAGAATAGTAAATAACCCAGTAGTATCTTTATTCTGTCTTATCTTACGGTAGAGTTCAAGTTTTGATACTGTGACAAGGAAACATCTGAAAGCAAAGGGCAGGTGAGAATACAGACATTGTCACCATGGCTTAGACAATCAGTTGTAGTGGCTTTTCTTCAAATACAGTCATATATATTTACTGTAGAGAAATTCCTCATGCAATTAAGTCCATATTCATGACTCCAGGGTCCCCAAACCAGCCTTCAACCCCCAAAAGCAGGACATGTGAAAGGGTGAAGGTGCAGGACTGTCCCCGCAGCAAGTGAGGTCAGTGTTATCATATTCTCGTATGCGGGTACATGCCATGGTTCTCAGTAAAGCATGAATCATGGGAATTACTATGCAAATATATGATGTATGATTTTTTTAAGCTGCACTTGCATTCTTCTTTAAAAGCTTAAATTGGAATTAAGTTTTCTGATTGCCCTCCATGCAAGGACAACTTTAGCACAGAGTGGGCTGTAATCTCTCACTGAGGCACTGGAATAACCAGCTACCCAGAAACCACAAACAGAAAAAAAAAAAAAAAAAAAATCACAAAAACTGCCTTGGTGAAGCACAAAAACTTAACCTAGAACACATTAACTTAACCTAGAACAACAAAACAACGGGCAAATGCTGTCACCTCTCACCCACGGGGAAAGCTTCTGAAAACATACATAACCGTAGCGATGATTTTTGGAGGTTTATCGCTGCTTGCAAATCTTACCAGATGATTGCAGGTGCAGCGCCAGTCTTGCCTGCCTAGAGAATTTTGATCTCCTGCCTGACTTTCTCCAATACAATTTATTTTGCCGTCTCCCACAGACCTGAAGTTGGGTGATAAGTGCATTTCACAAAGTAGGTCTCACCTGGAGAAGTTGGACACCACCCACAGAAGCAGCTCAGTAACCTGGGTATTGTCGCTCCCGTTAACTCTTAATCCTTTGGAAATAACAGCTTCAAGTCACAGCAGGGTGGTACAACGCGAAGCATTTATTTGCATGCCACATCAAGCTAGAAAAGTAGATTGTGTGTATGTGAGGGCACAAAGGTTGAAAATTATTTATTATGAAACATAACTTTGCAAAGGCTTAGCTCGACGCTTTTGATGTTTCTGAAGAGCACCATCTGAGCTCATTTTTGGAATAAAGTAGCTAGCTCAATGACATCTTCATTTCTTGAAGACAGTTGTTCAGTCTCTTTTCTATACTGTATGTTCCACATTAAGTCATTATCTATGCTGTTCACTCCATTAATTCTGCTAGTTTTATTAGCAAAGTTCTGCTGCCTGGTCCTGTAGCAGTGACAAGCATTTCTAAAAGCTAATCTGACAGATAATGACTCCATTAAGTGTTGAATACTAATTGGTTTACATCAGGGGCCTGAAATTAATTGATGTAAATAAATTAGCACCTGAGCATGCATCACCCCAGCTTTGGATTTTCCTAAATACCAATGATTTTTAAAGCTTGTATCTTCAGCAAAATGCAACGGAATATAAACAGACAGGATGAGTAATTAAAATGTGGCAACAAAATAAGACTATCAAGATGAGCTTAACAAAGATTGTTTACCTATTGATGGAAAGGGTAGTGCCTGCCTGTACAGTCTGTTTACACTGCTCCGACTCGTACAAAAGATACTTTTCTGACAGCTTCCCAAAGATATAATTATCATTACTATTAATAACAGTGACGCTGACCCCCACACCATTACTAAGATTTAGTAAAGTTATGTGATACACAAGGAATGCGTGCTATTAATCACAACAAACACCTGCCCCCCCTTAAAAGTTAAGCCTTCAATTATTAATTCAAGGAATTAATAAAAGTTATTTTGTTTTAAAAGGATAAAACCTCGTTACAGCAGAGATTTGTCATTGGAATGACACAAATAATGACTAATTTCTAAAGCTTGGGAGAGCAAGAGTGTGTGTCTGTAGTTTGGGCATGTCAAGAGCAGCCAATAGGTTAGAAGACACCAACAAAACCTGTCTATTTTTATATACAGATCGATTCATTCACTTTCACCTTTTTAAGGAAAATAAAATCTAATATAAAGCAAGAAAAACCTGAGAAGAATCTGTATGTTTTGGGAAAGCAGCTGCCATTTGGAGCGGTAAAGCAAATTCAGCCTAGGACAATATATGGACAGTACAAGGCAATGTATGGGGGCGCAGCCCCATCACCCGACAGCTCACCCACGTTTGCTACGGGGGTGGTGAGAAGCTTTAGGAAAGCCACTGAGGTTGATCAAAAAGCACCCATTAACTTCAGTCTGCTTTGGATCAACTTTCTAATTACTCCCATCGATTTCAGATGGGATACGCAGATTATTTTTACACGCACCGAAGAATGCTTTGTTTTGACAGAGTTATCACCACTGTGAAAACATTAAATGACTTAAAGTTATCCTGCAAAAGACACAAACAAAATTTCTGCAGGCTGACATCATCTTCCTAAGGGAATTTAGGAAACACAAGATTATCAGCAAGAAATGTGTTGAGAAAATTTGTAAGGAACGTGCTGCAAGATCTATTGAGATATACAAAAGCCTCTTTTATAAAAAAATAATTCTGAGTAGGCATTTGATTTTAGTGAATATTCTATAAATTTCCGCGAGCCCCCCAATTGGATCATTTCAATGAGATGCTATCATTTTCCAGTATTTGACTAACAATGTTACCGTTACATATATATATATATGACATTTGCAAAGCCAGTGAGGGATGGGAGAACATCAAATGCTGTTATGGTCACAGGGAGAGCTGGGGTCCTCCTCTCCCCTCCCGCCCGGACACCTGTACCTCGCGAGGGCCCCGACCTCCAGCACCGGTGTCGAAGCAGGAACCCGGCGCTCAGTGCCTGCATGCTTGAAATGCTCCTCTGCGACAGCCGTTTTCATCTTTCCTGCTGTGCTCCTTTAATAACCCTCTTTGATCTAACGCCAAAGTGGCAAGTCATTGCAAACAAGCGGCCGGAGCTCCGCGCTGTGGTCATAAATAACAACACAAGCGTTTCTCGTCTCGACCCTCACTCCTTTCGGGGCCGGGATCGTGAGGGGTGGTTCATCCCACGTTTCAGAGAAGCTGTAGCTCCTGGATGGTGCACTTATCACCATCCCAACTCCAATTTCGAGTTTATCAGCTGCTTTTCAGTCCTTGAACCACCGGTGATTTATCTCAATCAGCACGGATCCCGATTCCCACATGGAGGAACCTCTGCCCCATCCCTGAGCCCGGGTCCTCTCCTACACCAGCGAACCATTTCTGGCAGTTTCATCATCAAGACGTCATGAGCTGGGGATTTCGCTGGGGCTGGCACCCCCCATAGAGCAGCTGACAGACAAAAGCCTCCTATACATTGCTCATGCATGACCAAAGCTGGACCACAAGGAACAGCGGAAAAATATCCTCTGGAAAGTAGCTGTAATAGAACCAGCCATTCCTTGACTCTAACACCCCAAGAGATTCCTTATTTCAGAGCTATTAGCCATTTTTAGTAATAAAGGTAAAAGATAAAAGTATTAATAACTGCGAAGAGAGATAGGAATGAATAACCCCTTTGCCACTTACAACAGCGCAACTGAAATATAGCTCCGAGTGATTAAGCAGCTTTTAAACATTGCCTTAAGCTAAATAATAAGTCAGAAGCATTTAGTAATATCATGTTTTCTGACACAGGCTTCCTTTAAAAGCATTCACCCAAGAGTGGTAGAAAATGGTGCAAAGTATTACCTCTTGGATAACAGTAGACAGCTTCCATCATCATTCAGATACTGGGCCAAAACCAGTTGACACCATTTAAACACCTAAGAAGCTTTTTGCCTCATGCCAAAGCAGCAGACCCCCCAGAGCAACATCCTCGAGGTAGGGAGAAGGCAGCCGCTGCGTGGGTGCAGGGAGGTTTAGTTGTCGTCCATCCTCTTCTCCACCTTCAAAACATTTTTAGAGCAGCTTCTCCCTAACCTCACCGGTGCAATGATTTTGATTCAGCCACCACCAGTACAACACTGGAAAGTCATCCGGAGTTAAGCAGTGAAAATGAATTACAGGAATAAAACTTCCATGAGTTTCTCTTATCATCAGTATTTAAGCATAATGGATATTTATTAGTCAGCATAATGGACAACAGAGCTTAAAGGGTGCAGTTTTCTAGTAGTCACCATACATATGCTTAATGAGAATTCAAAAGACATAATGAATTAGGATTCCCCTGTTGGGCACTGAGTATTTCTTCATTAAATTCTAATGAACTGGGAAGAGTACCAGGTTTGTTCATGCAGTGTGTTTTTCCCCTTTTTTATGGTTATATTTAGATGCATTTAGTTAATCCTCATCATCCTTATGACAAAGAAGTGCTGGAAAAACTTGTTTGTTAAGAATGGAAGGAATATAAATATGTAGAGACAGAAAAGTCAGCAGCACGAATTATGTAAAATAAAAGCCAAAGAATTTTTGCTGTACCATACAGAACCCATATCGCCCCAAACAACTATTTGTTTTTCTCTTCAGAAATTATAGCAATAAGGTTATGGCAAATGATGATGTGATCTCACTCGATTACCACGTTTAGAAAAGAAAGGACTAACTCCTGCAAACAGACCCAGCACATAACAGCAGCCTCTCCCCATCCCTAAATGAGGGGGGTCAATGCAGAGAAATCCAAATTGCTCGCCACAGCACCCATGGCAAGTGTGTAACTCTGCCAAAAACAGCATGGGAAAAACACCCATCTCATTGAATAACTATTTCAAGCGTGACCACGATGCCACCCGAATAGTGCTCGGGGACAGGAGAGGTTGCTGGGTCGTGCCCGCCCGTGCCAGGCAGCCCCAGCTACACAAACCCCAGGAGCTGTCGTGCGCATCTGTGTTTTGTGGCTCTTCTAAAGGGCATCAAGCGGTAGAGAGGAATGGGCTTTGGGAACTGGCATCTCTACAGCCTGAGTTACTACAAGTCATTGTCTATGAGTACGTAGTTATTGCAAAGAGTAAGCAAGCATAGAAAGAAAAGATCTGTGCTGGCATTAAGCCAGAAAACTGCTTTCAAAAGGGCAACAAGAGGGTGAGAGGGTCTGAGGGAGAGCAAGAAAACAGCTGCAATAAACCCCTGATTTCTCCATACTCCTTCCAGAACTATGGCAAAGCGGAAATCAATTTACAAACCACTTGTTGTCACTACATCCGCACTTTGGGCAAAGCTGCTGCACCGCTGGTTTCCCCTCGCAAACGCTGTGAAGCTGCCCCAGCCACGCTCCTCTGCGGTGGCAGCCGTTCAAATGACAGCAGGTCACCTTGTTGGGGAACGGGCCAGTTCCCGGCACGGTGACACTGCCCGTGCAGACCCCGGCACCCCAGCATGTCCCCTTAATCGCTGCCTCCCACATCGAAATCCGGGGGATTATAACACTTCATCTTCTCACTGGCTGTTGGCAAGACAAGCAAAGCAATTAGGCTGTTATGGCAATTTTATGGTGCTTATAAAATTCATTAGTGGCCTATTAATTAAATTTTGTCATCAATAATAATAATATCATTATTATCTTTTCTTCTAATCCCTTCTCTGCTCAGGCTCTATTTGTTGGTCTTTTGAGGTTTTTTTTCTCCTCTTGTTTTGCTTTTCTTGTTTGCTTCCCGAGACAGACACAGTCCAACTTTGCTCTCCAGCCATATGGAGGCCCTGGAGGGGGAGAGCCGGCTTTCCCGGCTCGGCGTTGCTATTCAGGATGAGCCTGGAGCAGCAAAGCCACGCTCCAACGGAGCCCCGTGACTGCCGAAAGAGCAGCACTGGTCTGGAGAGCAGACACGAGCCCCAGCAGGGCACGCACGGACTTTGCTGGGGGAAGCCTTTGCATAAATTGGTGGTTTAGGTCAAGCGACAAGTTCTTTTTTTTTTTTTTTCAGAGACTTGGGATGTCTCTTTTTTTTTTTTTGTTTAAACAGGGGATGCAGATAAAGCCTGGTGATGTTGAGTCTTTCCAAAGAGGTGATTTTCGGAGGATGTCATCATTCAGAGGTTAGGAACCAGAGCACTTGTTCTTCGTGGACATCATCCAGGCAGTTTTGTTTGTTTGTTTGTTTGCCTGTTTGGTTTTTAACTCCACATTGGGAATAATCTCGGAGAGACAGTTTCATAATATTTTACATTAATTTAAGACCGAAGCGTATTTTATTTGTACAGTTGCCAGGATTTTGAAGTCTCCCTCCCAGGCTCCTGTCCTCTTATAAAATGTCTCCAGAGACTCCTTTGAAGCTCCTAGCATGAGAGATCCCACCACCCCACAACGCAAGAGATTGTCTGAATTGGAAACTTTCCCAGAACAAGGCTGATGGTTAAAGGGCTCTATTTGTGATGAAATATAGCTCAGTCCACGGGGTCTTACCTTCAGTACTCTCAAACTGTTGTTTCAGCCAACGTTAACTAGTACCGCGCTTAATGTGTTCCTCTCTCCTGTAAGAGACACCAAAAGACTTTGTTATTGGCAATAAAATTCCTACTGGGGCTTGGTGTGGCTTTGCCTGTTTTCTCCTAGGGTTTCACTGAGTTTTACAGCCCCATATTTAAGGCCAGAGTGCCACGGATGGTGCCTGGGACATATCCTGCATGAACATGAACCACGCACCTGGTGATGGCTACGTGGCTCTGGGGCATCTCGTGCCATTTGGGTCCTGCCCTGCGCTGGACAGGAGAGGACACAAACTGAAAGGTAAGCAGCACCATCACGGTTACACCGTCAGTAAAAATACGTGGGCATGGAGTTACACCAGTGCTTCTTCTCTTTTGTCTCGCTGTACCACCGGTGAAAGCAATGCCCCTTCTCCCTGGAGCTCGGGGTCACCGCTGTGCCCGGAGCAGGGTGAATGCCCGAACCCCTACATGACCTGCAGCGCGGGGAGCAGTAGCCACCCTCATCTTTATTTAAGCAATTAGGAGTGGAGCCCTCTTTGAGCAAGCAGCCATGGCAGGAGCAGGCAGCAGGGCGCACCGGTGGTGCTGGGGTGCGTGGTGCTGGGGTGCGCGGTGCTGGGGTGCATGGGTGGTGCTGGGGTGCGTGGTGCTGGGGTGCACGGGCGGTGCTGGGGTGCATGGGTGGTGCTGGGGTGCATGGGTGGTGCTGGGGCTCGGCGGCACGGCGCAGCACCGGTGGAGCATTGCCATCTACAGCACTGCGAGCAGCACTGCACAGCAGCGGGCAGGACCCGCTCCCTCCACGCAATGCCATTACTCCACTCCCAGCCACAGGCAAAATAATAACAATTTTAAATCTGTTTTGTGCAGGTGTGAGGACAGCACACACGAACTCTGAGTCAGGTGCACCTAACTTTATTTTGGTTGGGGTTTGAGCTTTATAATTCACTCACTGTTCAGAGAAAACTTTCAACAACCTTGAAAGTTTGACTTAGCTTTTATTTATTTGAAGCTAAATAATCAAACATGTTTGAACACCTCAGGCAGGCCTGTTGCCACTGCACAGTGCCTCTTGCTATAAATTCAGACCGTATCCCTCGGCACTGATTTCTATTGAACGATATAATCCATTTTGCTTGCTGCTTGCTGAAGCGCTGCGCAGAACAGCGCAGAAACCCGCTGGGATTTTCCCCGGGCTGTGGGAACCTCCAGACTAACTTTCCTGCAAGCCCTTGCCACCAAATGAGCCAATTATAAATTTGTTTTGGAAGCTTATTCCCAGGATCTGAGGTGCTACGTGCCACCTGTGCTGCAACCGTCGTGTCGCTGAAGCCGATGAACTCCAAGTGGCCTCATATTGTGGCAGGGAGAAAGCATAAATTCAAACATTAAAACATACTAGTTGGCACAATCACGTTAAAAAACAGTATTTGGACTCTATTATATTATAATTTGATATCGTTGTCGGTAACATTTGATAAATTGCTGTTATATGTCATTTTAAGGGCGAGTTAAGGGACTGGGAGGCTGTTAAGGCATTAAAGCACCTAACCGTTGCTGCTTAACAACAAAGGCATCCTTTCGACTGAAGTCATTCTAATATAGAGCACTGTTAACTCAAAAAATCATTAGTCTTTTGCGAGCGATGACCTTTCTTTTCTATTAAAGTCTTTATTGTTTCTAAGTTACTTTCTTCAAGATTAAAGCGTCGTTGTACTTAAATAATAGACAAAAACTGCCCAAAGGTTATTGCCTTCACATTTGGCTCCGTTAGGTGACTGGTAACATTTCTGCCTATCGCTTGCACATGTTAGGACTTTGCTGCTCTACATTACTTGAGAAATAGAATTTTAGGAGCCCAAACCAAGACACGGGTTACACTAGCTTTCCCCTGTGCTGGTGCAGTCGGTCAGCAGCCGAACGCACCGGGAAGTCCATGGAAGGGAACGCCTGGCCAGCCGCTGGCACCACGTCCTGGGGACAGCCCCGGTGCCACCACCCGGACACCCAGCACCAGGGACCATCTGAGCCAGGCTTACCTTAAGGGGATGCCCCAGCCGCAGTCACCTTCATCCTTCATTTTGCAATACTGAATTGCACCAAAGGTGGTAATACAATAAGCCTTCACCGTTATAGTAGAAAAATTAAATTTGCCATTATTATGCCTTCACACAAATCCTCGTGGAAGAGTTAGCTTCTATTTGCATTAAGCAACTGTATTTCATATTGCATTAATACCAATGTCTTTAGAGGTCATCAAACTCAACAGTTAAAAAAATTAATCTGAGAATTTACAGCAGTTAAATACAGCTAAATAATTAATGACGAGGAAATTGAACTTCCCATTGAGATTGGATTAGGAGCCAATGTGGGACACCACTGCTGTAGAGCCTGTTTCCCTGGGGAACCTCCCAGCAAAAATCAGCCTCTTTATTGCTTTCCATATCACTAATAAAATATGAAAGCAGAGAATACAATAAGATTTTCATATCATATTAATGACCTTCAGAATGCAATCAGACTAGCAGCTCTCACTGAGCAATTTGCTAACATAATATAAAATTGTTAATATGATATGAAGGTCACTAAGACAGTATAAAAATTAGTGTAATGACAGCAACTAACCTAGGCCTTTCAGCAACAAGAACAATTAACTTGCAACTTCATTTTTGTAACTCGTACCTCGTATGCACGCGTCAGGCCCAATATCAACAAGAAGCCATGCAGTGTCGTAGGCTCGGAGGACTTCACCTCCGTCTGCTTTGCGCTCCCTTTAGCTTTGCTGGCTCAAACCCGGTGTAGGAAGAGGCACCTCACCCTGACCATCCACTAAGTGTCAGGGCGTAAAGACAAAATGAAAAAGGAAGGAGAAAATATAAAAGTTGAGATGACAATTTAAAAGACAAAGCAGAAAAAGAGGAAAAGGAAGGATGGAATACAAAGAAAAGCAGAGAAGCACCTTCAGAGCTAGTTAGAAAACCCACCAAGGTGGGAAGCGGGGCATGAGCTGAAATGCAAGCGTCAAAATCATTGAGCTTTGGGATCCACCATGGTAGGAGGAGGCAGCACAGCATGGAGCTGACAGCCAGGGGCTGAGGTTTCCAGTCTGTGCTCCAGCTTGGCAAGGTGCTGCTAGAGCCTGCGCAAGTTCTTCACATCGTTTTAGCTCATGTTTCTCCTTCTGTAAAACTGGAAAAATACTTCTAAGAGGTCCTGTCATGCTGACCGGGTGCCTTGAGCTCCTCGGAGGGACAGTGCTGTAGTAATGTACAACAGCTTTCTAAAGGAGGAGATGAACATCTCTAAAAGACTCACTATTGAGGAAAGCTTTGATTCAAGGGGATTGATGGGAAATAAAAGAACAACTGTATTTTTAATGGAATCATGTCTTTTAAAATGGAAATATTTCAAAATTATATTAATCCTTTTCCTCCTGAATAAAATTGACATATCTAGAATCTAGTTTTAGTAGGCTAAACATAAGAATGTCCAACCTAAAAGTTCTGAACAACTTTAAAATCCAGGATCTTTTAATTTAAAAAAACCAAAAACCAAAAAACCACACTTCACTTTTAAGGCACTACCTTACAAACGATAACTTTGCTTTTCACCCTATAAGCAGTGTTGCCGAAGTACTACAGAGAATGGAGAGCAGTGAGTGTCTTAAAGTCATTCTTCTAAGGTCCTCTTAAGAGGTAGATCCAGCTAGAAGAGAAACTCTGCCCTTGACTTACTGTGTAACCTTTAGGACTAAGGCCTCTTTTTTCAAGACTGCCTATTTAGCCTCAGATTAAAGTCCGCCAGTGGGGGAGCACAAATTCCAGGTGTCTTCCTGAAATTTCAGCATTAACATCTAGGCTTTCACTGCCACCACACCAGTGAAACAGAGAAAGCTGTACCCCAGAAGAACACCTGGTGAGGGTCAGACCGATGCGCTGCTGAGCCCCGAAATGGTTCCTCGTGGGCCTGGGGAGGAACACAGGAGCAGGACAATCACACAAGGCTTCTCTCACATTGGACACCCTCTTCCAGACCCTCCAAGACTCCTCTCCTCCCTGGAGCTCACCTGAATTTCAGCACACACGATATCCTACGATAAGGCCATCTACAGTTTAACAACTTGTTTCAAGACAAGTCATCTCGTTTTATTAACTTTGGATATTCTGGCTTCATTTGATGCCCCTCATGGCATGGACTCTGTGAGGGACCTTGTTAAGAATCTTTGGACAAAATTAACTACAGCACCTCAGAGTTATGCTTTCCTCAATTAGAGCTTTATCTAATTATACCAACATCACCATAACAAAGTAAGGACCTGATTGAAATCAATAGAAAAGTCTCTGTGAAGCCTCTTCTGAACAGCAGGAACAGGTCAGACCAGGGCTTTTTTTCCATAAACAGAGCTTTTATACAGGTGCTTTCACATTTGGAATGGCAAATAGAGTGGGGAGAAGTGTCTGGGAAGCCATTCTTTAGCTGCACAGTGTGCAAGAGGGGTATCTCCTCCTGGAGACTCATTTTACTGTGAGTCAAAGCCCTTTTATATGTATTTTACACAGGAATTGATTGGTATTTAATTAACCTACGCTTTATGCCATAGTCAATCTTTAATTAAATGCATCCTTAAGCATAGAATTTAGAGCGTTGCCAGAATGACTTTAAGTGCAGAAAGCGTTTTTATGTTTTCCTCATAAACGAGAAACAAGGAACGAAGTAAATAGCTGCTCGAAAGAAGGAGTCTCCTCAGTTGAACACAAAACTGTTTGCAGGGAGCCATCCACCTACAGAAGGAGACATCCAAACATTTCCCGTTGTGTATGGGGATTTATGGAGGGTGAACCTAAAGCAGGAGCAAGGCTTTGAAAGAAAGACACCCTTTAGCTCCCATAAGCTCTTTGAAGCCTCAAAGCCTCATGCAGCCTTTGAAAAACAAACTCCAGAAAAAAAGAAAAAAGGTATTATGAAAAACTTCCTAATGTAAACTGCAGTGATTAATTTTAATATCTTAAGTAGCTAAATATTGTTTACACAAGAATACCTAGCAGTGAAAAGAACATCTCTGTTATTTTATAATTTACAAAAAAAAGCCTCTTTCCATGCAAGCCCACATTTGCTTTCTTCGCAAAATGCTGAGCCTTCTTATACAAAAATGCTGAACACGACAAAGTTTAGAGTCAACTATTTTCCATTGCCTTGTAATACTCATCCTCCTCTGTTTACCTTAACTTTATTCCCTAAATACATGCAAGCATAATATTTTCTACAAATGTAAACATGCGACTACTTGCCCATACCTTTACCTTCCTGAACACCAGTCCATCCCTTGCTGTGGCTTAGCTCCGTCACAGTGCTGTGCAGAAGCTCAGAGGTTGCCCTCCAGCCCCATCACATCTTGCTCAGAGCATCACGCTGAGCACCAGCTCTGCAGGCAGGAGAAGGCAGCTGGGCTCTTCAAAGCTGGAGAACAGCACGTGCCGTAGGGGACAGGCAGGTGCAGGGACCTTTTGGGCGGTATCTGCTCAGCATCTTCTTGGCAAGCTTGGGAAACTCCCGCATATGATAAAGTCTCCTCTCATGACCGACTCCAGTTTTCCTTTTAATGTTATAGCAAGATGACATCCCGATGCTTTGACTCTCTAAGATGATATCAGGAGTAGCAGCAGTCTGGCAGCTCTCAGGATCGTATCACAAACCTCCTGTGTTGGCTTGGCTCTCCCAAAGCTCCCATTTTCACTGTGCTGGGAGGAATATCCTTCCCATTGAAGGCCAGAAGACCCAGTTAGCCTGGGCTGTGAAGTCACCACGCTTCCAATGGAGAAAGCCACCTCGTGCTGGAGCAGAAGCTGACTCCTTCCTGGGGAGGAGGTGCTGACACGTTGGGCAGAGGCCTTGGAGGAAGAGCTCCCGCCTCCGTCCCTGCACATGGAGGAGAGCGGAGCTGCCAGAGCTCCTCTGTCCCCTTGTCCTCCTTCCCTGCCCAAAAGCTGATCTTTCCCCACAAGAGCCTGTTGATTCCTGTAGACAGAGGTTCAGATGCTGATGGGGTCAGGTGTATTTGCGCAGACTTCCTACCTCCAATTTTTTTTTTTAAAAACATAACCCAGTTATCTATTCTTATTAAAACATACAAGTTTGTGAGCAGAGTAGCCCTGTTTTCTCCCCAGAGCAATGATTCTATAGTTATTATCACCAAATGCCCATGACTGAGTATTTTCACATTTATTATCCACTGGCTATCCGTGAAAAATGAAGCATGGCAGGCTGCTGCGAGGCTACGGATGTGGTCAGGGTCCCAACCCCAGCAGCCCCCGTAGCTGCTTCCCCGACCTGCAGGGACCACGAAGGCGGTCCCTTATGCTCAACCCTTTGTAGCCGAGGGAGACGCACATCCCAGAGCATCCCACCGCCTGACCACGACAGGGCATGAGTTGTCTGAGGATTAAAGTGATGAAGATGATCTGGAAAATTCATTCTGCATGTGAAAACAATGGTCATCAATTTTAATAAATTTTGAACAAGTGATCAAATGAATGATTTACAGACTTGGGCAAGCAGATAGGGACACAAACAGGATAAAAAAATACAGCAAAAGCCATTATTTAAATCTATGTTGTTAATAAAATTTACAGTTATTCAGATGCAGTCATTTTCCAAATCTCGTTTACTTTTCAGCATGAATGTTGCTCATTGCACTGTACAATGAAAATAAATGAGCTAATCTGCTCTGTGATGCAGCAACGGGGTCCAAGGTTTCAAGGATTACCATTTAAATATTTCTTCCCCCACAGCTTTTGTTTTGTGAATATAATCACCTCTTACAATAAATTACATCTAAAGACAAATGTTTGCAACTGTATGTGGGCTCCATATGACCACCTGATTTAGGGATTTTGACATTAGAAGGAAGGTTGCCACTAGTACGTATGTATGTAAGTGTATTTTTGTGTGTGTCTGACCTGCATCAGTTGGGCCAAGCCTGTCTGAAGCTGATGCTGTGAACACTTTGGTGGTGCAGCTGGGAGGGGAGAGGAAGGGAGCGATGACAGGAGGCAGCTGAGAGGTTCTGGTCACATCCAGCTGCTCCCCAGCCCTTCAGGGAACCCAGCCAGGCCATTCATTCCCCGAGGGGCTTACCAGCTCAATACAGCTCAGCGCTGTCACCAAAGAGAAGTGTTAATTTTTTAAAGAACTTAAAAAAAACCAAACCAACCCAACAACCAAACAAAAACACAACCCCTGCAAAAAACCCAAACAAAACAAAAAAACCCCCACCCAACAGCCTGACCTGCAAACTTATGGCTTATAGGTACAAAAAAAAAAAAAAAAAATACAATTGAAGAGACCTATTACAGTGTCATAACCATCACTGGATCAGACTTGGTAACTAGATGTGTCTAGGTTCAAAACATTTCTGCATACAAATTTTTATAAAATTATCTGTATAAAACACCACCTCCCTCCCCTGCTTCATTAAACACACTATTTTTTTTTTACAATTACCTGATATACAACAAATCCCAGCAAACTGTCCCACTGGGCTGCGATGTCTTGGGTAACTCACTCAAAACTCACCACAGTTAAAGCAGAAGCCATGGAGTTTACTGTGGCAGCAATGCTGATGGTTTATATAAACTGGGGCTTTTCCAACAGCAATGACGAGCTTTTCATTTTGGATTTCTCTGGAGCTTTTAAATCTGTTCTCTGCAATGCCGTGTTAAAATTTCTCTAATAAATAGCATTTATAATATGCCTCTCAGATTGAGACATTTTATAAAACGACAGTCAAGATGTGACGGTAAAAGAAACACAGAAATTTCCTCTTTTGGAACCATTGCTCTTTTCTAGACCTTGACTCAATTTTGGGGGAGATACCAAAGTCATTGATCAAGACCAACCTCCTCTTTCCAAAACCCGCATATCCCAAGACATCATACAAGACATTGGCAAGACATCATCCCCTTTCCACTAATGAATGGGTAAGCAGCTGACAGACCTTGTGTAGAGGAACAGTATTTTTCTTAATTTGTTTTGTTTTCCTCTAAAGCTGATCATGACTTGCATTGCACTAGAGAGCAGTCAACGGAAGGACTTTAGGTAAAATGTAAGCAAAGTTTTAAAATGACAGGTTCCTTCACCATGGAGAGGGCAATCTCTTCAGAAAAGTCATCTTCATTCACCTCTCTCAAATAACCACTGAAAACTTAGCCTGGAAAAATCACTGATGGAAATCCAGGTCTTCTGCTCTAGTCTAAGAAACACCAAAGATGCATTTTTCAGGTCTATAACACAAGTGACACTATGTGCAAGACAATGTATTTCAATATAAATATATAGAAATAACTCTTCTCTTTTCCTGTAATGTACTTGGCATTGAACACTTACGTTGTCCTAAACAGAAATGTCTCGGCCAACTGAAAATTCTATTTGACTGTTAAAAAAAGAAAGCGAGGGAAAAGGGCAGACAAAATTGTACTGGAAATTCTGAAGATGTTTGTAAAAGGTCACCAAAGGTGGTTAAGGAGTCAGGGGAGGAGAAATGGCATAGCTAACTGCCTGCAGACCCTTTTCCCACCCCGCTGGCTGAGAGCTGCAGAAGGACGGTTGTTCCCACCACATCCAAGGTACAAACTCAGGGTGCTGCTGAAATTCTCTCCCTACCAACAGGCAACTGAGTTTTTGATCCATGAGTCTTATTAGGCTCATCATCACCTCAGACATATTTAGAGTCTGTGCTTTTGTCATTGTAGTAAACACTTAGCAACTGTCAAATACTTGATCGCTACTGGTGAAGAGAGACCCATTAAATTGTCTTGAGGCACATATCTCAGCAGTCACCATTCTCTTTAAATGAAAATAGTGTACTAAGCACCTCCTGGATACCATTGCAGTCCCAGAATACACACTCGTTTCTAGTTATGTTTTCCAATTTTCTTTGTATGATAGAAGGAAAGTAATCACTGAAGTTTTAAACCCATGGCAGCTGAACATTCAGTATCTTACTATACCCCATAATAGACTTCCCAGCACAGGTAACCAACAGGTATCTCATTCCAGCTTGATGTTTGTTGGGAAAACATCGTTCCTACCTCTGTGGATTAGAGCTACTTGACCAATAGAAGCTCTAATTCGTGCTCAGTATGGGGACAGAAGCCCAAACAAGCAAAATTTCAAAAGAAGATAAAGATTTTGAAAGAAGATACTGTTGAGAGGAACTTGCCAAGACAAGCCTTGCTGGTGTTGAAATCTTCCCTCCCAGATGGCTACTCAGCAAAGAGTCCCCATGACCCTCAGTGGATTTCCATACACACTACCTACTTCAGGGTGTTCAGTATTCTCATCTATGTATAACACTAGTCTTAATAAAAGTTGCAAAAAACAAATTCATTTTCCTTTACTCCTATGATTTGCATGCAAAGAAGCAGAAGCTGCTCATTTTTTTTTTCCATCTACTATTAATTTCAACCCACTAGCATATGCTAAGGAGAAGATTGCTTTTTCCTCGGAAAAGCCACTCCAACACTAAGAGAGTGTCTTCTGTAGCCGTCTGTTCCAGGGATGAGCAAATCCAACCAGGCAGGAGTCTCTGATTAAAAACCCCACTCTGTTCGCATCACACCATATTTTCAAACAACATAAAGATGGCTCAATTTTTCCTCTGAATGCTGCCTTATGTAGAGGTTGAGAATCACCATGCAGGTTTTGAGTCATTTGCCAACTTACTAATATCAATGCGATGATTTAGGAGGAATTAACATTATGGATCATTTACACGAGTAAATATGTTCTTGCCTACAAACCCAAACAAGGCAATTTCTAACTAGGCCTAGTCATTTCTGAGGGGGAAAAAAAAAAAGAAAATCACAGTATCTCACACAGAGAAGAACCTCCTCTATACAGCAGTGTATTTCCTCTGTTTTCATACAGATTTTCTTAAAAAGACGTTTCTCAGACATCCCATGGGCAACTGTTCAACACTTTCCCTCGCCACAGCCTCGCATACAAATCAAAGCAGCCCCAGCGCACAGTACACCTGAGCAGACCTGCTTTGTATGCGGGGTTTTAGCAGCACGCCAGGACTAGTACGAATCCAACTAATGCCCACCTCTCCTTCAGTCATTTCTAGCAATGAACCACAAATATTATTAATGAGTAGAAACTTAAAGACTGGCATTAGGTCACGATCAAGCAAGCTAACCTATCTTCTCACATCATCCATTCTCTGTATTGATGTCATATGGATAAACAAACTTTGTAGGTTAATCTTGCCATATTAAGAAAATACTACATTATGGCAGAAATTATTTTAATGCAGTTTTGCCTTTCAATTGTTCCACTGCCTGTGAAAGATTTGCATCTGCTAATTCACAGCATTTAAGGAGCTGTGATGTCCAAGAACCACGCACGGCATTCACACAGCAAGCGGCAGATGCAGAAACCGGGTAGGATCCCTGGCAGGATTCCCACTCTCCTTATGACATCATCTGCCAGGGCAACCGCGTGATGGAAGCAAAGCAGAAGATGTCCACAGGAGGAGAGTAAGTGCTGGCGGACACTGAGTGAGTGGGAAAATGCACCTGACTGGAAGAGCGTAACTGTTGAAAACAGCTTATGAGGTGTGTTTTTGAGATGCTGTCCTGCTTTAAAAAAAAAGGGGGGGGGGGGGGGGGGGGGGGGCGGGAAACCAGGTTTTGGACAAAACAGTAATTACTGAGTATTGTAAATGACAAGCAGGAATCTTGTTAACTGGAAATATATGCTACGCACTAATGTTAGCCCACAGTTCAATCTATGGTAACACCTTTTTTTTCTATACATGTCAAGAATGGGGGAAGGAAGGGGAGATAAGCAAAAAAGGGTAATACCCACCTTGAGTAACTATCTCTGCAGGAGGAAGAATCACCATTTTTGACCAGTTTGGGATCACAGGTTAATCAGAAGTAAACTAAGAGCTACTTATGTTTTGCACTAACTCCAGAGTTTAACCTGACTAAGAACAAGTGACGATGCTCCTCGGCCAAGATCCTGTCTCTGTTAGTGGAGAAATGCCTTTGGGGCTGGTGGCCACATGTTTTGGTTGAGTTGGGACCTGGGGATTTTTCTCTGCAGACTAGTGCATATCAATCCCCAAATGGGAGGCCACCAAAACCAAGTTCTCATATAGAGAATTTTTCACGTTGCTTTTCTTTCAGTATTAAAAGTATATTTGTGTCGCTTCTAGAAAACTAATTATACGCAGAGCTCACCTCACCCAAATTAAAAATGAAAAAGGTGCATTGAATATTCTCCTTATAATATCCCAAAAGCTCAGGTGTCCCAACTGACTTCCATATTTTATTTCAAAGGAAAAAGAAAACCTATGTGTCCGGGCAGATCTGTGCTAAAATCTAGCCTCATTGTAGCTTCATATTGAGCATTTTTTCCTAGGAAAGCTTCTCAAGTACAACCGTTTCTTTTCAAAGCGTTGACAAACATTTCTATGGCTCCTGACTTACAGTGGTGGAAGGTCACCAGCTCAATTCACACTATTCGGGTCTCTTTTCCATAGACGAAAGGTCTCACTGAGCAACTCAGCTTGGAGACAATGATCCATGAAGACACTCATGGCTTTCCTAGAAAATAAAGTCTGTCTAAATCATTTAAACAGGATAACGCCTTCTTCCTTCATGGAAAAGAGTGTCTTTCATGGCCTGTCTTATCTTTGTTATGAAAAAAAAATGCCTTTCATTCAAGTTGCAGTACAATGATCTCGTCCTACCAGTACTAGACATTCCCTCTCTCTGAGCCTATGTCTCCTAGCATTGGGTCTCCAGCATGAATAATTGCTCTGCACAGGCCTGGCAATGGCAGAGCACAGGTTTTCTTGACATCTCTACAACAAAATCAGACTTCACCCCGGCTGGCTCCGTTCCCTCCTGGCGGGCGGGCGAGCTCAACTCAGAAAATCGTGTGTTGCGAGGGTAGGTATTAAGTGAGCAGAGATTCGCAACACGGTGGCACGCGATCCTACAGCAAGCATTTCTGCCAGAATCTCTCTATCAATCAACGATGAAGCTCTGACATGGGACTTCAGAATACCCTCAGCTGCCCAACATATCTGGGCATCCTCTGGCTGACCTGTGGCCACCTCCATATGCCGGCAAAAACTTAGTGTGCGTGGACCAGACTCGCTGGCTGTCACTCTCTGTGGCTGTATCCATCTCTTCTTCAATCCTTAAAATTATCTCATGTGTTCTGCTTTATGTCCCTCCTCTAAGATTAGCTAGAAAAAGAAGCCATTTTTGGCAGAGCTAATAAAAGGAGGATGAAAATAGTTGGTTAGTTAAAGGTAACAAGAAATAACAACAACACTTTAGGTCAGTTGTAATGGATTCACATAATTCCTGATATACTTACAATACAACCCATATAGGAAGGTTCACACTTCTAAAGGATCCTTGGTATTTTGATATTTGAAATCTTTAAACTGAAGAGAAGTTGTGTGTCAGCCTTAGTTCAACCAGAAACTCAACGCTTGCCAATAGCAAACAGTACTGAATTCAACGTCACCTTTATGATCGATCATCCCTCTGGCCTTAAAGCACATCATATGCAAGTACTACAGTGCCAAGACACTTTAAAAAAAAAAAAAAAAAAAAAAAAGCTTTCCCCAGTAGACCAGCAACCTACATGCCATCAAGGCAAGCTTCAGGATAGTCTTTTTTTCAGGGCCAGATTGCAGCAAAATAAAAACCTTCTGTCTGCCTAAAACAAACCTCCTGGATGAGCACCTGTCTGCTCATGTTCTCTGTCTCTACAATATACTCAGTTATTTGCTTTGTTTTAACGACATTTAGGATTAAGTTATTACATTTCCAGATATTTCCCCATAGACATTTTCTTAAATAGCTTACGTTGAAATAGTAATAATCCTTTGGATGGTCCAGCTGATTGTTCACTTTATTTCTTTTCACTAGGGTAGGTCTGTAAATTAGATCTCTCTTCTCCAAAGTTTTCTTGGCTGAATGGTTTCTTTAGTAAGAACAGAAACAGAAATAGATTCAAGCATTCAAAAGGCTCCAAAGAAAAACAATTTCAAAGTAAAAACGATTTAGGAAATTTCAAAGCCCGGGGGGGGGGGGGGGAAGAAAAAAAAGAAAAAAAGAAAAAAAAAGAAAAAAAAGAAAAAAAGAAAAAAAAGAAAAAAAAGAAAAAAGAAAAAAAAAAGAAAAAAAGAAAAAAAGGCGGGGGACTCTATCTCTTTTCTATAAATCCTAGCTTAAAAAATAAGGGGATAAAAAATACAGCAGGTTGAAGAAACTTGCCAAGAAATGCAAAATTTCAGTTAGATATACTCATTTTCTAACGTTTCTTTCCTGATGATGTCTTTACGATAACTTTATCCTCTAAGCCACTATGAAATTTTGTTTGAGGTTTTATTTTAAATTTCCCATTCTAGTTTCATCCAAGCACTAAATTGCATAAGGCTTTTTAACTTTGCATCTCACAGAATACTTCTCTCCCCGTGGTGCTCACACCTTTGGAAAACAGTTAGCAGGGACACCTTCGTCAGCCCTCTAGCCTTGTTGAGCATCTATATTGCTGGTTCTCAAAGGTTTTGCGTCTTCTGCTATGGAGAAATGGTGGCTGTAAGGTGTAAAACCAAGCCCTACTAAGAGGTAACTCCTTGTAGAAGAAATGCAGGGATGTGCATGCACGTGTGTGCATTTCTGCACACTCAAGAAAGGAAAATTCAGAAGGCATTTGTGTTTTATTGACCCCACTGATGATGAGCAGGACCTTCCTATAACAAGATCTGCAAGCAAACGTTTTTGCCGAATAGTCTACAAAGTGTCACCGGCAGCAAATCATCCTATTCTTAGCTTCGTATAATTTGTAAGGACATTTGAAGGCGTGTGCTAGGGCATAAATCATTTACAGTACACAATTGATTCATGTGAAATTTAAGTTAGTTCACTCTGAACTCCAAACAATTACTGCTGTGGTGATTTTATAAAATGTCTCTTCCCTTGGGAAGAAAGCATCTAAATCAAGCTTGGTTTCAAGCCACAAAAATTAATGGTAGGTATTCTCATCTCAACATGCGGGAAGCTGTGCACATAAATCCCCACGTCAAGATGAGGATCATATAATTTTAAGCATTACACAAGCCTCGGATTCTAAATTTAAATTAAAAGCTCACCTAAACCAGGAAAACCTCTCCATTCTTACAACAAGTTTTTTCACTTAAATAAAAGCAAACACATTAAAATGGTCAGAAAAAATATGGGCTTATAAAATCACGTATCCTTGATGTCATTCCTTGATGACATACTACTGCAGGAAAAGTTCAGTTACACCAATTTTAAGTAGGGTAAACTAGGCTGGTTCATCCAGCTGCTGTGGTTCAGAGCAAGGCTGTATCCACTTCTGTGTCACCGCCTTACCTGAAGGACATGGCAAATGGGTTGGGGACTCATAGAGGACAATAGTGTCAAAAAAGAGGAATGACATGCCACCAACGTCGGCCACCCATGCAGGGCAATGGAGCACACCACTCCTCAGCAGCAAGTTTCCCAAAAGCGAGGTAACCCCGTAAGGCAAAACAGATGAATGCGGGCACACAAACCAACCTGTCCTTAGCCAAAGGAGGAGGAATCGGGGGTCTTCTCCTACGTTACAGCTTTCTCCAGACCATAAGCCAGTAACACAAAGATCAGCTGCACAACACAAAGCCTCCTGAGCTCCGGACTGAGCTCTGTTGGGGCTGCACCCTGGGCATCGCTATCAGAGATTAAACGGAAGAGGGTTTACAGCAGGAGAGGGTGACAGCTTAGCTGATATTTAGCCAAAAATGTAATTTTATGTCAACAAAGTATGCTTAAGGGTTGTTATATTTATTTATATGAGTGTGCATGTATTACTGTCATTAGCATAACAGTCATTAGTGATATGTGACTTGCTACATGTTTAGAGCACATTAAAGAATTTGTAGAATGAACATTTTGTTCCTTATTGGCTTTACAAGCTACAAGAAAATTTTCATCATCCAAATATGTCTAGACCCGAGTGTCACATGCAAGTTCAAACTTCTTTTTCCTATGTTTGTCTCTACCTTCTGTCTAATTTTCAGATATTGCAAGTTTTCACTTAACACAACAGCCAGGGATGAATTTTTCTCTAGCCTTTCCAAAGCCGTGCCGGCCAGGGACAAAGCCCCGATCAAAGCCTTCAGATTTACGTGTCTGTAAAGTTACCGTGAGTATTTAAAATGGCCACTGCCCCTCCCTGATTTAAAATCAAACTCAAAACACATGGGCCTCCCAGGACAGCGGGGAAAGAAGCAGGTCCCCATGCCCTGCACAAACGGGAGAGGTTGCTGGTGAACAGGAGCAGCCTGGGGATGTTTAATAACAACAAATAAATTATTTTCCAGAACCAGGACCATCCCAAGATCCCAGACGGTCGAACAGCCTCTGCCAGGCCACAGTTTCCATCCCAGGGGCTGCCTCGGTGGGGGCACGTTGGTACCAGCCACCCCGAGCCGCCCGTGGTCAGCACGAGGTGGCCATCGGCACGGAGCCCGCAGCCATCCCAGCCCAGCCAACAGCACCCACTGGTTTTCATCTTCGAGCAAAAAAAGCCACCTCCTGCTCCAGCCAGCGAGACGGCTGCTGCTTCAGCCCCGCGGCTGATGGCTGCTGACGCCAGATCCCATCCCACACCTGCCCCGGTCACCGCTCAGGCTGCTGTGGAGGCAAATCCTTGGGGTTTTTTAGAAAAAAGGAGTAAACCAGGGTGTACGCAGATGGCAACCCCCCTGGCTGCCCCCTCTGGCCACGGCCACTTCACTCTGGCTGCACAGCAAAGCCCACGCAGGGAAAATCAGCAGCAGCACTCAAAAAACCCACCCCTGCTCCCCTCGCCTTCCGTCCCCTCCCAGCATCCTGCCATGACCCCCGAGGAAAGCCAGGGAGCGACAGGAGCTGACACTTCACCTCCCTGCTTGGAAATCATCTCACTGAAGGAAGGAGTCACCATCACGACCTTTCCCAGGTTAAACCCGAGTTGCCCACCTGGAGCCAGCATCCCCGCGAGAGCCAGGGCTCAGCCCCCGCCAGGAGCTGCCAGGAGGGACCGTGCCGAAATGCCGGGCACCCACGGGGGCACGGCCACGGGCAGCCGGGCAGGGGGCAGAGCGCCCAGGTCTGCGCCCTTGGTAAGGTGGCTTCTAACTATCGGATTTGATTGAAAGGGGGAATTAAAACTTGTCTTTCTCTGCGGGCGAGCCTTGCCAATGATGGTGGCACCCGGGCGGGAGGGGGCCCAGGAGCCCACCATGGTGCATCCCCTGATGCACCAAGGGGACGGCATCCAAGGGAGCCCCAAATGTCAGCGCTGGCTGAACGCTGCTCATCCCCTCCTCCCCGGCACCATCCTGCAGCAAAACGCCCTTTCTCGCTTGTTTGTCAGAGGCTGGAGGAGCTGACTTAGAGAGATCTGCAGCTCTGGGGTGTGCCATGCCGTGGGTGGGTGCAGAGGGTGTCCCAGCATGGCAGGAGGGGGGACCCAGCACCAGCAAGGCTTAATGCTAAGAATATAATCTGTAAAGAAGAGCTTGAAATGATGGATATGCACCAACCTTGGAGTTAACATCATTAGAAAAGGTTGGCCTCTCTTGTTTTACAGCCTGGAGCCAAATGGGTCCACAAATTCCTGTAGAGTGAAGCCTTCCCCAGCACCGTCACCACCACCCCGAGGACGGCACGGCTCAAAGCACGCAGCAGGTCTTCCCCAGAGCTGGGGAGAAGTTTCTCAAAAAGTATACTTCTGCTTCAAAGCTACTTTCTCGAGCTGCGTTTCAATATTAAAAAAATTATTTTTTTGTCAGGGCGGGGGGGAGGGTAACCGTGTCCCAGCTGGAAAGAAGCATCACAACAAGGATGTTTCAAAGTCCAGTGGGAAGCTTGCTTGGCTCAAGCCAAACCAAACAACAAAGTTAGCCCTGAAGTACAAAATATCCTATAGTACAGCTTTCCCAATGGCACCGTGAGGAAACGATGCAGAGGGAGCGCTGTTCGTTAGAATCAAGACAGTAAGAATTATCTTTGTGTTATAGGAAATGTTTTGCCAAACGCTAACAAATAGGCTCGGGAGTGTCCCAGACCCAGGCAGACACTGGGAGCTATATCAGGTAACTACTACAGAGCAAGCGCTGCTAATTATTAATTGTCCACCTGCAAAAAGCAGCAGCAGATCAGGCAGCAAATTCTGGTACGAGCCACCCAAAAGGCGCCCGAATTATTACAGGTCATGTATTTTAAAGGTAGATTTGGGTGTCTGATACCTGCTAACCTACACCCTAACCTAAGTCACTTCTCTTATTCGCTTCTGTGCATTAAGCCACAGTTAGTTTCCTCGCATCCGTGAGCAACCCCTTGTCCAAACGTGCCCTATTTCTCACAGCCAGTCCTCAAATCGCCGGTCTTTTACACAGCCTACACCAGCAACCCATCCAGATATCTCACGTAGAGGAAATTTATTTTCCTGCCTTTTACAAAAAAAAACCAAAAGGATGCTTATGATAATTTTCTATTAATTTTGCTACATTTTATTTTCCAGTCTCATCGCTAGCATCATTTCACCAGCTCTTTATTTCACAGCCCCGAACTGGGGCAGTGTGCAGGGGATGCTCACGATAAAGCAGAGCTTAACCCCGCAGAGCACCGCGAGCTGGTGCCTCCCCACCCCAGCCATGTCGCAGCAAAGGGAAAACAATTTGTGATTTAGTAAGTTAATCAAAACTTCCATTGATCCACTTTGTATTTTCTTTCTCTTTACTTTCCAACAATTTAGGGCAATTTTTTTAATTAAATACAAAGGCCTTTCCACATTTCAGAAAAATTAATCACTTTTGGCATTTATTAGTTATTCATTTCTGTTTAAAACATGTTTTATAATTCATTAAAGTACCTCAAAAATTAAATTCTTAACAGCCCTAGGCCCAAAATATGTTTAAGTAAGAAAATTAAGCACAGTAATAAATAGTGAAGAATTCTGAAATATTAATTTGGCCTGTAGCATTTCAAATGTTTATTTGCAATAATTAATTTGAAACCAAGTTTACATTGCCTTTGTCAGTAGTTTGCTGGGAACTTTCAGTTACGTTACTAATTTCCTTCCATTCGCCCTTGTGGTGGCATATTCCATCACTGACAACCATTGCCAGTGCATTTAAATTAATTCTTTCAGCTGTTTTTGAGTTTGATCATTTTCCATGAGGCACAGAAAATTAACAAGACCTCTAAAGGATACGTTGCCGGTTTGGTGCAGGGGGAATTAGCTAACTGAAGCTGATTATTAACGCCAGGGACATTTTCTGCTCCCCCATCTGCACCGCGGAGCCTGAGGAGCACGATGAAAGCCCTTATTTTAAGACTGGCGCAAGCGATAACATATTTGGTGCCAGCATTAAATTTATGTGCCCCACGCAGAAGCAGCCTTTGATATAAGTAAGTATAAATTAAGATATAAGAAATCCCATACACGTAAGAGAAGTCTCAACTAACAAGTTATTAGTTTCGCCCCCCCACCAGCCCTTACAGGACACAGTGACATGGGGCAGTGGGGTCTCTATCGCCCTTCAGCGAACCAGATAACATGCTTTTTTAACTCAGCAAGGCAAGCTCTTAAATATTTTTTATTCCTAAAGTGTTGTCTAAGTAGCAGGATGTAATGAGAAGTTTTCTGTTGCAGAATTTGTTCCAGATGCTGAACCCTGCAGTATCATAGTGTATTAAATCGCAACAAATTCCCTAATCAAAATAGTAAACGTGTACAAAGTTGTATTTACAAACATACAGGTATCTAAGTCACTTCTGCTGAAGTAGAGTTCAATAGCTTTGAAAAATGACTACAAATATACACCCGATCTTTATTGCGATCTCAAAATATCCCTACTGATCTCAAAAAGAAAAAAAAAAAAAAATCTGTTTTGTGGATTTTGAGGGTTCTGCTCTAGATCAGAAGTTTCCAAATTTGCCTCCTGCTACTGTTTCCAGATCAGAAGCTTTTGCATTTGGCTGCACCGATTTTGTCTGCTAAGGAAGAGCAGAAGCGTGAGAAAAGGGAAGCTCCATATCCCAGCATTGCCCAAATGCTCCTACACGAGGGGTCCGTGCGGGTCCCGTGGGAGACTCCGGTGCCCTCCTCCGCAGGCTCTGCTGCCTTCCTGGCCACACCACGCTTCATCCTTTCTCTTCCTCCACCCCCAGCATTGCTAATATTGGGGAAAGCCTCGCCAGAGGGGCTGTGGACTCCAATTCCTGAGCATCTCCAGGAGCGCGATCCCTGAGCAGCGTCCGAGCTCCCCGCAGAGCCCTCCGCCACAGGCAGGCCAGGCAGCTGCCTGCGCCTGCTTCACCTCTCCGCGGTCAATAGTAGGAGAGAGTTACGTGTAGAATCATAGAATCATTTAGGTTGGAAAAGACCTTTGAGATCATCAAGTCCAAGCCCTAACCTAGCGCTGCCAAGTCCGCCACTGAACCACGTCCCCAAGCGCCACATCTGCACAGCTTTTAGAGGTTTACAGCACTTGCGGTCCCATAAATACACGTCTTTGAAGGCACGCTGTTCATACGATTGCACACCCGCGTTGGGCGAAGGCGTTTCAGCACACGCTTCTGCGATATGAACGCCCGAGCCATCCCACAACCAGGAGAACGGCAGATCGTTCTCAACAGCGTAGCCGCAGGTTAAAAAAAAAAAAAAATAAAAAAAAGAGAAAAGGGGCAGGGGGGAAGGTAATTGAATTCTAAACGCGCCTTCCTTGCTGTGTACCCTCCAGCCCTAAGCGGTCCCTGAGGGTTTCCAGCCGGGACACAAGGCCTGTGCGGAGCCTCCCTCAAGGCCCCGCCGGCAGCGGCAGGCGCGGGGTGCTGCCTCCATCTCCCGGCTGCAGCGGGGAGCGCAGGCCGCGGGGAGCGCAGGCCGCGGGGAGCGCAGGCCGCGGGGAGCGCAGGCCGCGGGGAGCGCAGGCCGCGGGGCCTGCTGCAGCCCCACGGTTAAACCCTGGCCACAGTTAAGCGGCCCCAACCGGCCACGGTTAAGCGGCCCCAAGCTCCACCATGCAGGTGCCAGGCCTCAGCGAGCCAGTACCACGTTAACCACCACCAAAACCCCTTGCAGGCGACTGCAGCAGGAGTGACGCCAGCTGAAGCCGTGGCCGAGGTTCAGAGTGGTTTTGGGGGTGCTGGATTCCCGTACCTAACCAGAACCATTTTTTTCTGAGAGAAGGGCAACAGAAGCATCGCAGCCTCTCTGTGCGGCAGCCCCCACGCCGCGCTTCTCCCCTGCTACTATTGCTGCTTCCCCACCTACGAAACTGCTACATTCAGCCCTGCTTCCTCACCTACAAAACTACTAAATTCAGCCCAAAAGAAGTGAAAGATGACACACTATCCATTTCTAACACCTTGCTACACGATCGACATTTGGTTTAATTACAAAGACCTCCAAACAAGCTGTAAGGTGTTAGCACGTCCAGCTGCCAGACTGGCAATGCGTGCCTGTATCCGTGCCGCACAAACACCGCTATAATCCCCGCTCAAAAGCCTTTAGAAGTAAAAGCAAATATAACCCCCTTAATTTAAGAGGAATCCAGCCATTTGTAGTTGCGAATCCCAGCCACCTCAGCAGAGAGCAGGACACAAACCTGGATGCCAACAGCCACAAGAGCCAGAAATGTACCTGTTCAGGAATAAAGCAATTTGCGGTATTAGCCAGTATTAGGGCATTAAACCTTATTGTTCAGACGCTGAGGCCTCGACATGGTGAAACACCTCTGGCAAAAGAGTTTTATTATGTGTCTTTCAAGAGGTATATGAGAAGCCCTGGCCTTTTTCTTCAAGAGAAATTCCCCAGAAGTTCTGGGGTGGGTGGGTGGGGGGGAAATTGTTAAATAAAAACTAAGATAGAGTTAAATCTGTATTTTGGCAGGATGCCTGCGCCAGCAGACGTGGTCTTACTGCTACATGTTAGTGCTAGGGCAAAGATGTGCCTGAAGCGGAGGATGCTATGACAGGAGCGCACCCCCCGCCCCGCTAGAAAGGACACAGGGGTTGTTTAGTGTGAAGAAGAGGAGGCTGAGGGGTGACCTTATCGCTCTCTACAACTACCTGAAAGGAGGTTGTAGTGAGGTAGGTGTTGGTCTCTTCTCTCAAGTAGCTAGCGATAGGACAAGAGGAAATGGGCTCAAGCTGCGCCAGGGGAGGTTTAGACTGGATATTAGGAAAAATGTCTTCACGGAAAGGGTGGTCAAGATTGGAACAGGCTGCCCAGAGAGGTGTTGGAGTCCCCATCCCTGGAAGCATTCAAAAAACGGGCAGACGTGGCACTTTGGTTTAGTCTAGTCCACCTTTAATTGGTTTAGTGTGGACTTAGTAATGTTAGGTTAATGGTTGGACTGGATGATCTTAAAGGTCTTTTCCAACCTAAACAATTCTATGATTCTACGACACACATTGCATCCAGGAGGAACTCGCAACCTTTGCTCCATAAAGACAAGGAGCAGCCTGAAAACAGGCAGCTCGTCATCCGGGATTTCTGCTAAGAGCAGTGTATCATTCAACTGCGGTCTCAGTCCTTACCTCCTGCTCTCCAGCCTCGAGGTCCGTCACCGACCAGGTTATGCTCAAGGAGGAGCATGCTCCAGTCTCCTCAACGCCCCGGTTCCTCGGTGTCCAGCACGGTCATACACTGTGCTGTTGATGATGTGAACTTGATCTGGTGACTACCTATGGAAAGCTACTCAGCTGAAGTAAGCGTATTTTAAGTATCTCTGAGAGCATTTTATTCACCTTAAAACATTTTCTACCCCATAAAAGCACAAAAGACAGACGTGGGAAGGTGCCTTTTACAGTCATAAAGCTTCAAAGATGAATCATGGGGAAAACTGCTTCGGAGAACCAACGTTTGCAGGAAAGCAAGACAAGCAGGATGTGATTAAGGTGCATTCTGTAGGCTCCTCCTTTCTAACCCTTGGCTTGTCCCTGTTCTTGGTTTCTGAAAATACCCACCAGCATCTGGTAAGTAGGGTTGGTGTTTTTTTAATCCACACCTTGTCTCTTCTCCCACCACGAAGAGCTTCACCAAGCCTACAGGAACTCACTAGCTGAGACTCTGGGGTTTTCAGGGCTTTTGTTTGTTTTTTAAATTATTTTAAAGTGATCTTTTTGTCCAATTTGGTTATTCTTTCCTGCCTACCTTCAATGAAATTGAGGAAATCACCATCTTGGAAACTTTTTTACATGTTGCCTGCTATATGGCTTCAAGTCAGCCACCTCCTCCCAGCTCAAGGTGTGGCTTTGCAGTTTGCTCTCCAGCTGCGGAAGGAGACCCCAGGACCACCACCACTCCACCAAGCCCCACCTTAGAAGCATTTTAAGTCCAGATACTGCAGTTTGACTTCAATGCTATTATACCCAAGGATCTCCTATTCTTGTCCCACCACAGGGATTATTAGCTGCATACTGAGCTGTTCCGTCACTTACCAGGGAGATCAACCCCATTTGGCTTTGCAGTACCGCTCACGTATAGGACAGAAGAGTTCAATAATTTGCAGCAATTCATCAGCTTCAATCCAAAGACGCAGCGGTGTCAGGAGGCAGAGCTGTCTAACACAGCTCCCGAGACCTCGCACGGCAAATGCTGACGCTCCTACCTAACTCTGACCAGGCGTGCAGGCCACCTTTTAATGTGATTGCTCTCATTCTTTACCTAAGTGCCTGTATTTTCAAAGGACCAGACCTTTGCAGGAAAATTATTTCCTCCTCACAGATAAAGTCAAAGCTGCGTAGACACCTGGAAAACACATAGAAGGCAGATCATCCCACCCTAAAGTAATACATCAATCCTATCAGTGAATGTATGTTTTATTGAAAGTGTGGCATGGAACACTTGACTGTGAGTATATAAGTTTATAAACAGCTCTGGATTTATGTGAGGTTTTTTGGCAAGGTTTACCAAATAATGCAATGGACAGTACATTTAATTTAGGAATGTTCGCTCATTGGTTTTTATATCAATTTAAAAAAAGGAGTTGATGAACTTCCAAATCATAAATGATGGATTTTTGTCAATTATAAAATATTATGAATTTGCAACCTTTTTATTCTAGTACTCAAGGAAGTGCCAGCTATTTAAAACTGTACCTTTATCATTATTCACAAAGTTTAACAAAAATAAATACAATTTTGAGGTTGTCTTTGGCATGTCGTAATTCAAGGCAATAGTATCTTTTAGCAGCACAGTGCAAAGAAAAACAACATACCATACAATGCACTACCAGATTCAGCCTTACAAGGAGAAGAGAACGTAGTACAATGCAAACTTTAATGTCAATATATACAGAGGTTTAAAGAAAACATTTTTGTTTTTTTTTTAAAATTAAATGAAATAAATACAATATGATACAAAATCCACAATATGCTTAGAGAAAGAAATGACAGTTACAATATCTGATAACGGGGACCTTTTGTATAGTTTCATCTTTGAAGTACCTCAGAGAGCATGTAATTCATTGCACACTGTTTTCAATTAATGCCCTTTCGTATATTGAGATTTATAGCCAGTCACGTGCCAGAAGAGTTTTAGCTCTAATCAGAGTATCAGTGCAAGATGCCAAAGTGCTTGGGCTATTATGACAATGCAATTACTTAGCAAACGCTGCTCATAAGCCTAATGCGAAACGCACAAAATAGGAACACTTTGTCCTGCAAAGGAGATCCACCTCAAGCATCTTTTCAGTTCTCGCATAAAAAAAAACCCCCGAAACAGGATCCAATGTTATTCAAACTCACTATTGGTAATCAGCTATTGCCCAAATCTTAATTATGAAGAGACATAATCAATTAAATATCTTTTAAAGCTTTCAAAGAAAGTTTGCTTTCATTACATAGGAAAAATCTCAGAAAAACCAGTCACTGATTATTTTGGGGGGGACTTCTAATTACGTAAGTTATTAAAATACTCAAGTCAGCTTTAGCTATACACTAAGGGTGTTGTCTTGTTTTTGTTTTTTTTTTTCTTAATTTGTACTCATTCTTCTATTCCCAAAGGAAAATGTAGGTTTATCAACAACAACATAATTTGGGGAAGTAAACATTTAAAAAAAAATACGCTGCAGTAGTGACAAACAGTATTCAAAATGTACTTAACTAAAGGGGCGTTAATGCAGAAGGATGGTATGGTATGAGCGACAGCGTAGGCGTGTTACCAACAGGTATCGATACATACCCAAGAAAGTTTTTGAATAAACTTTCAAGGAGGCTTTTTTTTTTTTTAATCATATAGAGCTCCCATCAGATTGCATTAGGGACTCTATTATCACAGCTTCAGAAGCCTTCTGAAAACTTTGAGAAAGAAAAAGCTGTTCCTCCCTTCCCTCCCACAAATATTTCCAAAACTTCTAATTCTGGATAGGACCGAAAAACTAAGTGCTACAGAAGTACATAAACCCCAATGTCTGCACTGATGTTTTAGCCTAATTTCATTGATACAAATCAGGATAATTACTATAGTATTGTGTAATTAATTTAACTCAGTTCTTACAAGCTATTGCAACTTTTTAATTGTAACATTTGAAGGCAGAGCGCCGAGTACTGGATGCAGCATCTGTCACTGCAAATGACCAGTTCATAAGTATACTGCGAGTAACTTCCCATTGTTGAAGTTTGCTAGAGGTAATTTTAACTATCAGACATATGAAGATTAGCTTTGGGAAATGAATTAAACATGGAAGACAGAATTCCAGCTCAATATGACTGACTGGGGTGAGGTTTTGGATGCCTTCTCTGGATGCAAGGAGAACATTTCAACCATCCTACAACATAGGCCTCAAATGGACAGTACGCTTAGACCACCTACACCTTGGGCTCTTCGCGTGGTCAAAGAGAATTTATTAGTTTTAAGCATGATAGAAAAAAAAAAAAAAAAAACACATGGCATGCTAACAACAGCATCGAGACTACACAAGCCACAAAACAGTGGCTTGAATTAATCCACCCACGGTAATGCTCTCTGGCATTGGAACTCTTCGTTATGCGCCACTGGCTGATAGCGATGCCACTGCATAGTTTTTGGATACGTAACAGGAATACAACAGAGTTCCTCGCTTTTTATCACAAGGATAACTGAAGATAGACATTGCGATAGCCAAGGGGCGAAAGAATAGCAAAACACCATGAGCCTGCTCCAGCTACAGCTGGTGTCTGTGGGAATCTACTCTTTAGTGAGGACGTATCAGGCTCTACGTGCACCTGAGAACTAGCTCTTATTTATAAACATCAGAGTAGAAGCTATTTTGCTGGCAGTAACAGAAGCCACATCCAAAATATTGTATCATTTAAGATGTTAATTATTTCTTTGGAAATTCCTTTCAATACATAATATGTATACCTATTTCTTTGTAATTTTGCCTTCACAAAAAATTTCACTCAGTTTTTTAAAAAAAACAAAACAGTAAGATAGTTGTCCTGGTTTCGGCTGGGATAGAGTTAATTTTCTCTCTAGTAGCAGGCATAGTGCTGTGTTTTGGATTTAGTAGGAGAAGAATGTTGATAACACGCTGATGGTTTTAGTTGTTGCTCAGCACTGCTTATGCCAGTCAAGGACTTTTCAGCTTCCCATGCTCTGCCAGGTGCACAAGAAGCTGGGAGGGGGCACAGCCAGAAGAGTTGATCCCAACTGCCCCAAGGGCCATTCCATACCATACGGCGTCATGGGCAGTATAGAAACTGGGGGGGTGGGCCGGGGAGCAGCGATCGCTGCTCGGGAACTGGCTGGGCATCGGTCGGCGGGTGGTGAGCAATTGCACTGTGCATCACTTGCTTTGGATATTATTATTATTATATTGTTATTATTATCATTACTATTTTACTTTGTTTCAATTATTAAACTGTTCTTATCTCAACTGAGGAGTGTTTCTCACTCTTACTCCTCCGATTCTCTCCCCCATCCCATCGGGGTAGGGGCAGTGAGCGAGCGGCTGCGTGGTGCTGAGCTGCCGGCTGGGGCTAAACCACGACAATATTAAAATCGTAACTAGTCGGTAATCTTGAACTGTGGAAAGACCCTAAGAAAGTGAAACAAGTTACACTAACCTTTCATTCCAGCCAATAGCAAGTTCACATAAGTGTTCTTCCATTTCAAACATTTAACTCATTATTCATGAGCAGACCGGTCTACTTTTTAATATAATTGCTTAATTGAACAAAACCTAAGTTTGAAAAAAATGATGAGATGTATACAAGAAATTCCAAAAGAAAGCTCACAAAGATGATGATCATTAAATAGCACATAGTAAGAGTAAACTGCAAGCGAACTCTTTTGTATCCCTGCATATCCAAAATGTTTCAAAGACTGATACGCTGAAATATTCACAGCAAGTGAACTTTTCCCCCCAAATTAAGGATTAAAATTGGCATACCAGGGTACACTGGCCTGTCAGATGTAACGACGGGGTTTGTCCATATGTTTTCCTTGTGAAAAGACAACTTTGTAATGTTGCAGTCATTGAAACCTTGCTTTTACCCCAGGAGTACCACTTGCACTAAAGGCTAGGGATGATATAAAAACACCAGGGACAATGTTATAGAAGATGTTTCAAATTCTTTGCTAAGAATCAGAGTATCCATCTTGCTTGCGTACTTTTCCTCTTACCACCTTTGTTTTGCACACCGAGAACCTAAGTACCTTCAGCTGCTTACAACTGCTTTTGTGCAAAATGCTTTTAAGGTGCTTATAATGTGGTGCTTCTAAGCAAGCTAAAAGAAAATACCAATATAAACACTGTTAAATGATTCATGAATAAAGCCATTAAAGACCAGCTGCTACCTTACGGGAAAGCTGAAGACAATTCAAGTTTGACATTCTAGTTGTGTCCCACGCCTCGCATTATCCTCTATCCCCAACACAGTTTTTACTAGTACATTTCAACCCACATTATACCTTGACCTTGGGCTAAGGTGGCTTTATTTCCACCACTGTTTTGTTGGTTTGGTTTTTTTTTTTCCCCTTAGGGTGAATTCAAATTCTTCTGCCAGTCATTTGTAATTTTACAAAAAAATTATACCGATAGACTGTAGACAAGAGGTTTACAGGCACTCTTGCTGGCAAAGGTCTTCAGTAATGAAAAGAAGGATGAACCAGCTGCATAAGGGGCAGATTTTGTACTAAACAATAAGCTTTCCAGGAAGCAGGTGTGTTCTTTGATAAGCTTTCAAGCATTTCAAACAGGCACCTCAAAACCAGGCACAAATGGCCCCTAAAGCTTCCAACATCTATCAAACACTCAAGAAATTTAGTATGGGGTATGTTCTGCATGATACAAATAGCACACCTATGTTTGCTATATTCATTAAGTCTCAAATCTACATATATTCATACCTAACTATTTGGCCAGATAATTTCCATCTTCCCCCACCACAACAAAATAAAGCAGCTTATCTAATAGTACTTCCAATGCCACCAAGTACTTCACAGGTATAAGCAAAAAAACAGCCAGCACCCTCTGCCTTTTATGATCTGAGTTACTACTGCCACTCTTGGCAGCTGGGCCAGAATTCTCCCGAAAGCTTTTTTTTTCTGTCTCAAAATGCCAAGTTCTGCCATCCTGGGTGTCTTGTAATCGGCTACCAAAGGTATCCGAAACAGGAAATTCAACGATGGCAAAGCAGTCTGAACTACATTTGATTTTTGGTCACTTGGATTCTCTAACTGTTCACAGTCTAACTGCTGGTCACTAATATACTTAATATTTAAAATGCCTGTCATCCCACTATGGCCGCATTATTGCACAGTAGTGTCCTCAACTTTTGAAAATACTTTTAAGGTCATTGTCTCTGAATGCATTCATTCCCAGTCTACCAGCAGTTAGCACAGGTTTTGAGTCAGAACACCCCAAGATAATTCTGGCCCTGAAATTAATTTCCTCTCCCTCTCAGCATTTAGAAACAGCTGAAGTCCTAACACCAAGAGAGGGCAAGCGAGTGCTGGCGACAGGATATTGTCAGTCACTTTCCCCTCACTGTGAAATTTCTTTCTTAGAATTCCCTTATCTGGGCACACTGCAAGGCTTATTTATTTTCCCAAGCTACCCCTACAGTTAGGCAAATAGAATTTTGCATTTATGTTCTGTAGTATTTGTACATGCGGCAAGAGATTCAGATAGAAGCAACGTTCTATAAAAAAATCAAATAAATAAAAAATTAAATCCACATGCCAAGTTCGTTATAATAAAGTGTCAGTTTGTCTTATATGCCAAACAAACTTAATATTGGCTATATTCAGTAGGAACGACTGCCGAGGAAACAGTAACATAGTCATTGTACAAATGGATAGACAATATAAATAACAAAAATTATTGGATTGCATGATGTTGTCTTAAAGTGGTATCAATGTTATTTAGATCCTTAACGTTGAGAGCTTACACACATACTTTCTCCAGCTCAGTGCAGGACACAATACTGTTTGTGGTAACAACTAGAAATGTTCATTTTCCTTTAAGAGGCCATTTGTTAACCAGCATTTCTTTTGGGTCACAAGCGATCAAATTAAGTTTATGGGTAAAGTGCAGAATCTTACACATCCCTTTTGTTTGTATTTCCACATAAATTATCAGTTACTGGCACCATGCAAACACAGACCTTCCAAATTAACACTAACGCATTTCACACTGGCACAATAAATTAGTCAGCTTTTCATAGTAGTAATGAACATGTTACATTAAGTTGAATGAATTCAGTGCCCAATTACAAAATTAAGAATTTGACCTTCACGACAGGGTCTAAAGGTGTGAAGAAAAGAAAACTTACACTGACACTTTATGTACAACTTGGTCATTGGCAACGGTCCCCTAAACCATTTTTAAATGAACCCAGAAAAACTATACAGAATGTGAAATAATATTTGCAACAGATCTCTTAAAGGACAGTGTAGAGAAATTCATTATGGTGTACCTGATGTTTAAATTAATTTAACAGATACAGCCTGTAAAACAACACAGTATGAACCTGTGGATTTTTTTTTTTTTCTTTTTAAAAAAAGGACTTTTACAGAATTCAAGTAGTGTAGCAGGAAACCATAGATGCCTTTTGATCACAGGTCAGGCAAAAGAGAGCCACTTATTGGATTTTCCCCTTGCTTCTGTTTGCTAAGGTGTCCCAGTGGATCTATAAGTCTGTTGATGTTAGCTTTTTCATGCTCCGTCGCTGAGCTAAACTTGAGGCTGCAACAGGCTCTAACACTGGCTGAAATGTCTTGTGATTCAGTGCAGAATATGTAGCAGCCATGGCTCCCTAGAGAACAATGAAATATATAAAAGGCTGTACGGGTCATTTTTATCAGAAAATAAAGCAATTTAATATGCAATTCTTAATTAACTCTAGAAAAAAAATCCCAGGACTTACGGCAGGTCATGCACATTCTCTAAACTTTGTTTTTAAAAAAAAACAAAACAAAACGCATTTATTCCTGAATCCTTCAGGTTTCTAAGCATGGGATCTGACATTTTCTTTCCCGTGTATTTCTTTTACATACCTTAGATGTAGGAGTAACCTTTTAACGTGGATCAGAATTAGTACCTTCCAAGCAATATTAGCACCCATTTATCAAACACAGCCACTCGAGTGGCTATTCACGTCCTGACTTATGAAGACAAAACAATTAAGACTGGCTATCACAGGTCCCTGTTTTTGAATCCAACAAAACTAATTAAGTGAACTTAAAAGCTGTCTGCATACAGTAGAATAACTGTGTTTCTGACTTGTGACACAAAACCACAGAACAGATAAAATACCAGTGGAAAAACTGCAGCGTCGTTTATTAATTTATATAGGAAAGCAGAATATGAGCCGGTCAGAAACAAATCCCAAAAGATTTCTTGAATAAGAATGCTAGGAGACCTGTGGAAAGCTCAGTCTCAGACAACTGTCTCACCAGGTTCCCATGTGGCCAACGCTACCTTAATCTTTGCAAACAAAACACCCAGAAAAATCTCTTTCTTTACACACAGGTTTAAAAAAATCAATTTGCCAATAATTTGTCTGCTTAGGTAACTTAAATATGTATGTTCTAGGGGAAACAAACGAAAGATGATTTCTTTTCTAAAGGAAAAGAAAAAAAAAAAATAGTTCTGCCTGTAGCTGTAAGAGTGACCCGATTCGTTGCGCATCAACCAGCTCAAGCAACATTCAGCCTTCAGGTTGTTTTACCTTTACTAGATGTGGTGCATCTTGCCTGTTTAGTTGATAATGCGGCAACTGGTCCCTACAGGCTATCCATGAATGTTTTAATACTTGCTCTGCTGTATACCGCTGATGTGGATCTACATGAAGCATATGTGATAACAAGTCCTAGATAAAAAAAATGAAAAACACATACTATTCAGTTAAAATAATCTTAGGCAGACTTTAAAGCATTAATTATGGCAGCAATGAAAAAAGTACCCTATGCGGCAGGGATTAACACAATGCAAACACACACAAAAATCAGCAGATAAATTGGATCATTCTGTGCCTTGACACCGCAGAAGTCTGAAAACAATGTGTTGTACTATTTAATCAGTTTGACAGAGCAAGCCTTTATTGTAAAGAAACTTACTGCTGTTTGTGTGTTTCATAGTTCAGTTTATTATTAATATAATCTTTAAAAGACTAGAAATCCTATTAAAATTTAGCAGACAGATTTTATGGAAGAAAGCTATTATTTGCAAACATCTCTCCTCATTCGTACTGCACATTTGGGGTCTGCTGACTATGTACTACAATTGAATTCATATATAGTGATATACTACCAAAGAATCTTTCCCTCAAGGAGCTATATAAAGAGTAAAGCCAAAAGAAACGGACACTCATTTTTGCCTGGTTAGAAGCATGAGCAATAAGCTACTAATTACAACGTTGGTCAAAAGAAGAGCTGGGTGGGAAGGACACAGAACAGAGACAGGAATAGCTTGAAAGAAAACAAAATACGAACAAGCTGACAGAATGTTCCCTTTGTTTTAGGTACAAAATGTTAAGCATTCTTAAATATACAGAAGTGAATTACTTGGGCTAAGACAGCATCAGCCAACGAGTATTCTGAATCACTCCTACCAAAATGAACAAATAGTGCAGTTCCAAAGGATCAGGAAAAGATTTCATATTAATGCCAAGCTTTATAAAAGGTAACAGTGGTGACTAAGATACCTACAGACCAGACCAACAGCAAACCCACAGAGCACATACAGCAACTGATGAGAGATGCAGTCTTTAAATAAAAGGACAGCTGCATAATCAAGCTGATCAAGATTTTTGGCAAGATATCCAGATATATTTGGTTGTTCAAGTACTAGTTTAATTGCTGAAAGTACTACCAAAGGAAAAAAAAAAAAAAGACAACCTGATGACTTCAGCGCTGAACGACACTTAAGAGATCGCACTACACAAAATATTAACCTATTAATGCAAGACTGGCTAGCTACTAGAACAAACAGGCAATTGTAAAAAGTCATCTCTCCGTTTAAGGAATCCCACAAACACCTGATTTTGGTCCAAAAAGCCAAGGAATAAAAGAAATACTCATGATTAGAAAAGCCTATATTGGGATTTATCTTATTTAAAACCTTTTATCAGTGACCTGGGGGAAGCAAGAGCGCGCACTCTTGCCAAGTCTGCAGTGGGGCACCGAACTGGAGGCGTGGGCAAAGAGCTAGTGAGTTCAAGGGCAGGGCAGCCATCCAAAGGTACCTCGGTAGGATGGAGTAATGAGCTAACCAGAGCCATACAAAATTCAGCAAGGACAAATGCAAAGTCCTGCGTTTGGAAAGGAAGAAACCGTTGCCAAGGCAAAGGGTGGGGACTGACTGGCTGGGAACCAGCGTCGCCGAGAAGGACTAGGAGGGTTTGGTGGCAGACAAACAGAACCTGAACTACCAGTGCGACCTGGCATCCCTGGCGGCTGACAGCATCCCAGGCCAAAGCACAGCAAGGAGACTGAGGGAGGTAATTGCATTCCTTTAGTCAGCACGGCCAAAGGAATGGAGACAGAGGACAAGGTAAAACATGAGATGTTTTGGCTTGAAATTAGGAGCTGCTTTTTCCTCATTATAGCAGTTGAGCAGTGGAAAAGGCTGCCCAGGCAAGTTGTTCAGTCTCCACCCTTGGAGGTTTCCAAAATCAGACTGAATAAAGCCCTGAGCTACCCGGTCAGATCTCACAGCTGACCCTGCTTTGAGCAGGAGGTTGGACTGGATGACCTTCATTGCAATGAAGTCTGCAGCTAAGCATAGCAAACTACTGCGTTAAGTCTTTTATAAAAAGTTCAGCAGATGTTCATTTGAATTCTACAAAAATATAAGAACAAAACCAAAACACATTTATACCTTTGCTGCATCTGAAACAGTGTCCCAGTTGCCTCCACTTAAAGAGAATTTTCCACTGCCTATCCGTACCAGGATCTCCTCTGGAGTATCATTAGGACCATTGGCAAATGGAGTATAGCTGTTGAAAGGAAAACACACCAGAACACCTCGTTATAAGTAAGAAGCTGCAACAAATTGGTAAAATGTTGTGAATCATTCTGAGTAGATATCCCACTGCTGACAGAAACAGACTATATATTATTAAATACTTCTTATATTAACATTTCATCTTCAAAATCGTATTATTTTCTTTTCCCCATAATTGTGGTTAATCAAGTAGAATAAATGGGAAATGCAGACTAAAAAGATGCCTTAAGTGAATATCTTAATAACGCTTCTAATCAGTGCAGTCTTTCAAGTTAAATAGAAGTGATTCATAAATACAAATTATGCTAGATTACCACAGCATGTCAAGTAATCCAAACCTGGAATAATACCCTAACAGAACAGCCCAATAAAGCTGGAGTAATATCATGTTTAGCGTATGTGCATTTAATTAGACGGAGAATGAGTACAACGTACACACGTCTGTCATTTGGGGAAAAGCTACAAGAACATTTGAAATGATAGGTTTTTTTACTTAAGTGAATTTGGGAAGCTTAAACCACAAGATCATGGGGTTTGGAGGCTTGTAACAGTTTACAGGGTTTCCTGTAAATTTGCCTTATTTTCTGCAAATCCTACTGCAATGAACTTGAAAGAACTTGATTGGCAAATCTGAATTGCTTGAATACACCTTTTAACAATTTCGAGAGTATTACGACGTCTGGCATCTCCTATGAGCACAGGCTAGTACCAAGTTAGTTTTAACTATAAAACCCAAATCTTACTCTGATTAAGTAGTTACATCATAATACCCCATAGATCTCAAATTAGCTTGCAAACAATAATAATTAAGCTTAATGAATTCTATCTTAGTACTTTGAAAGCTCTGCATAGAAAAAAAGATCAACCAGCATTATCAACAGAGGTTTAGGAACTATCCCAGCCAGTTAGTTCTGATCTTTCAGTTGATGAACTTAAGAGGAGCAAAATGGAAAAAGAAGAATTCATGCTGGACCATTCCTCCCCCATACTTTTGACCTGCCATACCTTCTGTTCAGACAACGTTTCTCAAGTGTGCAAGCAGTATACTGCCCGATATCTGCACACTTGCACTTAAATCACACAGCAGTCTGAGTTTGGATGGTAAAACTGTAGTGGTGGTGTCAATTTTACATGTGGAAGTATAAATTTATCAAGAGGAACGGTTTCCAATAGATAGCATTTATCTATAAGGCAAAAAAAAAACATCTGGTATTTTTCTGTTAGAGCAGAATTCAGAAAACCTTTTCTCATTCAGCCACTAAGCACTTCACAGTGCTAAATGAAAGTTTAGAGGTTTAGAAAACTTAAGAGGTTACAAGCCAGTGTGTTCTACAAAAGAATCAAGGGGTCAAGCCTGTGGCAGGAGATACAAGAAGGTGGACTACACGGGTACTAAGGTGGGGAGGACAAAAGGCACAAGGAGAAAGAAGAAGAAAACCACCACATACTTTCACAGACTAAATTCTCTCCTGGAAACTGGGGAGAGTTTTTGGCATCCCCCAGTCATGGACTACAGAAGAGAAAAGCCTTGAACCTACCTGTAAGATAAGCCTAGTTTATGTACGCGTTTACTTACAGCTTCCTGTTCCACTTCAGTGTCTTTGTCATTCTGCATTCAAATCAATGAGGTAATATCTCACAATTTTAACGAAAGCATGGATTCATGCAGCATGCTGGAATTTTAGGTAGATGAAAAAGCTAAGAAACATTTCTCACCCTGCCAGCATTGTGTACAGAAGAACACCCAAGCTCCATATGTCACAAGCAGCATCATATCCCTGTCTCATGAGAACCTATAAAACAAAGAGTGTTAAAGACTTTTCATATATTAAAAAAACACCCCAAACCAATACCACTACACACAGCCTAAGGAAGGGTAAGTCAATCCCAGGATAATTTCAGAGGCTTGATTATTTATTTTTCAATATACAGGTTACAGTAATTACCAGCACTATTTCTTGTTCCCAGAACATCATCTCTTAAGATTCTCAACAGGCTTACATCTTACTTTTGAGGGTGGATTCTGCTATTTTTAAAGCAGGTTTATTATAAACATATGCACCAGTGTTTGGAAAGTATGTATAATTACACTTAAAAAAAAAAATTCTGCTAGTTTTCCTTAAGCACTGCTAAAAAGTTTAAGTACTTGATGCATCAAAAACAGCACAGAGAAAACACATGGCAGTTTAAAATACCTCTGGTGCCACAAAGTTTGCAGTGTAGCACGGAGTTAGAAGTAGTCCATTTTCTCCTCGAAGTTGTTTTGCAAATCCAAAATCACAAATCCTGATAGAATCAGCATTATTTGAATCATCCGTATATAAAATATTACTAGGCTTAAGGTCTCGATGCACTACCTTTAAACAAAGAATTTTTAAGATCTATCATTTAGAAGTTGCATGTACATTTGTGCGTAATTTGCAGTTTATAAAAACTATTCTTCTCTAGTTTAATATACCTATTAACAGTTTTACACAATTATCTAACTTTCAAGTAACAAAAAATTCTAGTTCAAGTAATGTCATAAAAAAGCCTACTGGCTCATAATGCAACTGGAACCAACATAACCATTTGCCGACAAGCATAAGAGAACAAATATCTGCTGTTTCATAAACTGTAAAAGTAGAGTCAAAAGGGCTTGCCAGAATAACAGGATGAGTTGTTTGTATTTTTCACCTTTGTGATAAAATACTCAGAAATCTTCTTCCCTTCTGCCATAAAAACAAGCCAACCAAAGCACGTAACAAAAGGAGTTTGTTAATTTTAAGAAGCGTGAAAGAAGCTGTGTCATAGAAGAAATTACTCACTCCTTGGCAGTGCAGGTAGTCCACAGTCTTAGTTATAGTGTATAACACAGCGCTAGCCTCTCGTTCTGAGAAAAACTTCTGTCTGAGAATTCGATCAAGCAGCTCTCCTCCTTTCATCAGTTCAGTGACAAGGTATATGAATCTACCATCATCGTACACCTGACGAGAAGTTGAACAAGCGCACGTATATAAATACACACATATACATTAAAAAAGACCAGCTATAATTACACATCCTGATAAATGTGAAAATTACGGACTAGATTGTTCACCTATTCACATATGAACATAAAGCACAAACAGCAGGGACTAAAAAATTTAATTCTGCAATTCAGGAGCCTTAAAGCATGAAGTATAAGAAAGCTTGTGGCTCATTCTGTGAGACATTGAGGTAATCGATTGCTAATTCACAACTCGGAATTAAATTTTTCAGTCTAGGAACTTTGGTTATAAGAGGAGAGTAGCCCTACCACTCCCTATTGCTCTTCTCCTCCATGGAGGATTTTTAGCTGCTGGCACCTTGCATATGTAGGACAATATGCAACTGCTTTTTCAGGTTCAGGTTACCAACGCATTAGCTAGTCATTTGAAATAAGAGGAAATACGACATTTCTAACCTTTACATCATTTCTCACTTCAAGTTAACTAAACAGCATTTAGAGAAAAATTGTATCATGACAATGTCGTATTTTGAAATACTTGACACTTTACTGTATATACTACTCTATTTTACTATGTAAAATAAATTTAAGAAATCCCAATAAACTCCCTACATCTATATTTACTTATTGACTACTGTGTAATAAGACATAGCAGAGAAAAAAGAGGTACATACATCCTTTAAAGTGATAATATTTGGATGTTGTCCATAACGCATGAGAATTTCAATTTCTTCTGAGGGATCCCTCTTACTTTTATCAATTATCTGCAAAATATAGCAACAGGAAAAGCAACTTGGCTAAACAAAGTCTATTAAATAATGGTTTTGTATTCTCACTTCAACAACAGATTAAACAAAACTTTCTAGAATTCATTACTTGCTAATCATGACTAATTCACCTTTCAGCTTCACATCCCACTGTTTATTCATTTCTTGCTCTACCCTTGCTACCAGTCAAAACTGTATCATTAATGCAGTCTACTCTGCTCCAATAGACAAGGAAACACAACGGACTACCTGAAGCATCACTACTTCCCTGCAGCCCAGTTCTACCTTCATGGATCTTACTAGATATATTTCAGGTGTGCTCATCATCGTACAATATTTTCAGGCTTCAAGATTGTAACCGCAAAGGCAGTTCTTCAAGTCCACCCACAAAAAGAGCTATAGAAGCCAATACACATTTAAACAAATGAAGCAAACACCGTTTTTCATTTCCCACAGCATATAAACAGCTACAGTAACTAGACAATTCATGCATTGAAATTTCCAAGTCTACTACACAAGAATTTCGGAACTGTCAGTGAAATGTCTTCAAAGTACCTTTACAGCAAACTCCATATTTGTAGCTATGTGTATACATCGCTTGCAAACAGAGTAGGAACCAACACCAATATCTTCCTTCAGTTCGTATACATCAGTAAACTGTGCGCTGTTTCCATGAAGTTGCTTTAAAAAACAAACACGTACAAGCTGTTATCTAAAGCAACAAGACACTCTTTACCATAATACTGTTTCCAACTGCATAAGTTTCTGCTGCTTGTCCACGCTTTCTCTTTCAAATTCTGCTTCCAGAAAAAACAGCAACTCACTTCTTAAAATTTAAGAATATCCCACAGAAGCATTTTAATAACGCACACTTTGTAATAGCCTCCCCAGCCAAAAAAGAACAGACTGTAAATACTAAATACCAGTCAATCTTCGGCACGTCAAAAAAGTTACCCAAAAAATAAAATGTTACCTGAACTATTGGCAGTATGTTGGTGAGCGGTGATATTTTATGATCTTCTACAGTAGTCGTTGCAACAAAACTAAATCCTTTGAAGAGCTGATGCGCATTCGCACTAGGTGGGACTCCTGGAGAATCTGGTGGCATACATATTGGATTAGCATGGCTAAATCCTAGCAAGTGTGGTTTTTAACATTCAGGAGAGATATGGTGGAAGAAACATTTTGAGGGAAGGGAAGCAAACAAGGGCAATGCTAGATGCTGAATAAGACTTCTAGTCAGTTATCTGTCTTCACTTATTGAAATAACACACACAAAGCAAGTATTCCTGGGGTTTATCTAAAACTGCAAAACACTGCAGGAACTCACGTATGAATACATGGTTTTTAGGAAGAGGGTTACTGAAGCACAACACTACTTATGAGAAAGAAACAAAGATCGTAGTCTTATGTTCAAGGACTGCAAAGAAGACTGCCCACAGGTTTCGCTACTTCAGTGCTGTATGTGCGGCTGGCAAGGCAGAAGTGAGGCAATACAAGAATATTCAATTAGTAATACTACTGAATAATTAGAAGCAATTGTTCCTCAGATTATGTGCTCCTCTGAACTCACTGTTTGAAATGTCACAGTAAGCACAGCTTGATAATTCTGTGTAGCCTGTTAGAACCATAGACATTCTCCAAACAAACATGACAAGTGGTTTTAAAAGTTGCAGCAGTAAAGAAAAAAATTCACAAAAGAAAACCTGAAGTCAAACTTGAAGCACATTAAGCAATAAGTGTTTGCACTTACTGTCTTTGTTTCCAAGTTCAGTTACTTGGAAATTTTCATAGCGCAATAATCTAGGGGATATTTTAAAGATAAGTTTTAATAAGCTTCTTGAAACCATTTGAGATGTCTTTGCAACTGATCTAGTAGTGCAGGTACCCGGTCATAGAATCATAGAATCATCTAGGTTGGAAAAGACCTTTAAGATCATCCAGTCCAACCATTAACCTGCACTACCAAGCCCACTCTAGACTAATCAAGGGTAGACTAGACTAAACCATATCCCGAAGTGCCACATCTACCCGTTTTTTAAACGCCTCCAGGGATGGTGACTCCACCACCTCCCTGGGCAGCCTGTTCCAATGCCTGACCACCCTTTCCGTAAAGAAATTTTTCCTAATTTCCAGTCTAAACCTCCCCTGGCGCAGCTTAAGCCCATTTCCTCTTGTCCTATCGCTAGCTACTTGGGAGAAGAGACCAACACCCACCTCACTACAACCTCCTTTCAGGTAGTTGTAGAGAGCGATAAGGTCTCCCCTCAGCCTCCTCTTTTCCAGGCTAAACAACCCCAGTTCCCTCAGCCGCTCCTCATAAGACTTGTTCTCCAGACCCTTCACCAGCTTCGTTGCCCGCCTCTGAACACGCTCCAGCACCTCAATGTCTTTCTTGTGCTGAGGGGCCCAAAACTGGACACAGGATTCCAGGTGCGGCCTCACCAGCGCCGAGTACAGGGGGACAATCACCTCCCTGCTCCTGCTGGCCACAGCATTCCTGATACAAGCCAGGATGCTGTTGGCCTTCTTGGCCACCTGGGCACACTGCTGGCTCATGTTCAGCCGGCTATCTACTAACACCCCCAGGTCCTTTTCGGCCAGGCAGCTTTCCAGCCACTCCTCCCCAAGCCTGTAGCGTTGCATGGGGTTGTTGTGACCGAAGTGCAGGACCCGGCACTTGGCCTTGTTGAACCTCATACAGTTGGCCACGGCCCATCGATCCAGTCTGTCCAGGTCCCTCTGCAGGGCCATCCTACCCTCGAGCAGATCGACACTCCCACCCAATTTGGTGTCGTCTGCAAACTTACTGAGGGTGCACTCGATCCCCTCATCCAGATCGTTGATAAAGATATTAAACAAGACAGGTCCTCTGTACATTTCCTCCACCCGTCTCTACCTTTGACTCAGCGTTTTCTCAAGAGCAAAGTCAAAATCAGCATGGGTGGTGAGGGGAAGAGCTCAATTTTGTAGCACTAATTTGACCCCTCTTGTCCCACAAACCTCACCAACTTATAACCATGCACAATTACCTTTTGGTGTTTTTGCTGTGAATTCGGGATCAAAACAAAAGGTATCTTCTGGCTTTCCAGAAGCAGGTTTAAATGGGGGTTGAATTTCTCTTCTGAACAGTTTCTAAAGTAGAAGGACAAAGTCATATAATTAAGAGTGAATGAAATTTCCATGGGTGCTGTAATTTTGCCAAGCTAAAGGGTAAGCAACTCAAATGTTATTGTTGTATTAAAGCAGTTTTCTGAAAGAGTCAATAACGTATAGCAAGTAGAAAACCACAAATATATATGGAAAGACTGAGTTACTTTCATGTACCTTTGATTTAAGATGCTACGGGAAATGTTACCAAACAAGTCAAACAATACAGAGCTCTTTTTCCTTATTCTTCTGAATCCGCTTCACCTACCAGGTCTATACTTTTAAAACTGTAACAGCAGGCTGCTACTTATCACTAGTTCATCTTTGGCTTATTCAGAAGCACATGGAACAGCCATCGCGTATCTCACCTTCTACCATCATCTCGGACCTGGTTCACTGCTGTTTTGTCAGAACCCTGAAAAACCCACCCCAAAGGGAAGATACGGAATACACAGTCTCTACTGTTCTATTCTGGGTCCCAGACAAGGGCCCCTCATGAGTGACAGCCGTGTCCCTTTCGGAGAGGAACTGACAATTCTCAAAGCTCTATTCCAGTTTTTTCCTAATCTACTGAAGTCAGTCAGGGGAAAAGAAGGGAAAGCAGGACAATGGCTCCTCCTTTTTCTTCTCCTTCGCTCAACACATTTAAGAAAAACCCAAGTGATCGCAAATCAGCAATAAGTCCCATTTACAGTTAATGAAGAGAAAATTTTATGTCAAACGATGTTGAAGCCCCATGCAAAGTTCAGAAAGTTCCGACAACATTTTCTTGGCATTTTTCTCATCCTTTCGGACCTATTTTTTGCAGTTCTTTTCATTTAATCTTCCTGCACAAGAACATGCAACATTTTGCAATTAAAAAAAAAAACAAACAAAACAAGGAAGAGGCACCTGAATTCATCCCCCCAAAAATAATAAGATACAATACAGAAGTGGTCATCACACCACCATATTGAAATACATACAAACCACTGTCAAATAAAAAAAAAAAAAAATAGAAAAAAAATAAAGAGTTAGAACTGCAGATCTTTCAGATTTCCTTGCAGGTATTTATTTCAATGTCAGTCCCTTACAAAAAAAAAACTAGATAATCAAGCCATAACACCACAACCTTCTCTTGTGAAGTGTACTCATATAAAAGTTTGCTAATCAGGACTCTATGGTAGATGCTGCATGAACACTGCTAGAAAAACCACCTTCTCAGAAGTAAATACAAGGGATAAAAAGAAGGGTAATGACAACAGGCTTTAAAGAAACAGCTGAGCACGGTATTGGCTAGCATTGCAGGTAGTCCTGTCAGCGCAGCAACATCTTATTTATTGCGTCTATCTTTTAGTAGACATTATAGCAAAGGAGTGTTTTCAGAGTGGATTTATTTGATATAAAGCACCTCAGTTTTGTGAATGTTTCTGGGAAACACATCTCAAAAGCTTAGAGAGCTGCAGAGGAAAAGCATCAAGGTGCTTGTTAAAAATTTAAGCAAGCAATCATGAACTCGTACAGACTTCTGATCATCTCAGAGCACCAGAGTCAATACTTCAACTGTGAACAAAGTATGACTGATAAAATAGAAATGTGCTGTGGCTAACTAGAGAGCAGTCAAAGAGAATTACAGTCACAGAGTTTTTATGCCCTGCCTGGAAGCACTAGACGGACACTTACTCAAGAGAAGGGATCTTGCACACAGGGAACAGAGCATTTGTAGCTGGGAGAGGATGCTAGTAACAGACAATTTAAGCTTTAGAATGCTGCAACTCTTTAGCTATTTAAAAAGTCAATGTTCAATTTACAATTAATATTCTCTATACGATAAATACTACAGCTCCAGATGCCAAGCAAGACTGTAGTAGAAGCCAGAACGTAACTCAGGAGTACTGCAGTGTTTATTGTGCCCCATTCACATACAAATCCTTACAATGCTACAACACATAGAAAAATGAAAAAGAGTTTTACCATTCAGATAATTTTGCACTTACATTCCAGTCAACAGTAGAAAAAAAAGGATGTCTCTTGATTTCTTCAACTCCATCTGAACCAGCTCCTGAACAAAGAAGATACTGTGTTTAAAACACTTTTGGGTAAAGTCTTTGAAGAAGATTGCACTAAGAATTAGTTCATTTCTAAAAACATTTGCATAGACATAGTTATTTGAGGAAATTGTAAATACAGAAATATTCTAAGGGTGTAAAATACTCAATTAAAAAGTGTACACCTCTTCAGGGAGGCAAACATAGTACAAGAAGCCCATAAATACAGAGAGTCAACATTCTTTACTCTGACACTGTCAAAGCTTTAGTTCACTGCTAAGAGTCACTGGTCCAAGAAAGTCATCATTCATTAGCCAAACCTAGGAAGTCATAATCCAAGCTAACAAGAAATGGTATCTAAACCCAAATGTTACTGACCATCCGGCACTTGAGAGTCTCTAGCAACTACCTTCTTTAAATAATCAACTCAACCCAACTACCTTTATTTCCAAGATCCAAATAAATGAACCGACCTAATCTATTTGATGGGTTCCTTTTAAACAACATCCTCAGAAGACTTTGTGCTTCAGGGCTGAGGAACTGAGGCATTCCAAGTTTTGCTCTAAAGAAAAACAGAGAACAAGTAAGAGGAAGACATGTATCTTACTAAAAATTGTCTACATAGACTTCATTGCAAAATTTGATGTATCAAGGATCTATTCCAAAGTCTTGTAGAGTGTACACATTTAACTCCTCAGCTTTTAAGTTTCACATTATATGAGTAGCTTTCAAAAACAAACAAAAAACCCCAAACAAACAGAAAACCCCCACCAAACCAGACCAAAAGCCCCAAACCCCACCCAAGCCCCCAGGAACAAGCTTTAGGCTAAACCAGACTAAAGCAATTCTCTCAGGAATACATAGTATTTTCAAAGATATCTTCATGTCACCAGTAAGTTATCACCAAAATGCCTCTACCAGAGTCAACACCAGAAGAGAATCGCCAAATCCCAAATTATTTGCCCCTGAAGTGATTGCTAATATTCCTCTGGAAGCAGGAGCCTCAATGGCTTAATGAGCTGCTACTTATACAAAAGCTTACTGACTTTACCAAGCTTATTTTATGGAAACGATTACGCTAAGGCAAGAAATTCTTCTGCAGAACTGTAGGATCACTTAGAGCTCCAAGGAGGCCAGTGGTTCAACCTGCCATACGTTGTTAAGAACAGCGCTTCTCTCTCCCCCCCTTCCCTATCGCCCCCTCCAAAGGCTCTGCATGTGGTCTACAGGAAATTCTTTGTTAGCTAAGCACAAATAAAGACGAGAACATATTTGCCCAACAACTTCACTTACTAATCACCGGTTTACCCAGTTTGTCTCGTTAGACAGCTTCTGTTGTAACTGAGGTAATTTAATATGAAAAATGCGAGCACTAAGTGCACTCTCCATATATGCGTGCACAAAGCACCACCTGATTAACTACTGCTTACAAAATAAGGTATGCTGTAACAGTAGCGAGAAAGCATAACCACATGAGTGGTAAATAATGCTGTTCCAATTCACTGTACTGTTTTTATCTTTATTATACACCTACAATGAAAATACAAGTTCATCCCTAAGATTTGAGTTCCTGCAGATACTTAACGCTACTTGCACGGTCCGTGATCTAAACCTTGTTACGGGGGGGCTTGGCTTCTTTGTTCCTATGCTAGCTTAATGCTCTTCAAAGACAAGGAATTATCACAAGCTGTTAAAACACGTTCAAAAGTTACATTTTCTGACTTTCCAAAAAGTAAGAAGATATACTTACTTCAGTATCATATTCATAGTTTCATTGCGATCTTTACCTTGAAATGGTAGTGTACCAGTAAGCATTTCAAACTGAAAAGAACAAATGTTAATCTAAATCAACACTTCTTCCCCCAATTGCTCAAACAAAGTGTTAAGCACTGTACTTTTCCTTATCGCTACATTAGACATACTGGCTGGAGCTTTTAAAAGATTATCAAAAAAGTTCACAAATCTAAAATGTTGTTTTCATTGGCAGTTTACATGATAATAACAGCAGCAAGTGTAATGTAATGATGATGTAGAAATATTTTACATCGATAAATACTTCAATTAAAGTAATACAAGTCCCCTCTGTAACCTCGTTTTAGATGTTGCTGTACTATGAAAACAGCAAGAAGAATAAATCCTAAAACGGTACGGTACTTTTAGCGTCAATACGCATATTTCAGCCTGATGCTTTAACACATCCCAGCAAAGGCATAAGTGCTAGCAGTTACCGGCTTATTTCACTACTCCGCTCCAGTATTCATTCATCAGGCTTACTCTTACAAAAATGCAATTCATATTCCATCAAACCAAGTCTTTAGGGTTTTTTTTTTTTCTTTAACTATCAAGTACCATGCAAAATAAATACGCAAACTCAAGTTTCACGCTGACTACAACTGTTCTAAACTGCTAACGGACTACATGTATGATTTTTGTGGTTCCTGATAAGTACTCCTTACAGGACTAAGCAGGTGAAAAGTAAATTTTATTCTAATTAGTTGCTATCTGAGTAGCAATTCAGTTACTGAATTCTCTCTTCCCCTTACCCAAGCATTCATAATTAGATCTGGACAAGCTTATTCCAAACATAATATTGCACGAGACATATGCAGCGTATTTGTGACCTGTAAGCAAGGTAAGCGACGAAGCATACAGTACCATGAGAACACCAAAGGACCACCAGTCAGCACTCTGGTTGTGCCCTCGCCTGTTTACTACTTCAGGTGCCATGTATTCTACAGTACCACAGAAAGAATAGGCCTTCTTCTCTTGATCTACTGATTCTTTGCTGAGTCCAAAGTCTACAACAACAGCATTACAAGAATATAGCCAGTAAAGAACTTTAGAATAAAACCCCACACAACAGTGTATACAGTATTTCAAAACCAAAGTGTTGACAGCTTTTGTTTGTTTGCTTTTAGGAATATTATGCAATTATCCTTGCTCCTCATGAAACATGAAATTGCAGATATCTAGAGATACCGCAGACATTTGGTTTACTACGCACCACCAAAACCATTCTATAAGTCATATTAAATTGATGATATTACTACTCAAAATAACAGCAACTCTATACTTGAAATATTACACATTTAGAGGCTTAAGATAATCAAAAGTTCTCATTTTCTCTGTTTACTGCCTGCTTTATTCACACAAAAAAATGGACAGAAGTAAAAATGAGTTTCAAAGAGAACGCAGTCTGCGTGGTCTAGTATTACCGAATGATGAATAAATAAAATCAGACTAAAAATATTGTTGTTATATAAGACAACATGGTTCTGCAACCTGACTCAAGTTCAGTAAAGAAGAGTCTTGCACATCTGCTCAATTTATTCCAAAATACTTTTTTCTCCTGGTTTGAACAACGCCGTTGAATACACAAGTCCTTAATATTAGCCCAACTCTCAAGATGAGGCTCTCAAGCGTCCCTTTTTATTGATGGGGAAATGATTGCTAATCCATAATCCCATCAGCTATTCTTTCCAGTTTCAGAAGGAAGTGAGAATTTTAGGATTGAACTGGATTTAAATATATCACGTGGAATTTTAAAAATGATGCATTTTATAAACATCACCATTATTCTATCGAGTCTTTGAGAGTTTAAAAAACTTCATTTTCTCTTGGAATCTAACAGCAATTTCTATAGATCAAAATATATAATGAAATTTATAATACAAAAGCATCACCTTAAATGTGATTTAAAGCTTTCAGAAATTCATAGTAATTTCATTTCTAAATAGTCAGTCTTTTGTATATATAATTTCCTAGAATATATGTATTTTAATTGTTCCTCATAGAATATTTTTCTGCAATTTTATATGCATTCAAAAGTGATAATCCAGAAATGCAAAAACCCCCCTAGTATTTCAGAAGTCTGATTGTGCACTAAAATCTTTTTACACCAAAAGCACCTCTGCTCCTTTTAAAAAAAAATCCCACAGTCAGCAACTTCGGCCTGCACCTAGAACCTCTTGATCTGCAGTTAAAAGGCATTTCACAGTAAATCTTGACACAGCTTACTCTCTAACCTGAACAGTGGATAGTTTTAGTTACTGCCATACCACCACCCGAACTAAAGCTCCTTTAAAAAAAAACACATTCAATATCTGGTTTTGTATTTTCAACAACATTTCTTCTATTTTAACCACAGCAATGAGGATCTGCACTTTACAGCAATACTGCTGCTAACAGTGCACCTTGATCTATGCAAATATTAGCCAGCACGAAAACTAACTTCAGTGGAATCTGCATGGACATCAGGATCTGGTAAATGACCAAAACCATCAGATACAGTCTCTGACTATCTAAAAAGTTTCAATAAAAGTACTTAATACTATATAAAGAATCATTATATAGGGAAGAGATACAGATTTATTATAAAAAGTCTGTCCAATTAAAAATTTTCTAACCAGCAAAATACTAGCTCTCACATACTCCAGCCATCACTACACATATCTTAGACTGATAACTAAAAGCTTATACAGAAATATGTTCAGAAAGTGCTATACTAATAAGCGTTACCTACCTGTTAACTTGATATGTCCTGCTTCATCAAGCAAAATGCTGAAAATTAAAATTCACATTCACCAATACACATAAAGAGGAATGTTTACATATAACATTTAAAATACAATAGTTAACAATTTTGATCTCCAACTTCTGTTATTAATTTAACAAGCCAATATTATTTCATTTAAATCACAGATATATTTTCTACATTTTAGGTTTGTTTACATAGTTTTTACATAAAAGTATTTTTAATACTCTAGTGGAAAATGCAAACAAGCAAAATACACGTAATAGTGGTAAAATACATTTTACTTTACTTTTCTGGCTTCAGGTCCCTGTATACAATTCCCAAGCTGTGAAGGTGATCCAAAGCAAGGGCCAGTTCTGCGAGGTAGAATTTCACATCTTCCTCTGTAAACATAACCTAATAAGAACTGTATAGATTTACCTTCTGATCTTGTCTTCAGTTTTTAAAACTGCAATCTAAAAAAAATAGTCCTGTCTGCCTAAGTTTCAAAGTAAGTTTTAGAATTACCTTATGAACTCACAAGTCATGAATGCACCTAACAGAAATAATATACTAATATAGGCTAATCATCAAGTATACAAAAGAACTACCTGCAATATTTAAACAAAAACATCAGCAGTTACTGCAGAGCATTAGCTGACTTGCAAGGTAATGAATTTACTTGTTATATTTGGTGTTATCAACCACCACCGCTCCTTCTGCCACAATCCTATACAGACTGTTTTCCACTGCATCATAAAATTTAGTATACGACTGCTGTATTGGGTGACTGTGTCCATGAATTCACATTAACAATATTTAGGAAAAACAGGTAGAAATAATTTATAAAAAAGTATGCAAAATAAAACATTTCGGTGAAAATAATGACGACATGAAAATCTGCAGCAGGAGTTGAAGAACCTATTCTGCAATTCTTAGGAAAAGAAATTTGAAGAACCCTAGCAAGATACTGAAAAACTGACTGACGTTGCATATCGAGCATTTGAGAGATGCATTTGTACCCTAAATACTCAACAGGTTGCTTCTAATTTCATAGACAAGAATCATACCTGCTTTGGCTCTTGTCATGTTCTATAAAGTACTGGAGAAGCCAGTAATCTTTGAATTGCTGGAATTGAATTTGAGGTTTAAGTGAACTGTTCCCTTATTTGTTGAAAACACCAGGAACAAGGCAACCGCACAGTAAATAGCTAACAAGACTTAAATCAAGGTAACTGGCCTTACTGATTTTAGTAGTACGAATTGCACATCTGTAATCTGTTCTACTGGCAACAGAAATATTCCTAATTTCCATAATGATAGGTATTAACGTTGTATGAACAATACAGCAGTTAGGCTACACAGAGTTTCACCTTGATTTTTTAAAGAGCAATGCTGATACTGATTTTCATCTATATCCAGAGGAGCAAGAGGAAACCTTGGGTATCATTACTCCTTAGACCAGCCAAAATGCAAATCTCAGAATGCAGTGATGCTAAATGGTAATCTACAATCTCCCAATAATAATTTAATTTAAAACTGCTTTCTGTGTCAAATTAAATACGATGCAAGTCAACTTAATTAAATGTTACCAAAGAAAACTTCATTATATACTCACTTGACTTCCACAGTATGAAACTCTCATACTCACATTAGAATTTAAAGACCAACAAAAGTGGTTTAATAACCTCATCCTAAATCAAAATAATTTAAAATAACCCTTGTGTGGAAAGTATGAAATGCCATGGGGAATTTACCCTCATGTGTATTGTCCACTGTCTTTGTTTTACCATGTACTTTTGAAAATACCTTGTCTTCCCACCAGAAAATAAAGGTCTGATTTTTTTTTTTCTTATCTACATACACAATAAGTGTTTAAAAGCTATCATAGAAGGCAACTGAAGTCTTCCAAAAACATGCAGGGACTTAACAGTAAGAAGACTTGACAATTATTCCTTCTTTATTCCCAAAGGGAATACATACCTCCTTCAACCACCTGCCCAGTACTAGTATATACAGACTTGCATCCCTTATTTAAGTGTTGCATACTCTGTAATCCCAGCTGTGTTAGTGCAAAAGAATAGTTCTTCCTGCTATACCAGAATTTCCTCTATAATTAGACAACCTATATCAAAACAGAGATTGACCTCTTTCCTACCTACTCTTCCAGTAACCCTTTACAAGTCAGTCTGTTTAAGCTTGTAACCTCCATTTTAGCCTCAAGGTTAATTAATTTTGAGCTCAATTCTTAGACATGATCACTGTTTTACCCAGGTCAGCTTTTTATAAAAAAGGAAAACAAAAGCCCTTTAAGTTCTTCTTCCTCTTTTGCTTCTTCCTAAAATAAAGCTTTATTTTTTCAAAAAGTTATGGGGAAAAAAACCCCAACTAGTTCATGGCCTTACATACTGGGGATACAAAAACCTCTGTCACGTCATGAAAAAAATCAGTTTTCTCATTTAAGAAAGTGGCTTTTCTTATGTGTTAGCAATGTAAATGTATTTACACTGGTGAAAACGCTGAGTAGTTCTCTTACTGTGAAGTTGAGAAATCGCCATTAAAAATGTACATCTTTATGAAAGGTTTGCAAAAAGAAGATAAGTCTTATAAACGTGTTCATAATACTTAAGGTAACGTATAATAGATATTTGATGACAAATGTTTTATAAAAATAACAACAGGCTGCATCATATTCCTTCCTCTGAAGCTCTCTCTCCAGAAAACAAAAATAGAAACAAAAAATGAAAGTTCCAGTTGCATGCCAATGTTAGATGAAGGGGAGCAGTCTCAAAAAAATCTCAATATTCACACTTTGTGAGATTAAGCATTAGGATTTGTATTACAGCATTATGAAATTTTACAATGCAGCAGAAACCTCTTACAGATGCGGGCTTCCAGGAGCACCTAAGCTGACTATGAGCATGAGAGCTATACATCCCCTTTCTTTATTGCTAAATCTTAATTCACTTCAGTTAGGTTTCCAAGCAACAAAACATTTTTAGACAAAAGAACTGTCCTTCGTAGATACCAAAGAAAAACATAGGCTACTAATCAACACACTCATGTCTCTTAAGGTTATAGAATATATTCTAGAATATGTAAGGGAAGCCCAAGTAAGTTATTAAAAATTTGACTATGCAAGAATTAAGGGAAACAGCTATAGAAGACAACCCTATACTGACAAAAACACCCCACCTGCCTAACTTAGCAGAGATAAAATTTTAGGTACTTACCTCTTTGGATAATCGCGTGAATACATCTCCTCCCCTGAGAAAATCCAATATTAAATATAGCTTCCCTTCAGTCTGAAAGGCTTTAAAAAAAAAAAATTGAAAAAAAAAGTCAATAGTTGTGTGACAAAGATGATCTACAAAACAGATCTGAATGCTTTTACAACTTGGAAATTTCAGTGAAAGGCAATACTTTTGGAATGGAAATAATTCAGCAGCACATGACGTAATTTACTGAACGATTACTTGCTTCTTCACAGAAGACAATCTTAGTCATAAGATCATTAAAATAGTGTTCCTTTATCTCCCCTCTGTCAAACAAGGAAACACCAAGTATGCGAATTACTGTGTTTTGGTTTTACTCAATGAAAAGTAAAAGATCTCTGCAGAACTTGTAAAAATTTTCCAGGAAATCTTTAATTTCAAAAGGACTTAACCTAAAACTCTTATACACGTGTGTATTTACACTCCCTTTTTCAGTCTTGTGATTTAAACTTCCAAGAACCTAATTTGGGCACTAAAACGGACACTACAAAACTGAGAAAGAACAAGATCAGCTATGCCTTCGAGTATTGAAAGAAACTGTAGCAAAAAGAAAATACCAACCATAGTGCAGTTTGACGATAAATGGATGATTTACTTCTACTAATATATCTCTCTCCATTTTTGTACGAACTCTATCCCGAACTGAGGAAAAAAAAAAAAAAAGAAAAAGACTAGCATGAAACAAATGTACTTGGTAGAATACAAATAGAGCAGAAATTAGCATATGGAAAGGTCTTTGCCATCTAAAAAAGTACTTTTCCTTGTTACCTTATTTGTTTTTAATTTTTAAGCCTCCCACAAAGCACATGCTTTCAGACAGCAAAACTCTATTTTGTTTCTTGCTTGCCCCACCTTCCTTAATGTCTGCATTTTTTTTTCCAACACATCACAATATTTTGTGATAAACCATATTACTTTCAAGAAAGAAGTTTACATCTACACTTCCAGGCAGGTAACTTCAACCTCTGAATTAACTGTCTATCCTGAATATATATTTTCTATCTTTTAAGATTACTTTTTCCTCTTCAGCTGGTAACAGTCCCTATTTGCACACAGTGGAGTTGCATCCACTAAAGTGTCTTCTGAAACCCAAACCAGCAAGTTAGCTTGCTATGGCACCTATCACAAGAGGGAATGACTTAATATTCTTAACCACAGCAGAGTTCTAACTTAACGAAAGAAAAAAGAAAAATTGTTTATGAAATTAGTTTGTTTTAATATAATGAAAAGACTAAACAGAACTAAATAATGCAATTTTAGACTCTGAAAGAGTACTTTTTACCATGTAATTAAAAGTTATCTGGCCAGATTTAAAATAATTCTTAAACATGAACTTACAAGTTATTCTAGAAAAAAAGCTACTGTCAGAGAAGAGGTATGAACTCACTGAAAATGATTTAAGATCTAAAAAATTATGTTAAAAATAGTATTTACAAGACTCATTTAAGAGAGACAGTTGCACTGAAAACCATTATCTGAAGTTCCAATTCAAAAGATACACTTACCTTTTAAAGAAGCTTTTTTCAATACTTTCATTGCATAAAGTTGCCCAGCATCAGGACCAATTATTTTCCGTACGAGGAAGACCTGGTAATATAAACACTGCTTTTAAAATTACCGCTAAAAATGTTTTATGTAAACCTGACTAAAAACCATTACTGTGTCTTTACTCTGAACTTCATTAATATAGACAAGGAGATAGCAAGCCCCTGGTCCCATCCCATTCCTCAAAACCTCCAAGGAATGAAAAGAGCCCAAATATTCATAGTCAGTCATTTTGCATAAGCAAGCTTAGTAATCAAATAAGCAACTCTCAGAAAGCATTTACAAACCTCCTATTAATGTCAGACAGCTTTCGATGTTCTTTCCTAAGTACACATCTTTAAGGAAGGGCAAAATTGCGTTCCCTTAATCAGACCAGAGGTACACGCACCACCAAGCGCTCGGAAACACTCGGACTGGTCACAAACGATACATCCTTTCCTATAGCAAGCCGTTTAAATAAGTACTTATCAAATAAGTAGTTATATAAATGTGTTTCTTCATATCACCCTCTTGGAGAATGACAATGCTGCCTGGTCTGCCACCTCCTAAGAAATTTTTGAGGTTTAAGATCAAAGTCTCAAATATGCAACAGGCTCTATTAATGAATTCTGTGAGAGTTGTGAGACGACAGCAAGGAAACCTCACCATTTAGGATCAAAGCACCCTTTCCCTCTGGAATAGCAACTCCAACAGGTTTGTCTACTCTTTTCTTTCCAGAGGAGTTTTAAAGATAGATGGTATATAACTTGACACTAAGAAAAGCATAATATTAGATAGAATAATGCAGTACCTCTACTGACTAATATTCTAACTACTAAGTCTTCCAATTTACAAAATTGTTTGGTATGTGCTCCTGTTTCCAAGTTGTTGTTCTTATAATAGCGATTACTAGCTATGAGGAATGCTTGTACTGGGAAGAAAAAAAAAATGTACAAGTCACAAGAGAATGGCAAGAGCTACCCAAAATTGCCTCTCTGATCTTACCTTATTCAGATTTTCATTAACACTAGATTTTTTTACATATATATAGTGTTAGAAATTTCTAACTTTTTAGATTTTTTTTTTTTTTAAATAATCAAATAGACTTGTCAACTTTTCCATTCTAGAATCAGAAATTCATACACTGTCACCAAGTTGTACAGGGTTGGGAGAGGGGCTGGTTTTATTTTAGGCTCTGGTTAGATGAAAAATGTCGTGATGGTTCCAGGTTATGGGGCTTTGTGTTTTGTTTAAGTTTTGCCCAATGATTGGCCTACAGCACTGCTCTCTGATTATATATGACGTGGATGCTCAAACAGTACAGGGAGTAATTCAAACACCGTCAAACAAGAGAACATCCGTAGATTAAGACGCTCACAATTACAGAAGTAAAATATTAATAGGCATATACAAATATTTTAGTGCTTAATAACTAGCAGCTTGTGACAATGCAAGGGAATCCAAGTTACAATTCTACCTAATAAGGCCAAAAGAGCTGCCACTGCGGCAACTACTCAAGCACCATCTACTTCATTTGCAGACAAAGTCTCCATAATCCCACATCTTGCGGGGATGCAACACCTGGGTGTTAGTTGTAAAGCACAGTCAGGATGGACACATACTGCGCAAAGCGATTCACCCAAGCGAATCGAAGGCCATCTTCAGCAGCCCGGGTGCTGAAGCCTCAGAACGTTATCACAGGCTGAAGACACTCAGTAAGGGACACGAGGTTTAACCCTTTATTTCTGCGAAGCAGTGTTAAATCCTGCACAGATGCTGAAAAAGACAGGTAGAGGATGGGCTGTAGCACTACACTAGCCAAAGCAAACAAACCGTGTGTTTGCTAAATCCAGAGGGAGATGTCTGGGAAGTATGAACTGGAGAGAGAAAAACAAACACCACGAAGGCAACAGCCATTGATCTTCCTTGTTTGTTTTCTCTTTTCAATAGTAAGCAACAAATACTAGATGAAAATGGCTCTGTTCAGATGTGCAACAGTTACCATCCAATTCTTAAAAGCTGGCTCCTGAACCAAGTGCTGCCAGGTTTCCAAAGCTCCAAAACAGACGCCTCACCAAGCTGGTGGGATTGTGGGCAAGAGCGTTCCTTACGCGATCAGAAGACTGAACTCAGCCTGAGTCAGGGCTAAGATGTCCATCCCAGCTGTGCTGAACCCCATGAGAGCTTAGGACATCTCAAGTCAGGAGTAATAAATGCACAGAGCCTTTTAGTCTCTGAAGACGAGAAGCGTATGAGGGAATTGGCAACCTACACTACCAGATAGAGAAATGTTTCTTAGGCTGCAAAACATGAAGAAATATTTTCAAGTCTATTTTCTAAACTATCCCTTATTCACAGAATGCTTTCCTAATGTCTAATTTTCCCCCCTCTCATGCAACTCTATGCAGAGGTTTGTTCCTGCCATTGAGATAGACAAAACCAGCACAAGAACAGGAAAATGGAAACATACGTAACGCTGATTGTCTATTTTTTATGTGTTGCAAAAGATCTCGTTTAAGAGTCTGGTTTTAAAAAATACACCAGGATTAATATTTCAATTAATGTGTTTCAAGCCAGACTGAGACGTTTGATTTTTATTTCGCCTCTGCAATGTGACACCAAGTGGCACATTACAAAAAGGAATTATTTTAACAAAAGATTTGCTGTATTTCTTCTACAACCTATTTGAATAATTGTTCACTTAGTGTCTTTTAGCTGTAGATGACTTGACAAATACAGCAAAATAAAAAACTGAAATACATTTCACAGGTTATTTACTTTATTGTTACATCGGTTCAAGTTCCAAACTACCACAATCATTCCTCTGTATCTACATCACTACAGATTTCATGTATTGAAAAAAGTCAAACGTTCACAGCGTAGACTGTCAAGTACCATCACTAAAAGACAAATCACCGTCTCCTCCGTAAGTGTCTATCGATGTTTATTACACCGCTGGTGCCTCCCAAGCATCAACCTAAACTACAGAAGATGTGAGGCAACCTATATGGAACAGAGATTCGTTCATTCTGATTCCTCACTAGATGCTGCAATAAAGTCTTGAGGCAGTTGAAACCACTACTATTCTATTTCAAGCAGCCATGGTGTTAGGCAAACAGAGCTTGAAAACACCAGAGCTGTTGCATAAAACCCACCTCTAATTCTATAACCCAGCCGGTAAAATCCCTTGCTGTTGTTCCCTTTGTTCCCATGAAGCTGCAGATGCCAGCCCAGATGAACTACAAACATGCCTCTCCGTTCTGTTAAAGCAAAGCATAACTTTCCATGGCGGAGCTCCTAAAATTTGCTACTGACTCATCCTTCTGCCTAGAAGGGAGGCTGTTGCCTCTCTGTCTCTGATACGATTTGGTGTCCTGCTATAAACAGCACTCCCTTGGCACCAGAGCAAGATTGCAAAGAGATGAAATTTGTCAATAACTTTCCAAACATTCCCAGGGACTCTGCTACGGCACTGTCTGTCTTATCCAAAAATGTACTTAGGGTGAGCTAGCCCTTCCCAGGTTGACTGTCTGGACAGGTCGATGGAGAAAGAAATCACTTTTTCCTCTAAAAAATGTGAAGTCAGACAGGCTATGATGGTAAAAACAAAAACAAACCTACATCAACCAACTGCCAAACAGGATGGGTAACTTCCTCCAAAACAGGCCAATTTCCACAAGCATATCTACCTGCACTCAGATTTGTTAGGTTTATATCTAGCCTTGCAGCACTATAGAAATAAGGAAAGTAAACCATTAGTAAGGCAAAGCAGATTCAAAGCTGACAGATGAAAAGAAAGTTTGTTACCTTACCTTTCCAAATGATCCCTGTCCAAGAACCTTAAGTAGTTCAAACTGTGCTGGATCTGCTTTCTCACATCCTTCTTTCACATGGTGTGTAATAGGAATTTCTTTCACACTTCCTTCATCCTATTATTTCAAGACAAACAAAAATACAACAATGAACAGGCCTGAATTAAGCAATTCTCATTAGAAGTGCATGTAAATGCCTGCCCTTCTGGTTTTGGGGTTTTTTTGAATAAAATATTTGAAATTCTAATAAGGCATAAAAACAAGCTGTTCAAATGAAGAGTTTTCCCATCCATCCTTTCTTAAATAAATGCATCTAAAATTTCTAAACTGAAGTAAAATTCTCAAAGAATGCTCATTTCCTTTTGTCATAAATATTACAACTACAGCAAAGCCAGATTTTCTTACATGCAAGGAATAAATACACAGACTTGGTTTAAAAAAAAAATCTAAGATGATCCTTCTGGGCTTCACCTGCTTTAGCAGCCTTTAGTTTTCCCAGTGATTATTCTTCTCCTCTTTCCCTTTCCTGAAATCATCTTAATGAAAGCTAAATTGAATTTCATCATTTTAGGTAATTATTGCTTTTCGCAGCAGCAAATAATAAATATGGTCATCCAGTTGTAGCTAAAGCAACATGCATCGTTTGAAGAGCATAAATAAGATATGAGTCATCTTAAGAACTCTCTGAATTCTTGTATCCAAAAGAAGAAACACAGCTCTGGGGTGCAGAGCTCATGGAAAGACCATCCTGTGTGCAGACCTCCTTCAGAAAGCCAAGGACAACTCCGAGGTCGGTAAAAGATTTAGTGTTCTGTTGACTTTTTCCTGTCACTCTCAACTTTAGCAAAGCAGGGCACAGCAGCTACAATTGGGACAAGACAAACATTCGTGATGAAAACAAATCAGATGATGTATTGCAGCTTTTATGGTGTAAGAGAAGTTTCTGTGAGCCAAAACAAGCGAGGTGTCAAAATAAGCACCCTTGAAACGACAAACTAAGGCACTAAGGCCTACAAGAGCAACCTCAGCTTGCATGTTCAAAAGGAGGGGCACCCCTCAGCCCTATCAAGAACACCAATTAATTTCTTGCACACTGCAAATACAACCCAATCACAACAGAAAATCCCACATGATTTGCAGTGCTTTGATGTCTTCAGGGTATCCAAATGATTATTAACTGTCCTCCTACCCCCTCTTTAGATCTTCGTCTTGGAAGCCTCTCTTAGTAGAGACCAGAAAAAACACAGCTGGCTTTCGGAAAGAACACCATTCTATAATCAGGTTGACTACAGGAAGTCTTGCTGCCCAAGACCATGCATTAAAACTTATCATCAGTGTTATCAGCCTTGACATGGAAGTATCTAGATAAAATTCTCTTCGCGTGGTTACACAGAAATTCAGGGTAGAAATCTGATCATCTAAATGTGTATGTACTTACTGCAATAATTAAAAAAAAAAAAAGGGGGGGAGCAGGGGGCAATCATCACACTGCATTAACCGTCTATGCCTTAATTGCTTTGTTTGTCCAGAGGGGGAAGGAAAGAGTTCAAACTGACATCTTCGTGCATTCACAAACTGTAGTCCAGCTGTTACTGCACGAGTCCTTTCCCATCCCCTACATCTCTTATTTCATACTCTTTCTGGAAAAGGCCCGTTTGTTCCACCTGCTTCCCATGCAAAGGTAGATATTAACACAAGACACTGATGGATAACAAAGTTAATTCTTTATTTCCCACTCTAAGCTACTTTATTTCCCTCTTTGTTCACCAAAAAACCCCCAGCTGACACACTGATGATACAGTGTATACATCCAAACTTCATTTCATCCATCCAGCTTGTTGACTATGCATATACGTATTCATAGGAAAGATGCACGTCTGGGTTTTTTTGTTTTTGTTTTTGTTTTTTTTTATTTAGAACACATGCCTGGAATTTAAGGCAGGTAAGAACACTAGCATTTCAAGTCATCTGACAACAGATGAAAGCAGTGATTCCTCTAGTTATACACAAAGCTGTGCAACAAGACTTAATGGCTGGTTCTTTCTATGAAATACGCAAATACTCTATTTAGAAGCCTTTTTATTTGAACATCCTAATTTGTATTCTTTAACACTGCGAACCTTTGCCTGAGAAGAGATCTTTAGGAGTTCATCTACTCTTGTGTTTATCACCCACCTTGAGTCATTAGCCTGTGACATCCCATGTGGTTGCTGCACAGACTGACAGAGTATTTCTAAATGTGAACCAAGGAGAAGAGTGTTTTCCATGCAAATAAAGAATAACTTGAAATGTATGAAATGAGTTATTTTTATAGAGTGTTTTACCTTCACAAAAGATGTCTATATAATATCACCTACTTAACTATCATTAAAGTACTAAAAATTGGGATGACTGAAGCATATAAAGACCTCTGCATCATCAACAGCAAACGAGCGGGTGAAGAGTTGAACAGATATATAAGCCAGTTTCATTTTCTTTTCTAGCTTGGCCTCCGTGAACTGCAGATTTGGTTATCTGATTTTGTGCTCTGCTGCTTGAGCAGCAAATCTGTTTCAGGGCTCAGGTACCAGCTCCCACTGAGTCGCCTTGCAAAAGACGTTAACTATTCCCAGCAGGTTCAACAGAAGCCAAAGCGCTGCAAGAAACGCCGCAATCGCTTATGGCTTTGTGCCATCTTACTTCGTTTCAGCTTGACTGGTATGTAGCTCCAAGCACCTAACGAACACGCTCAGCAACATCCTTCTGGTTCAAGTACAGTGAAAGAGTGAGACAACCCATTGCTCATCTTTCTTCCCTACATGTAAGATGACTACGACACTGACGGTTTATTTACTTACTCCACACCAGGAAATGTCCAAGCACCACCTGTTTCTACCTCCAAGAGCTTATTCTCCAAATCACTTAAAAAAATTATTATTGCAATACAAAGCAGTGGTCACAGCTGGCAGCAAGATCTACTTGCTGCCTTCCTCCATGATCTGTTCAAAAATACACGGATGTGTGTGTTGAAAACTGATAGCCAATTTTTCCACACAAAGTCTGGCATTTGACCACATAGAGAATTAGCCTGAAGTTTAGTCCAAGATTTAGCCAGCATACAGAACACTGATCTGCAGCATCTCCTACACATGCACATCACCAAGGCACGGGACAAAAATCATGCTCAACAGGGTTTATCTGGGATATTTCTACATAGAAGTCAAATTGACATAGGGTTTTAAAATTAATTCTGTCCTAAAATAGCAGGAATTAGCACCTTCTAGATGAATGTATAGCAACTACATTAAAAAATAGAAAGGAAGAACAGATGACAGTGTAATAAGAGCAACTTTAAGCACATGGTGTAAAAAAGGTTCAAGGTTGGACTGAGCATTTTCTGAGGTTGAGGGACATGTAAATGCTCTTTCCAGCACACAATCTGTTTTCCATAAAGCGCTGCCTCATGTGGCAAACTTTCCCAAACGAGGCACTTACGGCCCCCACCCAGGTACTAATTTTCAAAATCATCTTTGAGACTTAGAGCCTCTTCAGATCTGGTCAAATAAAATAAGTCCAAAAGTTATTAAAGAGCAGGGAGTGCATAAATTTTGCTTCTAAAGGAAGTCATGCTAATGAGTGTCTAAACCGAACATCTATCAAATGTACTTACGTGGTAGGAATATGGTTCACCTTCTTCCATAGGCTCATCTGCCATTTTAAGGCCATTTAGCTGGAAAGGGGAAGGAAGGGGAATGCAGAAGGAAAAAAAACAAAACAAAAACAACATTAAGACCTAACAATTCCAAATAAGCAGAGTTCATAATTTGACCAATTTCCATTTCAGAGTACGCAAATGAGAACTGGTATTCTTATTGCTCTAATTTACAGCTGTAGGTTCAAACAAATGCTACTGCTTAGTAGTTACATTTAGCATCTCCCTTATATATCAGGTCGCTTATCCCTTTGTAAATGCCACTCCATAATTATTTAATCAGAATTAATTTAAAATTCCTTCTTTAAAAGCCACAGATACCATCCATACAAGATGACATTAACGTAAAATTCTTCCGTTAGGCACAAAATTTATGTTGCAGATGCTTTTCAGAAACCTAAAATCTGCTGCTGAGAATTAATTTGCAGTTTAAGGACACAAGATTCAAAAGTGATTTCATGTCTTTTTGGGGCAAGAAGGAGAAGTGCAAGACCAGACATACCACAGAATTCTTATGCACAAAAATAATGACCTATTTCCTTAAAAAATTAGATTCCTTTAAAAGTTTGCTTGCATCAAAAGTTATTTAAATACCTACCAAATAGAATACTCAAACTTTAATGAAGTACTTTAGAAACTGTAGATCCGAATATTAAAATATTTGTGGATCAATTTCAAAAATAGCACCTTTAAGAGGCAAAAAAAGTATGATATGCATCTGGACAGAAGCAAATACAGGACATGCTCTTAAATGAGCACAACACTTGCTAGCATTTGCTTACCCCCCTTCACACACTTCAAACAACAAATAAGGTATCAAGGTCACAGTAAAAAAAAAAAAGGTTTAATTTATAGATAAAGTTATTTAGTTTAAGCTCTCCTTAAGTAACAAAGAATCCAATGCTTTTTAACAACTGAAATGAAAGAAAAAAAAAGAAATACAGAAACATAAAGGACGTGCTCTGTTTCAACATGCAAAGCATTAATTAAAAACTGGAAATACCTGACAAAATGAGTGAAGCCAATTATGGATTTTGCTAGTGATAATTGCTAATTTATTTATATGTTAATTGCTCAGCATCACTACCTTCATGTGGCACACAACAAAATACTAACTACAAGTAACATAAGGTAGCTCGAACTACTGTTTTCCTGAAAACAGAAGCTGAAGCAATTAAGTTCTTGAAGCAGGTAGTGTCATTTTTTTCTTGTATTTCTGAATTTATCTAAAAAACATGCCTAAGATACCACAATGCGGTATGATTATTGGTATGTGAACCGGTAAAACACAGGACTACAAAGAATCTTGAAGTGCCATACAGACCATGCCCCTGCGCAGAAAGCAAACAGAAATCTCGACAAACCAGTCGGGCTGAAGGGACAGGTTCATGCCACCACGACTGCGTCACCTAAGCAAACTCAACCACTTCCACTGCTGCTTCTAGGACTCTTGATTTCAAGTAGAGCTCTTAAGAGCCAAGTCCGACATTAATGATTTTGATAAAATTAAATCACCAATTTTTGTATCAAGATACTGGCACTTCTTTTTGAACTGTATCCTCACTGAAAAATAAAACAAAAATATCAAGGAAAGTAGCATGAAGCTTCGGTTACTTTCACTCTTCTCTAAGTTTCTATTTATTTTAACCACAACTTACACACATACTCTTCACATTAACTATAAACCATCATTTTAACCCAGCGCTGGCATATTCAACACACATTCATCATTCATATACATCGTGCGTTGCCACCCTAATTTCTCAAGGCCAAAAATCACTAACCTATTACCACGGATTCAGAAACCTCACATACGCTACAGAAACCAATGCTGCTAACTACTTTGCTACATAACTTATTTCTTTTTTGCATAACTATTTTTTCCAAATTAGATACGGGGAGGGACAGGACACCCACTAGACTTGTTATTGTATGAATTAATTGGATACATCAAGAACTAAATGCCAACATTCAGGCCAGATATGAACTCCAACCTCATTTCAGATGATTCAGTGCCACGTGATTTCTTTTCACATCATCACTAGATTACATTCAAGCGTGAACTAATGTGAGGCCCACCAAAGTGGTCCAAAAAATTTAATTGGACCTAGTAAGAAAACGGGTTTCCATTCCAGGTGCTCAGAAATCTAATTCCTCACTCACGGACTTTAATTTGAAGTGAATTTAGTGTGCATTTCACCTTTTCTTTCTTTAAATATGGCCAACGTTTTGCAAGGTTTTTTTCTGAAATTTAAGCTCTGGAACCAATGCCACTAGCCAGAAGAACTGCAGATACACTGAAAACAGTAGCTTAACTCCAGGCAATCGGATATAGAAAGTTGCCACTGCTGGAATGGGATTTTGAACCAAAAATCAGCACGTGATTTGATCTACGTAGTTCCTGAGCACGCCATGTAGGCGTACTTTCAGCTTTCTGGCAAATTAAATACAGTAAGTTATTGGGTTTTTATGGCAGGTAATCAAATGTCATCTTAATTAACAATTTCCTATCGTACACTTTTCCCCTTCATTGTTGCTCACAGCTTTTTTTCTTTTTTTCCTGTCCAGTCTCTCTATAACTACAAAAACTGGGATGCCTGCCAATTTTTAGTCCAAAGAATTTTATGCTCAAGTGCATGAATCTACTTTTATTGCCTGACATACACAACTACACTTTGGCCTTATTCGTTTGTGAATGCTGGTCACTACCCATTAAAAAAACCAAACACCAACAAACCTGTTGGATCACAATCCAAAGTCTAGTAGTTTTAAAGAACTAGTAGTTTGCTAGTTACTCAGTTTAAAAAATAAAAATAATGACAAAAATCAAATCATTACTGTTCTATACAGTTACTTATATTGGTCAAGTTTCAGTAACTAGAATAGTTTCCACTGTCTCTCATATTAGGCAAAAAAGAAAAGTTACAATTAACACTTAATTCCCACCTTTATGGAAACCAAATACAAGAATCTGGGCCAACTGGGACCCCTTTTAGTGATTTAATCATTAATTTTTATGCACAAACATAGAGAGAGTTTAAAATAGTTCTAAGTCATTACTTACTAAATATCTACGATCGCACAAATTTAATTACTGAGAATCAGAAAGCACGTATTTCTGTAAGAGAACAGGCGAAAGGAAGCAAGTACCATTATTCTGAAGGAGATTCTTTCATCCTTGAATCGTTTTGCTGCTCAGTACTGCTGAACTCCTACAATTAACTGAACGTTTTAAATATTAAGTTTCATTAAGACGCAAACTAAACTCAGCCATTCAGGCAAACAGCGTCAAAACTTTGCAAAGAAAAGATTTTAAAGTTCGAGAAAGCATTCCGCGTTGTTGATCAGTATAAAAAAAAAATAATCAAAACCGCTACATAAAAAGAGCTGAGAACAAAGTTAAGGTCAGACAACCTGGCAGGTAAGGAACTTACTTTTCCAGAGGCGCAGGCTAAGAGATCCAATCCTCGGATGCCAAACTGCCTCCGAGGTAACGCAGCGCAATCTGCCTTCCGATTTAAATAGCTGCCATGGCTCCCATGACGAGCTGGGACTATCCCCTGTTACCTTGGGAGAATATCCAAAGGGCTTCTGTGGGCTGGTAAACAGCTTAACTACTATTGCACATGTTTTTCCTCTGATAATTGCAGCAGGACAGAGGAATCCCAGTATTACCAAAGATTAGAACCATCTTCTCCCCCTCCATTTTAAGGATGTTTTAACAGTTTGCATGGTAAATGCGTTACGGTTTGGTGGGCCTATAGCTTTTGGCCAAAAGGAGCTAGACAAATGGCCAGCAAAAATGCCCAACTACAAGGAAAAGCAGCAGCAGATGTAAAGCTGGTTCATCCCGCCCTGTTTATACATGTCTTCATTTACGCATTCAAACAGAATTACATTTTTTAATAGAAAAAGACAGAACTGGGAATTTTATAATCATATTATTAGAATTAGAAAGCGTCATTCATCACCACTCACGTATAATCTAGTCTGGCTTCAAACAGGTAAAATTCTACTTGAGGATCAACAGAAGATTCTGCGTCCTCCACGGTTCCTCCTTCGCCGCGCTCTCTTTGCTAAGTTACTGCAGCTACAGTCACCAGCCGACACCTCTCAATTCTTCCAAGCGAGCACAAGACAAACCAGTTTGCTTCCCCACGTACAAAAGTATTACTTCAAATACTGATTTCAAAATATTAGAGTGGAAGCTTACATTAGAAACCCCAATTATTTTGCAAAGGCTTTGGGAAAAAAAAAAAAAATCCTTTGGAAAAAATCCTGTTAAGACAACCACATTTGTTCCTCATTTATTTTGAATTACATCTGCAGAGAGTTTGCATCATTAATTTAACTAGCAACACATTGGCCTACTGTATCTTATTTCCTGAGATAGGTTTCAGAAATTTGGGGATTCTGTGCACAGCCAAACAGGTTTGGGTTTTTTGTTTGGGGGTTTTTTTTTGTTTGGTTGGTTTTTTTTAAATCTCTAAAAGTCACTGTGAAAAAACCTGAAGGTTAAAGGCACTTGTTCTTCCTATAAAACATCCACAACTTTTCTCCATGCAGTTTTTTTTTTTTTTTCTTTTTCCCAGGCTAGATATTGTTACCCACACAGGTGCCCAAGCTGGATCCCGCGCTCTTTACTGCCTGGCGTGCTTTTGGGAAGGAGCAATTCCCCCAGCGCAGCCGCCAGCCCCACGAAGGGGAGGACGAAGCAGCATTATTAGGGTTACCCAACACAGCGTCGCGCCAGCTGGGGCAGAGTCCCACCCTGCCACAATGGCACCGGGGGAAGGACGTCACGCCGGTGGCAGTGCCCGCTCCGCAGCTCTACGCTGAATTTTCTTCTCGTGCTCGGCGCACAAACCCTGTGCTAGCCTCGGTCCCTCCGCTCCTCTCACGAAAGGAAGAGGGCAGGTAACTCACTCACACGCTCTTTAAACATACCGAGTGTAAGAGGAAGATAAAGCCATCTGCCTTAAAAAAAAAAAAAAAAAAAAATATATATATATATACTTAGACACATAATCAGTTACTAGGGAATGTTATAAAGTTCTTTTCCTGGGGCAAATAAATCACACATCCAGGCGCGATAACAAACCTTAAGCAACATATAATTACTAATTTTAAGAGAACATTTCGATCCTTTCCATTCTCAGAGATCAGGGGAGAATTACACGTCTCCGACTAGTTACAGCTATGACAAGAGACAAATCTAAGCATAACCGCAGGGATCGCGGAACTGGTAAAGGCCGTGAGAGCTTTCCACCGCCGCCTGTCTGGGAGAAGACTAACTCCATAATCAAAGGGCATAAAGCAGCCGCTCGGGAGATGGTGTTTAATGGCAGATTAAAGACTACTGGAAAAGGGCAAGATTTAAAACTGATGAAAACAACACATCTCAAATTGTATTCTTAACGTAGTAACAAAGTACATCTATGTATATATTAAAATTCCATATATCAGGAGTTAACTTAAAATTCCATATATCAGGAGTTAACTTAAAATTCCATATATCAGGAGTTAACTTAAAATTCCATATATCAGGAGTTAACAAATCATACCATTCTTCTGATTTAGGGTTATTCCAAAGTCTCTCCAAAGCCATCCTGCAGGAACCGACATGAGCTACCTCGAACAGAGCCCCTGCTCCTTTTAGACACTCAGAATACCACAGATTTCCAAAATGCTCTTCAAAAGTGGTATACCAAAGCAGAATTATTATTATTATTATTATTATATTGCAGCACTTTTCAATGCATAAAGACACTCATTGTTTTTCATTTAAGAGCATTAATGTGCTTAGGGTTGGGGTTTTTTTTTTTACTTTTTTTTTTTTTTAAAGGCAGTTTGTTCTCCTAAGTCTTTATAAAAACTGTACGTTGTTGCAGAGGCTGAGGGCACTTAGTTCAAGTTATGTGCAATACCATTACTTTTTTTTTTGCCTTAGCATAACACCACCTAATTGTGGAGATTTTCGGAGATGCACAAAACTAGGTAGCTGAGTCATCCACATCACTGCCAGTAATTACTCACAAAGGAGTTATGCAACTCCTAATACCGACAAAATTCAGTGGCCTTTGACAGACCAGGCTCAAACATGCTTAAGAGGACGGACTAAAAACATTGGCCAAAATCAAAGATGTATTTATTTAAATTGGCACAGGCAACAGGTTACGTACACCGTAGCAAAGCTCAACTCGTGAAGGTGCCTTTTGGAAGGCAGCAACTTTCAATGCAGCCCAGTTTTCTAGCAGAATACTTTAGTTTTCAGTCACTGTGGTGTTCCAGCTTTGTCTTCCTTGTCACTGTCAGCCAATTAAGCAACTGGTTTCTGAAGTATTTATTTAAAAAATAAGTCTTTGAGTATGAGGTCGCTTTTGTGATTCACAATATTCATGTATTGCAAACAGCATGCATTTAATTATGCTTCCCCTTTTAAATGCAAGACTGCTTCTATTAAACGGGCAAAAAATTCCAAAGTTACTGTATTCTGCCCAATTCCACCTATTTTTGCATTTCATTCAGCTCGTCAATAAAATGTTAACATTTACATTCCTGTTCCTTTGTAGGCTGCAATCATATTTTAATAGTCTACAACAGTTGATTATAATCACCACCCTCATACCTATTTTTATTACCATGAAAATACTTATTAATCCTATATTTAGGAGGAAAGAAGTTCCCTCAATATTTGAAGCTTAAACTGCATGACACCAACCCTTCCTAGCTAGGCTTAAGGAATCCCCGCAGTCACAAAACCGCTTCACAAGTGACACTGTCACCGGAATGTAAGAACAGACAGGAACAGCACAGCGTACAGCCCAAAATGCAATCCTCAGCTTCAAAGACCACCAACGTAAAAAAGGGCAAAATAATGCAATCCTAAATTGCTTCCAAAAGTTCATGTTGTTTTTCTTCTTCTTGCCTTGAAGCACGGAAGTTTGTTTCCTACCTTCAAGATCGCATTCTTCCCTTGCCAACTGTTTTTACTTCAAGTCAACACGAGCGCTACTGCACTGGAAATGCACTTATTTCTAATAATGTAATCCTAAATTTAGTCAACAAGCAGATTCCTCAGAGAAAACCGTTCCTCGGATTTTTCCCCCTATGCCACAACCGATGGACAAGAGCACTAGGAAAGGCAAGTTAGTCTTCGAAACAGAGGACTATTTCACAGTAACGCTGTTGACTGGAGCTCCAGCGAGGCCAAGGTCATCGAGATCTATCAGATTGCCAACATAAGGCTGGAGTAAGCACTACAGGCTATAATTAATTCTATAAAATTTAAGTGAAGAACCCAAACCAAACTTCATTTTAACACAAAATAACCCTTTGTTAAATCCCCAGACAACGCGAATGTCGAATTCCAACAAGTGAGAAGTACCACGCATCCCCGAGATGCACTTTATATTAAGTGTTAGGACAGCAACAAGTACTTGTTAGTGTCATTTGGGAAATTCATACGCAAACTGAAGAAACGGCTTGTGGCCTCACACGCTGCTAGCCAAATGTAACACGGCCGCAGCAAACACGTCTCACTTGAATCAGAGCACAACTGAAAGTTTTACACAGAGCCTGTTAAGTGAGTAGTTCATGTACGGGCTTGAGGAAAACACAATTTAAAGAACAACTGTTGCAAACGGCTGTCTTCAGATGTTACGAACGCAGAGGTGTTTCGGTTGCACATCCATCGCCCTCGGCTCTGCTGGCTGGATGAGCGAGGCTTCAGAACCAGGCTCCTACAGCAGTGCATCGCCAAGCTCGCGTCTCTTCACGGCCTGAGCCCCGTCAAGGATTCCAAGAGAACTTAAAACGTCAGCACCATCAGCGGAACTACCTGTCTGAGCTTTGCTGTGCTGGAGCTAGGGCTGGTTCTCCAGCCTCCTGCTAACTGCTAACTGGTTTTTGTGTTCAAAAAACGGGCAGAGGTGGCACTTGGGGCCATGGTTTAGTCTAGTCTACCCTTGATTGGCTTAGAGTAGACTTGGTAGTGTAGGTTAATGGTTGGACTGGATGATCTTAAAGGTCTTTTCCAACCTAAACGGTTCTAGGATTCTATCTATGGCAAAATCCGTACACAAAAGCAGCACTGAACACAACACTCTGAAAGTAGCAGCGGCCTCGGTGGAGGGGTATTTGTCCAACCAAAAAATACCGAGAGATGCACTATAACCACAAATGTTTACATTTCGACCGCAATACTCTGAGTTTGATTATTTTAACACTGACGTATCACCATATTCTTAAAGGACAGATCAACGGGGCCAAGAAAGTTCCCAGACCTCCGATAAGCTTCACACCTGAACTACAGCATACTATTTTTACAAGCCACAAGATTAACAAATAAGCCTTAATACTTCTGCTGACTTTTTAATCCTTACCCGTAGCTTCACTAACGTAATTAGGATCTCTCTAATATTAAGGTACAGGGACTGCTTCAAGTATTATTAGATCATTGGAGTGTTTTAAAGCGTTAAAGTCTAGCAGCCACGGTGTGGAAATGCATGCCCAGTAATTACAGTACTTGGAAGTGGCACTCTGTAGACACAGCTACAGAAAATAAAAAAAGCCCTCAAAAATTTAAAACCTCATTGCTTTACTCCTATTGTGAATTACTCGGGTGTTTTTTTTTTTCCTTTACATATATAATTTTTTAATCAGAGAATAAAATTTCACCGAGATCCTTTAAAGAATGTCCTTCCACTCTTCCCAAAACTTCAACCTACGCCTCTTTCGCGCACTTTGTGCTTAGAGATGAATTTGCTACAGACCTTCTTACTTACGATAAGAAAAGCCTGCTGCATCACGGAAAGCAAGTCTGACCAGTTTTAAGAAGCTTTATTTAGATAACATCTTTTGTGCGTCTAAAACACCTAGGTGTAATCTTTTGTCACACTCGATATGTAATCCTACACTTTCTGATTTAAAAGCGCAAAAGTTTTAATACTCGAGCGTCGCGCTCTGCCGAGGTACACGCATTCTTACAGCGTAACCGGTTTTACCGTGTATTTTCATTTAAATAGCGTTTGCTGCTTGCTTATGGATGCGCCTAGCGTGCCAAGCAGCACCTTGAAGCCACTCTCCACGTCGCTCCTTACAACGCTTCAGCATCCAAACCTCAGCCACACGCTCCTGGGTCTGCCCGTTAGTTGCGCGCAGGGTAATGAAATTATTGCATAGCTACTTCGCGGAAAAGCAGAGGGCCCGCTCCTAGCGACGACCTACCTGGGCGTGCATCCCGGCTGGCGCAGCCGGACCGGCCGAAGTTACCGCCGCTGCCCCGGGCGCTGCGGCCGCAGGGCCGAGGGCTCGCACGGGCAGCCCCAGCGCCGCATGCGAACGGGGGGCCTCAGCAGGGGCGCGCTGCCCCCCCCGTGTCACCGCTGCTCGCACCCGGGAGCCCGGCGCTCGCCCGCCGCCCCCCGAGCCCCCCCGCCCCGGGCCCCTCGGCGGCGGCGGGGGAGGCCCGCGGGGGAGGCCGGCGGGGGCGGGCGCTCGGCGGCGGGGGCCGCGCCGGGGGGGGAGGGGGGGGGCGCCGCCGCCTTCCCGGGACGGGCCCGAGCTCCCAGGAAGGGCGGTCCCGGCGCGGCCGGGGCGTGAGCAGCCCAGGTGCCCGGGCGGCGGGGGCCCGGGGGAGGCGGGGAAGCGGCGGCGGCGCCGGGGGAGGGCGGCGGACGGAGCGGGCGCAGCCGGGCGAGGAGCGGGGAGACCCGCGAAGGCGGGGGGGGAGGCCGGGGCCGGGGGCGTTGCGGTCCGCCCGCCCTCCGCCCTCCGCCCCCGGCCCGGCCGCTCCCCGGCGGCGGCGGGGGCCGGGGAAGAGGCAGGTGGCCGCGGGGAGCCCCGCCCCCCCGGCCCCACACTGACCTCGCCGCCGCTCACGTACAGCTCCATTTTGTGGCAGGGCTCCGGCTCCTCCGCGTCCTCCAGCGGAGCGAACGGCACCATGTCCCGGCTGCCGCTAGCCGGGCAGCCGCCGCCAGCCGCTGCGCATCCCCCGCGGTCCGGCTCAGAGGCGGCGGGCGGCGGCGGGGCCCCTCCGACTGCCCATGGAGCGCGGCGGCGGCGGCGGAGCTCGGGCTACGGCTGCTGCCGGCCGGCGGGGGCGGCTCCGCTCTGCGCTCCCCCGCGCACACCCCCCAACATGGCGGCCGGCGGGGGCGGGGCCTGCGCGGCGTGGGGATGACGTCAGGGCGGGCCGGAGAATCCCCTGCATGGGGAGGGAGGCGGGGGGGGCCGTGACGCGCGGTGACGCGGGCGCCGGGAGCGCTCGGGCGGGCGGAGGGGGGCGGCGGCGGCCGCCTGCGGCAGCGGGGGGGGTCGGGGCTGGGGGACGCTGAGGGCGCGTCCCGGGGGCGTTTAAAGCAGAAGGGGGTGCGAAAAGGGGGTCGCGTTACGTCAGGGAAGCCCCCCCCGCCCGCGGCAGCGCCGCCCCCTCGCCCCCCCGGCTCCGGCCGGCCCCCAGCGCCGCCGCCGTGCCCCTGCCAGGCGCGGCCCCCCCGGGGCGGCTGCGAGGACGGAGCCGGGGAGGCGCCGGGCCGAGGCGCGGCTCTGGGGCGCGAAGCCGAGGGGTGGCGGGGCCCGAAAGCGGCGCTGGGGAGTGGGGCAGCGTCGCCTGGGGGCTCCGGGGCGCTCGGAGAGGCGGGAAGCGCCCAGAGCCGCGGTGCGGCTGCGGCAGAGCGCAGCGGGCGGCTGCCCGGCCACCGGCGCCGAGGGGCCGCACCCTGGGCTTGCAAGGGGGTGCGGAGGGGAACGGAGGGGCTGCAGGGAGGGGAGCCGAGGGGCTGCAGCCCTGGGCTTGCAAGGGAGTGCTAAGGGGAGCCGAGGGGCTGCAGGGAGGGGAACCGAGGGGCTGCAGCCCTGGGCTTGCACGGGGGTGCGGAGGGGAGCCGAGGGGCTGCAGCGAGGGGAGCCGAGGGGCTGCAGCCCTGGGTTTGCAAGGGAGTGCTAAGGGGAGCCGAGGGGCTGCAGGGAGGGGAGCCGAGGGGCCGCAGCCCTGGGTTTGCAAGCGGGTGCTGAGGGGAGCCGAGGGGCTGCAGCCCTGGGTTTGCAAGCGGGTGCTGGAGGGGAGCCGAGGGGCTGCAGCCCTGGGCTTGCAAGGGAGTGCTAAGGGGAGCCGAGGGGCTGTAGGGAGGGGAACCGAGGGGCCGCAGCCCTGGGTTTGCAAGCGGGTGCTGAGGGGAGCCGAGGGGCTGCAGGGAGGGGAACCGAGGGGCTGCAGCCCTGGGTTTGCAGGCGGCTGCTGGAGGGGAACCGAGGGGCCGCAGCCCTGGGTTTGCAGGCGGGTGCTGGAGGGGAACGCTACGGCGCTGCCAAACCTGAGCGGGCAGATGAAAAAAAAAAAAAATTTTCCATCACCGTTTGATCTTAGGGGCTGGAAAACACCAGGTGATGCTATCAAAAAATACGTACTTTTAAGGATAGAAAACTGCCTCGACGGCACTGAGTTGTTATTTAGAGGCACTGCACGGCTTCTCAGCAAGCCCGCCCTTCGGATAAGGCTAGCAGAGGCAGGCTCCAAGCCGTTCTGTATTGCTACATAATTTTGATGAAGTGAGCCCGGCCGAGGGAACAAGCTGGCACACCCCATAGCCCAGAATGCTTTCCTGTGCTTTTTTTTTTCTTTAAACTCAGAAGTCAATCATCCTACAAACAGGCGTACAGTATCGGATGCTGCGCTGCTGAAGTCCTTGACCAAATTACGGCGACCTGTTCCACAAAGGTTCCACAAAGGTCCAAAGGTTCCACAAAAGGTTCCACAAAAGGTTCCACAAAGGTCCAAAGGTCCACAAAAGGTTCCACAAAAGGTTCCACAAAGGTCCACAAAAGCGTGACGGGTTCCCTGTCGCCGAGCCTGCTGAGGAGGGTTTGCCCATAGTGAATGTGCCACTGCAGCGGCAGCCAGCTGGCGCGTCAGCATTTCCATTGCAAACCTATTTTTAAAGGTCTGTAACTCAACCACGGAAGACAAATGTTTCGGACTGAAACGGGGAGTGCGTCCCAGGAATGTTCACCCTTCAGGAAATAAAGAGTATGCGAGAAAATGCGGCACCAAAGTTACCGATACGTAATATCGAGAGAGGATTTACATTTGAATTGCAGAACTGTTTAGGCTAGGTCAGTTGTAAACGTCATTTTTGTGTAGTAGGATTGTGTGAATATGGAGCTTTTAGAGCAATTAAGCGACCGGAGACGAAGGGCCGAGCTACCTACACCAGCGCCTCTGTTCCGATAACTGCTGTGCATCCACAGGAAGGCAAAAGGGCAAATCTTTTCTGTGAGGTTAAATATGTGCGTACTTGAGCAGTGCCATCAGGCAGATCTTAAGTATAAAGGAAATCAAGTGAGAAGTGACTTTTTGAAAGCGCTTGAGTGCTCAGCAAGAACTTGCCTTGAAAACCTGTGTTGCAGATGCCATTTCCCTGCACCTGAGATTTTTTTTTAATGCTGCTGAGGCTTTTCCTATTTCCTGAAACAGTAAGAGATTGCAAACAAGTGTTCTGCATCCACAAAGGCCTAACACTGTAATATTTGAGAAGTTCGGAGAAAAGCAATAATCAAATAAGTTAGGATTGTTATTCATTTCTTGCCAAAGACGATACAAGGAAAATTATAATACATGTAGATATAACAATGACTGAGTAAGAAAAAGTAAATTCAGAATTTCTTTGACTCTAGGTCTCACAACCAAAGAAGCGGAAGGTATTCAATAAAAAGGCAACAATATGTCACTGCAATTTAAAACTTGGCAAGATCCCCCCTCCCAAATGAACTTTTATAGAGAAATAAAACATCAGGAATATAATAGCAAGTCATTAATTTAGGAAGACTAAGGCCTCATGTCTTGGGTTTCAAATGAATATTTAAATATTATATATTTGGATATTTTTTGTACCTTTTTCTACAGCATCTAATCTAGCCAGTGTCCATGACTGGATGGATATTGGATCTCAGCGCACAGTTTTCAGCTGAATAATTTTTACATTCCTGGACCTTACTTTGTTCAGCAGGCTCTGCCCATTACGTTCCTCAGCAGGTCGCTGGGTGATCAGCATGACATTATAACCACTTTTTCCTCTGGCAGGTGCTTTTATTAGATGAAGGTTTCAAAGTAATCAGTTTCTAAATAGTTACTCACTTTAAAATTAATTCTATGACATGGCAAAGCTACTGAGAATGCTCTTTTATGCAGCCTAATAGGAAAGGAATTATAATAATAATAATAAACGGGATCTGCAGCCAAAATTCAGCTTGTTCAGTGTCAGTAACACAAACCCCAAGCACTCAGTTGTCCCTTTTATAGACCTCAGGGCTGCAGCCAACTGACAGCATCCATGCTCAGTTTGCTCATGCAATTTCCCTGAAAGTATCAGTCGTACACTTGAAAATATGAACAACAGATTATGAGGTTAAAAAAAAAAAAAAAAAAATCCCTGCAAATTTCCTGCGAATGATTCCTAGCAGGACATTTCACAGAGAGGCGTACTACAGCACTGCGTTCCCTCTTAAGCTTTCTGTCAGTCTGTAACGACCTTGTCCCTAAACAAGACTATTTCAGAAGAATCCTGCAAACTCTGTGTTCATTCACCCAGAATGTTTCTCAAGAAAGGAAAAATAAGAATATTATCATCAGACCAGTGTCTTTTGTTCCCCTCCTCCCGCCCCGGTTAATGATACTGGAATCTGAACCATGCTAACCATGGCAAGTACAGCGCAGCTCCACCCTGGAAAGCAAAGCAGAAAAAACAGTGTGAATGTAGGAATATGTGAACAGTATCTAGCTCAGCGAGAGCTCAGGAAGGAAACTATACAAAAAGCAAAGTTTGAGGAAACTGCCCCAACCGAGACTGACGTTTCTGTTCTGTTTTTACTAGAATGGTAAAGCCCCTGCAAGGGAACAGGTACAAATTTAGGTTTTGTAGCTTCAGTTCAAAGCACACTGTGAACTCCAGTAGCGATTGTGAAGGTGGTTTTGGGGGGGATGCAGTTAATTTCTCAGGGCAAGTTCACTCCAGTTCATCATCATTTCACCTTTAAGCTTTTGTACAATACAATTTAACAACACTTGCACAGCCAGAGCAGTACAACTCTTTCCTATTGTGTGGATGAATTTACGTGGGTACAAAGCATGCTTCTGTTAGCATGACTCCTTCTCATCCAAGAAGGAAAAAGAACTGTCCTGATGCATCGAAAATGTGTAGTTGTATGCCTGTGTCTACGCCAGAATTGTTCCAGAGGAGGAACTGATCTGTATGTATATGGATTAAGTTATGGAAGAGTACCATGACAAAATCTTTAGTCAATGCTGTGTTAGTCTGAATATGGGATAGAAACATGAGACTCCATATCCCATCCTGTACGTGCTGATATTTAAAAAGTGCAAATAGAGCCAAGGTCGTGCATGTGTGTGCATTTTCAGAAATGTATAAAATATACTACAGCAGTTTGATGTTGTTAAACAGTTTATTGTATATTTTGCCCCACCCTACAGAGGCAAGAGAAGTCACTGACAGGAGGAACCAGCAAGAATCCCTTCTACACTCAGTTCTGGTTATGCTGGATGTATGAAGCACAAGTGAAGAGGCCCTCACTGACTCCCTGCTTCAGCTTCATGATTATATTTTTCCATCTACATCTTTTGTACTTTTGTAGCAAGTTTTTAAAAGCTCACTTGCAGATAAAAAAGGAAGGAAGCCGATTTGAGACAATGCCCTTAGATCAACACCTTAAGAAAGATCCTTGATAGTCACTATTTCACTGTCACCATCAAAACAACACTCTTCTCTTGGGCTATTTTTAGGACCAGAGGACAAACTTAGCAGCAAATTTCACCACTTTTGTCCAAAATGAGCTAAAGAAAGATCTCAGCCATATGGAAAATACAATGAATTTCTCTCTGCTGATCATACTGCATTAAATAGGGAATGAAAACTATAGACAAGCACTAGATTTTTTGATGCTTCTCTAAATTTTTTTCACTTAAACCTTTTTAGTAGTTCTTCATTTAAAAATGCATTTTGAATTCAAATGTCCTACAATACATTTTTTTCCCCAAAAAGTTGAGTGAGTGCTGCAAACCAGCCAACTGACACATCTCAGAAGTTCCATATGGTCAAACAAAAAGCTATGTACAGTCAAATTAAAGATCCAGTATCCTATCTCCAACTCTGGCCAAGAAAGCAGATGCCAGACCCAAAACACAAACAGGGTAAGCAGTAGCTAAGAATACTTCTCCAGAATTTGGTTTCAGCCTCCAGCAATTCAGGTTTCACGAGCCAGGGATGGTATCTTGCACGGAAGAGTCTTGATGGATATTTCTTCCATTGATTTGCCCAGGCCTTCTTGAATGTCTACATTTTCAGCAACCATAACATCTCATGAGTTCTGCAACTATACCTTATGTCAAAAGTACCTTACTCTGAGCCTACAGCTTAGTTTCATCTGGCATACCCTAGCCTTACGTTGTAAGGGAGAGTGATTAATTACCCTCTCCACGTTGTTCGTGACTTTATGCACGGTACATATCCCACCTCCACCGTCCTACCGTGCTCTGCTCTGTTTCCCAGGCTGAGGATTCCTGGGCTGTTTAGTCACTCGTAAATGAAGGGTGGGGAAATTCCGGTTTCTCTGTACACATTTTTACTAGTGATTTGGAAATAAATATAAAACAACTACCAATAACATGCACAAATTACAAAGAGAAAGGAAAGTAATGAGCAGTCATTAGCTATGAAAGTCCTTTGGGAAATGACAGCCAACTCGAAGTAAATTACAGACCACAAGGACTGTATACACAGGCAGTGATCGAGTAAGGAGGGAGTTTGTTTTACATCCGTGAGCAACACTGTGGATACTCGGGCTTTGCGTGCAGTTTTGGAGTCTGTGCTTAGAAAAGCTCAGCAGAGATCCACAGATGTACTCCAGCCTCTACCTAATGACTTACAGTGAAAAACCCAAAGGCTCAGCTTTATCACACCTCATTCCAGGTATTCATCAACGAGAATTTCTTTGGTAATTCAGCTCTTTCCAAAGACTACCGAAGAAAACATAAGCAACTATATTTCTCATATCAACACCTAAGGTTAGCTGAGCCAAATGCAGGTCAGAAAAAATAATTAAATTCTGAAACAGGTTACCACAGCGCTGTGAATACACCAACAGATGGCAAATCTACCACAAGCAATTGATCCTTCCTTTTTTTTTTTTTTTAAACTGAATCTCACATACTTTTGCATTTTCCAAAACTTGCTTCATTATTTTTCTCCAAACCTGTTTCATCCTCAAAACTGAAACCAAGCCTGAAAAATGCAACTTGAATTCACATTTTGCCTCAGAGCACAGAATAAACCATCATGATGTTCCAATATGTGAATGTATCAACAATGATGAATACTTAAGGAACTGGTTGCATCTAAAGTCATCGTGATCTCAATCTTCAGGGAAGTTTTTGTGACTGCAGAGGGTGTTACTTCTGAAATGATACAGAGCCCAAGATGTTGCCAGTTCCTAACTTTAGCTAGGAGCCCACGTATCATGCCTCAAACCAGTATCCTAACCATCTCAGGTGAAAATTCTTCCCATTTGGGAAGATTATAATTAACTTCCTACTGAGCCCTGCTTAGAAAAATGTCTCAAGCTGGAAGATTAAATAGGGACTTAGTATCTGTCAGAAATAATTCAGCCATAGCTGCTTGTGTCTTGCAGTGTAAAGATACTGATTTAAAATAATATATTTAGAAATTGTTTTCTCCTTACTGTGGAACAAAAGGACTTGACTGCATGAGTAATAGATACATTACTGGGAATAGAGAGTAGGTCGCTGAATACCGCTTCAGTAATATTAGTTTAGATCTTCAGATAATTGCTGTAGCAGTAGTAGTTAAAAATCCCCACTCCTGGAGGAAATCAGCATTCCTTCCCACCCCACTGCTACTCTCATCGCTTCTGGGGGTCAACATAACTTGAACCGATTGCTATTTCTTCTCCGCTATTATCAAGGTTATTTACAAGCTGTCTTGACTTTGCTTCTGTTCCAATTGGGGCGCAACTTGACTCATCAGCTCTTTCTTTGGAACGCACATCACATTTCTTCTCTTCATCCGTTCTCCTCCCAGTGAGGTCACTTGTTTGTGGCCACTCAATACTTCCTGCAAGTGCCCATTTCTCAGTTTAACTCATTTTCATGCTAACCTGTGCAAAGAGTCTTGCTTAAAGCCACCGTTCAGCCAAGTATGCATTTTGTAGCAGTGTGACTTTGGCTTTGGCAGGATATAAGTACACGGTAAAAGCTGAGGACATTCTGAAATACGTTTCAGAACCAGTATCTGAAGCCCAGCTTCTTTTTCCACTAAAAATGGTGACAATATTCCTAACAATTTCAACGGGAGCACGATCATTCTGTAAGTAATTGCTATCAGGATTTTAATTTAAACCTCATTTGACTGACATTTCTTGTTTGCAAGATCTCTATTTTAGGAACAATGTCTTGCTAGTGTATCTCTCTTCATCTTAGTCATGACTGATAACAGAATAATCATCTCAACTACTTTCCTTTTCTCTTCCTGCATAATGGCTTTACCGCATTTTTACATACCAAACATACGAGAATAGAAACAATTAGAGAAATAACAGTATTGTATGCAGATGAGCAGGTAAGTGACTAGAACTTACTTGAAACTCTATCCTAGGCTGGATGGCAGGCTGAGAAGCCTTTACAGTCACACAGAGGTTTGTTTAAAAGACTAAGAAAAGATGCAAGTTTGTCTTTGAAGCGCGCCTCTAACGCACGTTACTCTCAGTTGGCATTACGCACGTGTATTAAATACAGAGTGTATACATACCATCTCTCCGAACCGCTCACTTCTTGTCTTTCTAATTTAACTGCTGCTCCGCAAGAGTTAACTGCTCAGCCCCATCAGTGCTATCTGATAACACAGCACTACCAGCAAAGTCAAAACTATTTATCCCAGTCACATTGTGCTTCCCCAGGACAAATCTGAAGCAGCAATTACAATGGCAATTTATCTTTAAAGCCTATCTTTCATACAGGGAAATGCCACACAAAATGCTTCGCAGTTCATTTCATTGTCTTGTTTCTTCTACTGCTTTCACAAAAGACAGTGGTCGTGGGGCAGCTGAATGCTAAGTTAAGGAAGGACATTACTTGCGACTGCTCCCAGTTCTTTGTAATATTTTCTCATTTGCCGTAAATCTATGAGGACAGGCGATTATGAAGAGTTTTCAACAAGTTGACTTTGACACTGAAAGAGCTGCTTCTCCTTTTAACGATGAGCTGTCACAGGCATTGATCAGTAGCCATGGCAGAACAGATGAAAGCAGTAAAAAATGACAGACGAACAGACTTCTTAATGATAAGGAAAAAATACAGTCCACACCATCTGAGAGGCAGATTCTCACCACCTTTAATGGGAGGTTTTTTTAGTAAATGTTGTGTATTGGCTTCAGTGCGAAATGAGAGCACTCGACGGAGGAAGCATCTATTAGAATGAGGTCAGACTTTTAAAGGATGGCTATTACCCAGCGCGCCAGAGCATCAGCAGACCACTGCAGAGTAAACAATAAATAATCTTCTGTTAACAGGAAGAATAATGCTGGCAAGGGGGTACCTTGAGAACCCTAATGAACCTACAAAAGGTCAGCTCCAGCCTGCTCTAAGTTTACAACAGTTGAGCGGTTAGTGGTGTTCCACTGAGTTTAAGGAAATTGGAACTGAGCCCCAGAGCTGATAGGGCAAGACTTTGAAGAATACAGCAGAAAGGAGCTCGATCTAGAGCCTTGCTGCTGAAAGGCTGCTGTTACCTGAACAGTCTTCGCGGGAAAGGGGAAAAGGCAAAGGCTACATCAGAATGAAATTCTATAGGAACGACCCGGCAGTGCTGTTTCTCTTTGGAGTTTGGCTAACTTCATAAGCAGGCTTGCTCCTATTCCGGCAGTGGAGGCAATACGTAATGAAATTACTTGCACCGATAAACCCCGCGGTCTAATGCGCCGTGCTGCGCCCCTGGAAAGTGCTCTAGGGCTGGGTTTGCACCTTCCCTCTTGTGAGCCACAAACGTACCTCAGCTGATCCTGACCCCATCACGTAAACGGGTGGATGCTGAATACCCGAGCGTTGAGAACCACCGGTGTATCTTATGGCTGGGGAAATAAAGGTCTACTTTTATTAAACGCTGTGGGCTCTTTTTTCATGTGGAATTCTGAGCATCAACCTTTACCTCGTAAAAGAAGAAGGAGGAGCCCTTGATAATTTTTCCTGCAACCAACACAATCTAGTACCGTGTTTGGAAAGACAGCAAAAAGCACCAATGCAGGACTTTTTAAAAGAAGAGGATCTGATTTCTTAATATAAAAGAATAATAAGACCCCCTTTTAAAATATGCTAACAGTAATATAAAGAAAAAAAGAAATAATGCTGGGTTTGTGTGGGAAGGAAGAATATTTAAATCTAAAATGAATGACGTACCTTGTAATTACAGGAACCGTTGAAAGAGATAGTCAGAATTAAAACACTTTAAATATTCACATTGAAATATTAATTTGAAAATTTTTAAGTATGTATAAATGCACATAAACAGAGGCAGATGATAAAGGGCCGAAGTTCAAATCAACTCAAAGAAAGAAGTCAGCCTTGTTACATGAAAGCTAAAATTGTCACTGAGCTCAGCAGTGAGGGCTTTAGGCAGCGTCTGGCTGGGTGAGCCGCGCTGCAACTTCAAGCTTAGTGCTAAATTGTGTATTTTAGAGTACCTCAACTGCCTTCCAACGATGCCTTTCTAACGCACACGAACTCTGAGAACTCTTAAAAATTTAAATCAAAACACCCTTCTAAATTTTGAATCACCAAACAATGGGTGATTAAGCACAATTATTAAGCTTGCAGCAACAGAAGTAATGTATTTCTTCTGTTATGACAGTGTCCTTATTGCTTAATGTGTTTTTATAAGACAGTTATAAGGTACTTCATGTTTTTACAGACATTTTACATCCAGCTGTTAATATTAGCTTACTAGGCAGAAGATGTTTTCACTCAGAGACGATTCTATCTGTATTGGCAGCTACAAACAAAACTGTGTACCCATTGAATATTGAGAGATGGCATTTTTTTCGAGCAACGATGATGCTTATCTGAGAGCAAAACCAGCACAAGATTCCTGCCGTGCCCAAGTCCCATTACAAAGTTAGATACGATTTCAATGGGCTAAACGCGTTGTATCATTCTTCTAGATGGGAGAACATTTTGCCATAAATATTTTCTTCATAAAAAGATTCTTTCCTCCATAAAACGTCACATTGAGTGCTCAGCATTTCCTTCCGACTCCCCTCGTGTCACACTGATAGATCTGCTTAACCCACCGATAGCTGCGGAAAGCTCAGGGGAAATGAAAATTGTCATTCCCCGTCTGCCTGCTTGTTTGTTTAACTTCAACCCTGCAGTTCTGGCTTCTTCCAAAGTTGTTTTGAGACTCTGGGAGTGCTTTTCTAATGCTATTGGCACGTCAAAGTGACACCTACAATTCATTATACTCTCTACAGTTGGGAGAGAAAAAAAAGAGAGCTCACCTACAAAACACCTTGGCTGCTGAGCACAACCAAACGGCTCCTTACCAAAGCAGCGCCTCCAAAGCGGGTGATGAAGCCGCACAGGTTGGTGGTTCATTTTGAAAAGCACCTGCCAAAACAACTGCTAATGCATTTTCATTTCAACAGCACTGAAATATTCGCACGTACTGAGTTATTTTCTATCGACACACACCCCAGGGACCTCAGTCCCTCCTCCCTCAAGATGTTTTTGAGCAGGAAATGATGGTTTGAGTTTTTACAGGGGTCCTTAACCCCCCAAGCGACAAGCAGGTTGATCGGTCCTAACGCAGCCCCAAGCCCTTCTTTGTTTTTATCCTCATCCCGCTCTCTATGTAAAAACATCTTCCTTCTGTTTTATCTCCATAGGAGTGCAGCGCTTCTCAATTTGTGTTTTAATTTCTTCTTGAGTCTGCTGAAAATTATTAAGCACATCGAGTGCTACAGAACCGGCTGTTTGGCCTCCAGACAGTCCATCTTTCTGCTGGCATCCATTTCACCGAGAGCTGCGAAACCCTTTTTGCGTTGTCCTTCAGATTTCCAGAGAGATTCAGACTCCTCGGGGAGCTCCACTCATACGTGTGGGTTATGATAACCCTGATGCAGCACATTCAGAAATCTCTCAGAAACAGCATCTGTGAAAGGGCTGCTTCAGCCAGGGTCTGAGCTGGAAATGGTCGGCATTGCTTCCCACCAGCGCGGCACGACGCCGGCTCCACCGGTGCCGGATGGTTCTTCCAAGAGGCCCTTAGGGGTCCAATTCCCTTCTTTCACTGCAAATAAGAAACACACATTTATAAGACTATATTATATTTCAAGTGACTAACTAGTTGAAGGAGTCACCAAAAAAAGTAAATTAAACTGATTGGGTCAGGTCTTGGCTGGAGAAAGCTGGAGTGACTCAGGTTATTTCAGGGCATGAGTTGAATCAGTTCAAAATCTCTTTCCTTGAACTAAGAAATACTTTTAGAAGAAATGCTCATCACTGTAAAATTTTTAGGGTGTGGAAAATAATATGTAACCCAACGTTATTACTAGATAAGGCTAAAACCAGCCTTTAAAACCTCTTGAGCAGGAGATTTTCTAATGGATTGTATTTGAATTTCTGCTTATACTTACTATATTGCTTTTAAAACAAATTATTCTTTTGTGCACAGATTTTATTTTTTGCGTGTCATACAGTCCTAAAATGTTTCAATGAAAACTCCACAATATGTCGCTTATAGTGAGGATATAACCAAACAAAAAAAAAGGTTGGGTTTTATTTTTTCCTTATTGAGCCAAAAAGCAGCCGTCATTTCATCCCACTGATACACCTACAGGCAGCATCGTCAGCGTGGTGCACAGCACCCGTACCGCACCAGGGCTCGTTCCGAGAACTCTGTTCCTTCTGAGCCCGGGCCAAACGGAATGGGTGCAGTCCCGGGTGACGTGCTCGTCTTCAGGTGACTTCTCCAACCCTGTTTCTGATTTGATCAGCCAAGATCAGCCCCTGTTACACGCCAGCAAGGAGGCTGTTGTGGTTTGGCGCCGATTCCCTGCCACTCTTCCTTTCTCCCCCAAGACCTGTACGTCCGTCTCTGGCACCTGGTGCGTTTGCGACGCCATCTCACAGGGCTGTCCTTGCTTTACAGGCTGGTCTTTCTCCACTATCTGCTTGCACTGACGTTTTGTCTGTCAGTTTAATCTGTCTTTATTACCTGTAGTTCCAAGCTGGTTTGGTTCTGTTCCCTTACGGTTCCTCTGTGGTCTCCTGCTGCTACCTACGCCCAAGAGATGGATGAAAGGATGATTTGGGTGATCTTGGATCCCGACTTTAAATTCAAATCCAGATCGTGATGGTCACAAACCTGGGAGGACACAAATCCAAGCCTTTGTTTTATCTCCATTCTTAACACATTTTACACCTTGTCTTGCCCTCAAAACAAGGCAAAACTGCGTTGCCTACGTTTGGCTCATGCCAGACCTCAGGATTTAAATAAGCCTTGTTCTTGCTCCAGAAGCCCAAAGCAGGGGGTTTGGGAACTCTGCCTTTCTGGGCACTTCCCCTCGTTCCTGCTCAGCTCTGTGCTGCACCTGCAGAGCCAGTCCAAGACGGGGTGACCCGTGTGTCCCCGTCCCCATCCACCTCCCAGGTTATCCCCTCCCCTCCCGCCTGCTTCAGAGCTTTCCCTTCTTCCTCTATGTACACGAGTTTTCTTTTCATGCATTGAAAAACAGCTCACAAGGATGTGTGTGCAGCTCTGGGGACTTGTAGCATTCAACCAATTTAACCAATATTTAAACATTTTTTTTTGCTGGAAAGCCAGAGGGAGAGCACGGCAGAGTTTCCTCTCTCTTTAGAAATTTTGTTTATATAGGAAGCCAAGCGTTCACCGCTGAAAGGCAGCGATCCCTACGTGAAACGTGGCAGCCGCTCGGTAGCACGGAGGTGGAGAGGTGACGGTGAGGAACCGCAGAAACAGCGCCCAAAGCGTACCTTGCTGAGCTGGAACTGGCCACTGCCCCTGTATTTGAAAGAAAAATCTGAAATCGCTCTTTAATAACCGCGTGTGGTCGGGATGTTAATTGGCGCTATACTGAAACCCCCGGGGCGGCAGAGCCAACGGGAACGTCTGAGGCCGTGCTGAGATATGGATTACGCGGTGACTCAGAGAGGGGCCACCCACTGAACAGCCGCCAGCAGCTCTTCGGGCGAGTCCAACAGCTACACGCGCTTCCCTGCCCATCTATACATTTTCAATTCACGCGGAGACCTATGAGTGTGTGTGTATATATATACACACACACATTATACATCGACATTTAAATATAATATACTGCCAGAGTTATGATTTTTTTTAAGTATCTGAAGGATGTGGTATCTTGGAAACCGATTGCCTCCAGTTGCCCAAATCAATTACAGAGTGAATCAACACATCCCTTCAGCGTGGGAGCAGCGAGCAGTCGGTGATGCCGGCCGGCCCCGGCCCCGGCCCGGGTGGGAGCGTGGCGGGGGAACGGCTCCATCAGCCCCAGCTGCTCCTGCTCCCCGCTACGGCAGGACACCCGAGCTACAGTGAATGACTGGATATCTGTTATCTTAGATGGCTTCTTCACTGCAAGTTGATTTAAACGGGGGAAAAAATAATTGAAACATAATATACAAAGGTGATGCAACTCTTCATGACAAGCGTTTGCACAAATTTGGGGTTTTTGATTACCTGCATTTTGAGCAAGGCTCATTTTCTTTCTGTTTTTTCCTACCTGTCATTCAGACAAATAAGCAACACATACTCCGAAAATTAAGACACGTGCGTTCATCCTGTTTCTTGAGGAGGAAACAGGTCATAGCAGGCGTCGAGCGAGCTCATAGCCCACTGGTGGCAGCAAGAAATGACATTTTCAGCCAAGCACTCAGGGTCTTTATAAGAAGAAATTTTAGATAAATTTATGTTTTAAAGAAATGAAACTCAGAAAACCACGTATTCTGAAACGTGATCATAGGGCATGCAAAAATGTATCCATCCTCTTCTCGTGGCCCTGAGCTTGATGGGGAGGCAAAAGACACACTCAGAGGGGGTTCGCCTCACAAAGGGTTAAAAGAAGGAGCCCAGGCCAGGGTCTGTGGCAGCCAGGCTGCGGCTCGCTCGGGTTTACGGGGTGAGGGTCAAATCCCACTGCTTGACAGCCCAGGTTTCATGTGAGGAGCAAATAACCTGACCCACAAACAAGAGCTGACCACGTTCATTTGTTTTATTCCTCTCAGATCAGTTTTGCTTCTTTGGCCAGCTCTGTAAAAATGCTGAAATGTTAAATAATGGTCCAAAAATGGGATTATGTAGCTAGGAGAGTGTGGGTTGCTGAGAGGAGAGATTGCTGAGCTAAATATTTGGCAGAATTAAGAAATCCAGGAAAGACATGTGGGCATAAAGAAATAATTCAATATTAAATTTCTGGCAGAATTCATAAAATCTGTTTATAGTTCAGATCACAGTGAGCCATTTACTTCCTATTATTGGAAATAAGGTCTAAGGCATTTGGGTTGCAATGGGTTTGCAACCATTACAGAGTGAAAGTACTAGCAGAATATTGACCACAGGCAAATTAACCCTCACCCTTCATTAGGCGTACCTGCACGGCACGGCGCTCTGCTGCGCACGGCGTCGCACGGCGCGTGCCTGCTCTCAGGTGCCATTTCAAGGCCTTGGCCGTCCCGAGATGTGGGCTCCTGGCGCGGTTCCTGCTCTCCCGCTACAGGCTCCATGCGTTGTTGATGGGGGTGTGCTTGCTGGTTGGCATTTTTTTAATTCACTCGAAATTCCCTACTGCTCCAAGTGCTTCCATGGGGCTTTTGTTCTTCTCCCCTGCCCTTGAGCTCCACCTCCTCTCACCAGCTTTCTCATCTTTCACACTTTGTTCCATTTCTCCTTTACTTCCCTCATTCAATCTATATTCCCTTTCCTTTTAGCCTTCGCTGCCTTTTTCCGCACTGGCCTTGCTCGCAGCCCCTCTGTCCTCCCCAGGAGGGAGCCCAGGGAGCAGCCACTGCTCCAGGCACGGGGCCGGTAGCTCACCTGCACCCGGGGCTACCCGGAAAACCAATGCCAGCCAGAGGGAAGGCAGATGCTCCTGGGGAAGAACCTGCACAGTAGCCTCACGCCAGCACCGCTTGTTAAATAACGAGGGGAAAGAAGCACCCGGGACACAGCCGTAGCCGTGGTTTTCTGAAGCAAGTGGTCACCTGGGAAGATGAGGCAAGTCCACGGGAGACATAGCTACCACCAGCGGCTCTCTTCTAGACGGCTCTGGTCAGTAAGCCTCAAACCAGCAAGAAAGTTTTTAAATAGAACTTCAGCTATTTGGAAGGAAACTTAGCTTAAGGAGAAAAGAAAACATCAGCTGATTTGAAATTAAGAAGCTGTTTAGGGATGGTGCCCCCCCCCAAGCTCCCCGTCCCCCCTCTCGTGCCTGTGCTCCCCCCTGGAGCCGTCCCCGACCCGCGGAGAGGCTCAGCCCTGGCAGAGGCTCCCGCTGCGCAGACAAGAAGTAACGCCGCTACCGCGCTCCCCTGCCGCAGGGATTCCTGTTTGCGGTTCCGAAGGGCACAGGAAGGCTCTGCCCTCGCTTGCTCCCTGCCTTGGCAGGGCTGAGAAACATCTAAACTGGTGCGGGACTGCTGGGCGCCGTGAAGCCTGGCTGCTGCAGGGACAGAGGCGCGAAAACGCAGAGACGCCGAGTAAACAGCAAATGCGTGCTCTCTGCATGACGTATGTAGCGTGTCGGAGGGTTTTACTGGGTAATTATTTAATTAAGTGAGATTGGAGGAACCAGGAACCAGCAGAGAGGGCAGAAAGATCACCTTATGTTTGAATCCCATGGCCACGACAGATGAAATCCAGCGCGTCCCTCTGGAAATCGGGCGACGCTGTTGTCCGGGACGGGGCTTTCCACACAGCTCCTCCATTCACCCCGCAAGGCTGGCTCCCCTCGGAGCGGGCGGATGATACAGCTGGCCTCACGCCCAAATAATTACACTGCAGTCTTGTTTTTAGGGCCTTCCAGACCAAAAGGCAGGGCTGGTTCAAGCAAGTGTCAGTATGTGCTCCTTTTCCTTCCCCCATCACCGCAGCGCGAGGCCAGCTGTACCCAAATCCCTTCTGAAGGAAGAGGGAACAGACCATTAATTGAAAATTCACATTAAACAGAAAAGGGGAGGATACGGTTGCGGGAAGATTGGGGCTAGTGAGAATTTGTCTTTCACAAAAATGTCAAATGAGCTTTTTTTTAGTGAAAAAAAAAAATTTACACAGTCCAAGAAAACCAGGATAAAATAGTAAAGTCTGAAACATTTCAAATCTCCCTGGCAGGAAAACAGAACCTCCCTTTTCCTCCTCCTTTCTTCCCCACTAAAACACCACAAACAACTGCAAGAAAAGAACCAGAAAACACCTTTTTTTTCTGTGTTTCTTCTTCCTTCCATGATCATTTCCCCCGGCCCTTTGCAGCAGGAGCACGGGGACAGAGCGGCCGCTCCCGCTTGCCGCACATCACCTCGTTGATGGAGCAGCTTTGGCACCCCTGAACCTAACTCCTTGTGGAGGGAACTAAACCAGAATACGCACCCAGCGTCTGATTTTCAGCCAGCGATACGCGTTCAGTCCCTAGGGTCAGAGCAGGGGTGCTGCAGAGCAGAATCTTCCAGAACGGCTCCCCGGTCCCCCTGCACCAGCTTCTTTCCTGGTGAAACCCCTCTCTCTGGCCAAAGCCAACAGCGACGGAAGTTTTTCAGAGCGTTACAGACCTCAGCAGGCCTCCTCGGGTGACCGCAGACAATATTCTGTCTTCTTTTTGATAGTGTTTCTTTTACAGGCATTTCTTGTAGAAACACGATGTTCAGACGAGAGAATACAAAACGGCTGGAAGGCTCCGCGTCGGGCCGCAAGTCCCCGGATGCTTCACTTTAATTTCTGGGAAGAGTTTCCTTCAGGTTTGAACAGATCCAGGAAATTTGGCGTACCTGATCCGTACTTGCTTGTTCTTCATTGGCTTAGCACAACTACTAGTGCCGAGCCTCTTTAGATATTGTCCTGAAAATCCTATTTAGTTATTACTTCTGCACAGCACCAAATTAACAAAAAACCAAACAAGTTGACTCCTGACCTGGTTACTTTAATGCACAGGTCCAACTTCCGCAGACGATCATACCAAAGCTTCAAGCCCAAGTCAAACTGGAAGCTATCAATAGGGATACAGATCTCCGTATCAAACCCTTCCGTCTTCACTCCTTCACACAGACGTTAGTGTGATTTTCATAACTAGAAGGGCAGAATTAACGCTGCACGTTCAGCCTGATCTCAATCTCCTCATTACTAAATGCCAGACTCCTTATTTTAATATTAGATTTATTTTTCATTGAGATAAAAATAGTCGCTCGTTCTGAAACGTGAAGCATGGGGACAGTTTAAGGCATTTTTTTCCCCAATTATTGGGGTTTTTCGCCACCAGGTGGCAATGCAGCGACAGCCACCATCCCTGCTCGGGATTGCATTTTCCCCCCAAAACATCCAAGTTCAGCGTCACCTCGAAATTTGTTACTAAATCTTTGGCGTCAGACAGATTTACTTGCTCTTCATTCATCTGCTTCACTTTCTCTTTCTTTTTTTAACCTCCTCTGCTGCAGCCATCCTTTCAGAAGTTGGATGGGGTCTTAACTCCACGTTTTGGATGAATTCGGTTGACTTCGGAGCACTGAAAATCATAGAATCGCAGAACGCTTTGGGTGGGCAGGGCCCTTCAGAGCCCACCCAGCCCAGCCCCTGCAGTGCCAGGGACAGCTTTAACCAGCCCAGGGTGCTCAGAGCCCCGTCCAGCCTGGCCTGGGATGGTTCCAGGGATGGGGCCTCCACCGCCTCACTGGGCAACCCCTTCCAGTGCCTCACCACCCTCACTGTAAAAAATTGCTTCCTTAAATCCAGTCTAAATCTCCCCTCCTTTAGTTTAAACCCATTACTCCTCATCCTGTCACCACAGGCCTTGCTAAAAGCTTGCCCCCCCCTTCCTGCAGCCCCTCTCAGCACTGCCAGGCCGCACTCAGGCCTCCCCGCAGCCCCCTCCTCTCCAGGCTGAGCACCCCCAGCTCCCCCAGCCTGGCCCCGCAGCAGAGGGGCTCCGGCCCTCGGGGCATTTCTGTGGCCTCCCCTGGCCCCGCTCCAGCAGCTCCGTGTCCTTGTGCCGAGGGCCCAGAGCTGGGCGCAGGGCTGCAGGGGGGGTCTGCCCAGAGCAGGGCAGGGGGCAGAATCCCCTCCCTTGCCCCGCTGCCGGGGATGCAGCCCGGATTTGGTTGAGTGTTATCAGCAGCCAGGTTTCTACCCACCCGCAGTTTGAGGGGCCGGCGGGCACACGTGTGTCCTCACGACACCGGGCAGTGTTTGGGAACAAAAGCCAGCTTGAACGAAGCAGGGACGAGGCTAAACCTGGCTTCTGCACCCTTCTCTCAAGCAGCCCGGGCAGGAACCCGGCCTGGCCGCGCCACCGCTCTCGCGCCAAGCCTGGGAGGGCGGCAGCCACGCGCCGAAGCCGCTTGACGTGGGATTCCTTGCAGCTATTTTCCTCTGGCTAGTCCTGGTCTTGAAACCATTTTAAATTCTTTCCCGCAGTCGTGGGAGCACACTGTAAGCTGCTCAGGACAGCTGCGGTATTATTTTCGTCACCTACGTTTGCTCAAAAATCAAACGGTCATCGGCACGAAGAATTTTCGCCAGATCTCCGTCGGCGTGCCGAACCAATTGCTTGGGTGGCCAGCTGAAGCCAGAGGCCGCAGCATTTAGCTCTGGAGAGATTGAAGGTAGCGCGTGCTAAGGAACGGTATCACGACGGACGGCGGCGCAGAGCGCTCATGTTGACCTTCGACGTCACTTCAAAAACGCCCACAGCACAAAAGAGCGAAGCGTCAGTGGTTCGCCTGAATTAGTCCGAGCCGTTGTTAGTGCTCTATGTTAATTGCTTTCATTAGCCATAAATTCACGTTATGGAAAGGGAGAAGATTTCAGAAGTGCTTCCGGGACAGAGGGCTGCAAGTTTTGTATCTAATCCTGAAAAGCCTCTCCATAAAGTAGTAACGAATTAATTTAAGATATTCCTGACTCCGCCCAACAAAGAGTCGATCTCGTACAGCGTCTGTTCCCCCCAGGATCCGCAGTGACGGGCATGGCAGCGATCCTTCCCTCGCCGGCCCGGCGCTGTTCCAGACGAACAAAGGCTCGTTACAAGAGCGGCTGAAGTAAACACAGGGCCTCTCTTACAGGTTGCTGCAAAACGACCCGAGAGGTTACGCTCTTCTCCCAATTTCTGTTTGGTTTTTATAGACGCAGAAAACCCCGTAAGCTGCTGAGAACTGTACGCTGGTAAAAATGAAATATTTTCTTTTGTGCTTAACAAATGGCAAATGACTGCAGGCCGGCACGAGGAAGCTACCGAGTGCCGACTGTCCCCCACCTGCGTTCAACGTCCACGTTGCTGCCCTAAATATTACCGCCTCTTAAATTCTACCCGGAGAACTGGAAAATGGTTTTATTTCAGAAATGCCTATTGCCTAGTGATACGGGGAAAACTGAAGAACTGGGGGCGCAGAAAGGGAACACGCCTGCACCGACACCGAGCCCCGACGTTAACTTAGTTCTTGGTACTTTGAACGGGACTGGCTTTGCCAAGATAATAATAAATACAGAAACTGAGAACTCTGTATAGGAAAAGGAGTTAGTTAACCTTTATTTCATTTCTCCATAGTCCCAAACTTGACAGATGTAGAAAAATATCCTTGAGTCTAGTAGACAAATTTACCAATGCTAAATAGCCCTTTACTCTGACCGTTTGGGCCATTCTAGATACATTTGTACAAGCATTACTTCAATTTTTCTTTTTTTCTTCAATGAAAGGTTTTGCTAAACTATAAAGAATAAACTACAGAGGAAAAACTTGATCTACCAAAGCATGCATATGAAGGTATCTTCCAAAACTTTTTAAAAAAAAAAAAAATTTAAGAAAGCAAACCAACCTTGAGATGCATTTGGAGGAGAAAACAATTCAGAACAATTTGAAGAAAAAATAATTAACTAAAGACAAGTGAAAGCAAATTCTGTAAACTATCTGTAGATAAGTTAAAATATCTATGGCACAACTTTTCACAATAAAAATTAAGGTGAAGACCAACATTTTATATAAAAATAGCTGAGCAGGCTTCTAAAGAAGGAAATAAGCATTTCTCGTGATGAATCTGTTAATACAAGATTATAAATACCCTTATATATACACAGGAAAAAAAATCAATACAAATGTATGGAATAGTTCACTAGGCATCCGTCTTTCAAAGAAGCCAAGATCATATGTCCTGGACCATAGTGGAGGTACTTCAGTTTAAGATCTGTAGTAGTTTCTTTGCTACACATACTGATACAACTAAGAAAAATGCAATATAAATAGTGATTTTCACAGAGAAACTCAGTAATACACGCAGGTTACAAAGCTTAACGAATCGGCCCAGAACGAAATGCTACAAGTTTTAAGATAGTCAATTAGCTTCGGTTTTGTAGGCTAAGGAAAACATCCAAGTTATACAATAATATTTAAACTTTCAGAATATCTTTTTTTAAATCAAACCGACACCCTTAGTGAAACTAAAGCAGAAATTATTATGGCAGAAGATTCATTATCTCTTCAAAAATACAGCAGTTTGTTTATTTGCCGAGATCACTTAGAAATCCCATCATTGTAGGCATTTTAATAAATTTCCAAGCCTAAAAGTTATCAGTTTTGCAAGGAGTTAAAACTATAAACAATATTTGTATGGATGTATCTGACTAAATTTCAAAACTATGTAATCAATACATAATAAGACATAGAGAGCAAATAAAATACATTTTCAAAGAATTACATTCATATTTTAAGTGAAAATACCTTTGTAGCTGCTAATATGATGATCAAGTTCAGTATATCTGTGCACATTATAAATATGCGTACGTGTATTCATATACACTCAGTAATTCTAGAAATAATCATAGAAATTATAAAACTTCCATTGGAGAATACGATTTTTCCCCAACACAATTCAGTGGATTTGCCAATGACGTTTTGAACTACATTTCACAAAATCGGAAGAGAAAGCAGAAGCTTTTGTCTTCCAAGGTGTAGAAATTTTTAGTTTATTGTTTTCTTGACTGAAACCCCAGGGCCTTCACTTCTGCTACTCAACCGAAATGGCTCCTCGTGTCTCATTCCCTCCCGCATCCCCAGGCTGAAGAGGCTCGTACATTCTCTCGACCTTCCCCCCGTGTATTTCGGAGCGATAGATGTGACGGGGGTATAATAGGGACTCTTTTGAGATGAAACTTTACTACCAAACATAGTCTACATCTACATTTAAACCTTAGCTTGCTACCGATTCGTTTTAATTTAACTCTTGCTTACAAGCAAATCCAAATGGTTTCTACACGGTCTTTATACATATTGTTATGCAAAAAAAACCCACACACACACAAAAAAAAGCTGAAATAAAAATATGAGGACGTATTTATGAACCGCTACATCTCAGGAAATGTAAAATCCTATTCACTACATTGCTGAGACTCATTATTTGCCTGTTTTCTCTGATAAATTAATCTATGATATATTGAGAAATGTTACAATAATCATTTAGCACTGGAATAAAGGATAATATCCATTCCTTACAGCAGCTGTACCAAACCAGCACAGCTAGCCCATTTACTACATCACCCTTCAGCTTTAATAGAAATATTTACTACCATTACCATACGCTAACCTTTTCTCCCTAATATCACATCTTTATTATTTCCTTGTCCATAGATTGTGTTTAAGACAAATACATAAGAATAGTACTAAAATAAAAACCAAACGGAAAGTCTCGCACTCAACTAAAAAACAAGCACAAAATTGAAGGATGCATGTTGGAAATAATTTATTGCCTATAAAACGTTAAAAAAAAATGTTTTAAGTTCACATTTTCTGCGTGGTTTTAAAGGTGGTGTCACGTTTCAGAGGTAGTGTGTGTAAAATGTAATACAGAACTTGAAAAGAATTATTTACTTCTTTCAGTAATACAGTAAAATGTTCACCAGAACCAAAGCACTGACCTGAAACCATTCTCCTTACAGGAACATTCTTAAGCGTCTCTCTTAGCGAAGAGGATTGCTCATTTGTTCAAAAACCACAACCACCACAAGCCCAAGTTTCTGCCCCGTTTGTGTCTGTCGTCTTCTGACCAAAATGTCAGCTGCTGCCTTTCAGAGACAAATAAGTACTCTTTAGTCAGAATAAAACCCTATTCTGCCATGGAAAAAACCCAATTTCGTAGTACCGTTTAGTCTTTTATTTTTGCTCATAACTTTTAAGATTTCATATTTGGCCCATGTGCTAAAATATTAACTGGGTAGAGCGATCAGACACCATAAACCAGCTTCTGTTTTTTCTAATGATGAGCTGGAGTTTTCTCACTAACCAGCCTGTAACTTCGATCAGGCATCTCACAACTGAGCAACTCACTCAACCTGACCACGATTTGGGGCAGAAAGGGCAGAATCTCGAAATGCACGTTGAAGGTTAGACAGCTGCCCGTCCTCCTAACGCGTAAAGCAGCCTCGGAGCTCACTGGCCGACCTGAAGGATCTGGGCAGCGGGACTGGAGGTAGTAAATCAAGCTTTTGGTTGTAACATTACAAGTTACGAATTCTTCATGTTTCAGATATTCTGTGCTATTCCGTTTATGCGTCTTACTGTCTTTCCTTACGCTATCAGTATCCTGAGACCAACAGTCAGCTACGACTAGAGTACCTAGGGAAAAGTTAGTGCTGTGCATTCATTTCTTTTTAATGTTACTAATACGGTAGTGCAATAGAGATCCCAAATCGGATAGCTGATCCATTTTAAGCAGTAATTTCCATTTCCACAATAAGGATGTTCGCGATACCATTGATTTGTCCAGTCATTTCAACTGTCTAACCACAACAGCAGATATAGCTGTCCCCATTTGGTGAATGGACTCGATAAGCTGCTTCCCTATTTAAGAAGATGAAGACATAACGGGTACATTCCTTTTTTCATTCAGAGGACTCCAAAGCCCACGATCTGCTTGTCATTTTCAGACTTTTTATTGCCTTAGCGAAAAAGAAATACTTGGAAAGATTAAAGTGCAGTGCTGCTTCAAGAACCAAGCGCTCAAGAAAACTGACACTTGTACGGTGCATCTGTTCATGTACTTTTAAATCTGCCAAAAATTCTCCTATTAGAATATTTACTATTACTCACTCCTGTTAGACCTGTAGACTTGACAGAAGCATCATCTGCGGGGAAATGAAAGGAGGCATAGCTTCAGGAAACAGCTTTCTTAACTATAAGCAAGCTTGCTAGCATCAAAGACTTTCATTGCTCCCTAAGGAGAGCGAGCGTCCTGCCTCTGGTTTAAAGTGTCTGTTCTGAACTACCTTTCTCTACTTTGGTTTCTTCAGAAAGACGTACTTCATCACTCATGTTCCGACAGATGCATTAGGAATAAACAACGCCGGGGAAGTCATCTTTCACGGACAAAGCAAATAAGAGCCTTCGCAGAAAGACGATAAAAACATCAATACGTGGCACTTCTGCTGCCGCGGTTTTTCAAATTACAGAGCCAAACCACTGAAATAGGAAGGGGGGCTTCTTTCTGTCATCGTAACGCACCACAATATTAGCTGTATCTGTCACGGAAAGTCTATGCAAATGATGAACTAGCACTTAATGCGGGCTTTCGTTGTCATCCTACAAACAAAGGAAATAACCATAAACCAAATCCTAACGTGCCACGGGCCCAGAGAGCCATCCCCATCGTTTTCCACCATCTGAAGAACTTTCAGAATTTCATCTGGAAACGAGCACCCCGGTGCCTGCGTATCAGGACGCGATGCCTGCCAGTAAGACGCTTGCCAGACAATTACTAAGATGAAGGCGGAAAGGAACATGCCCGATTCTCTCACACTGTTCTAAGGTCCAGCTGAACAAGTTACACGGAGTGGGATGCAATCTGCAATCTCGATTAGCACATGACGTTGCCTGTTAGGGACACGAGCAAACCAAACCAAACCCCTAAATTACAAAGCACGTGTGCGGTGCCGGTCTGAAGCGCGATACTTGGACACGTATTTTCATAACTCTCAAGGATGGTTAAGTGTTATGTTACAGGACCTCATAAGCTGCTCTTCTGCTCTGCCCTGCACCGCAGAACTATTGTTGCTGCAATCATTTAAAATACCAGTAATGGTATTTTAAAAATGGTAATAATTCAAATTTTTGTTTTACATATGGCAGGAAATATACACTGATAGTGGAAAAAAACCCCAAAACCACAGAACAGCTGTACAGTATTACCCTATACAGCATTTTGTTACACAGGAATATAATTCATACTCTTTCTTCCTGAATATCCTGTAATATTGTCAAGTGTTTCAGGGTGTGAAAACATGACTACTTCGCTCTGCTTTGTCTTGTCACCCTGCAAGAGAAAAGGCCCAAAGAACATCATGCCCACAGGGATGACGTGGGCGTTGACTGCAGCTAGAGTTTCAGCTGCACATCCTGAAGAGATTCCAGCTTCCTTGAGGAAAGGGATTTACATAATTGCTTGAATCTGGTAGTAGTTAATTCAAAATTAATTCCTTCGATTTGTTTGGCATATGAAATAGAAGCAAGACGTAGCAAAATATGAATCATCAATGAAAGTTTTTCTTGTATAAAGGTGGATGACTTGACTGACCATGAAACAAAGAACTCTCATGAAGAGTATCCTGCCTTTTATCATGGGAATTTAAGTGGAAGCAGCAGGAAAATAGGGTCCGAATAGTGGCAAAGCACAGCACTATTTTTTTTTATTTCAGCAAAGCTCACAGAAAACAAGAGGCCTCATTGTCAGTGGCACAAATTTCCTATCTAGAGAGAACAGTAATAGAAAGCATTGTTAACCCAGTATAGAAAACCCTTTATAAATGATTTTTTTCAGCATGAGCAGAATTACAGTTGAGCTCTGTCTTACATTTGAAGGATAGTACAGTGATCTTTGCTCACAACCCTTAATTAATTTTAGATTGGTGCTCATTTCAACAGGCATGTAAAATACCACTCCTCCTTTGAGTAAGGCTATAAGGACGTGTCTGCCAGCCAGGATGTGACATTTCAGCTCAGGCAGTGAAAGGATGAGTAACCTACCACTTACCTCCTCGTTACACAGAGTGCCTTCCCTCTCTCCTGGGATTCTGCTCTGAGTTTTAATGCCTAAACTCAAATACAAGCCCAACAGCTTGCTTTTGCAGGGTTACTCTGTAGAATAGATGGTAAGAGGTCTTTTGGGAGCTAACTGAATTGTATAGCAGGCAAAACTGTGAAACTGTTTTGTTTTTTTTAAAAACAGCTTTTAAAACTGCTACTATCCTTTATGCAGCTGGCATTTGACAATATTGTTAAAAGTTCCCCATGCCCAAGGACAACACAGAGACAGAAAAAAAACCCTGAAAGAACAGAGCTCGCTACCATTGCTTAAAAAAAACCCAAACCAGCTGTAGAAGCTATTAGGGAGGAACAGACCATACGGAGAAAAACCTAAAGTCATGAGTTAATCCAAGTATTAAAGAGGGAAAAATGAAAAGAAAGAAAAAAAAAAAAAAAGTGTAACTTCCCCAGCTCTCTGGATTTTCTGAGCTACACCTTGGACCTCCCACTGAAATCAAGGGGATTACTTACTGTACTGCATAAGTAAGGATTCACCAGAGTAAATTATTATTTGGCATAAAATTGAAAGATCAGGCTTTTTACCAGACTGTGAAGGTATCTGTTTCAAAAATGCTTGCTGAGGAGTATTCAGATTAGAAGTTAAAGAGCATCAATAATACAGGCATGCAACTACATGCCCGACTAAATTTATCTGAATGTGTCTGCACATCCATTTCATCAGATGAGTAAAGGGATTCAATGTCAAGGACAGCTGGGAAAGAAGAAATTCATTTCAGCCACCGCCTGCAATCAAGCTCATAGTTTAGAAATGGCACCTGGCAGTTGCCAAAAAATTCGTCAGATGGGGCTACTTCAAAACCAGGTCACATACAGAAGATCTGCAAAACTCAATTCCAAACACTAGAATACCTTTCAGGACGCAATGACGGCTGTGGATTTGTGACAGTGTCTTGATAAAGTGGAGCAAAGTTTGTGGAAAAATATATAACCCATACTTAAAACAATGAACTGAACTTTAGCATTCAGACTTTGACAAATAAAAACTGTAACTACATTCATAAAACTCTAAATAGTAGTGTAAACATCTAATCCCATTGCTACTGTGAGAATATCAGAAAGTCGCGTTCTGCAGCTATCAGCTTTCCCATATCCATCTAATTCGTTACCACACTTATGACTGCTTCTTTACATTAATAATTTATTGACGGTAATTCAAATTTTTCACTTAGCCTTTCAAAGTTTTTTCAGCTATTTTGGTCAGAAAATGGAAGATTTGACAATTTGAAGTCACATAATGAAAACCACTTTAGTTTAATTTCAGATTTTCAAAAGGGTTCAAGCACAACTCATAAAAAGCCCATTATTCTATTTGGATCCCCAATTTTTAGTCCACCTACCTGAGTAAAAATGGGGAAAGAAATAATAAACAGGACTGGTGAGCAAGCAACTCTGAAGAATTAGTTGTCTGTATAACAGGACATTTGTTTTCCATTCTTGGATCCCTGCTCAAAAAGACTTTGCTACAGAGCAAGAGTTATTCTGGAAAGTCAGAAGTTATCCTAATCAAGGCCAAACTCTTAAAAGTGAAACCTTTCCTCACACAGTTCTTTCATTTACCAAAACCAACATTCAAAATTTCTTGACACTGCACACTGTAGCCATGACATACTACAGTCATCCTGCAGGAAGGTCTACTTCACCTTAGGCTTTCCTTTTTCGACTGAAGAACACTGGATAGCAAAATGCCGTTCTCTCGAAACCTACACGTTACGCGGGGTTTCTTTTTTGTCAATTAAAAAAAATAAATCACAAGCTGTCTGAGGCATTTTTCTCTGATAAAGATGACAAGCTGAATGAGGTATCATCAGGCTCTGGGGATGCATGATTGAAATCCATTTCTTCTAGTTCAGGAGGTAAGTCTGAGAGCAGTGCCTGTAAGTAAAAAAAAAAAAATATTACAACATTAGGTATGTGTTTTATGCCAGCATTAAATGTCTGTTAAACATGTAGTGAAAAAACATTGTTGAGCTTTTCGATCAGTGTCAATATTGGATGGGTAAAAAAGTCAGTATTGCTAGATATTGAAAGAAAAAACATTGTTGTAAGATGATGTACCTTAAAACAACAATCCCAGAAGTTACTTAAGTTACTGTGGAAACAGCTCAAAATAGTTTTTTTTTTTTCAAACTGGACAAAACCAAATAATTTACATTCATTTATTTTATTCATATATTTTTAACATGTAAAAGCTTTAAAACATATATAACCATGCTATACTGTCATCATGCAGGCGACAGAACTAGATGCTGCATACAAGATCATAACTGTTGATAACAGTGATTTGTTGATTTATCTCAAAGATTTCAAGTTTACTCCTCTTTATATTCAGTTCACATGGTTTTATGAAAAAATTATGGAAAACAACCATAAGCCAAATTTATTTTGGACATAAAAGTGTTCTAAGTTTCTTTCTTGCAAATTAGTTTCTATTTTTACACCTGAAAAACTGCAGACTGTAAAGGCAAAAGGAAAAAAAATAAAAGCAACAAAATCTCTTCCTAAATAAAGCACGGAATGCTACTCATACAAGACATGATCTAACCAAGCATTAAAAGAAGTGCTATGTATTAAATGCAGTGCAGTAAAACTGAAGAAGCCTGGATTATTGTCCTAGATCTCGCGTCTTAGATCTCCCAACAGACCAGTCCCAGTCCCTCAGCGTATCCTGGTGCACTGGTGGTCCCTCTGTAAAAGTCACACTTCTCTATGTCATTGCTTGTGTAGATTGCAAGATCGTTCTTTTCTTTAAAGTTCAGCTTTTCTTTGTCTGCGAGACGTTCAGCACAACGCTGCCCTAATCATAATTTGAGCCTCTGGGCACTACGGAATAAAACCAAGGGAGTGACACAACACAAAATGCCAAACACCTTCCGTTATTAAAACCTACTTCAAGGCTTACCTGCTGCTGTTCTTTATCATCTGATTTAATAGCAAGTATCAAACTCCGAGTAAATGTCTGTAGTTCAAAATACTTCTGTTTGTGATTCTCCAACTCATTCTCAATGAATCGGACTTCTTCATTCTGTGGGGGAAAATTACATAAAGTTCTGAAATAGTAAATGGTACTGCATCTTTTTAAGGACACCTAAACCTACTTGTGTTAAAACTAAATGTTTTTAGTGAAAAGGAGTGAAAACGTGTTTATTATGATTCCTGCCAAACCCAGTATGAAGTACAGCCAAAAGTTCTAAATTACAGAATTACGGAACAATGCACGCAGGCCTTGGACACAAAGAGAAGTCTGGTGAACGTGATGAACGACCAGCAGCGCCACACTAGACCTGCAAATGCACACACCATTTCGTTTCTCACTGCCCTCCACAAAACACGTGATAGCCGACCGTGTTACATGCAGACAAGGCATTTCAGAATTAGCGTCATTAAAGCATTTATGACTCAGGCCAAAGGCTACATGAACCTTTTAAAGAAGCGCAGCTTTTTATTTTACAAGGATGACCTCTAATTCCATTTTAAAATGAATTAAAACAAAGCCCAGGTCTCTTCCTAGATGAAGTGACTGTGAAAAGGCAGGCTGACTGTGAGAAGAGACAGCAACTAAATTCCAATATTACAGGAGGAGACTTGACACAAAGACCAGGGAAAACAACTTGAAAATTCCTCAAAGCTACTAGAAATTAAAATACAGCATCCTCCAGTGCAGCTGAGTTTGATGTGTATCACAAAGTGTCAGCTCAACAATCTCCTCAAGATCTCTCCGGTTACAGAACAAATAGGAATGTATTTACAAAATGGAGAAATAGCAATAATGTGCATGCTGTGGCTAAAAAGGCATTTTTCCAACCTTTGCATAAATATGTGTTGCTATACTTGCAAATCACTTAATATAAAAATAACAAACTTCTTAATTAAAAATTCAGCTTTGATAAGTACTTCAGTTTATTCCAAATCTCTCTTCTCCTTCAAACTTACCAACTGATTGGGATGCATGATCAAAACACTACATCTGTTGATCAGTACAGAGCTAAAATTCATTTTCTCTGGTTATTTGCCTTTGCAAAGATCATGTAACCTAAATAAACAGTTCACTTTTCAAGATCAAAGTCATTGTGCATTTTTGCAAAAGGTGTCTGCATACTAGCACCAAGTGTACAATCCTCCATAAGACACTAATGAAAAAAATAGGCACACAGAAATTATTAGCTATGCTCAATACACACAGAAAGTAAGCATTTAGGTTCACAGATAATTCATGGTAAGTGTTGCATTTACCGAGGGATATCAGAGGCAAGAAAAAGCCCACCCTTGCTTATGCAACCATACGATTAATTAGGTTGGCAGTTTTGCATACAAAATGTTCCTTGATGGCTGGTTTTGGTGGCAGCAAATAATTACAAAAGCAAATTTCAATAGTGATCTTATAAGCTGCATTTTGTTTTAATGATGAAAGTATTTTTTTTTTTAAACAACACAGAACTGTGCTCTGATATTCATGCTCACATTTGCTAGATTGGCTGTAATTCAGCTTTAGTTGATATGAAAAGGTGAGACTATGTGATGAACTGGAAGGTTTGTAACAAGCCTTTAAAAATGGTTGCTGTTTTGGGGTTTTTTTCCCCCAGAAAATTCAAATTTCTTCAGTCAAAACATTGCTCACCATACTGTTTCATGTTATAAGAGCTCTGAGAATGAGAGAAATATTTGGGCTGCGATTTTGAGGCTTTCATAAGGAAATTAGCTGAATGCATTTCTTCCAGATGGAAACTTAGAAGTTGCCTATTTAGCAATGGATTTTGCCCAGCCAAAGAAAGAATTCAGATTTACGCGGAAAACACCTAGGCACACAGACTAATCGCTAATGGCTAGCAACAAACCAACAAACAAGGTTCTGTAGGGCATGCTGTCACAACAAGCCTTTCACTGTGGTGACAGGTGACATTAAGAAAAGGTCATTCCCTCTCCATATTCATTCTCCACTGCCCTCACCAGGAAAACCCTGCTTGAAGGAGTAATTTTTGTTCTGAAAAGATGATCTATTTATCATTTTGGTAATTGATTATCATTAGTAGAACATACCTGTTTTGTGTAAAAAAAATCAGCTACATAGGTAAAAACACGCTCAATATACAACACAGAGCTACGGCAGCTCTTAGGAGAGCAGTAAAACACGCGTAACCTTTACCATTTGGCAGAAGACAGCGGCTGTCGGGTATCCAACTGCTTTTCCTCCCTCCCACGACTACTGCTTCCAGACATGTTCTGCACTACATTGCGAGAATGACTTCTCAGATCCCCCCATTTTATTAGAGGATTCCAGCTGTTACGTCCCTTTCCAGAGCTGGCAGCATCACGCTGCATGTAAAAGCGTGCCGTAACTCTCCAAAGAGCAATTCTCGCACAAAAAGAAAGTTCTGGTTTAGAGGCTAAATAAATTGCTTTGTTTTGGGACACGCGGTAGGCGCTGCAGATGGCTACAGCTAGAGTAATGTAACTGCTCTGTAAAAATGGGATTTTTCCTGCCTCCCTCTGGGTTGAAATACGGGTAATCTGGCTGTAAATGGGATGAGGAGACGTGACGGAGAGGATGATGTGCAGTACGACAGTAAGAGCAGAGGAGTCCCAGGCTCCCACGTGCCTTCGCTGAATTCCTTACAGATACACCCATCTGAACATTCTGTGAAGGACTATCCTGCTTAACGTTTCATAGTCGAATTACTCACCTTATAATCCAAAAGAGAACTCATTTGATCCACTTCAGAATTGCTTATCATATCACTTTCTTCATCATCTATAATTTCTATTTTCTGAAACAGAAGGAAACGGTTCATTCCAAATATTCGAACACATAGATTAGACAAGCAAACAACAATCCGTGTCTCAAACTGCCATGAAAGGATGAAGGAAACAGGACCTTTCGCTTGCTCATGTGAAATTCTGAGTTGTGGAGCCCCCATTAGATGGCAATCATGCACCTCAGCCACGAGATCCAGGAAGAATCCAAACTGAAACTGTCCGTACTCGGAGCTGCTGCCATGGTGACTCAAGCCGTTTAGAGAGGAGGAGCTACATGTCACCATGCTTTTGGCACTACATTGCACACTCTAGCTCATTACAGCCTGCAACAGCCCGCATTTTATTCTGTAAGCCTTTTGTTGAAGCCCTCCTGCAGAGCGAAGAAGGTTATGAAAGTTTATTCCTCTGGAGGAAAACAGACACGATGGTAAGTGCCAGGCAAGTCCTAAATGACCAACTGCTTGTCTAAAAAAATGAAGAGGTCTCCTTTGGCCGCCTTTGGCCACAGTGCAAGTCAAATGCCCTAAACAGTAGAGGATGCTGATACCAGGGATAGTTCCAAATACATACACATGGACATTTTCACTTAATTCACAATAATTCTTGGGAGCTTTTTATATTGGTTTCTAAAGATACCTAAAGGTACAATGTTAAAGACCAAGCTTAACAGTGTTTAGAACTTAGAAAACATTCCATTTGTATCTCGAGTTTTAAAAGATTCACTTTTACATTATTTACCACTTGCATGTTCTATTCTTTTTTCCCCAGCCGAAAACCTTCTTACGTAAGAAAATTACGTTAAAAGGTTATTTCAATAGGGCAAAACCCCACAAAACGTACACATTTTTAGAGCACCTATGAGATTTTAATTTTTATTCATATCTAAGCTAGACCTCAAACAGATAGAATGAATTTGAATTAGTGGTAAGAATGGCATTTTTCAACAAGAACTCAGAAGTATGACTGCCCAGATGAAACTATAACATCTCACTATATTTTTGAGAAGGAAGCAGTGGTAGTGTAAGAAGAGGGGTTTGGGTTTTTTTACAATTTTTCATTGTTTTGACAGTTGTGAACATTTATGAGACTGTCCCTAATAAGTTCAAGCAATTTTACGATGTTTTTTAGCATACTGTTTAATACAACGTAGGCAAGGGCCCACACTGACACAGTAAGCTTTAATGGTTAGTTCTTGAGGTGGTATTTTAGAGGAGGTTTCTTCTCTGCAGCATGTGTGTGTGTGTGTCTTCTATCCTGCCTGCAGACCAGTCATCAGAAATTTCCTTCTGATCACCAAGGAGAATTCCTTCACGAGAGGTTACCAGTCTCTCACTAGGAGCACCCACCGAGCTCACAACTATGTGCTGAAGGTAGGGAGGGTAAACCACATTTTCTGTGCTTCGGTGTCTGACAACCCAGCTGAAGTGATAACATTTCAAAGGCTTAATGTCACAAAGATCTGCTGCTATATCATACCCTGAGTAACACTGTGATTCAAGTATTTTTTTGTTTTAGACTCAGCTTGAGGAAAGAGTCTCTAAATAAATGCCAAACATTGACACTATCTTTCTTATAATTATGCATTTTAAGACAGTAGGGGAAAGAACAGATTAGAATTTCAAATAAGAAAACCGTATCTCTTATGCAACTCCAATGTATGTTAGTCCAATTTTAACTGCATATATTTTAAAATTTTTCTTACCGTGTTTTCAGAACAGAGTACAAAAAAACTACTCCTCTTTTCCCCCCCTCTTATTATACCAAATTGTATAATACCAGAGTTCAGGTAGACCGGAGAACTGAGTCTGTCGGACATCATCTTTGCCAACCTTTTCACCTTTGTCATTTTACATTCTGCATCTCCATGGTAAATGCATCAGCCTGAAACTCGGAGCGATTACATCTAAGGTCACAGCAGGCCATTAAGGTAAACAGAAAGGAAAAAGGCAGCTGTTTCTATTCAGGCAACCACAGAAAATACAGCCATGGGATTTCAGTTTACGCAAAAGATGATTATATATTAACAAAAGAAAGAAAACGTTCTCTCCTCTCTCTCTATATAGAGGGAAGGGAATCTCCTATTCGCTTTCCCCCTTCAGGTTCTGTGTGATGAATGCAATAGAAATGTTCTCGTCACGTTCTGAGCTATCGTCGTTTAATCTCTGACTGCAATAAGAGTGCAACTGGGAACTGGAACCATCACCTGTTCATTCTGCAGATAACTTTTAAGATAAAAATTACCCTACCACTTGGGGTCTTCTCTCCTCTTCCTCCTCTCCTTTCTTCTAATTTGAGAGAAGGCAGGCTAAACAAAGGGGATATATTGCATTATTTGCCATGACTCCTCCCTCTGTCTTTCCTTCCTTGTCTCACTGCAGTCAATTAGAAACAGCAAGAACAACTGCATTTGACTCAATGTGAATGCAAGGGAGAAAACAAGAAACGTCTCAGTTATGCCCTGTCAAGGGTATGGGAATGAAGAGGACATACCCACCCCAGTCTGATCTCACATATTCAAGGTTAGCTATGGAGAGGAAGCACTAGAGATATCTGACTTTCTTAAACCTACAGAAAACCATTTTCAATTATTTTTCTGGGGTTTTTATTCTTATTGTTTTACTATACTGGGTACTTATAGAGCATTACCCAAGCATTGTGCTTTGCGCTCCAGAAAAAGAACACTGGATTGTTATAATACAGAAGAAGATGTATAATTCAATTTCTACTGAATGTGCATCGCTCTATGTTTTAGTACTTTTAGTACAGTTTCTTTCGGCGCTCAACCAATTAGGAAGGCCTTTTAGCACACTCGACTGAAGTTTTCACCTAGTGAAAAACACGAGTGTTGGACAACCACCTCAACTAGCAATTAAGGAGGTCACATTAGTGGAAAAGGAAAGGAATACATACCACATTATCAGTAGATACTGGATTCTGGTCATCATCTTTGTGACCAATTTCTTCATTTTGAAGAGCTTCATTTGTCTCTTCTGCAGAAATAAATTAGTTTTTCAGATTTCATTCAAATTTTATGCTGAAGGAACATGAATAGTCTTTACCACTAAATATGTCACAGCTGCTAGATACAAAAGCAAAGTCATATTATCAATGTCTAGTCATAAAAAATACTGTATGTCTTATTAAAAAAGACATCGTATCACAAGTATTTCAGGGCAAAGTCATGCCAATCGCTACTCGAAACAACAGGAAAACTATCAGTTACTCTCTTGCAACGTACCAAAACCTTCCTATTTTTAGGTTCAGGTTGGAATATTCAAAGGCAATGAAGAGTTTCACATCAGAGGTGCCCAGAACTTTTTTTAATTTTATTTTATTAAAATAAATTAATATAGGAAAAATCCTGCATGCCCTGAAATTATAGGGTACCTATCAGAATCCCACTTCCTCCTTGCAGGCACTGACTAGTTTTGAACCAAAAACTGATCAAGCAGATTATTTCATTCTTGTATGGCAAATGTTTGTTCCCAGTGAATCTAAGCTGCTCTCTCATGTATAAGCAAAGTACACACTTGAAAACCGAGCAAATCTTATCCTTAAATTTCAACCACAAGCACTAGATGATTCTGTCAGCCCTGACTATGGCCAGTGTGAAAAAACAGGGAAGATAAGCATATTCATCCCTATGATTAAGTGTGGCTTTCAGATTTACTTTAATTCTTCACCTTTAATATACTATCAAGAAGAAAACAGTTGATAGAAAGAGCAAATCGGAAAATAAACCAAAACAGAGAGGTAAGACAGCTATGATAAAAAACTTAAATGATGTCATTAACAGCTAGGCTATTAATTGGAAACACACTGCTTCCAAGAGCTAGTAAAATTGCACAGTCCTGCTGCGGGCAGAGCTTGCGTTAAAAGGGTCAAACAGTCCAGCTGTTGCAGCTAGAGGGGAAAGGAGGCACGGTGAGCCAACGGGCAGCAGGCGTTCGTGCGGGATACCGAAAAAGAGGGCAGATACCAATGCAGGGGTGTATCACTTCCACACAAACACAGGGGCAACAGGATTTAACTGGAGATTACCAACAGCTGCATAAGAGGATAATATTTAGGCCAGACCATACAGAGACAATTATTGTTTGAAATAACTTTTCTACCAATAAAATATGTCTAAACTCAGCAAATTTTATCTGAAGTTGTTTCAAATAAATCTAACCTGCCGCTGGCCACAACTTCAGAGGAAAATTTCTGTTAGCAGCAAAAGCAAATGGGTCCAAATGTGAGAACCGTAAAGCAGGGAGCAATATACGACCCCATCGTTAGAGCCAGAGCAACGAAGGTCGTGGAGGCTGCACCTCAGGGACTCTGAAGCAGCTAAAGCACCAGTCACCGGGTCACCCTGCCAGTCACCGCTCGGATTCGACAGCCGAACGAAGCAACTCCCTGCAGCACTTTCAACTCTTTAAATATTCATCCTCAGCTCATATAAAGTGGCATGGCTGTAACGGCCTCCACAGAGCTGTGTTCATTTACACAAAGTATGGATTCAATTAACATACGTTTAAAAAAGGTAAGGCATTATGAGAACTTTAATGCTTAATTTTGCATCAGAGCACAGCTTTTTTTTTTTTTTAAATATTTACAAACTACATTTTAAAAGCAAGTGCCATCAACACTTTCACTCTAATTAGGTGACCAAAAATATCTTCTTCCTGTCTTTGAGAGTGGTTTTTTGTTCTGGTTCTGGGTTTTTTATAAATTAGGACTAAAAGTTGTAGTTCTCAAGCATTAAAACAATTGCATATCTGTGCCTGAATAGTACGCATGATTATTGGTGGAAGTATTTTCCAGGAAGTTCACAATAAGCTGAGCTGCAGCAGTGAAACCTACTCCTTCGAACTGGAGAAATGAATAGAAATAATTCTTGTGGTAGAATAAAGGAATGAAAGTGGGATTCCTGGATGCTGTGGAAATCCTATAGTTTTCTTGCACTTCCTTAAGCTTTGACTCTAATAATCTACTCACGGTCTTACAACCTTCTCCTGTTTTACAAAAGCCTCGTTCAATAAATGTGGTGTTATTCCACACTTCAAGCTACAGAGAATTCAGACTCTTCCCCTGTCACCACTTTCCTTCAAGCAGATCTGACTACATCAGTTCCTTCCACACCTCAGGCAAATCAAGGACTCTTAGATTCTGCATCTCACTTGGCTTTCAATCACTTGACCCATTTCTTTATCATCTTATTCTCTTCACAGTAGAATATGAGAAAGCTATCACAAATTCATTCCCAGCAGTTCTCCATTTTTCTAGTTCTTTCCTTCAAATTGTTCAGACAAAATGACAAGATCGGGTCTGACATATTAAGCTGCAATAGCATGCACTAGATCCGACTTTCTTTCAGCTTAGAGAGCAAAGGCTTTATTGATCTCTTCTAATCAGAAGCACTGGGAGCAATTAGTTGAGCTCGTGAAGCTAGCGACTGTGCCGAGCGGCAGTTCACCTGCCCTAGGCCCAGGGTGCTAACGTACAAGAGGGAAAGGTAGAGATCGATTTAATGTGGTCATGCAGCTCTGGGAGGTGGAGTAAAAGGGAATTAGGTTCGAGACACTTATCACTCAAGATCCTGCGATTTACTGAGAACACACGGGCACCCCGTACGTGCAGTTCTAAGGCTCTCCGAGTACTCCCCTGCTACTGACTTTGGTCTTTTCTGTTGGTTTGTATTTGCTTGTCAGAGACCACATACGCACCGCAGACAGCTTAATGGCTGAAGTTCTGCTATGCGTTGACATACTGTGAAGCTCTTTTAGTTCAAGACCAAGTCTGAGCTAATGTATCTTCAGAACCTATCTCATCAGCATGAGTTTAATATCAGGAAAACTGTAAGTACGTAGCTCTGGTCAGCTCAAAGTGAGCAGGTTCGCACGCGTTAGCGCTTGCTTGGAGGGGAATTGTTGGTGTGATTCAGGCAAACAGGAATGGATATTCGAGCTGGCTGTGTAGAATTGGCTAGTTAACATTTTTTAAAACCTGGCTTCCTAAGCAAGTGAGACCTAGACGTTTGTACTGTCTGTGTATCTCTCAGTTTCACCAGCAAATTGTGAACTTATTTAACTTCTGATGAATCTGGCAGAAACAGAGGTCCTATGATAAAAGGTGTCTGCAAGCTTTGTGATAACAAAACCAGCAAAATTCATATAGAGAGAGGTAGAAGAAAGAGACCGAACAGTACCTTCAGTATGGCCAAGGTAGATAACTTGCAACTGTCAGACACTTTTTCAGACATTTTTGAACGCGTACAACAGAGAATCCAAAGCATGCACACTGCACAAAATTAAAATATATGCACAGTAGTAACTGCATTTTCAAATACCTTGTGAGCTTCCTTCAGATAAGCAGATTGATACTTCATCATTCCTATCATTATCATCCCCCACTTCAGTAGCAGTTTCCTCTCCTGGATTAAGTGCTGATTTAGAAACAAATTCAGATTGATCAGAGAAATCAGCAGGACCTCCTCTAGGGGGTGGGACCTCAATCCCCATTAAACGATATTTCCGTCTTCGATTCCCAATCCAAGTCTTGTAAGAGAAATAAACATGAATGCTATCAGAAACTATAACATAAAGCAACAGGCCCACAACCAAGTGAAATTAGCACATCTATACGATACGAACAAGAGCGTAGCCAGCAATTCAAGGGAGGTGATTGATTATTCCCCCGTATTTGACCCTCATGAGGCTGCTTCCTGGAATACTGTGTCCAGGCTCAGTCCTCCAGCATAAGGGAAAAGGGAAGGAAGGTGCATAGCAAAAGGAAAAGAAGCAAAAGTCACAAGTCTCAGCAAGGGAAGCTCTGACTGGAATTGAGGAAAAAAAAAAAAAAAGCTTTACAGTCAGGCACTGGAACAGTTTGTCCATAGGAGTTTTGGCATCTCTAACCCTGGAGGTACTCAACATTTTACTGGACAAATCCTGAGAAACATGACCTAACTCTGAAGTCAATCCTGCTCTGAATAAAAAGTAGGACTAGGTGACCTTGTAAGGTCTTTCCCCACCTAAGTTATTCAACAAATTTTAACATAAGATCTTTGATCCAGGTTCTCCCATTCTGCAACTTCCACAAGGGGACTAAAGCATCCAATGACCCAAACGGCCCACCTGTTCTAGGATGTCCTACAGCATGGAAGAAATTGTCCAAGGTGGTAGCTCTACATCACTCCACTTTGATGACAGAACATAATTTGGAAGAATTAAGTTCAGAGCAATATTATCCTTCAGTCCTCTTTGGTTGGAAGACAAGTCTTTAAGAAACATTACTTGCAGTAAGGTATAAAAGAACATACTGTAAACAGTGGTGGGAGATGAAACAGGTCCAGGACCAAGGAACTTGGAAACCCATTCATGATCAGATGGGTATGGATGCTTGAAGTTCATTTGACATCAATAAAACGGACAGTTTCAAAAAAGAAAAAAGATCACATGCAAAATTCTCCAAGTGGGTCTGTATAACTGTTAATTAACTTGCTTTCTCTGACAAAGTCTACACTAAAAATTATTAAAAGACTCAAAACAGAGTTTAGCATAAGGTAATAAGAATTGTCTGCAACTCTTCACCTCTTGACTCTCTACCTTCCCCAGGGTTTTCACTTCTCATCCCATTTCAATTCTACTTAACAGCTCTTGTTCCCAGACACTTCGTTCCATCCAAGTCAGTTCTCCACTGGCATCCAAAAATCCTTCTCAGAGCCAGGAATCAATTTCTTTGCCAACTGCTAACTTCCAGTCTTCTTGACCTGGCTCTCCTCCCTCTTCCACACCACGTCTAACACTATAAATAGGAGGAGCGCTGACAGCACTGGTGGGACCATCCTCATCGTTCCAGGCCTGACCACACGCTGGTCCAGGATGGATAATGGTGGAGTTTGGCCACGTAAGCTGTCACCACACAGAGCGTGCTTCATTACTGAGATGATGATTTACGCCCAGCACGGTCGTTACTAGGTTCTGAATCGTGCTTAGTGCTGGAATTCCTGGATTGCTAAAAATCAAACGTATCTCTAGAAAGTAGGGGCAGTTCCTATTTTTGAAAACATACGATCAGGGCATGGCGAAATGCACATCCTTTCCATAAGGTCTGTGTCCCAACAGAGGTTACCAAATACATTCAAATACTACAGGATTTTTTTTTCTCTAAAGACACACTAAACATTACTCTGGCCTTATTTCAGAAATACCTGCATTGCTCCTCTTCCCTATCACACTTTCTTTAACTACAGTTCTGATATGTAGCATGAAAAAGTTTAGGAAAAAACTTTTTGTTTATAACACCCTGATTATCAAATAGCAAAATTAAGAAATATTAACAGCAGTCCCAACTACTAAAGATAGTTCCATGCTCTGCCAGCCTTGGAAAAAGTATTTTTTAAAGCTGATCTAACTAGCTAAAAAGATGACATGCTTAACACTTTTTTTGGCAAATCATTTTTTTTTGGGTGATATTTGCTTTCCCAGCTTGCTGATTTTCCTCTTAGAAGAATGTAAAACAGGTACATCGAGAGCTACCTAGATATTTTTGTACATTATACACAGTTTGAGAAAAAAAAAAGGAAAAAAAACCCCCACACAAGCGGCCCCTTCCAGACCTATGTCTCTTTTTTCCAAACAGTGTATTGCCATTCATTAAATTTTCCTCATAATCTTACGATGGTAATAAATAGTGCTAACAACTATAAAATTTAAAAGTGAATCTGCTTCTTTTTTATTAAAAAATTCAGCAAAAACTTGAGGCACTTGGGAAAGGTAGAGCTGACTTGCCTTTTTACATACCTTTCAAAGCAGAAAATCTTTCATTCCACATAGTGAATATGTCAACAAGATGAACATATTTTTACAGTGTCTCAAATTCAAATGGGAAAGAAAAGTAGTAAGCTTACATATCCTGCATGCTACATTTAACAGTGAATATTTTGGAGCAGCACAATGATGAGTGTAAGAGCAGACTAGTATTTCTAGGTAGGAAACCAGCTTAATTATTCTCATCATATCCCTAAAATATTACCTCCTTAAGAACTTCAGACATGGCCTGTAAAGCGCACGTGATCAGACTCATTACGCCTACTCACAGCAGCCAGCAATGAACTCGGCAGCAACTTCCCCAGCTTCAACTGAGCAGATGACCAGCAAGAGCGAGGGGAGGAAGGCTGGAGCCCAGGCAGAAGGTGCCAGCACGTGTCTGCCCTCAGGCAGCTTATAAGTAAGTGGACTGGCAGGGAGCCGCTTAAAAAGCATGATTACAGCTCTCCAGATATGCAGGTTAGGGTGTCAACGTGCTGGAAAGATTCTAGGTTGGAACCTTCAGAAATCCCACTTAACTGAAAAAATAAGGATGGAATATTCTGAATTGCTTTACAATGCCTCTCTCAATCACAAGCCGGATCCGGACTAGGGCAACAGCCCGCAACAAGAAGAGCCGTCAGTCAGCTGTGAAGAACGAGTGGCCTTTCTGCCGCAACTGCTTGATTTCAGACTGAAGCGCTACCGTCAGTAACCCAGCTTTTATCTGATGAGCTGCTGGGAAATAAGAGGAGATGTCTTTAGCCCATGGTGGATGCTTAGGAGCGGCTTTTACCCTCTTATGTATAAAAGCTTTATGTTCAATTAATAAAAAAATAAAAAATTGTCATGCATTTTTCTTATATTCCTCATATATTTCTGAGAAGTTTGATAGTTGTCATCTGTCCTTCTCAAATATCAGATGTCCCCCTGCCAGGAAGGCTATTCTGCTTTCAGATGCTATTTTGGTATGAATGAATAAAATTAGTCAAGAGAAATATAAACAAGAATGTGTAACTACAAAAATACCCCAAACAAATGTAATCAGCAATAATTATAACGTAAGCAAAAGAAATATTGTAAGCTTAATGAAGTATTGGCCAGAGCTCACATATTTAAATATGACATAACTTTGGCCAGAGCGCACATATTTAAATACGACATAACTTTTTTTGGTGTCTTGGGAACATACGAAAGACATTCGAGGGTGCAAATGTGCATCATGATAAGGTACAACCAGCAGCCACTTTGCAAGCCCGCTCTCCTAGCAGAAGTACAGAAACTATGGAATAAAATGCCCTGTTCAACCTTAAAAGCTCAAATCCAGTGGAACTTTGCATAGTGGCAAACATTATCTTTCTTTGTACTGGAGAACAGATTTGATACTTTTGTTGTACTGGAGATCTTTCAAGCCAGTATCATGTCATAAGAATCAACCATTTGTGCTTCTGGAAAAGCAACATTTACCTGGGCAAATTAGGACTTTCCATTAAGAAAAAGCTATTAGAAGGGAAACATGGAGACGTGTATTTAATTGAATTAAAACAAGTGATAGGTATATATTTTAGTTACATATGTTTATATACATTTATATAAAATTATATTATTTATGTAATATATATATTTGTTGTATTATTTGATTTATATATGTTTAGTTGGTTTTATATATATACTTATCACTATTTCACATGTGCTATATTTTTTTTTTACATCACAAATTGAGAGGCAGTTGCTAGTTGCATACTACCTAGAATTCAAGGCACAGTGAAATACAAAAGCAACAAAGTACTGCAAGCGGAGAGCTTTTTCCAGAAGGGTCCCTCAGTCCCAACTCTTCTTGCCCGAGCGTGCCGTATAGGGTAGAGATGCTGTGGTTCCCTCACGCCTTACAGCTGGCTGCATCATTGCTGTGTCCTGACCGAGAAGGACACCATGCTGCACACTAACCTCCAGACATCAGCGTTTACTACTGAAGAAAATGCAGGCTGGCAGGTAAGGAGAGAGGCAGAATATAATGTGCCTGTACAGATCCCAAAACAAATTTTGGACAGATCTTCTAGAGGACGTGACGGAAAATACCTGTCCCACAGCTGGGACACGCACAATGTGCCTTAGAGAAAGGACAACAGGAAGCACTGAAGATCTCACACAGCCTGTAGCATTAATTCAGCCCTTGCAAACAAAAGAAGTAGGGTAGCATGGTGCAGCATGGTGCAACCTCCACCTAATTCTTGCTACAATTCTCACGTCAATTAACACCACCAGTTACTATGAAGAAAAGAAATCTTTTTGTTCATTTGTGTGTGTATGTTCTAACGTAGGTTATACCAGAGAGTCTTCTGGAGTTGATCAGAGCCTAGTACAAGACAAAAGCATTTCAAGCAGATGCTGCTGAAAGACGTGTACAGAACTTCATACCGTCACCCTGTGCGTGCCGATAAGGATGTTCTCAAGGGAACAAAGTAAGGGAGGCGAAGCCTGAGTGTCAGTCTTACTGTCCTGTGAGTAAGGTATTTCATATCCAGGAGTCCACTTTGAGATGCTGTCTGGAAACAGCTTCACCTTTCAGAAAGCAAACTGAAGAGCTTGGAAAATATGGAGCAGCTTTGTCCTCTACAGAGAAAATAGTAATTTTTTTTTTTTATAATTCACATGTGCTCAGGAAAACAAGCAAGTAAATAACCAGATTAGTGTTCAATACTGAAAGTACCTTTGGTATCATTTTGATACACCAACCCAAGAGAGATCTCCACAAAAGAAGAATTTCAAATAAGGGCTCCTAGTTCTGCTTTTGTAGCGATGTCAGAATTTTAAGAAAGAGCTGGAAAAAGAGAATGAAGGCTGAAAGGACAAGTCACAATTGTCATGCCCGTTATGAGGGAAAGGAAGACTCTAGTCATGTTTTTGTACTGACTGCAAAGACATTTGGGCTATCTTCTGAAGAATGGAAGCACTCTGAGCGCATGAGACACCCACAGTTTGAGAGGGATGATGTATGTCTGGTAATTGGGAATGCAGTAGCAACAACTGGCACTGTACCAAACTTCCCAGCCTCTGGAAGAGATGACGTGGAGCGGTTCTCATGAATCAGGTTATCTACACCAAACCTGTACTTTCTAAAGAAATCCTTCCTCAACGACACCTATACGGACTATCAAATTGAAGTGACCCAGAATTCTTCACAGTACCCTTTGCACTCTATAACATCTCAATCTGGCTTCAAGACAGTCTTGAAAAATATTTTTTTCCTATTTTTGTGCATTTTCTTTCATATGTTTATTTTTTTCACATAAGCATTAATGAGAATTATTTTCCCTGTATCTTTAGAAAGGCTTTTTTGTTTCTCAGTAGCAATATAAATAGCACTTTTCAGTCTTCTAGGATATCCCTAAAAAATGTAACACTTTTACTTAAAATCTTACTCAAGTCTAAAGCATGTCAAATGGCTCGTAGTGCTACTCCTGCTGCCGATCAGTTAAGACTCTTACCTGAGGGCTTTTTCCTATATATAGACTGCAGAAAGAGCAAGAGAGCACTTCCCAACATGGTCATTCATTATGTAATACGTGAAATCTATTTCAAGCTTCCTCATGAAATTTTTAAAGGCTTTCATCTGTCCTATTTTTTGCTTCTGCGACAAGATAGGGGAAGACTCTAGATTTCTTACCCGCACTATTTCACAGTCAACATTTAATTCTGCAGCCACAGCTTCAATTTTCTCTCTGCAGACTGAGCCCAGGCTGGTCATGCCATTGTCCCAGTATTTCTTTAGGGTAGCTAAGTCTCGGTCACTAAATTGTGTGCGGTCCTGTAACTGTAAGATAAAAAAAATACTGTTAGATTTTTAAAAATTCTGCTTATGCCGTTCATCTAATTTCCAGAGGTCTTGCATACAGTAAGACACACATGTTATACCGTCTCCATGGCTCTTCTCCCCTTTTAACTCTCCCTTAAGAACCTGGGGTTTTTAAGTCAGTTCTTTTTTTATCCAGGGCAGTACAGAGTTCCCTGGGATTTGCTTTAAAGGCAATGGCAGTTCTAACGCAAGTTTAAAGCACTTCAGCTTTGTTTCAACTCCACCTGATTTTTTTGATTTGTTTTATCTCATTCTATAAGGCCTTACTGAAAACAACTTTTTTCCCCTTGTGCTGTTTACTCTCTCCACCCAATTTATGCAAATTATTCCTTAAGGCTTTTCAAGTTTCTCACCCTCCCCCACCTAAAGTTCTTTTATCTTACTGCAAACTACAATACATGCATAATTCAAAGGATTCTGAGTTCCTAAGGGAATACTTTAATGTTTATTTGGTAAGCTTCAGAGTTTAAATTGGTTCCACTGCTTATTTGCGAGTTCCCTAACTCTTTGTGTACATTTATCAAAATATGTGATAGTGGATTACTGATAAAAGGAGCAACACTGGAAAACAAATCCTAGACATACTGCCACTTCTTGAACCGTTGTGGGCATTCAGCATCATTCGCTAGTAGAACTTACAAGCTTTATCAAAAGCTTTTAGCCCAGAATTTTAACCAAAATCTACAGTTTCTCTATACCAACCCATGTTTGCCATCTCTCCTGCTATGAGGAGTACATAAATGCAACAATAAAGTCTGCACTAGTAAGTCGTAGCCACGTGGGCCAAATTTGTCATTATTTCAACAGTTGAATTTTGTAAGACATAATCATTATTTCAATAGCTGAAATCGGGGTTTGCCCATCTAAAAATTGTTAAGAGTTAGAATGAAGTAACTTTTAAACAGAGCAAAAAGAAATTTTGCAGAACTAGAATAATTTGACAATCTTGCACAATTACCAATTTTAATTTTTGTTAATCTTCAGAATATGGTAATCCTTGCAATTTTCTTCTTTTAAAAAATTACTCTCTTTCAAAATGTTAGAAGCACTAGAGTGTCCTTAATACATGAATATAAAATAGGGGTTTCAAAACCTTGTCTCCTTAAAATAATCCCAGGTGGTCCAGTAAAAAAAATGTAGCAGTTATATTCAAATATAGCCCATTATTAACTGCTACCAGGCACTCAGATTTTTTTCTTGGCTATCGTTTCACACATTCAAGTACAGAGGCAGAGAAGCTGCTCCCACCCAGCCCATCCATCAGCCGCCATCTCACGCCGGGAGCGCAGGGCCCCGGCAGCTCCCTGCGGAGCGAGGCCGGTGGTGCGGAGAGCGCCACGCACGCTGCCCGGGAGCGGCTCTCCTCCGGTCCTGCACACCAAGCAGCTATCAGCAGCCGCGGCACACGAGATGCACTCCCAGACGGCACGCTGCAGGCTATTTTAGTCTACAAGGAATCCAGTTGGCACGTTTGGAGGCTGCTCTAGGATGAGAAGCGGAGTGCAGTAAGTGGGCTTCACCTCAAGAGCACTCTGCTGAGCAAAGCTAAATCCCTGGTGCCCATTCACCCGCAGCAGATGCCAGTTTTCCCCTGTATGCCTGAGCTGAGCTCCTCCTGCCTACGAGCCATTTTCAAAGAACAAAAGTATAGTTATCTCCTGAATCGTTGCAGCCGTATCTCCTTTTATAGCTGTTGGCAAAATAGACTGCAACTTCTGAAAGCGATGGGATGAGCTCTTGCTCTGCAGTCGGGGAGCGGCAGCCAAACGCTGAGGAAAGGGAAGGCAGAAAAAAGTGTGATAGCAACACTCAAACTACACCGAGAAACAAGTCACTCTGCCCTATCCCGCTTTCCTCAATGCTCAGGGCGACTTCTCCTTCTAAAGTACACTGAGCATTTTTCAAACATACATAAATAAGTAACATTCGCTGTTGGTTCTGGAGAGTTCACACTGACAACCCTGCTGCAACAAGCCACCGCTCACGCAGCCTGCTGCGATCTGCACTTATCAGGAGAATAAAATAGAAAATTTCTTCATATTTTATAGGCACAGCTTAAAGAAACCCCCTGGACCATGCCGTGGAAATTCCCCCTCCCCAGCAGACGGGTGAAATGAGAGGAGCAAAAGCCAGGCTGCCTAATATTACCACAAATGTACGGCAGTAACCCCCGTTAGCATCGTCTTCTCTCACCTAGTTTGTTGCCGTGGCCAAATTAGAACAAAACCCAAAGAAAGTAGAGCTGATGCTGGAGGACGTTCAGATTTCTGCTTGCCACGTGATTTTCCAGTTACCTAAGAAAATGCTTCTTCCATTGAGAGGAAACAGGGCAAGAATACTCGCTAAGAAGAGCTTTCTATTTGTGATACGCAAACGGATCCCACGTTAGACAAAAGACGTGCAATAACTCACTAGGGATAGAGTGACCAAAGGGATGGTACTGCGGGAAGGACGCAGAGGCTGCTCAGCGTTTACTGACTCAGTACAAGGATTTGAAGTGGAGAAAGCAGTGTTTAGCCAAACCACCTGGCCTCCAAAAATGTACTTGAAAAAGCAGTGCCATATCTTTTGCATTTTAGGGGGATGGGTGTTAATTCTGATGATCTACTACGAATACTTTAATAAAATTCTTATTCGATCAATCACTATTCGATGGTTTTCACCTCACAACTGCTATGTAATTTTGCTACAAGACCAGGGCTGTAGAGACAGTCTCAACAGCTTAGATCAAACTAGATGTTTGAAGTTGCAGGAACTCTCCTGTAGCTACATTCCCAAAGAAGTCTTTTGCAGCCACTTACTGTGGAAGTGGAGAGGGAAAAAATAAAGAACGTAAAGTTTTTGTTTTACCTCCTTGTCAAAAACAATCCCTAGTGCTTCACATGGCAATATGTATTTTTGCTTTTTTGTTCTGTTGCAGTTACTGCCACTCCAGGTACTTTATGCTTTCACTTGCTCCTGAAGAGCTCATGCAGCAGCACATGAATCACGCTGATACCGATCGCAGGTCAGAGAAGGAAATGAAGAACAAGTTTTTTCAGTCAACTGATACAAAAGAAAAAACAAAAAACCCACAATGAATACCACATGAAAGAGTCCAGAAAGCAGGAACAAAACTGAGGGGAAAAACAAGCGCACGTAAATAGAAGATGGTATGAAAAGTCAAGTCCCCCTCAGGGTTGAGGAGAGCAGCCTTACCGAGATGCCTGGCTCAATCCACCCTAGCAAACTCAGCGTGTTCTCCAAATAGGACTTCTCATCCCTCTTGAACTTTCCTACTTTGGAGTATTTCATTTTTGCCGTTTTTTTCCACCGAGATCAGCACTGAGTAACCTACTGAACGCAGCCAAGCAGGTAGGCGTTGAGCCCCTGAAAAGCGGAAAGCGCTGCCTTCAGGAAGGTACGTTCTGGCAGCGTAAGAGGTGACTGCGATACAGCCGGTCGGTATTTGCAGCGACGGAAGACAGAACCTATCAAGTTACAGGACTTGAAATTTTACCAGTGCCCCAAAAGAAAGATTCTCGACATTTAAGGGCTCCGATTCACAAAGACGTTGCTAAGAGGGTAGCAGCTTGCTGCACGTGACGTGAGCCGCGGGAGCCGCCTGCCTGCACGCTCACGCACAGCGAGTGTGAGCCGCTGCACGCTACCTCAGAGGGCGAAGGAAGATCGCGCACTTCGCTGCTCCCACTGCACCGCCTCTAACGGGGTCAGCCTCAAGCCTTACGCTCGCTAGGTGCAAGTAACGCTTCACCTTGTCCAAAATTTACATCCAGGCTAACTACCTCTGTAGAACTGACGGTGCCATGTGCCTGTTCATTAATTTCTTAGAGAAATCACAAACTACATTCAATTAGAGGATCATCCCCTTGACAAAGATTATACGTTCGTTTGATTCCTGCATTACAAGCTGCTCAAAAAATTACAAAACGCTTTTACAAAAGCCAGTGTCCTTTGTGAGAGAATAAAGAGTAGAATTTCGACACTGAACATATAACTACACTTCCGCCAATTTAGTTAATAACTTTCTCATGCTTAGTATCATCAGAGGAACTGAGGAAACGAGAAAAAAAACAGTCTTACAAATATCGTAACATTGACGGTTATGCATCAGTTAGCATAGGAAAAAAATATCAAAAGATAATATTGAAAAGCTTCATATTTAGGACAATACTTTCCATAGTGGAAGACAAGCCAGTAATTCAGTTCATATTTTTACTTCATTACAACTATTATGAACGCAATTCTCATTTCCTCTCTTCAGATCCACTGCTCGCTGATTCGAGGCTTGGCTTCATCTTCAGCATTATTAACTGTTTGCTGAATTCTTTACATTTACCACTTCTGTTGTCCATAATGTGAAAAGCAGAGCGAAGCTTCTTCCAGCAGAAAACAGACTATCAACTCACAACGAAAAGCAATCCTCGCGAGCAAATTGAATCAGCAGTTCTGCCGAGCGCAGGGTTAAACCCTGCTTATCCCCTGACCTCTCAAGTGTAATAACAACATTCTTATAGGAGATGACCCAGTTTATTACAGGCATTCCTGGCACTTTGCCGAGCCCCTCATAATACCCAGTGTGCGTGCAATATTTGTGGTGCAAATCTAGTGTCTATAATTGGTACGAATAATTGCATTGCAGTGGAGTGTCCTTATCCTGCCTTTTATTAGAGCCTGCTTTTTTAGATCAGTTTTTATGCATCCGTTGAAAATGTTTCAGGCCACGCGCACAAAAGCTACACACAATCTTCAGATTGTTAATAAAAGACATGTTAAAAAATGAAAGAACTAGTAATAATAAATGTGATAACTATTGCATTTATGCTGCAGCTGAGCACCGTATGTCGTTAACAAAAAGTTATGTTTATTTAAATTGCACGGAAATCATATTAAATCAACAGTTCAGTTCTGATGCTCTGTGATGAAATGTTCCAAGGCAACGGTTATTTCTAGCAAACAAACCTCTCGCAACAAATTTTAGTCACTACCACTCAGACACTCCATCATGGAGAAACAGCAAGAATCTCAGAGAGTAATATTTGTTTTGCACATTTTCAAGGTTATTTAGAGTTTACTAAAAAGTAGAATAGGACAAACAGCGACACTTCCCTCCAATACTCTCTAGCACCCCAGTATCTTAGAAATTGGACACACTTCTTACTTGAAGTTATTCTAAATAAACATGTCCAATCTCCTTTTGAGCCTGTCTAAGGCTAGCTTCATTTGATACCCACTCATACTGGAACAAATGAGTCCGTATCTGCTTTTTCACACTTCTCATATTTTTTAAGATCTCCACCACAATCCTCCACTCCCTCCCAGTCATGTCTTTTCAAGTCTGAAGATATACAGCCCACTTGGTTGTTCACTTATATGGCTGCTCCCTGCCTTTGATCACTCTTACTGCTTCCCTGTTATATTTTGGGAGGAATGGGAAGATGAGAAGTGCACACAGCATTCGAGGGATGAACAAATCCTAGATTCTTCTCTATGAGCATAGTGTTATTTTGCTTTCTCCCCCATTCCTAATGACGCCGGCATGCAGCACTCCGAACTTTTGACGCTACTTAATGTCTAACTGATTTTTCAGAGGATTATCAATTCATATCTCAAGATCTTATTTGTACATAGTAATAGTTATTTCTGAATCAATCATTATATGTATGTTCACCCTTTCTCATCTGCACCATTTAATATTATTCTTACTCTTCAGTTTATTATTTCTCAATTTCACTGCCCTATACGCCTCAAGTCTCTTACTCCTTAGGAAACTTCGTATCTTCTTGTCCAATAAGTAATACAGTTTACTTCTTTATAGAAAGGACAGGTCAGCCTTCAGTCATACGCATGACTTGAGAGTACCGAATCTGCTTTATTGTCACTTCACTCCAAAATTCTGAAGGTCTGTATTTTCCCTTAACGCCACCAGAATATTTAACCTCATTAAAGCTGCGCCAGATGACACGTTCCTCCAGTTTGAGGTTTTAAGTTGAGGTTTCCCGACTGTCACAAAGCTGTCCCCTGTTTCAGTGATACCCAGTCTCCTGCTACTGAACCACTCCTGCTGCTCTGGCCAGCCACCGATGTGCACACACAGCGTCGCTGCCCATGCAGGAACAGTGCAGCTGGAAGCATCTTTGAAAGAAGCGTGCTTTCTGCAGACAAGTATGCTGCATGCACTTCCACCCAGTAAAGCCCCAACAATTCCCAGGCCATACACAATTCTCCCCAGGGGAAAAAAATAAAAGGCAGCTGGTAGCTATAACTACTGGAGCGATTCAGAGAGCTGTATCTGGAGACTGCCTTTCCCCAAGTCTTGACAGTTCCCTTCTCATCACATGAGCAGGTAAGTACCCATCACAAGGTACCTTCACTCTCCTTGGGACGCAGAAATGTACCTGAAGGCCCCTAGCAAAGCAAATGGTTAGGAGTGAGTTGCTTCTGCCAGCTTCATTCATAGAGCAGAAAATAGAGCAGCAAGCTGCACAGCCTTCAGGCAAAAAGGTGTTTGGAAAGGGGCTGCAAGCCAAACGGCATCTGAAGGCACCCTTAAACTATTACTGCTAACATACTGCTAGTGCACAGACTGCTGGATCTCTGGAAGAGAGACTTTTTGCATCTTTTCCCACTGGTTGGGTAAGCTTGAAGTTTGCTCTGATGGAAGGAGGACTGATAAATATTTCATAGTACCACAGCTGGAAAAGAGCTGTAACTGCTTCAACACTCAGCCAAAATGACATATATTCTGTTAATATGTTTCTAAACCAAACACAGCTAAGAATAAGAAAAAAGAGAGAAAAAAAAAAGAGAGAGATCAGTGCAATAGAATAGCCTAGCCAAAAATTACACACTAAACTCCAGTCATCTTACTCCACAATTTCTAACACCTACCTCCGCTCCACACAAATTGACAACTCACCCTGAGATTTTGAACTAGTTTGTTAAATAGTGAACGTCCAGCCTCTAAGTAAACTGATTTTTAGAAACTAATTATCATGATTCTTACTTAATCTATTAACGTCTTCCTCATATTTGACTAGAAAGCCTACTTTTCCCATTCCTGCCCAGATAGGACGTTCCTTCCAGCCTGCAGGATCACAGCCTACGATAAGCCTAGGTGATCTGTGAAACTTTGGTGCAGCGTGCCATATAATAAAAAGATGTATTTTGTCTGAAACAATGATAAGACTTGCCTTCCCTTTGCATTAACTGAAGGATTGGTGTTGGCAGTAGTGAAGAGGTGCTGTTCACAGCGAGAAGGTCACGACACACTACGCATGTTATTATCATCTCATGTAAACATTAACAAAGTGAAATACCTTGAGATATGTGGTGAAATATTTCACAGGAGGAAAACCATTAACCGGTTATCCAAATTACATGGAAGAAAAGGTACGCACAAGGACAGCATTCACAATTCAGTCCTGTGGAGATCTTCAGGTTGGCTTGCCAGTCTCTCTTGCTGAATACTCTGACTTTCTTACTCAGACATGCTCTAACCAACTTAACTAAAATACAGTTTTCATCCCTCTGCTCTTCTAGGAGAGGAGAGGAACGTGAATAGGTGAAAGGAACTTCGCAAGTTAATATTAGTATAGCTTTAAAACAAAAGGCACCACTGAAGTGCCGTTTGACTTTAGGTAGGTTTCATCCCTATGGGTGCTCTTTTTACTTTAAAAACTGCTCTAAACATCTTTTTCTCCAGCGCATGTAGGCTTACTGTGGCAGCAGACAGTTTTCATACAATTTTTAGACCACAGTCCAGTGAGGTATTTTCTTTAGTAGTTATACTGATGTATCTCCCCCACCTAGTCCGGGCCACACAATCCAGCTGCCTTCCCCGTGCCCACAGATGTGCCAGGTCTCACACCGACCTGGGGTTAGATCAGCTCCTTTAGCTGGTTCAAAGTACATCTACTGTACTCCTTCTGTGACAGGCAGGACTCAGAGGAGCACTTTAATGCCACAATCTCCAGAATTTTATTGAAATAGGCAACGTTGAAAGAGCAATTTAAAAAAATCAAAATCTGGAACAGGAGCACTCCACTTATTTCAGATATTTTCTCCCAAAATATATATGCCAGACTGAGAGGCCAGAGACCCCAAGCTGAAGCTCCAGGCAGGTTCAGCTAACCTACCTGCAGTAGAGGTTCCACCACAGTGCAGAAGTACGCTACCCAAGAAGGTATCAAAGCCCTCACTACAATGCAGTGTTGTTGCACCAGGTGGGTGGAAAATGCAAGACCAGCTCCCCTCCGAGTTTCTCCACTGAGGGCAGCGTTCCCTTGAAACCTCACAAGAACTAGCCCAGACATTAACAGGAAAGAGAACTTAAAATCCCATCCAAAATACACAGGCTACATACCGTGGATTTCCCATGTCTGCTTCTGAAGGGTGATGGGCAGAAATAATTTTAAGACCTTAACCTGTTATCTTAATGACTTTGTGTTTCAGACTTGATATTAAGACCACTAAAACTATTTCTAATTGCAAATTAAAAAAAGGAAAAAAAGAGAACCAAAGCCAAATCCCCGCTCTCCTCAAAAAATAAAACTCCACAGCTAAGCCAGGCACAGCTTACCCAGAGTCAACACCTCTGTGACAATGTTTTTCATAGTTAGCATACTAAGTTATAGGTACTATAAACACCAGCCATTCTGCTAAGACATCAGATGACACATGACTTAAGCACAGTTAGTACACTCAAGACTTAAATGCAATGACAAAAGTGAAGATGTTTTTCCCCCTTTTAATTCTCTTTAACCAGTGTCCTGGTTTCGGCTATCTTCATTCCTATTTTTGAATATTTGTTATCCTTCCACCACCCTGTGAAAAACCAAAAAATCAGTGCATTCGTAAAGGCCAATGCATTGCACACACACCATGACAGAATACAGAACTCCCTAATTTCCAAAGACATTCTCATGAATAACTGAGAGGGTGACATTTCTAGACTAATATTCATTAGCAGTCAGGATTACGTCACCTTACAGCATAGCTGAGCAGACTAGAAAGGGTTTCTGCAGAACTGCACAGTTTTATTGCTCTCTTGATGCAGTTGAAGGACAGGGCAAGGAAAACAAAACATCAAGGCAAAAGATTAAAAATTCAGAGCATCTAAAAGACGATCTTCTCCATTTTAAACAAAATAGATTAGCCTTTTTACTGTTTGAATGGCAGTAATTGCCATAATCGCTGTTCTACAAATCTATCCATTCTATTTCTGTTCCCTCACGCTCTTTCTTGAAAAGAATTTCACATTTGAACTGAAGTTTCCTAGGAAGTAGGAGCTTTTTCTCTCTTTTTGTTGTCTTACACCTGTGTGTACATAGCAGTTTTAGAGTGCCAACTCCTAAACTTGTCTCCTTAAGCAGGCTAATTATGCAGTCACATTGGAGAAAGTACATCCACAAATCTGGAAACAGATGTTGTCAAACTGGACTGTATTAACCAAGGGGGGTTATGCATTTTATTGATTAAAAAAGACACAGGAGTAAAGATCTAAGGAAAAAAGAAATCCCTAATGACCATCCTTAATAAAGAGGCATTTCCACATCCTTGAAGGTTTAAAACTTACTGCAGAAATGTCTTCTACAGCCTGTGCCAGATATCTAGCAGGACCACCATGCCTCAGCAACCCGTCTATGCCCCTCTGCCCCACTCTCTTCATTGCTCCCAGCCACGTGCTCCTGCTGCCTACTTTGAGCTGGCTCTGGCACTCATCCGATCCCTACATCCAACTCACTAAAGACAGCAGAAAGACAAATGCAGCAGAAGAATATGTGTCTGACAGATCAGACACTTGACCGGGATTACCTTGCCATCTGACACTAGCACCAGTGCTGCGGATGGGGTGGCAGTGCACCAGTAGGGAGAGGGGGGGAAAAAACCTCCCCCTTTCAACAGTGATGTGCTGTGAAATCAGCTCAGTCAAAAGTGAAACTGTACTCTAGGACACTCACCAGCTGCTTGATGTTTTAAAAGGTCATTAAGCGGTAGAGGGAGGGTGCCTTCCAGAAAAGGGCTACATTTAAAAAACCCTACTCAAGAGAACTAGGACTTAGGAAAAAAGATAAAAAAAAAAGATGGAATGAGCAACAATAGGATTTGTATAAAAGTACTGGCTCCTCTGGGAGATGTTCTTATAAAGTGCTCTCTGTATAAATAGAAGTGATACTACCAAAGTCTCTGCAGAAACTAGAAGCGTGCTACAGTCGAGACCTAGCAAAAGTCTGAGAGAAAAAACAATTAATGTGATGGTCCTTAGATTCCTACTTATACAGGAGATGCTACCAAACTCACACCTTTTGAAGACTAAGCAGCAGAACCAAAAATAATAAAAGAAGAAAACAGTACAGGGAGAAGGCGGCAAGGAAAGATTCTTCCACTACCTAGACATCATTGCCAAAGCAGCACACATGACACTGACCGCTCAGTGCTTTGCGGGGTTTGGTGGGATACGTTTGGTCATCATGACAGCCATCTCCCTAGTTATTGCTTCTGATATAGCTGGACTAATACGTAACAGCCTCTTGAAAGCTTGGTTGTACCATCCAACCTGCAGGTTTAGGGTGTATTTTCACAGTAAGCAAGCAGAATCGACATGCCCTTCAAAGAGAAGCTAGCAGACTACTCTTGAACGGAAATGCTGAGCAGTAATCAAAAGAGTTGGATGGAGGTATTTTCCTGATAAAAGCTGTTTCATACCTTGTGTTATGGTTTGGAGTCGCTTGTGAATTGAGGACACCAACCTGGCTGATTCTGCCTAATGTGAAATGACATATATGTGGATAAAATTAGACTTGATAAAGTTACTACAGATAGGATGGACTAATTCTGTGCATGTGCAGTGTAGCTGAAGAGGGAGTTACTCTCCTAAGCATTCAGTTGCCTCAGTTAACAACCATTTCACTTTCAATATAAAAAGCGTATTCTGAGCTCTAGACTCTCAGTCCTTATCATTTCAGACGTCGTATTTCAGCTACCAGCACAATTCATACACCTGGGCATCACATTACTTAACACAGGATTATGACCTTGACCTACTTTTAAAAAGATACATCAACTTTGCTAGCTGAAACATTGTATCTGCAGATAATGTTTGTATTAGTCAAAGTATAAAGGGAAAAAACCCCGCAGAAGGTAAACAGAACCGACATTTTCAAAAAGGCATTGTTATAAACGTTTCGTTCCTTCACTTGATGCATTAGATACTGAAATGGAAATATACTTACTGCTCTTTTTCTGGAACAACCTGTAATCCAAGGCACAGTAAGGCTTCCTGAAATCTGTAGGGGGGAAGGAGGAAACAAAACAGAAAACAACAACAGCTTAGGTTGCTATGAGAGCTAGTACTGAGCAGCTTTCACAAGACTTCAATATTGTGCACTCAATTCTGATAAGAACGTCTTTAAAACAGGTTAAGATTTAAAAGCAAAACAAAGTCACACTTAGCCTTGCTGTTATAAGACTAAAACCAAAACTCTGTTTCTTTGGGTGAGGGTAACGTAACACGATGGCAACTTGGGCGTTTCTGTACTTTTGCTATCAAAATTTCTATTTCAGAACACAAGTTTTCGCTTTCAATCTGTCACAAAACTGGTAAGATTAAGCAGACTGGAGTTAGACAAGGGCCAACTGCCGTCACGTGTTTTTCAATTACATCAGTTAAACTTTCAGAAAAAACTACTATCACGTTAGTAACTGAGCTATTCGATATCAGATGTTGAAGATTTGCATATCAGCAGAAAAACTAGGGACATCAGGTCGGAGAAGGAAGGGGAAGGGCTATGAAGGCAAAGGTTAGCTGCCTTGATTCCCATTGCCTCTCCATCATTCCCAGAGGTCAGACTTTATTAAATAATCATCTTGGGCTGTTTTCCCTGGCCATCTGAAATGTGTCATAGCCTGGAATATTTTAGGCTTATTTAGGATTCCATGTCCATCTTCTGCTGCAGACAAGCAATGCTTGAGAGACTAAACATAGCTCTTGAGAGATTAATCAATCTCAAGTCATTACACACACCACATATGTGAGGAAAAATTATCTACACGCTTCTGCTGACTGTATCAAACCACGCTAATAGTTTTTGTATTTGCGAAGCGCTCTACTAATGAATCTTGCAGCATGAGCATTACCAAATATGGAATACCTGGGACAGTTTGTCTAGTGTACACGCACATAAGAGAGTTTTATTCCTCAAGCTTTTAGCTGGAAGCGCTTGGAGGGTACCTAAGGTCAGACACTTTCTCATTACGGCACAAGGCGAGTTGAGGGGGGCTAGAAATGAACACCCTCCCCTCCTAAGGGCAAGTCTGCATCAGCTTTTCTGTCTAAAATATTAATTTCTTAGTTGCACACAGGCATTTTAGAAATTCTGTATAAGCCAGTTACGTCTATTACAATTCTATATCCCACACAACAGCTTCACACCACAGAATCCGCTGTAAACGCGTCCTTGGTATCCACCCAGATGGCTTCTCTTCACAAACTTGAAGTGGGGCTACAGGAAAAAAAGTGCTTTTCTAGGTGAATAAAGCAATCAGTCTGGCAGAGCACTAATGGTTACTTGGAAGACAAATGCACACGAGTTCTGACAGGTAAGATGCCAAATACAATCAAGTTTATCTCCATACAACTACTTGGAAGACAACATGCATGGGAGTATTCTAAACTGGCTCTATGAAAAAGGCACAAGGGTTGGGGTTTTTTTTGAGGGGGGGTTCTTTTCTGAGTGAAATGCATAGCTATCCTGCACCCACAGGTGTAACCCTAGTCCTAGTCCAACTGGGACAGCTACCGTGAGTTGCAAAAATGACAACCTGAAATGCTTGTCTCAGAAATGGCAACTCTGGCAGACGCTAGAGAAAGTTTAGAGGTACTGCAACGCTTGCGTATTGCCAATGCTGTACCATAATTAAAGCGGTTACACCGTATGAGGCCCCTACGTAATCTTTTCCCAATTCACCTGTAGATTTACAGCCCCAAATTCAGTGCACTGGAACAAACCAAGAGCCCCAACCCAGTGCTGGGTGCTGTGCCCCAGCATTACTTGAGCCCATACACAGTGGTTTTGTTGCCTGCTCACAGCTGCTGCCCTCCCCAGAGCTCCACAGGTTCTCCCCGCTCACGCGGCTGGAAGTACTTCAGCCCAGAAATAAAGCGGAGGAACTCCTGTGAGAAAGGTAACTCTGCTTCTGTTAGACGAATGAGTGCCAGGAAACACTTTGGTCAAGTCTCTTCAGAGAAGACCATGTTGCTTGCCCTAGCAAAAAGCTGTGCTGCCCAAAGCAGCAAGAAAGTCCTCCTCTTGCCTTCAAAAGTCTGTAGGGAAGTAACCAAATCACTTTGACACATTTTTAAAAAAAAAAGAAAAAAGTCCCATTTCCTTAAATAAAGCAAACTTGCAGCTCATTCATATAAAGCAGCATCCTTAAAGTGAATCTTAAAAATAAATAAATATATATTACATCTATATCCTATTCTGATGTACTACTGGCTGCAAGGCTTAGGATTTTCCCTTGAAGAAGACAGAGCTCAACACAAAACTGTGCTTCAGTGTGTCTAACAGAGTAATTAAAAATACACATACTTTCAACAGTATTTTTGTCCCTTAGGGTTGGGGGGGGGAGGAAACCAAGACTAAATCACGATTCAGCCTTGAGGACCAGCAAGAATAGCCTCTCTAGTTCAATACGCTTAAAGCCAAAATAAGAAAAGTAAGTAGGTTGAACAATTTGTTTACTGAAACTGCTCAGGCATTAAAATTGATCACTTTATTAAATTTACTCTTAAGTTACACTAACATGAATTTGATTAATTGAACCAGTAAGGAAGCTATAACTAATTGGTAATTAGATACCGCACCAATATACGACAGTAATTACTCCATCAAAACACAAATCACACAGTCCTGACTTTGAAGCATCTGCTTGGATGTTTAACTACTCCAATAATCATGTAGCTCAGGTTTAATCTATTTTTAAATTTAGGAAGATTTCCCTAATTTTAAGGATTTTCATTCCTACGCTGATGGATAAATTAGCTAAACACAGGCAACAAAATTAAATTTAGGAAGATTTCCCTAAGTTTAAGGATTTTCTTTCCTATGCTGATGGATAAATTAGCTAAACGCAGGCAATAAAATTAACAGAAACTGACCACGCACAAAAGAAGTGTCATCCTGCAGAAGTCTAGAAGAATTCAGACAGCACCTGTTATAAAATCTGTGCCCCTGGAAGTTCAATATATAAATATTATTAAGACATAAAGCGAGTGTCTACGTGAAATAGCAGTCATACTGGACTTAATTTTAAAGGGAGGACTGGTAGGAGGGGGCTAAAATAGTGCAGAACCGATTATTTTGACAAAATACATTATCAGCCTAGCTGGGTACACTTTGTTACACATGACTTTGAAGGCAGTAAGTGACTTTTTCTTGTCAACGTGATAAACGAGTGTTGGAAGTGTCACTGCCATACACTAACACCTCTTAAGACACAGAACTTATTTCTCCATTGTTCTGGAACGCGCTAAAAACTCTCAGCAAGGAACGCAGTGATCTGGACAAATCAGCACCGTCACTTCTTCAAGGTGCTACGGCACCTGGCCAGGCTGTAGGACACTACTGCTCTGCAGCTTCCACAGAGCCATGATGCACTGACCCCACAGCTTCTGCCTTCCCTTAGAAATTCTCCAATACTGACAAGCGTCATCTCAGAGGTTCACAGCATGAATACAGCAATAAGTGAATTAATAGCAACCTGTCCAGGTTTTCCAAGCTTTAAAACTGTGGAAGGGCAAGGAATACCACAGGAAACAGAAGCTCCCTCAATCCAAGGTGCATTCCCAAATCCAAAGAACAGGGTCTCTTGAGACAGGCATGGAAGTCAAACAGGGTACAGATGAATTCCTCACTTACAAAAAAAAAAATAGGTATGTTATTGTAACAAGGGGAAAAAAAAAGAAAAACCAAAACAAAGTTACAGAGATCTCCTTGTTCTGATCCATATCACACCACATGGACAGATGAAGCGTCACCTACCATGAACTGTTCTAGCTGTTTAAAAAGACTCTGCCCCTACCCCCAAAAAATCCCAAATCAAAGTTATTTCAAGTTTCATTTAAAAATTCAAAGAAGTACTAAGAAATAAATCTCACTGATGCTTTTTCAAGAGTGAAATAAAGTACCAAGAGCACACAGCTGGAGGTATCAATAATATATTTCACTTCATGAAACTTAAGATGTTTTCCTTAACTCTACCGTATGCACTTTTGCAGCTTTACCAGCCCTTTATGGAACAGATGTGCACATTTACAGCTTTCCTTCTCCTGTGAAACTGGGATGTCAGAAGTAAACAGCATTTAATGAATTTTATAACTCAAGTAAGAACAGTAATAGCAAATACTGACAGACTAGCTGAGAGAAGGGAGAAAGGGAAAGAACAGCTCATCTGAAGTGCTCAGCTTAGAAAAGCCCATAAATAAGAACTGCAGATGTCCCATCTACTACATAGAATCGACTCCAGAGTATGCATGCTCCTCGAACCTCAGGTTTATCAGGAAAAGCAATAATTCTGGTGAAAAGCGGCACTTACTTGGACTCAAAAGCTTTCTTTCAACTCCTCACAGGAGAGAGGAACAAGTCAGAAAAAAGAAAGAAAGAAAAAAAAAAGCTTCACAAAGTATTGTTCCCTATACTAGCGAGCAATGCACAAGAAAAGATGGTATGCTGTTTACCTGGTTCACTTTCAGGATAAATTAAAAAGGCAAATGCACAAAGGTAACACACACAGATTCACATCCTGTCAGTCTTAAGACTTATCTCAGTGTCTCTAGACTATGTCATGCCTGAGGGCATAAAAATCCATGAAAAAAATCAGTTTGTATGTTTCCTGCACTACTATCCCTCCTCTAGCTATAACAAAAAATAAAAAAAAGTAAGCGTGTCAGTGTCGTAGCTTCTTCTGAACATCTTTCAGTTCTTCAATTATCTGCATTTAATTTTCCCCTCTCAGTATCACTGAAGGGACTCTATTACAGGATGAGGAAATAAAGAGATTGAATCTAAACCCGATATTTGAATTGGATGCTGTGGGAGAGGAAGAATATTTGCTCACTTAGTGTCTCCCATCATCTTACCTACCTCACAGGAGATCCTAATCCCTAACAGAAAACAGGTCCAAGAGATTGGCAACTGCAGGGGGGGTACAGGCAGTGCTGACAGAAGAGCTCATCCCAGCGGACATTAATAAGGGCAAGCAACTGCAGAGCACACGAACGACGGCATGGTCCCATGTTCTGCCCTGTGCCACACACGAAGTACGCCTACAGAGGAACAACCGAGGGTATCGCCGTGACATGCGCTGGCAAGCCACGTCAGGACGACGCAGACTTGAGCATGCATCCGCGGTCATAGGTACGGTCCTCTTGTAGCCAAAATGTAGCTATTGAACCTATGAAGCCCACACTGATCTTTAATATACGGCTACCCGCTGCAGCCACAGCTCAGCTATACGGGTAAGAGTGCTACCATACTACAGTCTTACCTGCACGCTTGTTTCAGAAGGAATTCTCTCTACTGAAAGAGGTAAATGGAGCACAGCCTGCAGAAAGGTGAACCGATCGCGTACCAGCTACCAACTTTCAAAGAAAACAGTACTTGTCTACAACCTCGTCTTCAAGGTTTGAAGACAGAGATAAACTGACGGATTACCTGGTAATTATTTTGGTTTTGTGACAGCCTCAGTTGACTTGAAGATGTAAAATGAGGAGAAAAGGTACTTCTTGATGGATTAGCACTGTTATATAATGTACTGGATGTTGTATGCAATGAGGTCCGTGCAGGCAAGTGGTAGTCTCTGTTATGATACAGAATACTGTCAGGCACGTCCCTGGCATTCACCATCTGTGAACTACAGCTCACATTTCTTCCTGGCCCAGACAAGGCTGCGCTTTGGTTCTCTACTCGAGCAGAACTACTGCTTTCACAGTATCTTGAATAGCTTTGTATTTGTGCTCCCATGGATGCTAGTTCTTCTTCTCTAGCGTATTCGTCAACCACGTCTCCAGTTTCCATCGCGATGGACAGACAGCTGCCTTCCACCGAGCAATGCTTCTGCGCTGCGCTTCCTCCCACAATTCTTTGTGGTTGATCTGTAACCGCCAGAGAAAACACCTCGCGGATTTCCAGGTTTTGCGTGCTACAAGAAGGGTCCCTGGTATTAGCCCTTTGTCCAGGGGGCACATGCGATACGAGAGCTGCATGTTCCGGTTTTTGTAACCTCTGACATCCCACGGGCTCAGCTTTACAGGGTCTGTGGCATATCATCGGTTTCTGAGGTAACACCAACTCCGCGGTCTGGACTGACGAACCACCATAGCTTTTTTTCGTGTGACTATATATGGAGTTCGCAGAATTCAGTACGCTTGTTTGCCTAGATAAAATAATAGTCTTTTCCCCTACCAATAGGGAAGCATTTTTACAATGTGGTACTTGTCGTCCGATAGGGATGTGCTGCTGCTGAAACTCTGTATCGCTTTTTCCTGGTAGTCGCGGAATAGAGGTTTTATGTATTTCTGTCACTGAAGCGTTCGTCTGTTTGGTGGATCCTTGCCTACCGGATGAACTAGCAGGACTGTATATACCAGTAACTATTACATCGTTATTAGAAGAGGTCCAAGAAGACTGCTGGCTTTGGGATCGAGCAATATTTACCACATTTCTAACTGCTGCTTCTGAAGGTACTGAAGGAGTAGTAGGGACAGTCCCTGGGGGAGTGCCTCCAGATTCTACAGCACTCTTGCTGCTCATCTTCCTTCGTTTATTGCCAACCCACGTCTGCAAACAACAAACAACAATGACAACAAACACAAAACAAAGCATTAAGCAAGCAGAAAAATTAGGCAATTCCATTTTTAAGCAGATCTGATGAAATGTTACGTGTTCAAGTTGAGACCTAAGTTTACAAATATGTAAATCGTTTACTGGTTATGCAGAGTCTGAACAATACAGGGTGGAAATCCATGTGTCTCGTGCTTGGGATTCATACACTAATACACATGAGAACCCCAGTCTCAATTCCAAAGCCCCGGTTTCTCAAAAATCCTGAGACTGTATCGTGCCTCCTGTCCCGTAGTCACCCTTAAGATTTATTTCATTGACACTGCTGTGACTAATTCTCCCAAATTTAAGTTTTTAATATTTAGCACTTTGGGAGGCAGAACCATTACTGAGGTACGCAGCTAAACTTTTGTAATGAAATACCTGAGAGATAAGACCTTCAAAACTGCCTTGAACAGAAACTGCCAATTCTTGAATTTAGAAGAGAGGAAGAAAAAAGAAGAACTCCTTCTGTTAGACAGTTACAAAATAATTTTGTCAAGTATTTAGATCTATGGACTAATGTCTCCTCTGCCAGCTGCACAAAGCAAGATCTGATGTCAAAACCTGCTTTTGAAAGACACTGATAGAAAGATTAGGACTACCAGGATTAGACTCCAACAGAAGCTTGCTATTATGGACACTTCCGAAGGTGACAATGACAGTATATGGTTTTGTGTAAAAGACAGTAGAGAGAAAAAATATTCGAAAAATGCAGCTGTGCACAGGTTAAAATGTACTGCTGTTTTAAACATGCAGGAAAGCCTGTCCTGCAAGTAACACATTAAGCTACAGCTAAAAGAACTGAAGGGGAAACATTAACTTCAGTATTTCAAGATAAAGAGAGTTAATCTGGTGGAAGCATCAGCTCTAACACTGGAAGCGTAAGCACCACCTAACTATTCCTGGCAATTGTCATGATCAGAGACAAGACTTGCTCAATTCTTTCTCCACAGTATGTCTGTACTGGATGCGAGGGCATAAGCGAGCAGGATACAAGTGCCAAAGAACGAAAAATAAGCTTCTGCATCTGCTTGTGCTGGTTGTGAAAAGGATCAGATATGCACATAGAAATACGGTGAAACAGTTTTCTACACCGCTCTGGCTATCACCTGCTGCACACCTAAAACCAAACCAAAGCAAGATCTCAACATTCAGCAACCCAAACCAGTGGATTTAATCAATAAACTTCCTCACCCCACAAGCAGCAAACTGCACTGAGTACCTATTGGCTTTCCATCTCATCACGTGAAAAAAGGAAAGTTTTCTTCACATACCGATACCTGCTCAGGAAGTGAACAGATTTCTCTACAGGAAAACACACATCCCTGCCATACAGAAGTATGCTGAAGTCTCTATTGCATTCTACTCATTTTTGTTGTCAAATTGACAAAATGCCTATTTTGAGGCATGAATTATTGCACACAGTAGAGTCTGTTACTAGTGATAGTTTTTTTCTTGTGAAAAGCAAGTTTAAATACACAAATTATAGCCACAGGTCTCAAGTTACTTTCCTTTATTGCATAAAACAAATTTAGAAGATCAAATTTATTTTTTTGTAATTTCTGCTCAGTCAGTGAACTTTCAAGATAGAAATTATAACTAGAGACACTGCGAATTTGGGGCCAGGAAAAAGAGATTTCACCCCCAACTTCTCCAACTGTATAATACTAAAATCTGAAGTTTTTCTCATGGTTTTCCTGAAAAGAAATGCATTCAGAGAAATGCAAATAGCTTACTAGCACTACTGTTCACTTGGGATTACAGTTCAGTTTCATGAGACAGCCCAAGTTAGGTTTGCCACTGCTGGAAAAGTCCCATTCTCCTGATCACGTCCCCAGCTTCTTACTCCCACCGTTTAACCAAAAGCACCCACCTGAAGGATCAATGAGTGTGAACTGGCAAAAAAAAGAAAACCAGAAAAAAAAAGGACAAAAGTTTTGGTGAGGTTAGCAAATTGAACTTGGTTCCTCTGAATAAACGTGAGAGATGATCAGCACAAGAAGAAAGAAAGAGAGAAGGACAGAAAGAATTGCACAGCTGGGAGAAGCGAAAGAGTACAAAACCACCCATTTTTAGCACTGTGAGACATTATCCCAGAGAAGAATTATGTGAAATTACACCCTTAGACTGAAAGGGAAGCTCCACATTCTTACTAGCTTGATGGTTATGGTATTAATTTGGGAGTCAGCTATTAAATACAAAATACCCTAAGAAAAGGGCCACGAATCTTTGTTTCAATCAAGCTCCCCAGCTGGGAAGTCTGGGGAGCACTTTCACTAACAATGGAAGCATTACTGAAATTCTTAACTTTTATTTAGGATGAGAAGAAGCTCTCAGAAGAGATGACAAATCAAAAATGCAGATGCTAAGAATTTACCTGGGATTTGAGACCCTGATTTTATATTCCCGGGTTGAATCAGGCAGAGCTGGAACCTCAGACTGTCCCACAATCCAGATACACACCACAGAGCGACTGTCAGTGGTGCTTGGCCATTGGTTTTGACCAGAAGTCCCACCCTAAACCTGAAAATAAAGTGTCCTCAGGAAATCTATCAAGAGGTGTAAAAGAATAATGAAGCTGCAGGTGTTCTGACCTCTGCTGTTGTACTATGGGGAGAACCCCACACCACCTCCCTGATCAGTGCTCCCAGCACTCAGTGGTACTGAGAAAATCGAGACTCAGAGAACTTCTGCACTTTATCAAGTCATGTCGCTCACATTTCATGTAAAGACAAAAAAAACCCAACAGAAGTATGCCAATATTAATGAACAAAACCAGGCCGTTCAAACCTGCCATAGCTAGAATACATCTCTCAAACTGGAAGAGGGACAAGGTTTTTTCCCCAGGAGCTCTACCACATTTCCTAATTTTGAAAAGGAGAACATATTTCTATGTATTGCAGTAATATAATCTGTAGAGGTTTACATCAAATCATAAATAGGTCTTTTCTTTTTTCCACCGCAGCTCAAGATTGGAAAAACGGGATGTAGTTCTATGGGACAAGGCTATAGAAATCCTGACTCAAGAGAACGAATATATTCATAGTTATGACATTAAAATTATAACAGTTACATTTAGGGAATTCATGTTCCTATTATAGTCATATCCAGAAGTGCCAGCTGCAACCCAACCATCATTTAGCTAGACATTGTGCAAAGAAGTACTAATCTCTGTCCAAGAGTTTTATAGGGGGAAAAAAAAGAAAAAAGAAAAAAGGAGGGTATTAGGAGAGGCAGAAAGGAGGGGTGCAAAGAAGAGAAAGCTAAGATCATAGAGAAATATGACAAATGCAGGACCAACGCTGGGTCTGTTTCCATTGCACTTCACAAGCAGGAAGAAAGTTTAAGTATTGCAACTAAAGGCTTAGTAAGGGAAGAAAACTAAAGTAAAAAGGTCATGATACATTACTGCCGTAAGGGAAACGGAGAGGGAAAGGAAAATACAAAGATGGAGAGCGAATGAGGACTGCAAGTAGAGGAGAGACTGGCTGCTTCCTCTAGGTCCTTCAATAAGAATAAAAATAGAAAAATAGGCCCTGACTGCATCATCAGCATCCAGATTCCTGTTACAACTGTTTGTCTGTTCCAGGGAGTCTGAATGTCTGGCTGACTTTCAGAACTTCCCACCACCTAGAGCTGAGAAAGTAAGTTTTCATATTTCCAGAGTATTTTGAGGGAGGGGAATCCAGGTAAGAACTAGGGAGCAGGAGGGGTTGTTATTGTCAATATACCACTGGTACACCACTTAAAAAACCCTAGACTGGTCTTACTTCTTCCTCTTCAGTGTCCAGTGTTGCAGCAACTCCTGGTACCTCCACTACCGTTGTTATTTTTTTCAGCTAATGCTTCATTTCTATTTCTGCTCTGAGACAACAGCCATTTTGTTGTCTACTGTTTCACAAAGGGATTATTAATTCCCTTCCCATGGAATTCATAGACTTTGGAAGAGCTCCTGTTAGCACTAGTGACATTCTTCTTTTATAAGAAAAGAATGTACTCACTGTAAATAACCACGAGGGACCACAATATTTGTGATTGTGACATGAAAGACAAGTGTGACAGAGTGTGTCAAAAGAAATACTTCCACAATTATTCCCCCAAATACATTAGGTGATAGAAATTTGTTTAACTTAAGAATAATTTCCTAATAACAGGAGCTTTCTTTGATACAATACATTGCACAAGGTTTCTATAGGGCAATCTAATTTGCAATTTAATAAATAAGAAAAAAAAAAAACCAAAACCCAAACCAAAACACCATCAACAAAAGACAAACAACAACCAAAAAACCAAACCAAACCAACCAAACAAACAAAAAAATCACTCCTTGTGCAATCCAGGCCCCTGCTAAATACAGCAATGTGAAGACATTTCAGCGAAAACAAACTATATACAGGCTCACTGGATAAAAATGAACGTCACACACGTGTACTGAAGTCTGATTTAAGACAAGTATGAAGTTAGAGACTCCAGTCCTCTACAGATATTTTACGTAAAGAAATGAATGTGTATAGCTTTAACATACAAATTTGGAAGGCCTCAGTACTTACCCTGACTACACTGAAGTCCAGTTTAGTTTCTTGTGCACACTGTAATATGAGCTGAAAGCAATTTTTACTTTGATTTGTCATTCCATTTTCATAATAACGCTGTAATATCCTTTGTTGTTCTACAGTAAATACAGAACGCAGATTCATCTAAAAATAAAAGAAGATACTCTGAAAGTTGGAATAAAAACTGTAAGAGTTGCAGAATGCACAGGCTCTCATTTATGCTTGTTGTGACAACGCTAAGTGTTGACATGTTTTCTTTACAGAGTCCTTTACCAACACTTTTACTTACTTTCCCAAAAAACCTGTTACAGTCAGCATTAGTGATTCCTTTGCAATAGACCCAAGTTGAACATGTGAACTACATGTCTGGAACAACACTGACAGCCTTTCATAAGTAAATAAATATTACATTGTGTCGCTAAGTCCAAGAGCCTCTAGTTTCAAAGAAAAAGTTTCTCCCTTTAAAAAAAATAAAATAAAGGCATTAGGCAAAACACAGTAACACCAGCAGCTCCAACAATATTGGCAGGTCTGTTTCCCCTCCCCTACCAAACAAAACAAAACAAAAAAAAAGAGACAAAATCTGAGATAAAATAAAGGTGACTGTTTAGCATGAGTAAAGTTTCCACCGTCTCCAACTTCAGCAAATCCTACACTCCGTTATGGCTGGTCATGCTACTCCTGCTGCTGCGTCAGCACTGGCCCTTCCCAGCTGCAAAGTCACAAAGATCAAGGACCAGAACTGAAGACCAACTCGGGGAAAAAAACAGCAAAGCGAAGGGCTTTAGGCAGTTGGGTCCAGCCCACTGCAATGCTAATGCTCTAATAATAACACCAAGGAGGGACCACCCAAATCACAGCCTGAGTTTAGAAAGGTTCAAGCTGCTGTGAAACCGTACCCTGAGGCTATAAATCAGACTTTTTAAGAACACTTAAGGGTTGTTTTACAAGGGTATAAGCCAATGCTGGCTACAGGACCTCAGGATGCGTTCCCGGCCCTTTGCTTTGTGTGAAGCTCAACGGGAATGAGGAGACGCACGCTCCTCCCAGGCTAACAGCAACTCTTCAGGTCTTGTTTTTCGCCTGCTGAGCCCGCTCAGCACCGGCTCCCCCCCGAGAGAGCTTTGCTGCGTGGGGACAGGGCAGACGGGGACCGGGCAGCCCACGTTGGGGCAGTGGCTCCGCTGCGGTCCGGGCCACCGGGCAGCCAGGGGCCCAGCCTGCCCTCCGGCCTCCCCGAGCCCTCCTCTCTGCCCTCCGACGGTGCGGCCGCCATGGCGAGCGGCATCGCCCCACTGCAGGCCGTAAGATGGGCCCTTCGCCGCATCCCGCATCGGCACGGGGCTACGCCAGGCCACGGCAGCGGCAGGAGGTGGCCAGGGACGAGGCCGCCTCTTCCGCAGCAGTTTGATGGACACGTTAAACCCGACAGAGCTTCGTTACGCATGAAACTTCATGCCCTTGCTCGGAAAAGGCAAACAGCTAAATTATTACCAAGTACAAACAGACTCCCTAATGGCAAACTGAAGCTTTATGCTCTGTTGTATGGTCTATACAGGCAAAGAATATAATCCTCTGGTTATATGCAAGACAAGAAGAGCCCCATCATGACAGGAGTTCCAGAACGGGGCCTTTATTTTGTCCCAAACAGGAGGCCGCCAGCTGAGACACCACAAGCACTGGCCAGGAACAACCTGCATCCGACTTCGTGCCTCCGAAAGCAAAAAGTCACCAGCCACAAGTTATTTTTAATACTTTCAGTACATGTATCAAAATAATGCAAAACAAACTAAAGAATAAGAAACCGTACCACCATCTTGTAGGAATACAAAGGGAATGAGGGAACCCTTTGTAGCTACCAAGCTTTTAGTTACCGTTTTGGGAAATTTTGGATGGAAAGGAGGAGAGCAGCAATATACTTAATCTTTGCACAAGAACTGCTTCTAATTTAGAGCAAATAAAATTATTCAAGGCTCGAAAGCATGAGCAGACGTCCAACTCCTTTCACATTATTAATCAAGATGATTATACTATGTAATGGTAGTGGATATTAGACTTTGACAGGGCTCTATGAAGAAAAAGATTAATATCTAGAATTTGGAGTAAAATGCTTGTAGGCCAGAGCTTTGACTTCAGAATTTACTTTCCTCTATATGCCAACAGACAACAGAAAAATCACTAACTACCAATTTGTAAAAATTACTGTTTTCTTTTTGATAATACTTAAAACAGAAGATGATTTTTCAATCGCATTTTTACCTCTGTTGCCAAATCTTATTTACCCTCTCCATCTCGTGCATTATTAAATGCAGCACTACCAGCTGCATTACAAGTCAGGCTTTGCCCGAGTTACGCCTCCCCCAGAACGCGTATTCAGTCACAGTCAGAGCTGGGAAAAGGAGACTCTTGCTCTGAATACTCCACCGTTTAAGGAAATTTATAGCAAGCAACAGAGGAGACAATTATTAGCCCACTAACAAATCAATAAAGTTCATAAAAACCTACTTTATAAAGTTAAGAACTGTCTTCAGATCTCCCGTGTGGATACGCACTGTGATGCAGCCACCAACAGATTTACATTACTTTTAAAGCATACGTACGAGTTAATTTTGTGATTCTTTTTCCTCCTGCACGATTGGCAGGACCCAGCTTACACTTCTGTGTCTACTACTCTTTCAGTACCAGTGGTCCTGTTTCATTCAGTTGAGATCAGTTCCCACAAATGATCCCATCAGAAATAGTTATGAAACTTCTATCTTTCCAGATCCAGATGAAGTCTGTCATCCAATAGCTCCAGCATTTCTATACATAGGCTCATCAAAAAGAAGCATGCTCTCCAAATAGTTCATCAGTTGCGACGAGGACTCCTCCAATTGCAAGATAAATTTTTAGAATCAGATCTGACAATCTGCAAGGGAAGATGTGTGTCAGGTCCTTGACACATTCTTTAATTATGTGGATTTCTGTATCCAAAGTCACTTCCGTGTTAGAATAGTTTCATTGTTAGATTTGACATCTGTTGTTTAGATAAGGACAGGGCGGAGCATTTGGATGAAATCTCTTATCTTCAGATAAACCTATGTGCATTGCATGACAGACTTCGCCTCGCTAAGCTCAAGAGAGGTCATGGTCTGGTTTAATAAACAACTCATTTTTGCAGTTTATTTTAATCACTTGTAAACTACACCTGCCAACCAAAATACTGGTAGGATTCCTTAGTAACTTTGCCTTGAATCCAGCCAAGTACAGCTCAGAGGACCTGTGCAGAGGCCATCAGAAACCGATTTAAATAAATAGATTGCAGGACCCTACAGAGTTATGGAAGCTGAGTCATAACTTCAGTCTACATTCCAACCCCTAAACTTTCCAATAAGCAGCTGACAATTTATTAATGCTTTTTGTGTTTTAAATATACTGAATCCTAAGTCAATAGACAGTTCAGTACTATTTCCCACTGCCAACCTATCTGCGCACATATTTACCAAAACTACAGAAGGGACTTTAAAATATTATTAAAATGTCATTAGCTATCCTGCTATGTAAGTCAATCTTATTCATTCTGGTCTGCCAATTAATTAATCCATGGGTTTTTTTTAAAACTGCCTTACCAGAGGCAACAGAAATTTAGGGGTAAATTGCAGAATAAACCAGAGCACGCATATAATGTTCAGCAGGGTTACGCAGGCAGCTGCATCTGCCCGACAGAAATTTTGGTTCAAACTCTACTCCAAATATTAAACTCAGAGCAAACTAACCAAACCGCTGGATCCACAGATCCACTACAACAAGCCATTCTATTACATCCCACAATACTTTGAACCATGCTACAGTTGCCTGGTATAATGTGGTTATTAACAAGTAGGCGTTAAGCTCTGCACAGCACAGAAGCGATAGATAACCTCAACAGAAAGCACTGACGCCTGGACTAAAGCCCCAAAAAACGCATCCCACCCCAGGAAGCTGCAGGGTGGTTGTTGCCGTTTGGGTTGCAGATGTAGCACAACCTCACAAGAGACGTGCTCTGGTCATTGCTGGGCAGGAAATACGACTTCGCATGAAAATCTTGGATTATACAGAACAAGAGAAAGGAAATGAAGAATCATAAAGTTTTTTGCTTTTTAACTGCCTACATAATCATTTCTAACTAGGCACAAAAGATCACGAGATCACTACTGCTGTTTCTACCACTAATAGCAATCTCCGAGCACTCAACCTCAGTACCGTAGGACAAAACAATCCCTGGCACACTGACTTCACACTGGTGCGTAGGACATTTGGTAATATTCCTTCTCTTGCAGGTTAACAGCCCACTGATAGTATGTCATCTGTAAAGTCCAGATGGAAATCAGTTTGCTGTCAGCAGTTCTTATGGGCTTCTTTAGAATATTTAAACCAGTACCCTGCGTTGAATAAACCAATTACCGAATGTTTAGAAGCTCCACTAGAAAGTCACAAAGTCCAAAGCCATCATGTTAATCCATGAAGTGCTGACTCTGCATATCCCATCTTCATAAGTTACAAGTCTTGCTCACTTCCCACACCCATCAGACCTACCAATTTATCTACCTTAAGTACATTGAGCATTCAAACGTCTACAAGAGCATAATGTTGCTGTCTCTGAGGCTAGATTAATACTAGACTCAAAGAATTACACTGTTTTGGGTTTGTTTTGGTTTTTTTTTTTGAGAAGTGTAACTATGAAAACCGATGCTGAACAGGTTATACAAACCAAGATATTAATTCTTACATTTTCCCTAATACGGGAGGTCCCTGACAGTCAGTGGAAATATATACAAACTACAGATAATGTACAAAGTGCTGACATGACTAAGCGGTCAGGTAGCCGCGTTAGTATCCAGGGAATCAGCAGGTCATACGCCTTCATGGCAGACTCCGAACAATCGCAGTAACCTCAAAGGAAATAAACTCCTCCTCCCCATTTGGGTACCTACGAAGCACTCCAGTTGCTTCAGGGTTTCTCACCTTTGTCTTGAATCTCAGACTCCAAGTTAGAAATCCACATGGATTTTTATCATAATTTCATTTTAATCTTGATTTGCCAAGCTTAGAAAACATACATTTGAGCTTTTGGGAAGCCAGGTGTCCAGCTGGTTGGCAACACATTGGCACTGCAAAGAGAGTTTGTTACAGAAAAGAATGCTGTGAAATGTATTAAATTCAGGGAAAGTAATATGCAAACTGAAATTCCATGAACATAAGTCTTTTTTTCACTCCATTAAAAGACAGGGGTGGCAAAGCAGTACGTTTAAGGATTCAACACCTGCCTGTTCTGCTAATAAAGTAAGGTAGCTTTGGCCAGGTATGTTGCTGTCTATGTGTCAGTCCAGAGAGTAATTTATGACAAATGAAAAAGCAGGTTTCCCCACCTCTGCTATGTGTCCTAGGCCATCTAACGTGATTCAACTTTCCACTTTGGTGGTCTCCCACTCCTCAACCTTCTGTAAATCCATCAGGATAAAGAGGATGTTCTTCATTCCCTCCCTAAACTGAACACGAATTTAAAAAAACCTATCATAGTAGCAGAATCCCTTTGCCGTGTGTGGTGGTTCAGGAGACAAACGTACTCCAAGTGCTACGTCAGGTGCCGGGGACACGCGAGAGATCTGAGGCTGGTAAGTGATAAAAACAAAGATGGGAAGTCTGTGCCCTTCAGCTTCTCCAAGGCTGCTGAGCACGAGCCTCATGAATGACGAGCCTACTAACACACTACTAACACACTGCGCGCTGTCACAGTGGCTCCTCGTCAGATGAGGCTAAGGTTATTCTTATGCCTGAACTTTTTGGAGACTTCTTCAGCCACTTGAGCAACTTTTTCCACAGTATCCACCTTCTCTCCCTTTCTATGGCAAGAGCGAGCACAACTGGAGAGGGGAGACCATGGAAGAACTAAAGCTGAGTTTGGTTCTGAAGTAGTAGTGCATTTGCTTCATGAAACTGCTACTTAATGTAGCAATCATCCCACACGGTTTGCTGCAAATGCCTACTCCTTCCACTCTAGTTACTTTATTCAACATCCAAAATTAAGAATCTCTCCAGGGAGACCTGGTGAAGCCCAGAGATGTATTTTTAGAAAGTAATGAAAACAACTTGGTGTCAATGAGTAACATAAGAGAAAGAGCAACAGTAAGAAACTGGGAATAATCTTGTATCAATGACCCTCTGGTTAAAAAAAAAAAAAAAAAAAAAAAAAATATATTCAAGAGTTACTTCATTGTTCTGTAATGACTACTTGAAAGATCTGGGGGCGGGGGGAAGCAGCAGCATAAGAAGGAAAAAAAGAAATTTTGCGCTCTAATGTTTGCCTACAGTGTACAGCACGATACTCTTAGTGTCAAAAAGTCTCTAAATATTAAGATTGCTTAACCACGTAAACTTACTTACAAGGTAAGTCTTCATAGACTACTACATTAATACTAATTAATTTGAAAAATGGGAAATAAAAACTTAACGATACTCATTTCAAACAGTAACAGAAACCAGTCTTGGATGTTAAATTATAATTAGTAAAAAGTTCGCTCAGAGTACAAGCCACCACAAAGTAACTAAGCATAAAAATCTTTATGGTATAAAACATTATAAAACTGTCAGGGATTAACACATAGTAATAAAAGGGAACAAGCATTTTCTGAGAGGTTTGGGTTTTTTTTTTTTAACTTCAGCACCAAACAAGTTATTTGTTTGGAAAAAAGTCATCTTATAAAAGCCTGTAAGCCTCTTACTGTTTTAGTCTGTCCATCCATAACAGGCACAATAAGAAAATCAGCACACTCTTCAGTTTCTTTCTTTTTTTTCTTTCCCTCCGCAGATCTCCAGCGGTACAAAATAACAAGACTCAGCGCCAATATAAATCTGAGACAAAACTGCAACTATAATAAGAAAGCTACCGTGTACATAAATAAAAGAAGATTGCAGCAGTGACACTGTTACTACAGCTTTAAAAACCCCAAACTGTATCAGCAATCACCTAATTCACTTTCCACGTCGGCCAAAAGCTCGCAGTTTTTTGCGCACCCCAAATGGAAAGAAACCAATCAACCAACCAACCCCCCAACTTACACACCATGTGTGGAGATACTGGATGTACACCAGGTGACAACGTTTAATAATCTGAGTTTGTGGGTTACTGCCTCCTTCCTACACAGGCCAAAACAGTTACAACTACGCAACTGTAGGTGCGGTAGATTATGCTTATGGTTGGGTAAGTGTAACATACAGACCAGGTCATAAAACTACTTTTAAATATCCGTGACTCGCAGCACAACTGCTTGCCTCTCCACTAAGCACAGCATTTGTAATATTGTATTACAGTTCTACCTACAAAATTCAGCCATTTATTAGGGACAAATTAGACAGCTCTCAGTAACTTAATAACTTAATAACCTATGACCACAACTCTGCAGGTTTATGCATCCCATCCCACTTTATTCATGCAGATGAGACTTCTGACTTCAGCTGGATTAGCCACGTTTTAAATTAAGCATGTACACAAGCGTTTCTAAGATTTATGTCAGAAAAAAGGAAAGGAATACCAAAACTTTTACTCTGAAGATGCAAGCTGCTGCAAGACCCCAGTTCAGAGGATACAGAACTGCTTTTGGTTAGTTACGTACGATCTTACCTATAATATTGGAAGCTCTATGCTAACAGAATGCAGGGGGACAGGGCTGGGGACTGCTTGTTATTCCCCAGAGGGGTGCAAGCCTACGGGCAACACAAGCACTTCCAGAGGTGAGACCTCTCCCAAGCATCATCAGGCTCCAGAACGCCACAGACTGCACAGCCAGCGCGCCTCTTCCAAACACTTCAGGGCTAAAATCTGACAGCAAAAGGAGACCCTGTTCAACTGCCTCCACAACTGGCTGCGTCCGGCACCAGAAAGGGCCGATGCAGCCTTTGAGAGGTACAAGTCCTGAGGGGAAAGGTTTTGAGTTGTTCTGTGACGATCCCCAGCTGCCGGCCACCTCCTGCCCCGCTCACGCTTGGGGGCCCGCCTGCCTCTGCGCAAACCCCACAGGCCTCACGCCACGAGGCAGCGACAAGCTCTCCCCTTACCCTCCCCAGCCGCCCCCCCAAAGCCTTCAGCGGTACCCGCCCGGCCGCTGGAGCTGCCCCTGCGCTGACACCAGGGGTAAGGAGGGGCCCGGGGCTCGGGGAAGGGAAAGCGGGAGGAAGAGGCACCGGTACCCGACCCGGCCCCGGGCGCCGGCGGGCAGGGCCGGGCCCCTCCGCGCATGCGCCCGGGCAGCCCAGGGGGCCGCGGGGCAGTACGCATGCGCAGCTTGGCCCCCCCCCCCGCCCGCCGAGCGGCCCTACGCATGCGCACACCCCCGCCGGCGGCGGGGCCCAGCGCCGGCCTCTGCGGGGCCCGGCGGGGCGCAGTGCGCATGCGCGCCCGGGGCGCCTCTGCCAACGCGAGCCCGCGCCGCCGCCCTCCCCCACCGCCAGGCCGCCGGCCCAGGGGCATCATCATCATCATCATCATCATCATCATCATCATCGGCATCAGCAGCATCATCCCCAGCAGCAGCATCGTCACCATCGCCCTCCCCGCCCGCCCGCCGCGCCCCTCCCGGGCGGGGGCCCGGCTGCTCCCCCGGGAGGCGCCCGCGCCCGCCCACCGCCCCTGCGCCGCGCGCCGGCCTTACCGTGCTGCGCGGGGCTGGTCCGGGGGCTCGGGGCTCCGGATTCAGCCGGTTTCGGCTGGGTCGGTCCCGGCGTCACACAATGAAATCAGCGCCTCCGATCATTAATTCTCATCATGATCGTGACGTCAGCGCAGACAGCGGCCAATGGGAGCGTGAGATCAGCGCCGGCCGGGACAGTGCTCGCCCCCGCCCCTCGCCCGGGGGGGCGCGCGCTGCGGGGCCGGCGGGCCCGGGCCGCCCGGGGGGGGGCGGCGGCGGCGGGGGGGCGGCGGCGGCGGCGGGGCCGGGGCCGGGGCCGGGGCCCAGCCGGGCCCGGCCCGCGCTGCCGCCAGCCCCGGGGGCCGCCCCGCCGCCCCCTCAGCGCACGGCCCGGCCCGGCCTCCCCCAGCCCGCCCGGCGCCGGCAGCGGCCCCGCCGCCCCCGGCCGCCCTGCCCCGGCGCGGCCCCTCCCGAGGTGCCCTCCCGCTCACCTGCCCCCAGGCCCGGGGCGCTGCCGAGCCCCTCGGGCCGCCCGGCGCCGCCGCCCGCGGGCAGGGAGCGGTGGGCGCCATGGGAAAGCCCGCGGGGCGGCTGGGAAGCGATCGCAGCGGGCTCCGAGGGCGGCAGCCAAGAACCGGCTGAACACCGTTTACCAGCGCCCGGGGAAAGCAGTGCCAGCGTTCTCCGAGAGAAAGAGCGAGCAAAGAACCGGCTCGGTAAAACTTACCGGTGCGCCTGTAAAGGGACACCAGCAGTTGCAGAGAGAAAGGAAGAGCGAAGAAGCAGCTAAATAAAATTTACCGCTGTGCGTGTAAAGCGATACCAGCAGTTTCTGCGAGAAAGAAACAGCAAAGAACCAGCTAAATAAAATTTACCAGTGCACGTGTAAAGCGATACCAGCATTTTCCGAGAGAGAGCAAAGAACCAGTAAAATAAAATTCACCAGTGCATGTGTAAAGTGGCACCAGCAGTTTCAGAGAGAAAGAAATAGCGAAGAAGCAGCTAAATAAAATTTACCAGTGCGCATGTAAGGCAATACAGCAGTTTCAGAGAGAAAGAAGTAGCAAAGACCCGGTAAAATAAAATTTACCGTGTTCTACAACCCTGGGCAGACGAGTAGGTGTGTCTGGTAAAATCTGAAAAGCTCCACAGAGGATCAGGATTTAAATTACGTGAACGTTATGGCAGTCAAGAAATAAACTTCTTACTGCTTGGGGTGAATACATTTGCTCTGGGAAGAAAGGAAATGGCAGGCTCCTCAGGTGGGCAGCTCGGGGCTGGTGCCCTCACGGAGGCCGGCCACCCCGCCTGTGTCTTGGTCGGAGCTGGTGGTTGTGCGAGCACCACGACGCAAACCACGCGTGCTCGTGACGCTGCGTTATTACAGGAGAGCACAGTACAACCAGGGGCGCCGGTGCCAGCCCTCCTTCGGGTGCGGTCTGCCATCCGAAAGGAAACCTCGTCAACAAGCAAGCAGGAATTCTGACAGCGCTCCTCTGTACGGACAGATTATGTGATAGAACTCATGTGCAGTCATTATTTATAGAATCAGAATCATAGAATCATTTAGGTTGGAAAAGACCTTTAAGACCATCCAGTCCAACCATTAACCTAACACTGCCAAGGCTCGGTGGTAGGAGCACTGAGAAGTCTGAATCAGATTTGAGGCCTTGTGTTAATTAGAAAGCCTCTAGATATGCCGTGTCCCTATCCTGAGTAGTTTACACTTTAAGTCATAATGTTAAAATATTAAACCAGGTGATTAATTTTGTGCAATGACTTTAATCAGATCTATTGGCAAACATTTCTGCAGGACTGAAATAAAAGAAGTGCTACTGGTTGGTTGTAGGCAGGGAGGAGAAGAGCAGTCAATGTGTATGTTTATTTTAAAATTAAAGTAAGTTACATTGTTTAAAAATTTTAACGCTGACTTCTGACATATTTAACTCCATTTCTGGCCACCTAAAGGTTTGTCTATGGTTTCCCATGCAGCAGCAAGATGTGCTGAATCTTTGGGCATCCGCTAATAAAATACGTCCTTCTAGAGCGCCCTTTAATAGTTGAGTAGTAGTTCATGTTCTGTCCACATTGTAATTACGTTTCCTTCGCTAGTCTGGAAAGTCAATTAATAAAGCTTAATCTGAGCTAAAGATCTTAGTTGACTTGAATTGTTTGAGGCAGGTGCCAGTCTTTACTGCCGCTTTCCTGCTTTACAAAGCAGAGGACGGGCCGCGCCAGCTTTCCTCCGGGAACGCACATCTCTCCTGGTGTAGCTGATGTCGAGAGCTCTGCGTACTGCCAACAAATTAGGATATCAGATACAGTGATACGATACTGCCTTTGTACCGCACCCAGTAATCGTGCGGTGCAGAGAGAATTGGGTGAATGAGGTGGGCCGGCTGAGGAGATGGTGTTTTTCTGGGTGGGGTTGGTCACCTACGGGCTCAGGTCGTTGGTAGAACTCGCCTGCCGCAGCATGGCTGCTCGATCCACCGCAGAAAACCAGCGTGAGGAAGCGGCTGAGGATGAGGAAGAGGAGGGGGAATCCGGGTGGGTAGCAGCTCCCAGTTGTATGGGATTAGACGCAGTAGTAAACACCCTGAATTTAATAACGGGGTCTTACGGATAGTCCCATGTATTTTAAACTCCAAATCTTGTATTATGCTGCTTCTTCCCCTTAGATATATTCCCTTTCTCTGTGTGCCATCAACACTCACCTTGTAAAAATTAAATAGAGCAACCATAAAAACCCTACACCACTTGTATAGAAAATGCTGGTGTGGAATTTACTATGGAATGATTCCAGAGAAATTTGGTATGTTTTCTTTTCACATATCTGGGGCTTGGGAAACAAAAATGGTGAGACAGTCTCTCTAAAATCCTTTGAAAAAGATACAGTGGTGTTTGATACAACACAGCTTATTAAACTCTTTTTAAATGTTGAATAATAGAAAGTAATATTTCAAGGGCTCTTACCTGACTAACAATGGGCTCACAGGCGCTTTTTCTATAGTTTATATCAAAAAGTCATAGAATCGTTCTTAAAGGAGACGTCAGCTGTGTTTTGAAGTTATCAAAGAAACTAATATGCAGACTTGTGACCACAGAAAAGGTTTATAGATCACAGTAACAGAAATTTGTCTCAGCATAAAAGGTAAGACTAAGAGCTTAAGCAGAAAAGTCTATATGAAAAGAAAAAAAGAGGTAAAGGAAAGGCGAAAAAATATATTCACGCTAGTGGTAGGAGCGGGGTAGAAGAGGCGCGCTCAACAATACATGCTTTACAATATAGAAGAGTAAACTGAACATATAGGTTTAAAAAGCTGCTGCTGTTCGCAGCAGCGGAGTGACAAGCTGCAGAAAGAACTTCAGACTATTTGCTTTCTTCCCTGGTATTGCCTCTCAATGAGACAAACCTGGAGGGAAAAACTACGGCAGGATGAAATAAAACAAATATTCTTCTATTGCAACCAGATCCACATGCTTTCTCATTCATTAATAACAGATTTCAATTAAGAGGGGCTGGCAAATTGGTCCAGTGGTTTAAACAGTAGCCCAGCACATAAAAGGACTCCTTACATGAGGGAATTAGCATCAAAGTGAGACTCTCTGATGTAGCTACTTTGTATTAGCTCATTAAACTAATTAGCTCAGCTTACTATTAGTTACTTAGCTCAGTATGGGTTGCTGCTTCTACGTGGCAGAGGAAGCATTTCTCGGAAGAACGTGCGCTGGTTCCTAAGCGCTGCGCGTAGGAGTTCCCTGCTCAGCTGCAGCCGCGGGGTGCGGCTGTCCCATCGTCCCTACGTGGGATATGGAATAGGTCAAGAGCCCTATTTCGTATTCCACAGGCAGGAACCCGACTGTAAAACCACACGATTCTTCTCTTCCTTCACGCCAAGATCTTGCCGCTTTTCCAGCAGTTTGTACCATTTTCAGATTTTTAGTAGATCGTGCAGGTAAGAGAGGTCTCTATAACGATGCCCCAGAAGCACCGCGGAGAGAGGAGCCGGTGTGTGACCCCCGGGCGATGAACCTGAACCATTTTGGCCATGGAGTTCAGAGCAACGGCTGCTACTTCCATTTCTTGGCTTTCTGTTGAATCTGGAAAACCCTAAGAAAGCCAATGAGGCAAAACCAACCCACTTAACAGAAACTTTTCTTAGGGCAGCTTTACTCGATTCACGATGCCGTTATTCTGGTGATGCCTTGAGGGATGTAATCTCTAAGCCAGAGCTGAGGGTGACCTGAACGAGTCAGCAGTGACCCGGGGCGGGGGCGAAAGCGGGGTGGAAAGGAGCACAAGTGTGTTTCCCCAGCAATTTGTGCTGCAGTTTGGTGTGATGCTTCCTGATCTCAAAGGAGTAATTTGCCTATTACATTGCTGTGAGGTTAAATCATGTAGTTATACGGCATCAGCCAAAAAGGGACCTCATCTTGTCATTGAATCTGTCCCCTTGTCCCCAAAAAGAACAGTGTCAAACTTGTGCTTGGGAAAATGTGTGGAAGAACCCAATATTAAAAACCACACAGTTCTTCTAGTGCTTGACCATCCTCCCGTTAAGAAATTTTTTGCTAACGTTCCTCCTGAATCTTCGATAAGTTAAATCCTCAGAACAGATTTGTTGGACTGACCACAGCAAAAACCTCGCTTGCTCCTTTCATTTTGTCAGAAAACTGTGATACCAGTTTTGGGAGCGGAGTTCCTCAGTCGGTTCTGAGGCTTTGTTTCCCCAGCTTCACTACAAGAGCGCAGCGTCTGACCACGCCAACAGCCCTGCTAAAGTCAGGGTAGGTAACATTTACTGCTTGATGTCTCTACAAGTCTTATTATCCTGTCATAGAGGAAAGTTAGATCAGTTTGACATGATTTATTCTTGTGAAATCCAAGCTGCCTGTTACTCATTTACGTGTTTCCATCAAAATGCGTGTGCCGTTCTTTTCGTATCGATGCCATTGGCTTTGCACGGGTACAAGTTGCGCCGAAAAGCAGGCTCTTTGGTTTAGTTGCCTGCTCTTTCACAGGTTTCCTGCTTGATGAACACTCGAAATGACAACAGTGGTATTTGTCTGTTTTACAGAGAGGTTGTAAAGACACACTAAAGATTGGGAGGCGCACGGGTTTAATTAAAGATCTGCTAAATCAGGAGGTTCCTTGTGAAATAGTGATGGAGAAAGGATTACAGTGTGTAAACCTCAGTAAAAACATTAATACGGAAAATTCCATGCGGCACCTTTTCTGCATCTAAGAACACAGCCAGAATTAGTGGTCTTATGAGATTTACAAATTTTCCGTCTTCTTTGAACTTGGTTTTGCCACATTAATTAAAATTAATTGTTAGTCCTGACCCAGTGCATAAACAAAGCTCCCATAAACTGAATTGCAAATATATCCCTTACGCTAGTATGCAAAAAACAGCTGGTGCTTGTGGAAAAAAAAAATGCAACAGAGCCTGGCTGGGTATATATTTTAGGGATTTGTTCCACTTTTTAAATTCTTGGGGTATTTTTATGAAAATCAGGAATGCTGTTTCCTTTTATTTGTATTACCTTTGAGAATTTTTCTTACAGTGAGCGGTGAAAATTATGAACTTGTGGAACACATAAAAAAGCTATACACTGAAAATGAAAAAATAAAAAAAGAGGGAGATAATTACTGAGTATTTATCTTCCACCCATTAATATTCCTAGCGCAGAGTTTTATAGTACAAAAAAAAGTGCAAATATTTTAAAAATAAAAATGAAAACGAAACTGGTAAAGATGGGAGGAAGCAAAGAACCAGGGAGGGAACCCATAATTTTTTTCTTGCCTATGCAGTTGACTTGTTCTTAGAAGCCTTTAAAAAAATTAATGCCATATTCTTCTGGATTGTGATGCCTGTTGTACAGAATCCACCAGTCTACTGTTTCAGACTTCATTATTACAGGGGTATTTATTTGTTAAAGTAATAAAAACTTATACCCCACGGCCAGTAAATCTTTTTGAAGCCATTTGGTTTCCTTTGGATGCTTCCATTTCATATCGTTATTATTATTTTCTCTTCCTCTGCTGTCCTATTAAACTGCCTTTATCTCAACCCACCCAGGGTTTTACTTTTTTTCTCCCCAATTCTCTCCCCCATCGCACTGGGGGCGGAGGGTGAGCGAGCGGCTGGGTGGTGCTTGGCTGCCGACCGGGGTTAAACCACGACACCAAGTATATGAGGTGAAGTCTCCTCCTTGGGAGAGAGCCCTCGTCTTTTGTAGATAAAATATCCTACTTTGTTCCATCCCATAGCATCACGTATATTTTGCAAAAAGACCGTGTAAGATTAAATCTTGTCGCAAACTGCTATCACTCATTAGAAAATTATCCTATTAAGAAATATGTTTACAAAGTAATCTTCCATCTCTGTCTTTGAGATAACAATAAAATTGAAGTATTGATGGTTTGATGCCAAATAATTTTCCCTCTATATTAACCCTGTCATTTTATTTTATCTACATCCAGAGGAATTTGTTTAAATGCAAATTACTTGTTTCATGAAAGAAGACAGTAATTTCAAAGCTTTGCAGGCGCTCTTGTATTAATCACTATTTGTTTAAACAATTTCTTTAAATGAAATCCTACTTGTGGTAGGACTACATTATTGTTTCCAATCTGTTTTATTTCCTCCATACATATAATCTTGTTTAATCTCAGTCCAGATAAAATGGAATGATGTAACATTAAAGGGAAGATTTTTTTAAGAGGAGGGGAAGGTTATATACTTTTCCCAATCGCTGCATCTATCTACTGGCAATATAGTTTGTACTGGTGGGTTCCTAACAGATGCTTCTTCTTGAACAACCGTATCTAGAAAATGCCCTTTTATCTCCTTTGCGTTAAGACAGGATGCCAAATGTTTTTTTAGATACAGGCCTAGCTGCTGTCACCCATGCTTGTTATCATAAGGCAAAGCCGCTGTGGTGATGCACTTGAAAGCAGCATTGGGTGCAGAAATAGAGCTGTCTCCTTTTTAAAGCAAGATAAGAATACAGGAACACAGGAGAAATGTGTGGGATGATATCAAAAGCCTTTTTAGCCTAATATCCTGTGCTCGCCAATGGCTGACAATAGATGTTTTGCGTTAAAGAACAGGGGTGACTCACATATAGCGTGGTCCACTCATTTGTAATTCAAGCGATCGGTACTTTAGATGATAGAAATACTGTGTTTATCATGTTTTAATGCACCAAAGATGAGCTGTGGGAATTTGAGTTTCCTGACAGTAGCAATGTATTGCTGACCAGGGAATTTCCAGCTATGAAACCTTAATTAATATTAATCATCAGCATCAGTAACTAATTTTGATCTCTGTATTTTCCAATGAAAAGTTGTATTTCATTATGTATTTCATGCATTTCATACATTTCATTATAAAATAATAACATATTTTACACTCACATGGACATTTTGATCCATTTTTTCCCCAAAGCCTTCTGTCTTAGGAATCCTGTTGCTTCATGCAATACAATTCTTCATCACTCATTCTCATTCCACCGTGTTTTTTTCCATATAGTAAATAGAACTAAAAATCAGAAAAACACTGGTAAACTTTAAAATTAAGTCCCTATTTAAGGCTTCATGATTCAATAATCTCAATAATATGTCCTTTTTATTATCAGATCTATTTTAGGAGAATATTTTGTATTACTTGGAATGACCGTAAGTCAAAGCAAGCAGCATTACATTAGTGGATATGTCAGTGTCAGCAATGGCGTGAGTCGTGCTCTTTTATTCTGCAATGAATAGAACCAGGGCAACTCTGCATTGCATTAAGGAGAATCTTATTTACCATATATTTTGTTCTGAAAACTGTCTTTTCCTAAATAAATGCAAAACTGCAAAAAACCCGCTATACAGATTACCATCTGTAATATACAGATGGTAGTATTGGAGAATGATGTGTAAACTGCTGCCTCTATAGGGGCACACACGGTGACATGTACGGCCCGGCCACTCTTTTAAATGCAACTGGGACCTGTAGTTTGGAGCGTGTTGCCCTTCCAGAATACGCTCAAATGCAACAATTTTGAGTCAGACTAAGGTCTGCACCACCAACACTTACGATCTCCTGCTGGTTAGTCAGCTTGTCACTTGGTTTCCTCTAAAAATACCAATGGACAACTCAATCAAATGTGTATTTCTAATTAAGCTCCCAACAACTTGGGTTATTTGAGTACATGTGTGGATAGATGGATAGCACTGGTTTATGAGAGTGTCTTAGCTCACCTGGAGTGACTCAACAAATCACTTAAATTAACAAGTTGAATCAGAAGAGGTGCGGTGGCATCTGGAAAGAGCAGATGGACTCTTACATGCTCTTGTCTTGTCTTTCTGTCGTCTGTCTTCTCCCAACCCCGTAGCCCAGGACCCCCTGGCAGCTGCCCCGGGGCACCTCGGTCCTGGCTGCGAGACCCTGCCCTGTGGGGAGCACCCATTACTCCTCGGCCCCCAGGGAGCAGCCGCTTCCACTGTGCCCTAACACATCATATTAAGAGTAAACCAAGCTTTTTGATATAATAGCAGAAAAAAATAGTAGCTGTAGCAGTCTCTTTCAATAAAGATCCAACAGCAAAAGTAACCTGTCATCCCACGTAGCTGATGGATTTGCTTAATGGACCTAAATCACTGTGTTTATCTTGGATTCACAGCTAATGAAAGGGTGCAGCGTGCTGCAAGCCATGGAGCTTAAGCTCCATTAACTAATCAGTGTCTGACTCTGGGAATTGAAAAAATTGAGAGTGAAGCAGTGGTCAACACAATATCATACTACTACAATTTCAGAGGAAGCAGTACTTCAAAGCCCAGTTTTTTACCAGCAGCGGGAAAACTGGACTACAAAGGTGATGCCAAATACCACTTTGTTTGCTAGGGGAAGACAGGGCAATGAAACAGGGCGATGAATGTCTCGAAGAACTAACGTGCTTTGGAAGTATGAAGCGTGGAAGTAAATAAATTAATGATTGTTGTCATCAATCAGATGTTGTAGGTACAGCCCAGCAAACGGCATGTCTCTGATGCTTTGCAGTCGGAGAGATATCCTTTGTATGTCTTAGAAAGGGGAGAGAAAGGTGGCTTTGTGCCATACCGCAAACATATTTTTCCCTGAGCTACTTGATATATCTACAGACACGGCTCAATATTGTGCGGGTATGTCATCGTAGTTTGCAAAAGCAGTAGCGTAGCACTGTTCCGAGGTTAATTAGCTACGCCCTTCAGCAAGGATTAGAAAATATTTGAGAGCATCTAAAGCCAGGGCAGATTCAGGAAAAGCAAATAGCCCAACTTCTGTGGCAGACTATTGCCAGGGATTCCACTTAATCGGGATCTGTTCAGCTGCATCGATAGCCCTTCGTGTAAGTCATTTTATTTCAGGTAGACGTTTGCAAATGAACTTTTTGTATTTGTAGCGTCATTTGGGAAAGGAAAAAAAGGAATATCTTACCAGCAATACTGTTATCTGAACACTACAGAAACATTTAGACCTTTCAAACTAAATGTCAAGTTGTTCCTACTGAGCCAAATTCTTGCAAATTTAAGCTAATTAGCATACCCTCTTTCCAAGTGAAACCAGGCCCTTATGCTTTGCTTAAGTGGTATTAATACGTGAATACATTCTGATTGATACAGCCCATCATCTTATGCCTCTGGGAAGAAAAGGGGAAGTTATGAGCCCAAAGGATTTTTTACTCCAGGCAACAAAATTCTTCATGGACATAAATGTAGCTTCACTATTTTTTAATACATAATTATATTATTTTCCTAAGCCAACTAGGACACATGATCCAGCTGAAATGACTGTACGAAAAGGGACAGAACTGATGAGGAAGCAATCCTCCAACAGTAGCTATTGGTTTTTAACCACAAGACTGGCACAAGAGGCCCGTAAAAGGTGACGGCCTGAATTCTAGAAAATGGAAATTTAATTCTGTATTGTTTTCTAATGTCAGTCCTCTCCCTGTCACATCAGTACGCTGCAGAGACGGCCGTGTTAAATGTTGAGCCTTGTGCTCCAGTTAAAACACTTTTCTCTCGGTTACTGGAGTGGCAAAGTCTCAGATTTACCCAACTCAGGCACTGGGTAAGCCGGTGTGAGGCCAAGAAAGCTTGGCCTGATTTTGCATCACTTTCTAGGTGCTACATTGGCAAAGTGATGCATGGAAATTGAGATTAAAATCAAGTCATATTTTAGAGCTATTAACTTGATACAGCTAAAATTGTACAAAGGGGAATGCTTATTTTCAGCATAAAAAATTTATTTGCCTGGGGAACATTTTACTGTCAAAGACATACATTTGTGATAAGTATAAGGATTTGAAAATGCTATCTCAACAAACAGGGTCACAGCCTGTGCAAGCAGTCACCCATCCAAATCTAATTAATAATACAAATCTGGATTTGGTACAAAAAGGCAAAATTCTTCTCTCAGTTAACAATGTGATGGGATCATTGCTGGTTGCCAAAAGACCCCTTCAGTTTAGGAAAGATATCACAAGACTGTTCTTGTAAGCCACACTGCATGTGCGTACAAGTACTTACCATCTCATTTTGTACTTGCAAAAGGTATTCATTTTGAAAAATATGTGTTGAAAAGTTTCAAATTATTCTTAAATGAAGGAGTTGAACCAAATGGCTTACTCATTTAAATAACAGGAGAATGTAGCTTGCTTGTGCTGGCATAATAAGAGTGGAGATGAGCAAGTCTTTGGAAAATAAGCTTGGTTTGATATTTTTAGAAAATGTCATTTTACCAGGATACAGTACTATGACAAATCCTGGAAAAGTAGTAGGTTAAAGTCAGATCGTGTGCCTGGAGAAACCAGGCACCAGCTGGGTAAGTGTTGTCCAAACCCAAAATATTCAAATATCTTTGCCTAGCTGTCAGTGTTAGAAATGCCCTCAGTAGCCACATACACTTTTATCCATGGCTCGCAAACAAAAGTTTAAAAAATTTAGATAGAAACCCCTGATTCCAGCTCCCAAATTATCTTTTTAAGATACTTGGACAGCATTTAGATAAAATACATAGATAATATTCAGTGCATTTACAAAAATAATTGCACTGACAAAATTAATTGCCATATAAAATTTTCTTTTTCATTAAGCGACTCCAACTACTAGCTCTCAACGAGTTTTTTTCTTTTTGTGACAGGGTGACTTCAGCTTTTGAGACCATGGACTGAAGTATTGCCAAGAAGCCTCTCCAGAAAAACACCTAACTCATTGAAATTAAGCTTTTAATCTGAAGAGTTCTTTTTGGATATTTTAATTGTGTTTTATTTGGAAATTTGGAGTTGAAACAAAGGATTCATACTAGATTTCTAAAAACTGTCCCTGGTAGCTCTTTCCACAAAATTTGTTTAAGCATTTGAATGAATGTGAAAGAAGCCCAGGCTAAATATCCTCCAGTTCACTTGAATAAAGGACTTGAATAAAGCAAGATTTGCAAAGAAACTCTGAGCCTATGGAGGCAAAAGTATAGCAAATGGGAAACTAGGAAGTTATAAAATCACCAAAGGATCCCTTGTTCCCGAGATCGAAACTAGAAAGATAGCAAAAATGTGAGTCACAGTTCCTGCAAAGTTTTGATGCCAGTAGTATTTTAGTAGCAAAAGAATTACCTTTTACAGACTAGTACATATATTATAATTATAAACAGGACAATGTCCTACCAGAAAAGTTCATCAAAGATGTATTAGCAACCAGTTTACATGGCTCTTTGCAATAAATTTATATATTTCAAAATTAATCTTTTTTCTGCCACTTTTTCATGGCTCAAAATGATACATATTTTTGTTTAAGTGTGAAATCATGTAATTTAGAATTTTAAGAAAAAAAAGCTTTCAGCAAAGCTTTCAGCCTAAACTATTTTTAATTCTAGCATTTTCTGTGAATAACTAAAAATATGAAAATTAATTGTGCTGTGAAAAACCACTAAAACAGCTTTTCCCCTAGTAGATTATAAATATCTGCATATATGGGCAGAACATTCCATTAACATGAAAAATGTTCTGCTAAGTTTCATGATGAAGTAGTGTGAGAAAGCAGCAATACAACAAAACTGGTGAGCTATACAAAAGGTGTAGGAACTTTCTTAGATAAGTGATTGTAGAAATGTAGGCATTTATTAAAAAGATATGATGCAGAAATGTTGAGAGTGCGGCACTTTATCAGTAAAATGTGCAGGCAGCATTAAACATAAGCAACGGTGTGTGTTTTATAGTTTAGAATGCAAAATGAATTTATAAATAGTAGCTGGAACTAGTATTAATAGTTTTACAGCTAGATGAATGAAATCAATATTTTTTCTCTTTCAAATTAATTTAAAGCAGCTGCACAGTCACTCCCCTTCACCAAAGAGCTAAGAAGATGTTAAATGAGTAGCTTATATGATGAGAAGTTATTACGCCGAGATTAGCCTGGGAGCAACTATGATGAAGAGTGAGCTAATATTGGAATATAAGGCTTAGATTTTTATTTAAACTTGAGCTAGCTGCTGCACGTGTGAGTGACGATGCCTTCAGCCAGCACCTCTTTACTCCTCCCTGCTGCTGTGGCTGTTTGCACGCTACAGCATTGTCTCCGGACTCACATCACCCGTCCAAATAAAGGAGGACATTGGCGACGAGTTCAAAGTGAGCGAGGGAGTGGAATATGAGCTGAGTCAAGCTGCGGGAGCCCTGGTCTCAGCTAAACCTAGGGAGAAGTTTTTGAGCTGCATTTATGATGTTTTATTTCAATCTCCCTAATAATAAAAAGCAGACCCAAGAAGGCATGAGGACTGGAAGCTGAATCCACTCTGAAAAGAGTGAAATAGTCGCTAAAATCATCAAGCTCTTCCAGACAGAAGGCACAGGGCCCTGTCTACGGCGACCGTGACATTAGGGTCAAGTCCTTAACAGGTTTCTTGTCTGTCTCACCTTCTCACAGCACTGGCTCACAGTGCTAACCACCTACTGAGAGCTTTTGTAGCCAAAAATGTCTGCTGCTGCTGCTACTGCACTGAACTTAAAAATAAAACCACAACAACTCGACCTGCAGGAGATGTTTTCCTTCAGAAAAAAGCTTTGTACGGCAGCTGGTGGACTGAATTCGACTGGGAAACTAACAGAAGCTTGAGGAACAAAAATAATAAAACTCAGTGACGTGGGGAATTGCTGATGGACGTGTAGCGGGACTCCAAGGGCAAGGCTTGGTCATGGTCAAATCTGTTAAAAGAGTCTTGGGTCCTTTTTTAGGATTGAGTATTTTGATACTTGCAGGCATTAGGGTGCATTTCTAATCATTCTTGAAGGCAAAACACAAGCCCCATTAAGACGAGTTAAAATGCAGGTTTCTCTCACTCTGGAGTCTGTGAAAGAGAAGACGGACTCCTCATGGACACCTGGAAAAAAAAAGGCTGTTATAAGGACTTGGAGGACACAGGTCCAGAGGAAACACTCAGTAGTTTGTCTATCATCAGAAACTAGAGAGCATTTAAAGAATTGCTGTAACTGTTGAACACCCCTGAAACAAGGAAAGATGAAAAGACTATTCTTAGATTTTAATGCCAGGGCTGTGGATGGTCCTTGTTGGCTGAAGAACGTAATTGTCAAGCCTGTCCTTCTCTCCCAGGGAACAAAAGGACTACGTCTGGCTGCAGAGCTGTCGAGACACCCGACAGAAGGCAGGAAACGCTGCGGGTCTGGAGCAGGAGCTGCAGATGGCAGGGGGTTTCTGACAGCGATTGGTATAAACAAGGCTTCTGGACGGCAGGTCTTTATTTTGGGGCTGAGCTCACGCAATTTGTGACTGCAGGAGAGTGAGAGAGAAATGAAAGCTGGCCCTGAAACGCAGCTACAGAGCTTTCTGGGTTTTGTTAATTAGTTTATACCTACCTCTGCTTGATCGGAGCATGCATTGTCACCATCTAAAATGGTTTCAGGTTGTCCAAGTGCATTTTTAAGAGAAAAGGAAAACATGATATTGTTTACTTCCCGAGCTCTTTAAAAAAAAGCCACCATTGCATGTGAGAGAGAGCAGAGCTGTGCGGAACGGAAAGAGCAAAGGAAGAGTCCTGACAGGTGAATTATGGGAGGAAAATTGGTTGCTAATGCAAAGGCTCCTGGTTAAGAGCAAAGAGCATGCTGCTGGGATGTACTGGAAAACCCGACAGGACATATCACCATCATCTTCTTGGTCTCTTGAAACGTCAAAGCAAGCTAATTTGGGGAGACAGGCTGAAGGGAAGAGACCTTTTTATTCTGCATCCTTCTTTTGTATTAGTGTTTTACTTGCGTCAGTGTATTACTACAGAGAGGATCAAAAACTTCCAGCTCTGCATTTAAACCCGATGTTTCATCCGCCAGTCATTCACAGACTTATCAAGGGCAGGAAAGGAAGCTTCATGTATTAAATTCTCTGAAGTAAACATGGTGAAGGCTGCAGCGAATGTTTTGATGTTAGGTTAGTCTGGCACGTATTAGCGGCCTACATGAATTTTCTTTTTCTAGCTTTCAGGTTATTATATCTCTTTTTCTGTTCGCAGTATTAAGGCAACAAAAAATTTGGCTCTAGTCACGCGCTGGGAATATCTGCGCAGTCACTGCACAGCCAGTCCTCCAAGCAAATATTTAGTCTATCTAAACATCGTGAATGAAGAGGCTATTGGAGTATAAAGTAGGAGCATAATCTCCAAGGTTTTAACCAAGGCATTAGAAAGACCTAATAATAGCAGTGCTTTGCAGAGATGCTAAGATAAAGAAAAAGCCATCTTGAGAATGCCTTCCAGAAAAGCTTTGCCTGTCACCAGTCACTTGGCAACATGAAAGACAAGCTTGGACCGAGAATGACACAGAAAAAGGAAGATGGCATAATAATCATGGTTATAATTTTATGAATCTGACATTCTCCTTGCCAGCACATCCTGAGTGACCCCGTCAGATAACTCTGCAAGGCAAAATTACACTTTTAATATTTAAGCCCATGTTCAAATATTTCCGTAAGGCAAATTCTACCATGGGATGATGGAGAAGATGATGATGAAGCGCAAAAGAATAAAATGTCTTCTCTCAGTGGAATACTTCTCCACATCATTGCCTGGATTGCACTCCAGTGCTCTCCTGTACGCTTGAACTTGAGCTTGTCTCTCCTCTACCACCACAGTGAGTGTCCCTCAGTGACGAAATAAGTCCCATTTGCAATGTTCCTGGACTGTTTTCTTCAAACAATGAATGTTACACAGAATATACAGACCAAGTTCCCTGAACGCGTTAGGAAAATCAAGGGGCAATTTTGTTTCAAAGCCTACTTTCCAGCCAGCAACTAATGAATAACAAGGGAATCTGGTATGAAAAGTTTGGAAGTTTTATTACTGTTGTCAAGTTTCCCATTATTATTGGGGTTTTTTTTCAAAGTAATATGGTTTATCTAATGTAGTGAGAAGCAGATGGTTTATTGTTTATAAGTGGTTATATGATTCTTGCAGAGGAAGTATATTGAACACTTCTTCTGTTTTTATCAAATAAATATTTTCCATTTATTTACTACAAGAAGGGGAAAGGCAAATATAAATTATATTGTATACAAATGAATATGGATATATTGACAGGAAATGAAACATATCATAGTAATAAATACTCTAATGTTTTGTTTTCTTGAAAGAAGCTAGAGTTAACTGCCTCTCAAATTTTAAAATTCATAAATGCAAAGATTTAGGGCCAAAATGACGAGTAATGGAAATGCAGTCTGATCTACATAATACCTACATAATACAGGCCATTGAGACACATGTAATAATTCTGGCATCAGACTGACAATTTCTGTTAAGCTGGAACATATTTTGGAAAGAGATTGTCCAGTTCTGCCTTCAGGAATTCTCATGTTGACCCCGTGACGGTTGACACTATAAGCCCTACATTTTGGAAAACTGAATTAAGAGAGTGAATCCATTCTGAGCGTAGAATTGCCTGCCCAATGCAACAGGATCCCCTGTGAAGGTAACAAGGTGCATGTGAAACTCAGATAGACTTGCTGCAAGATATTTTCCTGTTTCTCCTTAATTTAGTTACACTACCTAGACAATTCTGAATTTAGCAGAACTTTATAGTTACTCCCAGAGGAATTCTGTGCAGAAAAATGATAACAAAGGATCTTGCTGCACTTTTTCCCTGTTTACCAAACTGAAGAGATAACTTAGGCAGATGAGGCACCTGTATTAACAATCCTCTCTGTTTTCCAGCAGCTAAAAGTTAAATCTTACCCAAATATCTGTATCCTCATGAAGTTTACTCTTTTGCAGGGGGGAAGCTGTGACTAGTTCTGCTGGTACGAGACTCTGTCTGAAAGCATCCTTTTCCATGGCTAGGTAGAAGCATATTTGGCAGGCACTTCTTCAAGGTACTTTCTTCTTGTATCTACGCTTTGAAGATTGTCACAGTGATTCACAGGTTTCAGAGTGCCCTCTTATTTGGAGCTGTTTGGAAGACTGTAAACATGTTGGTGATATTAGCAAGCAGACTAAAAACAGATGATCCTATTTCACTTCATATGAAAATATTGCAGTATTCTCTGCTCAGAAAAACATTTGCGGTCCGAGTCAAAGCAACAGCTAGTTCATCTTCTATGGAAAAAAATTACTGCTCTTGTAACTTCACAATGTCTTCACTGAAGTCAATGGATTTATATTAAAGAAGGACTATATTCTGTATGTTAATTTTTTTTATTGTTTTAGACACCTCTGACGTTAACACAGTTAGGGTACATTTCAAACTCAGAATATGGCTGCAAAAAGTGATCTTTTTTTCCCCAGAGATATGTAATCTAGAGAATCCATCTTATATAAACCGCTATTGATGTCAAGGAATTCTAACATACCTAAAGGGCAATTTCTGAAAAAAAAAAAAGATGATATTATGATAAAAGTGATAGCACGGTAGGATGAAATTTGCACTGCCTCTGTCCATATATACTGCCTCTGTCCATACTACATGTTTTGTGGCTAAACAGAGGACTTCAATCTCAAGAGGTGTCAGAACAGGAGCTTTTGTGAACAGAAAATACACTAAGAAAAAAGCACTGCACAAAACCACTCGGCCATGCCAAGACATATTTTTTTAGCAAGTGATTATGAAATAATTTCTCTTTAATCCTGAAAAACTAAGTATTTCTTGCATTTTTGCAATGTAAGCCTTGATTTCCAAACCATTCGTTAAGGGTATTTTAATACCAAATTAATGTAAGATATCATATATTATCACCGACATTTTTTAATAAAACAGTTATATCACCTAATGGAGCATGAAAGAGATAAATTTCTAATGAAGCTCCATGTAAAAACTGGAATGTTAATACAATACCTCTAACTGAATAGGAGATACTGCAGCAGGTTCCTATGAAAAAAAATCCCAAACTATAAAATGTTGTGCCATCAGCAGGAAAAATTAACCGCTTGCTTCCTATTTTATAAGGCAAAAATTTCTTGCTTTTGAAGTTCAAAATTTGCGTGAACTTCACCTTGCTGAGAGTCAACGCAGGCAAAGTCCCACGGGAATGCTTCCCACCCATCATTACAGCTTAATCAACGGAGAAAAATCTTGCAGGTGAAAGAAACTACTGACTGCCTAGAAAGGGCAAGGCGATGCCCGTTTCGCAGAGCTCTGTGCTCACTCGTGGCAGGTTCCCGGCTTGCACAGCAGAGCGGCAGGCACGGTGTCAGTAGATGGCACTCCGGAACGTGTAGCATCATCGCATCATCGCTCAGGGCTCTGCGGGCCGGGCTGCGTGCAGCAAACTGACCCTTACAGCTGGGTCAGAGTCAAGATACTTGGAGAAAGGAGAATAAGGGCTAATGCCTCCACAACGTGAAAACACCCCACAGCACCAGCTGGTGCATATGCTGGAGACAATACTCACATGCTCACTTAGTATAGCCAACCTATTTCAAAAGCAGTAGGACGGATCCATCATGTAGCACTTTCTTCTTGACCCTTGCTGGGATTTGGGAGTGGTCATACCCTTTCCTTACAGTCCTTGTATGGGCTGCTCAAAGCACAGGAGGCCTTCTCCAGCTCTTCTGAACTTATGCGAGGACAGCCAAAATCCAGCCTTTCAGCTTGTAAACTCAGGGTTAAGTTAAGGCGAAGGTTTATACTTCAATAGGAATGTCTGTTGATCCCTATCACAAATGGAAGCTGGGATTTTTGTTCCTCATAGCACAAGATTTATTGCTCTCATACAAATTCACCAAAGGCAGTTTTCTTGCCCTCCATCTTTGGAACACAAGAGTCTCAAGAGTTACGATGCAAAGAATAGATTGTGTGAAAGCAGCATTGGGTGGAACCCAGCTTAGAACAGAACTGGTCAAAACTAATAATTTAGCTACATTCTGTTTTTTAAAAATGTTCTTTTCCAAAAAAGGAGCTGTATAATACATGAATGTTACATGATAAAAAACTTTAATGATAACCAAGAGTTCAACAGTCATTTCCTTAGACATTTTGCTTATAGTTCCATTAATATAAATTATAGATGTCCTAAGTTATAACATTACATAGCACTTTTTCAGGGCATTCATGACTTATTTAATCTGAAACTGCATGCTTACGTATTCCATAATGGCTACCAAATGCAGTGTCAAGATTTTCTTAAACTCACCTGCTTATAAAGGACTTATTCCACAACATACAGGTTATTTCTTCATCAAAGAATGTGAGAATAATTGTTACCAAATGACAACTGCACGAAATACACAATTGCTCTAAGTGTTATACTAACTATGTTACCAAGTTTGAGCATAATCATTAATTGGAAAGTTATCGCTGGCCATGAAATACACAAGAACATTTAACTGCCTCCCACAGTGACCATTAAAATACAGAGAATGATGGTTTAATTAGTAATCCCAGAGATACCAGGCAGTGCTCAAAAGCTAAAGAACTACCAGCATTATCACTGTGAAGAAGGAGGGACTCAAAACCTTTCAACCAGTTTGTTCAGCTGTAGGCCTTTGCTGTCAAAGATGATAGCAGTGATTATGGCCTGAAATTACTAGATTATTTTATATAGGCTTTTGACAACAACGCTGCGTCATATAGTGAAAGGTTTGTTTCCTTTCTCTGTTTCAAATGCCTTACTTTGCTCCAGTGCCTATGCAGACTTCAGTCAGAAAGTATTTCTCATTTACATGACCTAGATAGAATAATAGTGAGAAAGACGTTCGTTGATCTTTTTTTTTGTTGGTTTGCTGTATTCAGCCTGGAAGAAAAACATAATCATGGGAATGCATTGCTTCTTTTATGTCAGTATTAGGAAGCAATGCAAGGTAGATTGGGGGGTAGATCTAGGCCGAAGCCTTGCAATAAACAAGCAGAAAAACATGTGGAATAGCTTAGGGATTACACAGGTTTGCTTATTTTTTAAAAAAAGTTCCTTATTTAGTGACTTTTCAAACCTGATGTTACTACAGTGACCTATAGCTGACAATAACTGTAAGCTAGGTGATTTAACTCCAGCGCAGCTATGTTTAGAACCATGTCAGTGATCAGGACGGTAGCTCAGTGCAATGGGGGGCTTATTCCATGATTACTCATTTCAGAATCATTGCCTCAGCTGGCATACTGGACAACCTATATTAAAAAGTGCTATGAACTGACATGAACTGTGGTTACAGAAATAGTCCGAACGCATCTTGACTCCATTTGGCCTTGGCTATTGCTCTGTTGTATCCATTACTGTGGTCAGTCACGGGTTCCTTTTCTGATCTAGACAAGGCTTCCCATGTTTCTGTGACATTCTTATATGACAGCATGTGAGAAATAAATCTTTCTTGAAATAACAAAGCAAGAAGCAGAGGAAATACCCAGGTACAATCCTTTGTGGACTGCCACAATGAATGTACCCATGAGATGAGTTAAAGGAACATTTGTCTGAGTTTAGAGGGATTCGTGACAAACTATGGCTATGCGCACTGATCTGTGCAACGGATAATGAAGCTGAATAAATCCTCTGCTCAAGAAGAAGAGAAACAGAGTACCATTTTTAACAACTTTAGATATTTAATTCCAAGAAGTAGTACAACAAGTAGACAGTTGTCCAAAAGGTTGTAGAATCCCAAAATACAGACAAACTGTGACTAGTAATAATAAAGAAAAACACAGGAGATAATCTAATAGTCAAGATTTTTCAGATAAATTACAGTTACTGCCTGAACTAGCACCGTGGTGGTGAATAACAATATGAATAAATGAAAATGCAAACCATCTTTGCGGTGAGGGCCTCAGTAACAGGACATGAAAAAGTTTTTTAAAGTTCTGATTCTGAAAATGGAAATACTGATTCCAAAGTAATAGTTTTGGGCTTCTTTTTTCATCTAAGGACAACCAAAATGAGTGGAAGTATGCCCACTGACATTGATGGGCTTTGAATTCAGGCTCCATTCCCTTTCAAAAATATGCGAAAATATAAAAAAAAAGTCTGCCCAGTCAAGCACGGGTAGGAAATGTGAGACAAAAGGACATTGACAGAATGTCTGTCAAATTACAGGAATTAGGGAAATAGTACAAACAATGATGAATGAAGATTATTTCATGTAATTGTGTCCAAATACTGAATTCATACACAGCATAGTTTACGTCAAATTATTCCATGCTTGTATTGAACTTAAAAGAATTTACGAGAGGTGATCATTTTGTGAAAATAATTTTAAGAAAGCATAGCCTCAAAACAGCTTGTACAGTTTCCAATAGCTAACACAAATATTTATTCTGAGTATCTCAATTCTAGTCCACTATTGCCTAAAAAGAGAAGTATTGTGGATTTTCAATCTTTGTCATTATTATGCCCATTGTAAACAGCTATTTAGACAGAACTAAAGCTACTGAAAGTGGTCTCCCAAAACTCATAGAGGAAGCTGACATGCTGATGAGCTGGAAACAGCCTCCTTGAAGGAGAATTGATGTGAATCCTTTTGTAAAGGAGATGTGTGCTCTGACCACTCAAAATACATCATAGAATACTAATCACCCTACTTCCTAAAGCAGAAGAAAAATAAGAAATGATAGAGTGCATCACTGAATTGAGAATGGTACATCTCTTTGGAGACATTTGGGGGGCGGGGGGGCAAGGATGCCTGTCTGCATCCTTATCTATATAGACTTAAAGAACAACCCTGAAATTGTATAGCATAAATATCCCAGTTGTATTTTATGTTCCCCCACATGAGAAAGAAAGGAGAGATCTCAGCCTGGGTAAATTACCACAGCCTTAGTGGAGTGAGGGAGACATGGTAAGAATATCATCTTCGTACCCTAATGTGCTGGTGGGACTTGGAGCAGTGTAGGAAGAAAAGGCAGGGATGAAAGATTACTGAAAAGAAAGGTGGAACTGCTTTGTTCTGTCTCTTTTTCTGGCATCTGAGTTTCTCCCCCTAAAATAAAATAGTGGGGCTGGATGTCTCAGACAATGGATCAAAGAGGGAACACGCACCTCTTCAAGCACGTGATGCGGAACGCGTGCTGACTGAGGTGCGGAGGCACAAAAGGGTCCAAAAAGTGCTCTTTGGCACATCTCATTAAAATTTTTCACCTTCTTCTTATGGAAGGGTAGTAAACTTCAGTATTAGGAATATATAAAACATTCTTTTTCTCCCTAATAAAAGGGAGAGATTGACTAATGATCCCAGTGCTTTGAATCAAAATGCTTGTTATACTTGTCTATATTAAAGTGCTGTAGTAGTAAAAATTGACTCTTTGATGCAGTCATTCTTTCACTATAAGACAAGAAGCTCATAGGAGGAAATATATTGGCTCTGCATGTGGCCAGAAAAAAGAGTTTTCTTCCAGTAGTTTTTTCTTGGGTAAGACTTTTTATACCGCGTTTAACATTCTGAATTACATGATTATATAGTGTAAGACTCCAGCAACATTTTGTATTGTAAAGAGGGAGATGCTCAGCATTTTGCCAGATGCCAAGTGATATTCTGATATTTCTATCTTCTCTTTAAACTGAGTGACAGTCAGCATATTCACAATGAAGCCAAGACAATCTGCTATCAAGTTACAGTAGTGATATTTTCCCTGCTGAAGATCCCAGAGCTTGTTGGAATAAAGCTCCTTAAAACTCCGTGTCTGGAATAGCTCCAGCTTGAATTGCTCTCTGTGTAATATAATTTTATATTTGTGCCAGTCTAATAAGTAGATCACTGGGTAGAGGCTTTTGTAAGTAAGTCTATACGTACTGCACCATTTCCTGGCTCCGTGCTCCAGTGTGTTGCAGGCTGTGTGCAGTGGGGGAGGTGCCAGAGCTGATCAAGCAGTGTAATTTTATACATTACTGAATCAGTGCAGGAGAAACCTGGAGGGACAAAGCATCATCTTCTCTTTGGACTGCACTGTAAAATCCTACAGCTCTCTTAGCTCGGCCATGCTCTGATACATTTTTTCTCTCCTTTTTCTGATTTTGGTGTGAATGATAAAGTGATCTGATGATGGCTCTCGTTATGGAACCTATTAGCAAGTGGACGCCCAAGCAGGTAGTGGATTGGATGAAAGGTATGATCATTTATTACCATGTATTGTCTGTACTTTGGATCCTTGCAATTTACATATCTGCTCTTGCATTCTTTGTTTTGGGGAGAGTTTATTCAGTTCTAATAATCTGTATGCTGCTTTGCACAGTAGTTTTTAAAGACACGACTGAGAAGAGAGGCTGTTTCAGCTGTGCAGCATGTTGTTGGAATTTCTGCTGAGAACTGAGTGGGGATCAAACGCATTTGTTGGTAAAGGCAGACATAAAGTGTTCGCGTCTCATGGCTCCATTATGCATTGCACAGTGTAACGTTACTATGTTTGGTTGCTTTAAATTTGCCCTGATTAGGTCTGTTTTGCTCATATCAGGTGATCTGATGCAGTGGCTGTGCAGCACTTGTGTGTAGTTTAGGGTACCACAAGGAGCATAAGGTGCCGGTGACTGGACTGAGGAATTCTGCTCCTCTAGTGACATGTCCTGATTTGTTCAGGCTTCCCAGCCGCTCTTGCTCGTGCCGCCGTTGTGTCTAACGCACCCGAGTCCCCGTCCGTCGCTGGTACCGTGGACAGTGCAGCCTGTGCCGCGCGTGGGGCGCGCGGGGGGAACGCGCGGGGCTGAGCACGGCTTCACTGGGGAAACTCCTCCCGATAACTTGACAGGAACGATGATTTCCCTGCACATTCACAGTTTCACAACACAGCCGTAAGCTGTGACATGTTTTGCCTTACAATGCTCGGCTGTGCTGCAGACAGATTGGGCTGGATGGGAGGGTGAAGAATTGTTTGTGATGATAAGTGTTTTGAATTTCTCCAGAGTGGGGAAAAATGTATTTCCACAGTAGGATGCATTAGTGTTGTTATGCATTGCTTCTGATGAGCTGCCTGTCTTAGAGACAAATAATTTCTGCTACCAGGGATCTCCATTATATAACAAGGAGAGGTGCAAATTTTGTTTGTACGTTACTCATGGAAATAATTTCTGTAAGGTGATTACTGAACTTATTGGAGGGTTGAATTGGACGCTCACTATAACAGCCTTAAAGCTTTCAAAGTATTATCATTAATAAGGGAAGGGTTTTGATTTCATTTTGCTGAGATACGTCTCCATACTTAACTGAAATTGGGCTGGTTAGGTGCTCGTCAGACACATTACAGTTATGAGCAAACTATTCTTTTACAAGCACACAGTACTATGAAGCTAATGGTACCTAGGGGAATGTATGTAGTTTGTTTCTCAGGTGTTTGTGAACTCAGGTTAAACGGGAGGTCTTAAGCAGCTCATTGGGATGGACCCCGAAACCATCAGATATAGGATTGCTTCCCATACTCCAGTGTCATTACTTGAAATCAATTCCTCATGTACGTGCAGAGGAGAGTTTTCTGATCCACACCTTTGTTTTCAGTATGAAAAAGATTTAAAAAGTGGACAGATCGTTATGCTATTTTAACTCATTACTTGAATTATAATGTAAATTAAATGTCAAAGGGTGTATAGTACTTGTTGCTAAATTTAAAAATACTTCCTGCTACTTTTTTATCCTTTTTGATGTAAACTTGGGTAACTTCAATCCATAACGTGTAGTGCATACCATGGGAAGCAAGAAGGTCATACAAACAAAAGGTTTTTAAATGTATGGAGTTGCCTGACAGTTAAATTTCGATACACAGACTGCATACTGCATCCGTAGGGACGTCTGGAGTAGACAGTATTGTCAGTTGTGTGCCTCTGGGCTTAAGCATAAATAAGTATAATGCAACGAACACAAAGTATTCGCAAGATAGGCATTTTCCTTGGTAACATGAGTGCTGCAGATCCACAAACAGCAAAGTCGCACATTTGTTCCATTTTTACCATGCTACTATTACAAGCCCCTTTTTTTATCCTGGTGTTCACCTTTATAAATGCATACTTCAATTGTAGCCAGAGAAAAGACCGAACACACACAAATGGAAGCATACCAGAATTAGTTTAAAACTACTTGTAAATCCCTTACTTTACAAAAATTGCCCAATTGGGGCCACTGCTTACCTGTGATTTACATATATTCCGTATGTCAGCTCCATCAGCTATAGTCATTCTGCTAAATAGCTGTTAATGCGTTAGAGAGGTCGAAGGTCTGCACGGGTAGTAATATTCAAGTAATAAGGTAGCTTTTACCTATGTCTTCTATATTGAAGGGTACACTTTGACAGCATTAAAGTAAAGACATTATAGAAAAATTACCACGCTATGAACGTGGAATGTTATCTTTGCTCTAGAAAGCAACATGTTAATAAAAAATGTAACAAATATTGCAAGTGTAATATACCTTCTTTTGGCTTGAAAATATGTAGTCAATTAGCTTTATTTGTAAAGGTTGTAAATTACAACATATTTCATAGGGAAATGATAGTAATATGTCTTTTCAACTTGAATTTATCATAATTTTTGAGCTATCGTAACTTACTTTTAAAAACTGTTAGCAAAGTACACGTTTTGAAATGAACTAGCAGTAAGTACCAGCAACATCAAAGAATTGAAGAGAAGATGGAAGAAAGCCACAAAAGTAATGTTAATAGATTGAGACCTGGCTACCCAGAATGCGTCCTGGTTACAGTGTGCTATCATCAGAAGCAGCTGTAGCCTAAGCCCCAACCAAGAGGAGACACCCTTCTGTTCTTTTCCTTAAGGAAATGTTACTTGCCAAAAAAGTAAAAATTGGTAGGCTTTAAGGAACATTATTATGACAAGTTGGCATCTTGTATTTATCCACAGTTCCTTTCTCGGGAATGCATTCAACCGGAATTCAACTTGGGAACCGCATCTGATGGTGTGGACAACCTGAAAAGGCCATGCAAGTCTTTAGAAATTGATTCTTGAGGCTTATAGAGGATCTAGAAGTTAAGAGTCTAGATATCTTTGTGTTAAAGAAATTGTCTTTATAAAAAAATATTGTGTGAAGTTTAGCAAATACACAGGAGAAGGCACTGTGGTTAAAAATAAAGTTTTCAAAGGAGCAGAAGACATTAATTGTGAAGGTATTTTTAACAACAGTTTTCCGTGACTATTCTTTTTTTCCCCAAATTTCCAAAATTTTGTATTTCTCTAAATGGTTTTCACTTCAGGGAAGGAACAAGGACTTTTCCTGGTATGTACCCATTTCTTACATAACTTAAATGTTTTCCTGGGGACATGTACTATGGACCCAAAAGGTACTTTAAGAGAGAGAACTTTGCCTTGCTCAAATTCCATTGTGGCACTGTTGGAAAACAATTATTACCCGTAAAACTTGCAAGTACATTTAGAAACAGAGTAGTTTTCAAACTTGGTCAGTTTTTCCTTTGATTAATTTTAACATACTAATGTGAGTAAATGACAAGCTACACTTCAATATTTACACCTGTAATGCTTCTACCTGGAGACTTGGAATGCTTTTTGGCCCAGGAACCCCTGCACTTCTGTGAAACTCGGTGACACTTTGCAGTTGCAAACACATCGTCAGAGCGGGCACTCCTAAACCAAAGGCCGTCTATTTTAATATGCGTGCATGCACTGTGGAAGGTAATCCTGCACAGAATTTGGGGGTTTTGGGGAAGCAGACAGGAGGTATGATGTCTTACTCCTGAGTCTTACTTGCACTTAGAATTAATAAAAGCATGATAGTTTGTGTTTTCATTGTAAGTAGAATCTAAAAGGTATTCTCTGTACTTTTACAAATAACAGCATTTAAGATTTTGTACTTCCTAAGTGAAGCAGTTTACAAGTAGGTCATTTAAAATGTGAACTCATTTACAGTGAAGTGACACCTCTGTCCAAATAAATACTAACTTTTCAAAGCAATCCAATGAAAATAAATGAAATACAATGCAATGAAATACAGCTGTGACTTTCAGAGAATGGAATGTTATTAAACAGCTAAAAATTAAAATAGGGAGCCAGTTATTTCTTAAGTACCCGTAAGTAATAACTCCACATGGAGTCAGTTATTCAAAGTCTTGGGGACTGACAGTACAGTTTGTCTGCCAAAAGAGCCTGCAGTGGAGGTTTCTCTCATAATGAATGCCTAGCTTTAGATACTCATTTCACAACGGCAACCCATTTTTTCCCCTTTAAGTCTAGAATTTCTCCACTCTCAACAGGAGATGCAGGCATGAAAAAATAAAAATTAATTCAGTTGGTAAACTGATTAACTGTGCTGCACTGATCCTGTGCAGAATAATTATATGTTTAGCTGAAGGGTTTTCCTTAGCATGTAATTCCCTGATTTCAAGCTGGCTCATAAAAGAGAAAGGAAGGGAGGGAAGGGGGAGCTGAGAGCAGGGAAGCTGATGACGTGAGTGGACTCGTTAGCATTCATATCACGCAGGGCTCCGGCAACCCCCTTCTCAGTCTTCTTTTGCTTTGCATTAGATCACTACCTGTTCTGTAGCAATATGTCATAACCAGGGAGTCTCCTTCTATTTACAGAACGTAATATATAAAATCTTAGAGAGTACGGGAGACACAGCTAAATATTATGATCTACTGCAAAAGCAGCCTTATATGTACTGAGCTGGATGATACTTAGCTTTCTTGATCCCCCTTCGTGACCTTAGAATCCCATAATGCAAGAACTTGACTTCACAAGATACAGTTTGAAACTCGAGTAGATAACCCAGGTCATACCTTATTTAGAAAAATGTAGGTTTTATAACATCTTTTCAGTTCTTTCTGAAGACAAATAGGTTTGGAAGAGAACCGAGAACCACAAATAGAGATGCCCTCAGAATTAACGTTGAATTTTCAAGTAGTTCTAAAGTAAGGGTTTCATCATTTTCCTTCTACTCTCACCAATTTCAAAACTGAAACAAACAATTTACTGTTGTGGCTCCCCCTTGGATTACTGTGTTCCACTAGTACCGCATCTCCAGTTGTCACTAGGAAGTCACTGAATCAGAATTGTCTGCCGTTCCTCTCTGATTCCTCTTACAAGTTTCAGACTGTAATACTTTTTAGTAATAAATTTTGGCAACAACTATTCCGTTGAATGTTGTAAACTAATTGCTTTAAAAGGATCAGAAGAGCACACCTCAGAGTTGACTATTTTGCAATATAAGTGGTTAAATCAGATTTCAAGAAGCAGGTTCCCAGTATTAGGTACAGTTGAATGTTGGAATAAGCTGTCTGGGCAGGTTTGGCCATTTCCTTTGTAGGAGGGTTTGAACACAACTAAGAAGAGCTCAAACGTCCCTCTGGAACGGTTTGTGTATCCAGCCTGTCCACAGCAGAATGGCCTAATGTCTTCTCAAGGCTTCTGCCAGTTCAGACAAGATCTTGGGATGGTTTCTTGCATAGGTATGACCCTCATCTTTGAAACATGTGAAACAGTCCCAAAGAGATTATAGCTCTAGTTTCCTTCTGGATATGTCATGGTTTATATTTTCCAGAATACCTGTGTGAGAGGGCTATCCTAGCTGCAGACATAGGTAGACGCCTGGGATGAATCTGCATTTCAGATATTCTGAGAATGAATGTCAATGGGAAGACTGGATTAGGGGGGTGGCTACAACTTGATTAGGAGAGAATATGAAAAAATCATCCACAAACAGTAATCTAAAAGTTCAGGATCTCAGCTTGCTGTCTCTTGGAAGGGAAGTCTAGCACAGGTGAATTGCTTTCATGATGAGTAAATATGATATGAGGATACATTGGATTTTTCTTTATTCTTGTTCCTTTAATTTTTTACTTCCTCTTTAATTTTTTTAATTTATCTTCCATTGTCTTGATTTTCTTTAAATTCTTTTTAATTCTCATTTTCTTCTAAGATAGTTGCTTATCACTAAGAACCAGTATTTATAAAAGTTACCGGCCAAAAGACCCAGCAAGCATGTCATGTTTTTGTTATCACCCATGGTACACATGGAAAATGAAAGCAGATGCAGTCAATATCGACTATAAATTGTATGTAATAAAGGTATATGTATAATGTTTAGACATAGCAGGAAATACGTTTAGTGAAAGCCTAGCAAAACCAAGTCAGAGACAAAGTATTCAAGATCAAATCAGTACTCTGTTCCAAATGTCTAAAGTTCAAAAATCTTAATGTTGTATTTTATAAGAAGCTAACAGCATGGCCTCCTGAGAGCAGAAGACATGGTATTCATCAGAGTTTCAGCATCAGAAGCAAATACATACCCATTCCACTTTTACTAACACTTTACAAGGCCCCCATTCCTTTCAACCTAAGAGGTTAAGGTATGCAGAACTCAGAAGACTGGCAGGATAACTAGGACCCAGTACCCTCAAAGCTTTACATATCATCACTTTTAATTCAACCTGTGCACCACTGGCAGCCTGGACAGACAACACCACACTTTGCTGAGCCCATTACTCCCCTTTCTGCCTTCTCAGTAACGACACAGCCATATCTAGTGTCATGGCAAGCTGATCTACAAGCTGAGGAGAGTACTGTGCAAAGACCTCCATATATAAAGTCTAGCTGTAATATTCTATGCAAATTATTTGGCCAAGGTACTTCTGCATCCCTTTCACTATGACCTCATTTTTACTAGGACCTTTTTGAAGTCCAATTAAAAATAGGTCTATATATCTTCCAAGAACTGACTGGATTAACACTATCTCCATAAAGAATTTCAGCAATATTTAGCAATTTCATGGTCTATATTCATTATCTGGAGATTTAGAGGTACGTTCTAAAATTTCCCTATCTATAACACAGATACATTCAGACCTTTTAAATAAATGTAATTCTGCTTGCTGAGAGAAGTCTGAGCTGAATGAATGTCTCTGAAGTTACATTTATCAAGCATAACTAATCTTCCAGGTCATTATGTAAAGAAACTTATTTTATTGTCTTGAACCTTAGTATAGGCAGCCAGACACAGTTGTCATGCGTTGCTGTATCTTGTAACCTTACCATATGTTCTTAAGACACAGGATGCAAAATCCCCAACTTTCTTCAAATTCTGACCACTATGGGGAGAACACAGTGGCAGTGCAAATTCAGAAGAGATCAACCTTCTCCAGATCTCCATTATTTCACAATGTATTATATTAGGAAGCAAAATTCGGAATAAATTGGATCCTGTGGATGACGCTTTCAGATCACATTAAATGAGTCATTATATGTCAAGAAACTGCAAAAATAGTGGATCCTGCTGAGCAATAATATACTTTCATGGTTTCTTCCCAGACATAATCCTGACAACACTTTATTGCCCTCCTAATTCCCAATTCTAAATTTTTCCTTACTTTGGCAGAAATGACACCAACACATGTACCATAACATTGAGAACTCTGTGTGTAACACCTCAGAGTTACTTTTACAAGTTATAAAATGTATAGTTCTTAGAAAACTAGGAGAACATCTCAGCATTACAGTATTTCTGGCTACCTAAGTTGGAAAGCAGTTTTAGAAACAGTATGCTTTGAAAAAAAATACCTTATGAATAGAATTTTAGTGCATGCCAGAAAAACACTGTCTAGATGGTGGAGCATCAGGCAAAGTTCCATTCCAGTTCCTACATCTCAAAACCAGTGGGAAGGCAGTTGCATGCTTTCTGGTTCTGTCCTCAAGGCAGTCTCCTAAACGTACACTATGGGTCAGATGGAGGCTTCATGTGCTTGAGTAAAGAAATTTTCCTACCAAATGAAATTTCCATACATCTCTTTCTGGCAGGTTTAATGTCTTGCATTTCTATTTGTAATGAAGGAAAAAACGCATGAGGCACAATAAATATTACAATGCTTGCTTATGCCAGGAAAGTAAAAAGTATGTTACAGTTTGTCCTGAGGTGTTTTGCAAAATTGTTTTAACACCTTCAAAGGTTTAAAAGCTAAAAAGGAAAGGACTTATCCTTTTAATGCCATTCTTTCTGAGAGCAGCTGTCCTGCAATGCTGACAGAAATGGACATGGTAGTTCTGCTGCTGAAATTAGTGACACTGTTGATATTAAATGAAGCATTGTACCTAATAAACTACGATAATATAGAATATTACTGAGCAATAATATATGTTCATCCTCTCCTCCCAGACTAATTCTGTAGATATCTTCTAAATGCTACTTCTGTAGTTTGGGTTTTTTACTAAACACGAAACTTTCCCCCATTCTGTGATGACATTATAGTGATAACAGATGAGTTGGAAAGATGGAGCTTAGTGGGTTATTACTATAGGATTCAGAAAGAGGAGAAAATTGTAAGGGTGTATTTGTGAAGATCTCTAGCAACAAATCAAAATGAAATTATTTCTGATTAGCTAATACTCAAATGGCTCCTAACAAGTATCCTTGACCTTCTATAGTGATGCACTCAGAAGAATTCCAGTCCAATGCAATGTTTGGGTCTTCCTACTCAAATTCTCCACCGACTGTTTTCCAGTAAAAATGAATTATAAAAAGCCTGCGGTGCATTTTAGTTATAATGTGGGTGATATGTTTAAGATAAAAATGTAACAGACAATAATTTTACAAAATACATTCAGCTTTATTCCCTACAAATGTGTCCACCTTTTTCATTCTAAACATCATACAAAGCCTAGAAAAATTCTATGGATTTCAGGAGTTCTTAATGCAGAAATTGTGTCTTCTGCAACTGTACTGAAACTACTCCAACTGTAGAAAGGATTAATTTGACACATCTGCTTTTTAGTTTACATGGAAAACTACCTCTGTTTGAGTTAAGACAGACAGTAATGTCATCAGCCTGCCAACTCAGACATAGCAATTATCACTTCAATGAAGAGCATGTTAGAGCGCTCTCTCTTCACCAGCTTCCCCTGTTCTCTTTTCGTCTCTCTCCTCTTTTTTATTCATATTATTCTCTAGCAGTATGCTTCTGGCCTTTTTTGTAATCAGGTGGAGAGTAAGCATCAGATTGTGAAGCAATTTATTCATTTAACATTAAAAAATTCTAGCTCTGGCCTTATATATAGGGTTGCAGTGATTTGGAAGTGAACTGCATTCAAAATCCAGGAGAAGGCAATGAAAGGAGAGCAATGGGAGAAACGAATGGAAGAAACAATGCAGGGATGATAAATTCCTTTTCTCCTCTCTGCCCAGTATTCTCTGATCAGTGTCCAATCCAGCGTGAGAGTTTTTACTGTCCTGTAGTACAGAGTTCAGGTGGTATGCTAAATAACACACAGCTCAGCTGCTGTACCATGCAGTCTGTCCTGAAATGCAAATATTTCTACTTTTTCAAAACTTCATTTTCAAAATAACAAAGCCATGTCCATACTAAGCATTAGCAGATAACAGAAATGAAGCAATGATATCAGCAAGTTTTGGTCTCAAGCTTGGCAAATCGAGGGTGCTTCTGTATGTTGCAAATGTGTGCAATTCCATCCAAGTATTCTTTTATAAATAAAGGATTACCATCTTGACAGCCTCAGCTTAATTAGAGCAAGTTGAAAACCACCTGCCTAGAGAGCCCTAGCACAACTTCTGGTTGCTTTAAGGTGAGTTGGAAGGGGGCATATATTGATGTTTCATCGATTCTACATTAAAATTGCCTGTGAATATCAAGGATGCTTCTAACTTCTCTTTCAGCCTATGGAATGCTGCTTCCCTGGAAGACATGGGGGAGGGTAGCTCACCAATGGTATCTATTTATGAAATTCTTTGCAATGGATAGGAACATATCTTATAGAAGATAGGAATGTGCCGCAGTGGGCACATTCCTAAAACCAGGAAAGACATATGTAGGCATCTGTTATTGATCACTCAGCATGAACAATGAGCTCATAATGAAAATGTCCTAAATTACAGAACATTAAGGAGATATTTTAATTGCCCATTGTCAAGAGAATTTAATTGGTCATTGCCAAGTCACACTGAGAATTTTCCTTAGTTATACAGAAAACAACTTCATGGTTTAGAGAGGAAAAATACATTCAAAGCAGAGAAAAACTACTACTTTGAACCTTGCATTTGAATCATATAGTTGGAGGGAACAGGTAGATTAATGTTAAGAGAAGTTCAGAGCTAATAGAGACATTTAGAATATTCACTACTTCAATGTCATATAAAAAGAAATGGACCCACGTAGTGCAGTAGCTCAGAGATGCTGTATTTCCAGAAATAAATTTTGGAGAATGAAAAGAACTAGTGAATGATCCATCAAAAATACAACAAATAATGAATCTAAATAATAAAACAAAGAAATTATAACTATCAATAGAGAGACAGAGAAATTTCACATAGAAAATTAAAAGGCCGATAAAGGACAAGTTTAAATAATTATAATTTTCTTAGGAAAATGGAGGAAAACACTTCTCAAGACTTTCAAAAGTGGACTTAAAAACACTAGGAAATGTGCTAAGGAAACCATCACACACTGAAAGAAAGATGCACTGAGGCATCTTATTAGCTGTTTCTTGTGTCTCTGATAATTCTCAGAACAAATTATCAATAGCATTTGTAGTAGCAGCAGAAACCATTATTTGCATATCAGCAGTGAGGAAATACTTTAACTAGAAACCAAATTGCTCAAAAGATCATTCAATGAAAGTGTTTTAATTTAATCTCTGAATCATTCCAAAAGCCATCAGTATTGCTTAGAATGTAAAAAAAAAGCTTCCCTATCCCCTATTTATCATGGGTTGCTCTTTGCATGTTCTCTCTGCTGTTAAGTTCTATAAATTTTATGTGTTTAAAGGTAGTTCTGCAGTTTTTCCATTAATAAGGCCTCCTTTATGAGGTCCTCTAGTGTCAAAATAGCATGTTTTATTCCTAAAATATTTTGTATATATCCATTTTCTTTTATGAACAACTTTTGCAATAAAAGGATGTTGATATATGAGGAATCCTGGCATTTGGAATTAATTAATTCCACGTAACCCTGGGCATTTTTTAAAAGGCATTGGTTTTCAAAGGTATTTAAGTATCCTATGAATGACTTTGATAGGTCTCCAGCTTCCATGTCGTATGTCCAGGAAGAAATTCCATGTCAACCAAAGCTCTCTGGTTCTTCCATGTAATGTCAGACTGGCCTGCTGATTGCTGGGCGTACAAAATTATTCACCCCAGTGCTTTCTTTTTTTTCACTTTTGCCATCTAATGTCATACTTGATTCGAATTCCTGGAATTCTCATAAAATTTATTCTTTCAGATCTCATTCATATCCCATCTTTTGAGGGGAAATGATAGACTATATTTCAGGTTTTGCTTGCAAACTGGTAAGCTGTCACATAAAAGGACAATGTCACCAGCAAAATTAAACCTTACAGCATACTGTTAAGCCATGTTAATGCCATCCTGGAACAGCCTCTATTTGTTCTCATAATGAAGCAAACAACAATGGTAAAAGAACAGAAGCAAATAAATTGCATCTATGGTTAACCCTAGTAGACATTCATGCAAGCTTGAGTTAACATTATCTGTGCAAGCCACACCTTGGACTACTGTCCTCATGCTGTTAAGAAAGTCTCATTAAGATGATTAAGAGAAGGCCATGATTACATACAAAATTCATAAATTACATAAAATGTTAACATAATTATTATAATTTTGTAGCAGTTCAAGATATACCAGAATGTATTATGGTGTGTCTATCAGACCATCACCAATTCTTATGGAGCCAATGGCTTTCTCCACAGCTACCATCCCCAGAACATGATAATGAAGCTCCATGATTAAGCATTCCCTAAATGATAACAGAATTTGCATTTTGGGGGGTTTGGTGCAGAGAAAGAACACAGATTTCTCAGAAAAAAAGAATCATTTAATGGATATGTTAAAATACTGGCCAACCTCGTATTCTAAAAAGGTACATTTTGAAACAGGAACTGTGATTCTCTGGAGAGCTGAAAATAAACAAAGTTTCTAAATTACATCCAATAAGTACAGAGGAGTTTGAAGGTAAGCTTATTTCATGTTATTTCAGTCAGAAGGTCATTTTACCACTTTCTGTAGGCAAGATTATTCAGTAAACTTGATTCACATGTCTAGATGACCAGTTGTGCTCTGAGATAAATTCACGTGATGCCTCAGAATTATTGGAAATTGTGTATTTGAAGAAAGCATGTGATCTGCCCTTAAGGTCCGTCCCACAATCTCTTTATCTCTAATGATCTTAGGAAAGGGGCATTGTCTGAGATTTTTACTGAAAAATAAGAAATTCAATAGTATTTATAGACTATGATGCACCATCATCTGTGTTGCTTTCAACCCGAATGACTGTCAATACCACTTGTATAGCAAAACAGAACAAGAAGAGCATGTTTTGTTATTAAGTTTTCTGCAATAGAAATCCTAAAGCTAACTGAAGTTGAGCTCAAACTAGTGAATCTTGCATACAGGGAAACCTGGTCCAGAGTCAGTCTAGTAAATGTGACGCAACTATGTAAAAAAAAAAATCCATTATTACAGTGTAGCATTCTTTATACAGAAGTGTCAGTATATCTTGCAGACTGGCTGTTCTGGGTAAGGTAATAAAACTGATCAAGCAGTATAATTAGGAGATATTCTCAAGGGACACTTTAGATCACAGTACAGTCATGCACTGGTATATTCTAATTTTTTGATTTAAAATTTATAGTGATCTACCAAGAGTTCTCTTGATAGAATCAACTAGCAGCTAGCAAAGAAGCAACGATTATTAAAGCCATGCTTTTTTCCAGTGTTCATTATCTTCCATTTTGCCTCTGTGCAATTTCTCTAAAAATCAATAAGTGCTTACAGACAAGGAGGATACTAACAGGAGTTGAAAAAATCTACCTAGAAATCCATTGAAAGAAGACAGAGTCTAGTGCAGTTATGGGAAAATGCAGGTATGACTTCTGATAAAAAACACATAGGCAATTAAACAACTGCAATTGTAAATGAAAGTGAAAAGTTCTGCTTCTATACAGATGCACTGGCAGTGGTTTGCAAGTGCATCAGATTGGAAATGCACACACTAATATAAAGGTAAATATGATGTTTATAATTCAGAAAATGGTAATTTTTCTAAATCCATATTGGACCAAGTCATCATGGTGGCATTTCCATTTTTATGCTGATGAAAGTACATGCTAATGTGATCTAAACTGAGTTTCCAACAGACTGAGGTGACAGAAAACAGTGAAAATGCTTTGAAAAACAGTGTTAAAACTTGTATGCTCATGCACTCCTATCGAAGCTAGGTGGTAGATTGCACTGTCTGTTCTCACTGTTCGTATTGCGTCGTTCACTTCTGCTTTAAACCACAATCACATTTCAGTCCACGGCTGGCATTTCAGTTAAGGATAACATTGTCCCTGTGCAGCTTTTGCAGCAGAGTTTGAAACTTCTGAGATGAGAGGCACTATGTAAAGGTAGGATCATTATTAGCATCCTGCTGCTTTTTAGGTTCTTCCCTTTATCAGACCAAGTAACCTGGGACAAAGCAGTATTTACTATCAAAGAGTAACAGCAGCCTTGTATATACATTGTGGACTAGTGACCTTTTTTAGGCTCTGGTGTCTCCCACATAGCAGTATTTCAAAACAAAACTCTGCTGTTGCATGGTTTGGGGCATTTTGGGATTGCTAAAGAGAATGCCCACAGTGACAGGCAGAGTTGGTGGGGACTGAAAGAGATATGAGAAGTTCAAACCAAGTAGGGTACAGAGAAAGGTTCTGAGCTTTACATGTAATAAGTATTTCAAGAGCAACAGCTCTTAAAAGTGACAGGGAGACATGGTGATATGCAGAGAAATGACAGTTATTACTGTTAGCATCTGTAGCTAACATTTGTAGAAAGTTAGAAAATTTCATTTTGGGTGCTTGCACTTTGGAGCCACAGTCATTGTTCCACAGTGCTGGGAAACTGCTTCAGGAAAGAAGATCTGGCTAGCAATGGCTTCATTGGGGAAATCGCATCTTCAAGATGGAAGCATTTTTCTGCACACATATAGCCCATTAATCAAGGGAAAAATTTGAAGCATATTATTCATCATATTTTCTGTGTTTGGATTTGAAGTGATGAGAGTTAAAATAACGATCTTGACTATTATTATTAAGTAATATGAAATGGTTTGTCTGAAGGAATAAATACGATTGGACCTGTGAAGGTTCAGACATCTGGTACAAGCATATGGGTTGGGAATCATTAGCCAATTGTTACAAAAACACAACAAAAATGTCTTTCTAATGATGGAATCGAGGCCTTCAGGACTGCTCCATGTGCTTTCCTCTTGAATGAAAGCTCCTTACTGTCCCTGTAACGCCTCGCAGCTCTCTGAAAGCATATGCAATGCTTGTCAAGTTACTGAGTTTACTTATTTTGAAACATGTTCAAAGTAGAAAATAACTTACACATCTATTGTCAAAACTAATTTTCAGAAAATGTTTTATGTTACACTGATTTTTGTGTGGTAAATTGTCTTCTCTTCTAAGCGTATGTATGTGTGGATTCATATTGCACTGCGATGTGAAGACTTGGTATGAATTTACTTGGTACGAATGTACTGATGTAAGTCTTGGTCCAAATGCTCAGGTGTATACTTAGAAGGTGTAGGCGGGTACGTGACATAATGTACAGCCACTGTATTTTGTACGGTCCAGCAAGAAGGCTAGTGGACAGGGGAAAAGACAAACGAGGTGATAATTCTGGCATGGTCCCTGAGTCTTCCCTGCTAACTTGAGTCCCTCCTGCAGCTGTGCTTTCCACTCCTTGTTTTGCTGAAGGGACTACCTCTTATTATGAGTATGTGCAGCATGAACATAATGAATCTTGACTCAGTAATACGTATATCTGATGATTTTTCACCTAATGATACTGTGTTGAGTTATCCCCAAGCCATGGTGGAGAACCTTCTTGTCTAAGGCCAAACAACCCTTACAGATATCTTTGATAGGTCACATACTAATTCATGCCCAAGTATTAACCAGGAATCATATATGGAAACAAAATCACGTAGTCCGGTCATCATAAGCTAAGTACCTTGTGAACCAGAGCCTATGGGAAAATATAATATTAATTCTCTGTTCTTTTTTTGTGTATTTTGATTTCATCTTTGATTCTGTTAAGCTAAAACATCTTCACAATTTATTCAACAAATATGACTTGCTGCCATCTTCTTTATGCTAGTAATTTAAGAAAAAAAGCCTTGGGCTGCATAGCATTATTAACATTGAGAATGCCTGCTGTTTCTCAGGTAGCTGTCAGTCCAGCATAAGGAAAAAGCTAATTATTTTAAGCAGGTCAGTCAGGAAGAAATCTGAAATTCTGCATAGCAGTAAGAAATCAGTGTCCATTGATTTTAGCTGAAATTTGCCACTGCAGAAATATGTGGCTGGAAAGGAATCTATTGGTAAAAATATGTTCTGCAAGTATTTAACAATGTAATCTTATCAGGCTTGAAATTAATGCATGCAAATGAGCTCCTTGATTTGCATTAGGATGAGACTAAGAAGGATAGTGAGGAAAACAAGAAGATGTGAATAAGAGAAAATAAATCAAAAGTATGTGGGTAGATATCCTCTTTCTTGATATAACAAAGTTTTTCTACAAGAAAAGTGGGTAAGAACTATAGAAAACTTCTCAGACACTGGGAAAGAAATCCTAAGTAATTATACTATGATATATTCTGTATTTTTATAAAATATTTATTAATTTTAAAAGGCTTAAATTACACTTGGGGGTGTCAAATCCCTTGGAATTCAAAGGCATTTAAATACTACAGTCTATTTACTTATGTTAAAGGAACACTGCTAGATTAAAACCTCAGAAAATTCTATAAAAACATTAATTTCCTGTATCATGTGCTGCCAAAACAAATTTTAATAAAGTGAAATATTTTACTATCCAGTCTACTTTTTCCAGTGTTAAATCCTTAGCTTTGATATTTCATTTATTTTGCAGGATGCAACTGGTTAGATGCTTTTACTTTGCAGCAGTTACAATGGACTTTTTAGTAATGACAGCATATATTTAGGAAAGATCCACTTACAGAGATATGATGCCTCATTCTCCTATCACTCCTACCAATGTAAACCACTGGTACATTTTCACTATGAATCACTGCATCCAGCCGTTAATGGATTTATGCTGCATTGCTGACAAAAAGTGCCTACAAAACCAATCTGGTTTAGAAACAAACGGAATTCTCCCTTATTGAATATAAAGGAAAGGCCACTTTAATTTTTCATATCGCATAATTAAAACTACTTTGTTCACCTGCAGGTGACATCAACAGCACGTGCACTGAGTGGTCCACTTAAATCAATGGGACTACTTCCAGAATATGGTACTATTTAGTATATATTGTGTCTATGACAAACAAACTCAACAAATCAATAGCGTTTGGTGGAAATGAAGTGCCCCAATGGCAAAGGCACTTTTTTATCTTTTTGAAAAAGAATTAAGGTAAAATTTGTAGACTTGCTGAGCCAAAACCCGTGTTGGCTCTGTGAACCTAAAAGCTCTTGTGGTGATCATTTGTCTGTTCCTGTGTACCTCTAGACACCTACAGGCTTAGCTTGGCTGTCATCCCATAACTGATTCGAGCAGAAACTCCTTGACTCCAGCAAACTCTCATTTAATAGGGGCTTTACAGTTTTAGTAAATTTTTTTTCAGCTGCATTAGTTCACATTTTCACTGCTTCAAAAGAACAGTCAGATCCTCAGAGCTAAACTTGCATGTTAAACTATGCATTAGACAAATGCTTTTGTTATTTAAATATATACTACCTGAACGTTCCTCTTAGAAAGAATAACCTTGTTTTTTCTTTTGAGTGTGTAAACGGAGTTTTCCAAAAGTAACTACATTCTAAATATGTCTTACGTGCTGCAGTCTCAAAAGAGATGCAGATAGAGCAAAAAAAAGAAAAGCTAATTCAGCTAATAAAAGTGATTAACTGTGCTGCATTGATTGTGGCTAGACGGACTACACATTTAGTTTAAGGTTTTCCTTAGCACGCAGTTCCCTGTATTCAAGTTGGCTTGAAAAAGGAGGGAGAAATAGAAAGTACAGCAGGGAAGCTGATGACGTGAATGGGCTTCTTAACATTCACATCACACAGGGCTCCGGCAAACCCCTTTCAATCTTTCTGCTTTTCATTAAATCACTACCTGCTTTGTAGCAGCTTTTCTCAAACAGCGATTCTCTTACATTTACATAACATAAATGCTAGCAATGTGCTCAGTATCACCGTGGGATTGACACGCATACAGGATTCTTTGATGTTATCCTTAAAAAAAAAATTAACATCAGCATGAAATTCAGAAAGGAGGAGGAGCAGGCGGAGAAGGACATCAAATAAGACAGATGGACCATTCTGGAACATTGTGTTTGAACAGCCAACTCTTTTGGAAAGATATAGCTGGGCCTTTGCAATATACTTTGTTACCCTGTAGAAAGCGTTGGCCTAGAATGTTGATCATTTTCAAAAACAGAAGATGCAAAGATCAAACGAACAACAAAACAAAACAAAAAATCTTTCCTCAACCAGCATGTACACTAAGTCGATAAATGTAGGCACCACTAAGGAGAATTATAGCAAAATGAAAGTTCTTCTGCCATAGAACTCCCTGGACTGTACAACAGCTCTAACTGTCATGATATTTGTCAAGACTCTTTAGTCTTCCTTTATTAATATTCCTTTTTTGCAAGGAAATGCTGAATTTTTACGCAGAAAATTATTCTACCAGGACAGCACATCTCCTCAGCCAAACTTCCAGTATTCCTTTCTGCATTGAGAATCTAACACTTTATCACAAATTCCAACCTTGAATTCTGAAACCTAAACAGGTATTTAATTACAGACTTTCATACGTTTTGCCTGGGGTGCCACCCTTGAGATCACAGCAGTAGCTGCAGCCCCCAGGCCACGTGGACGTGGGAGAGGAGACACGTGCGAGATCTGCGTGCCTTTTCTGAAGTGACACAGTTACGCTGGTGGTAAAACAGAGCCAGGAAACTTCGTACTTAGGGCAAGGATATCAGGTTATTTTCATATTTCCAGTGAACGATATTTTTTATCACCACTGAGAAGGTGAAGACAATGGTTTCTTTGTGCACTAATTATAGGTGTGGAACTTGCAGAACTAAAGCCATGGGTAATGCCCAAAACCATAATGATTTCAGGGGTGCAGCTTAATATTCCTAAGAAACTTGCCACTTTTCTCATTCTCTTATTTCCCGTCTTAAAACACAGAAGTGGAGAACTGTATCTTCATACCCAGTCGTACAAAAAAAAATATTTGTTTTAGCAATTTAATAGACTAAAAATCCTATGCTTAATTTCTTTTCAGTTCTGCACTGCACAGACCTTTAAGACAAAAAAAAACCCCAAACCACTCAGTGTTAGGCATTAACTTAATATGTTAAATATGCTCATATCTCTCTTGGTACTCTGCATTCTAGATTTTAATTAGTTTATGAATCTAGAGAAGGCACTTTTTTGTGTTTCTGTTCAAAACAGGCTACCCAGCCTATCTCTTTTTTAATTGAAGAAGTGCATGTAATATTTTTTTTTCCTTTTGCTGTAATAAATATATTGGAAAAGATTACTGTTTCACAAACACTACAGCTGTCTGCCCTACCATGTGATGATGCCTCTGAGTCATAAGAAAACTCCAGGCAATCCCCTGTGTTTCTTCATATGCTTTACGATACCTCTAATCACAGAATAGATTTTATAGGAATTTCCATCACATCTCTCCCTCTTGATTCTATTTTTTCCAGTCTGATGTAATCTCACATACTTCCTTTGCTCTTTGTAGGTAACAAGGGAAAACTAAAATAAGAGCGAGAAATTATTCTGGCACTTTTTTCCAGGTTTTTACCGTTTGCCAGCACTTCCACTAATGGTCGTTACAAAATTAAAAGGCATGGTTAAAATGTGAAACACTAACACATTACATCCGAGTTACACAATTTTCATTTCAGTTTTGAATTTCTAACCAATCGCTCTATTTTAAGTGTTCCATCAGGAGAAAATGAAAGTAAGCAATTAAGGGGGGAAAAAAAAGGAATAAAATCATAACAAATTTGATTCCATAAGACATTATTTTTGTTTGTTTTACACAGATAGAGTTGCAAAGGCTCATTTCTCAGTGCATTTTGTCTCAGAAGACCGGGTGCTTCAAACACAGGAAGCAGCTTCCCAGAATACTGCCTAAATGCGGACTGATGCTTGTGTTCTCTTCCTAAAATGTCTGATCTTGCTCGTCCTGAATTCAGTAGCTGAACTCAGTCTCCTAAGGAGTTCAGCTGAAGCTGAATGAACTCTTGTAATCACCAGTTCATAAAGGTCTTCAGAAATGCACAACAGTCCAGTCCAAGTCACACAATTTTTCCATTTTCTTGGCCCAAGGCAAGAATGTCACCAAAGGCAAAATCTGCATGAGAACAGAACCTAATAAAAACATGTGGTTGCTCTGATAGGTAAATACATAAATTATAAATGGGATCTCCACTTTGCAAAAGAGGATTGCTATTATGAGCGTCATAAAAGTGATACCACAGAGCTCTAGGGAACAACTACAGCAGAAATCAATACATGCTGCAAGTGGGCTTTTATGAGCAAGGCTGCTAAAAGAAATGACAGAATGATCATGAGGGGAGGCACAGTTAAACAACTGCTGTACAAAATAATTTACTGTACAGAGAATCAGCAAAAAAGTGGATTTCAAATATCAGAGAACAACACCTCTCAGAAATAGTACAGTATCTGGCATAGCAGAGTTGGATTTCTCTGGCGGTTCTTTCGGACGCTTGTGGTTGTCCCTTCTGATAGATGGTAACTACATGGGAAGGTCAGTTCAGAAAAAATGATAGAATATACCTGTAAAGGTACACGTATAGGTTTTACAGATATGACTTTTCCTAAATCTTAAAGGCTCCCAACTGACCATATCATTTCTCAATTCCAGAAGAAAAACAACAGATTTAAAGGTGACCTTCAGTACAGTTCTAATACACTTGTATGCTTCCCTGTGAAACACTGGCAGGTAAAACAGTACTGTTTACTTCAGGTACATCTGGTGCACTATTGTGGTCAGTAGCTCTTACTGTGTATCTACATCATCTTCACTGTGGTGTTAATTCTTGAATTAATTGGGCTCCATCAGGAACATTTACAATTCCAAAAAGTGCTCAAGTGGCACAGAGGAACTGCGTTAGCAGAGCCCAGTAGCTAGGTCCCCGCTGCATTACGAGTGTGACTGTCAGCAACGTTCGAGTGTCAGACCTACGCAGGCTGGCTTGCTAGCTTGAGTTTGGAGCATCTGGTTATCGCAGTATTTTCAGCAATTGTGGAATGAACGTGGTTATTATTTAGTAGTACATTTACTACAAAATATCAATGGTGAGATCCTCAAAAGAGGTTAGGACCATCTAAAAGTAATACCTTCCAGAAACTTTTACGACTGCAGTCGCAATGTAAACTGGATCTTTAATTGCCTCGTGTTTTGATACAATGTTATGTAATGTATGTGGTCAAGAATGATATCAGAATTTGTATAAGTATCTCTATCAAATCATCCCATAGCTAACAATAATCACGCAAACTTTTTCTCCCTAACAGCTAACTTCAGCATTTTACAGCCTCCCAATATTTCTTGTTCACATTTAATTTCACAAGTATGATTTGGCCAATTTTCAGAATATAGATGATATCTTTTTGCACCAGAGATTACCTTTCTCACCAATAGGACTTTGCTCCAAAGAAATACCTGTGGTTTAATACTCTTTTGTGGCATTTGGCTCATCTGCCTGGAAAAATTAAGATTGGTTTTGCTTACAACTTAAATTCTCAGTAATCACGTTACCAGTTTGGCAGTTATGATAACTTGTACTGAATTCATTTCCATCTCAAAAAAAGTCTTTTTTCCTGACTATTTAAGCTCATTCTGGCTGCTGGCAAGAATTCAGTAATGCTTCAGACATTACTGTTTATTTTCTAAATAAGTTTGTCCTTTAGGAAAAGATTTGAAGGTACATCTCATTCCTTAAACATTGTAGGTCTGAATGTTAAGTATGACAGCTGAAAGACCTCTCTTTTTTAGTTTTATGCAGTTCAAATTTGAATTTGTTTAGTCGGTTCTTGGCCAGCTAATTTGTCTTGACAGCTCTCAGGGTCACATTTAGTTTATCCCCATAGGTGCCTTGTTCTGTAGGAGAATAAACTGCATTTGTCTCATACACTTGCCTTTGATTTCCATATTTGTGTGAATAACTACAAAATCATAATCATCATAAGAAATAGGTGAAATAAAATGTAAAATAGATTACATAAAATATTTGTACTTCCCTAAAGTATTGCCTGAAAGATCCCTTGATGTACAAAAGGATCACTGAGTATACCATATGGTGAAAACTTCTGATGTTATTGCATCCTTAAAGAAGGAACATATCTTCCTTTACTTCATAACCAGTCTCAAATATTTTCATAGAAATATTTACATTATGGTTATTGGAACATCTGTGGGGCGGGGGGAGCTCAATATGCCTAAAATGATGATACCCCAGTACTGGAGGACATCAAGTTACTGTAAAGGAAAAAAATCAGGAACCACATGGACTAATAGCAATTCAATTTAAATTTGTGTAGGCAGAAAGTGTTATGCTTGCTGCCTAAAACAAATATTGAAACCTAAGCTAAGCTATGAGGTCATAGAAGATCTTTGAAAAAGAGGTGCATGAAGATAGCATCTTCTAATATTACAGCTGTTTGTAAAATAAAAGCAAATAATAAGTAGAGTTACTTGAGCCCAAACATCTCATGAAGCTTGTGACAACAGAAAAAGGGTGACTAGAATGGACTGGGTCCACACAGCAACTTGGTAAAAATATATCCATATACTGATTAAAAACAAAACAAAACAAACTGAAGTTGATTTACCATTCAAAATGGCAGGGGATTTTTCATACCATGCATATGGAAATCATTCAGCCACTGCACACTGCAGCCTTTGCTATTACTTTCAGTGGTGTTCTTCCATATACAAAGAAGTATCGTTGCCTGTGACAGCAAACTGCACATCAGCACATGCTATGCAAATCTCATCCACTCGAAAACCTTTCTCTATGTATAGGAATATTCAGCAAATCATCTCTCTTAATAACAGGCATATACAGCTGCCAAAGAGGTCTATTATGGTACAACACTTAAAAGACTTCATAGTGTCTGCAAAGAAGGACCCCATAGGGTTGCACATGAGTGTCGGTGACATTGGGAAATACAGTCAGGATAGAACATAAATTTGAATTACACACAAAAAAGGCTTTAGCTCATAGCCCTTCCAACAGTTTTCTTTAAAACACTTCTACTCCCAGAACTCCCAGTGAGATAGTGTTTCCATCTGTAGATAAGAAAAGCTGTAAATAGGATTAAGATCTATGAATCCCCTGAAACTTAGTGGAGTTAAGGATCTTGCTTACACAGAAAACATGAACTTCAGCTCGGGTTCCCACCAGCCTGAATTACACATGAAGTGAACACCTTTCACTTTTAAGCTGGGAGCAAGAGTGAGTGTACTTAATGAAGGACAATCAGTTCATATCAAGATCACCGCAGCAAGCAAACTGTCCAGACTGTACACCTGCATGTTTTAAGGGGGAAAAAAATAGACACTACAGAGGATAGACACATCTGGCATTTTTCTGGAATAAAGAAGTTAGTAAAACCAGGAACATTTGCCAAAAAAAAAAAAAGAGAGAACATTAGATAAGTATTAAGAATATTAAAAGCAAGAGAATCAGATGCATAATGCATGACTGTGAAAGGTGGTAGGATTAAACAGTGGAACAGTAATCAATAAGATACTGAAAGAGTTGGCTGTAAAGGACAAAAAAAAGCAAGATTACATCATGAGGGCAAGATCTTGGCAGTGCACCTACAGGATTCTAACAGGATCATATTTGCAACTGGAAAAGAACACACATAAGGTTATGCAGTTAATGCCTAAAATTATACTGCTGCATTATCAGCCTCTGAATTTTGAAAAGAATGATATGCATAATACCAAAGGCAATCAAAGAGACAACTGTATTTAATAAAGCAATAATAACGGCTGACAATATCTGCCTGCATAGATTGGTAACTTCTATTAAGACAGAATTTACAGAAACAACTTTCCAGCATTTCAGTCCAGTGTTTCTTAGAACAAATACAGAGCCATCAGGAGAAGCTATCCTAACTCAGAAACATTAACACTGGGAATGAACTGAAGAAGTTAACTCACTAAGGAAAAATTATCTTGATACCTTTTATTTCCAGCAGGCATGGTGATTAACATAAAAACTTTAAAATGAGAGGCAGCACATTAAAAAACACATTAATACTTCAGGGATTTACATGCCACCAACTATAAATACATGCTGGTTTACACCAGCTGAAGAGGACTGCAGTTTTCATGAGCAGCTACATATCTTCAGGATCGGTTCCTGTGGAAAGTCAATTCTGAAAATTATCTGGATTAGTTTAAACACTCTTTATGGTAGGTTTTTTAACCTGGAGTATTTTGACAGTCTAGTAAGGCAAAAACCACGCGTATCCTTCTACCTAGAGATCTGATGGGGGAAGGATGAATAACCTCCGAAAGCGGGCAAAGAAACATGATGAGAACATGATGACCCAGCTGTATGCTGGGTGGAGTGGGTGCCTCTTAATATGCCACTGAAACACCCAGAATTGCACATCTGACTCTGGACTCAGATCCTATCAAATTTGGATGGTTTGGGAATTTCGCTTTGTTCTTCTAATGAATCTTCAGGCTTGAAGGCTATTTACAAGCTTTCTGATCTTCACACTAACACTGAGGGTACCTGATCTTGGTGATGGAAGCTTGAAATCTCCCAAGGATAGTCCCTAGGAAATAATATGGTCTTTTCGTTCGTTTGTCTAGTACATTAGTGGAGACAGGGAATTACTGCAACCACTGACACAAGGGCGAGAGCTATTACAGGCAACTGTAATATTTACATAAAATATCAAAGGGAGGAGTGCAAACCCACAAAAGGAGGAAGAGAGGAGGTGGAGCTGATGGAGTCTACGCTGATCTTTTTTGTCAGCTTTCCAGGTAGAGTCAGTGAATGGATACCAAACAGTCTCAAGCTCGGCAGAGAAATGACTCATTGCGCTGTCTTCTCTTAAGACTACAGAAAGAAAAGTGTGCAGGCTGGCTTTTCAAACAGATTTCCCTGAGAGATGCTATTCAAGAATTATATGAATACATACCTACTAAACTTCATTTGGATCCTTCAGTCTGACTTGATGAAGTGCATCTGTTCAGATAGCTTTCACGGGTTATTTAAATTCAGTCCAATGAGTTACACACGAATATTGCTTGCAACAGCCCTGTCACATCATAGTGGCTCAGCAGCCAGTCTCCAAATGAGGTAGAGGCTAGCAGTCAGTAACTTGATCATGGCTATATGCCTCAAATGTGTTTCACAGGTTGTACTATCATTATTACGCATTTATACGAACAGCTCTTCACAATTTATCAAATGATCAGGTTATTCAAATTAACTTTTTAAAATTAAGTCTACTGGAAATAAATGGGTCAATTATTTTATTTCATACCTTGTTGGCTTCAACCATGTTTCTCTTGGTTTATACAGCAATGAATGAAAAGAGTAGTGTAGATGCTATGAAATGCAAATTCACATGCATATGTGGACAATTTTATACAGACAATTTTTGCAAAGCTGAAGTGAAAGTTAACAAAAGAACATTTTGGTTTCATAAAGATGTTACAAAAGTAAGGGACAGCTCGTTAATTGTTTAATAATTTAAAAAGCCATTGTCTTCTATCCCTATGAAACCCAGAAATATTCTACAGTATAAAGTAGCTTGTAAAATAAATAACATTTGGCAAAATATGCTTTTCAAAAGAAACATTTTTTTCTTTCCTTTTGTTGCAATAAAACTGTGTATTGTTTTATACTCAGTTTAGAGTTTCGGGCCTAAATCCCCAATACTGCATTTGAATAGATCTTTTTAGTTGACAGAGCTTAAGGGGGCACAACTTGCAGGATCTTAGTTATTACAGGTAATAAGGACAGTATTATTTGCCATACCCTAAAGAGGAACAATACAAAAAGTTAGGAATAAATGATGCTGAACATACGCAACAAAGACAGAGGGCATGGTGAAAAAAAGAGAACTGAAGCTATGGAGAGTAAAGCAAAATAAAATACTGAATTAATGGCAATGTTTTTAGAATTATTTTGTACACAATTTGATACTTAATCTCATAAAATCCCCAAATGCTGTAACATGATAATAGGGCCAATATCCTTTAGTCAATAATTGCTTAAATTTACAACTACACATAAGCAACTTCCTTGAATAATGCTGAAGTTGGAAAGACTTTCTCTGCGTTAAATCACCTTTATGGAATAGGATAGAGATAATGATAAAAAATATGACTATAACTCTTCATTCTGAGTCAAATAATGTTTGCTTCTGCTAAATGCAGAAAATAGCTTGGTGAAACAGTAGTACTTTTGCTTTGATATACATGAAAATAATAGGTCACGTTGCCAAAATAAAGAAGTTAAAGTTTTGTGGGTTTGACATCAGAATGACACTTCACAGCAGCAGTGAAAGCATAAATTATTAGAGGTCAGTTTTCAGATAGTAGAATTACTTTCTTCAGTTGCAGGTAATTGAAGTCGTAAAACTATACATATAATTATCTTTGACAACAAAAAATAAGACTAAGTTAGGGTAAGCATGAAACTCTAGCCCAGTGGTAATTCTATAATTTGCAGTTCTAATATATGGATTTATGAAACGCGGTAAAGGAAATTAGTCCTAAAGAGTCATATTCAATTTAAATATAATAAAATAGTTGATAGTTCTCTAACATGACATTTCTTTTCTGAATTCTTGTTTCTTTACTATTTGTTCCTACAGTACACTGGTTCAGGTTCCCAGGGTAGAAAAGGAAAGCAGAATAAGAACATCATTCAAATAGCGTGTCTGCATTTGAAACAACATGTACACAATTCAGTCTTAGGTATTATTTTCTGACAAACTCAACTTACATAAAACTCCTAAAATATTTCATTTAGTTGTGTATATATGTATGTCTCCACCCCCTATGTAGTTTATATATACTTGCAGAAGAGTTCATAAAACTTGTTTCTTCAAGAAATATTACAATTTCTACAGGAAAATTGTTTTCAAATTTAAGTAGGAAAACACAAGTCCCACAATAGACATGCTGTTAATGAAATAATGTAATATTTAGTACTTAAAAAAAAAAAAATCAAGCCATTTATTTGCATTTTACATGTATTCTATATAGAGCCAGGTTTCATTCATTGTCCTCTGGAATGAAAAAATTAGAGTGTCACTTCTATGAATGGTCATATAAATACTGTGTCACATTGCGTTCAATCAACACAAGCATAGTATTGATACTGTAGTTTAAAATCAAATAGGCTTTTTAAAATAAGATTTTCTTCTTCAAACTTAAATTTTAGTTTATAGAATAGTGTACTTTAGAAGAAAACATTTTGGTAAACAGGCTGAGACTTTTCCAGTGCCAAATCAGCACAAAATGGCTTCTAAGAACAATAACATTAGTGTTTGGTAGAAAGATAGTTTCTTTTTTCACCAGTCTCCAGAAATGTAAACTTAAGTTTTAGGTCTTCAGTTATGGCCTCAGGAGTGTGCCAGTGAGAACACATTCGGATAATATGGCAGTGACTATGTGAAGTGCTCCATATAAAAATAAATCAATAACTGTGAAATTGTCTCGCTGCTCGGAAGGCACTATTATCCTGAACTTCAAGCGCTTTCTGCAAACTCCTTGACTATGGAAAAACTATCAAAATTATTTAGCAGATGGGGTCTTTTTTCAAAAAACTAGTGGAGAAGTAAGATTAACTATGTCTTTACTATTTTTGATAAAGTCAGTTACCGTTCCATCTTGTTACTCCTGACAGCATATAAATATTTAATAGCACTCAAAAGGTTAGTTGTCTGGAAAGAAGGACCAATATAAATATATAAGCATGAATTGAGTACTAAACTGCCCAGTATTTGGAAAAAGTCTTACAGTAAACCTAATTCAGTCAGATAATGCAGTCAAGCCTTATTGATAACTTGCATAGTCATATCCATATCAGAAACTGAATTAATATCCTTCGAGTTGGGCAACCAAAGGACATTTTTCTTGGGTTCCTGCAAAGATACATATATCTCGGTGTGTGCATTCTTATATCTCAATAGTGCCATGCATATTTGTGTTGACAGAGATTAATACACGTATTCCTGTGATTTGATAATGTCAAATGTTTCATCTTCTTGCTTTTAAATTAGGCAGATTCAATTACAGACAATCTAACACAATCTGAACTGATCCAAAGGCAAGGATGTTTGTATTTGTCTAAGTTGCCCACCATCATCTTTAGTGTGCAGAGGCAATGACTATTTACAGTTTTTACCTCTCTCTTTCCAGTACAATTCTTCCATGTAAGAGAGATGGGATACTTCTGCCCTTTCCCTTTCTGTGACAAATTCTTTTCTCCTGAGCTTCCTTCTCCCAAAATAATCTGAAAGTAAATGAAATCAAAGCAAGTGAAACATGAAAACAGTGTGTAGGTCTCTCTCTTATTTGCTTAGCTATATTTTCCATCTATCTTGTACCTTTTTGAGTTTTTAAGCAGTATTCAAAAATTCCAAGGCAAAGAAAATCCATGTCAAGAGTCTGACAGCATTTCTGCACCAGGCTGAAGTAGGTTGCTGACTGGTACTCACCTATCAGCCATTAAATTTCCATAAATCTGTCCATAATATCTACCCAGCATGCTGTAAATCTTAATGCTGGACAAATTCTAATTAAAAAGGCTTGCTTATTTATTTGGTGTTTATTTTCTTCCTCAAATCGATTCTCTCAGGCTTTTGAAGAGGGTATGTGTATGTGCAAATAGTACTATTTTAAATATACAACCAAAATTACTCGGCTCCAAGAAACCGTATTTTAATAATTATGTTGTACAATAGGTCCCAGGCTAACACTGAGCTGCACTCAGGAAATACAAGCAATCTGCTGTTGGGGTATACATGCCTTAAAGATCCAGTATCCTGAGCATATAGAAACATTTCAGAGCAGAAGAGAGCCTGAAGTTCTCCCTGCAGCCTCCAGAAAGCTGGTCTGAAAAAGACTCAAAAGCCTCTTTGATCTCCAATACACTGAGCAACCTGTGAGGGGACAGTTCTGTAAAACTCTGTTTTTTCACTACCACCTCCAGCTCTTTTTGCAAAAGCAGCAGCAGTCATCGCTGATTAAATAACAGACTTGGACATTTAGTTAATTAGTTAATTGTCTAGGTCTCCAAGATAACCAAGATCTCTTGAGTAAAACTTGCTCCTGATTTTTATATGGATGTCAGGTATATGATAGTGGAATTTTTGTGTGGATATGAAACATAATTTTCATTAAATAATTTACATTTTTTAAAAAAGTCATAGTATTGCACGCTAAATAATGCACATTATGCTTACAGCAACAAGGTAATATCAAGAAAAGACACTTTAAATATATAAATCTAGTATGAATCTCTGTGGCCTCAGCGTGCTTTTCCTTAAGATTTCCATTCCTAAATAACCTATTAATGCGAACAACCTCTACATATTTTGCTGTGCTAAAATATACTGTATAGGTGATGGAAAATACAATGGAGAGTATACTTAGGAAAACATAATGCTGTTCAGAAACTGGATCGCTCCATAAGCAATTCCTGCCTTCCACAGTTAATTTAATTTCCCTATTTGGAGCGACGGGACCAACGAAGCAATTCCACGAGGCCAAACGCAGGCCTGTCTTTGAAATGCAGCAATAATTCCGTGCCGTGCCCCTGCTGGGACATGGGGAAATGGCGGCCTGCAGTTTTACCAGCAGGACTGCTCGCAGGCAGAAGCACAGGTGAAATTTGGGGCTCCCTTACCTCCGAGCCTGCCTCAAGGGTGTGATACAGACGGCCCCCGTCACTGAGGCATTACGGGGACTTGGAGGGAGGCGTCACGGCCGCGCTTCCCCGCATCAGAGGACGTTTTGGACAGCAGCTCTGCCCTCCGTGAGGAAGGAGGAGGATGAGGAGGGGACTCCCCTCAGAGCATGAGGAGGGGACTCCCCTCAG